>NC_053395.1:18854234-19483986 GCF_905171765.1 Bufo bufo
GACTGGGGCCTTGGCAAGGTCGTGGCTTTAAACTGCCGACCTCGTGAACGGCAGCGCTGCCTACCAATGCGGCTGCAAAATCTGCCGTGTGAACAGGTCCTAAAGGGAGGATATTTTATTTCCCACTGTCCCTATGGACCTGAATTTCACTTTCTGAGCAGGAAGCGAATTAAACTGCAGCTCAGGAAACCATCAGCTAATTAAAATCCATGGAAGACGTGGAGACGGGATCATCCCTCCTAGAGACCAGCGCACATTGTGCATAGGAAGGGGGCGTACAAGTCCGCAGCACATCCCGTCCCCTGGCTGCATCCACAATAGTCCTGACTCCAGAATGGGCAGCTAAACAAGAAGCCTCCTTCCTGCTCTGCCCCCTGCGGCCTACCTACCCCCACACTTATGGCTCCAGACCGGAGGGGGAAATGATTCACCCGAGCCTGTAAATAACAGGCAATCTGCATGTGTAACAAACCCTCAGCTGTGAGATGTATTAAGCAAACGTGTTCTCATTCACAGGCAGCAAGCAGAGATTGTGAAATGGTAAAGAATTGAAACACAAAAAGGGGCAGATTGATCACGGTTATGCTTATTTGTCACACGGCTTCCAATGCATCACGGACATTAAAAATGAAACCTGAAATCCAGGTTCATAAATTAAAAAATCCCCTGTGTTAACAGAAGAGCCGACTCTGTTGCCCATAGCAACCAATCACAGCACAGCTTTCATTTTACAACAGCAGGATATGGAATGAGAGCTGCGCTGTGATTGGTTGCTATGGACAACAAAGTCGGATTTTAGGCCTCATTTATCAAAACTGCCTGACAATAACGCCGGGCGTCCACGTAGCGACATAATATAAAGCCTGGCCGAGAACAGAAAAGCAGAGCCACAGATTCGTAAAGTAAAATGGCCTCTGTGTATTAAGACGTTATGGTTACTCCACATTTTACTAGAGAGGTAATGGGGAGAAAAAAATAAAACCAGTGTGCAGGTATGAGTGGCCAGAGCCGCAGAGCGCTTATTGTCAGCTGGTCTGACCTCTCAGACCTTGGATACCGCAGCTGGTCTGACCTCTCAGACCTTGGATACCGCAGCTGGTCTGACCTCTCAGACCTTGGATACCGCAGCTGGTCTGACCTCTCAGACCTTGGATACCGCAGCTGGTCTGACCTCTCAGACCTTGGATACCGCAGCTGGTCTGACCTCTCAGACCTTGGATACCGCAGCTGGTCTGACCTCTCAGACCTTGGATACCGCAGCTGGTCTGACCTCTCAGACCTTGGATACCGCAGCTGGTCTGACCTCTCAGACCTTGGATACCGCAGCTGGTCTGACCTCTCAGACCTTGGATACCGCAGCTGGTCTGACCTCTCAGACCTTGGATACCGCAGCTGGTCTGACCTCTCAGACCTTGGAGACGTTGTGAGGGGCTCCCTTAAATGTTCACAATATGTCACCTCTTGATCTTCACAGCTCCAGCCAGATATCATCAGAAGCATGGCCTCCTTACTGTACACAGGGCATCTCAAAAGGACCCTCCAGGCACAAGGGACACAGTGTAGAGTCTGAGGGGCGGAGCAGGGTAAAAGGGCCAATTTATCAGAGTTGCAGGAAGGGACAATTATTGGCTTTTGGGCCCCGGGTGGCGGTATTTCTGAAACTGCGCACTGTGAACTATTCCTGTGCTGCTGTGGTGAAAGTGTCTGGTGAGCGGACAGATGGCACCATTGTTAATAAGCGTTGTGTAGTCTGCGGACAGGGCCTGCCGGGATACCAGGAAATTTCGCTACTGGCACATGATAAGGGGCGGCTACTGGCACATGATAAGGGGCGGCTACTGGCACATGATAAGGGGCGGCTACTGGCACATGATAAGGGGCGGCTACTGGCACATGATAAGGGGCGGCTACTGGCACATGATAAGGGGCGGCTACTGGCACATGATAAGGGGCGGCTACTGGCACATGATAAGGGGCGGCTACTGGCACATGATAAGGGGCGGCTACTGGCACATGATAAGGGGCGGCTACTGGCACATGATAAGGGGCGGCTACTGGCACATGATAAGGGGCGGCTACTGGCACATGATAAGGGGCGGCTACTGGCACATGATAGGGGGGCCACTGGCACATGATAGGGGGGCACTCTGGCTACTGGCACATGATATGGGGGGCTCTGGCTACTGGCACATGATATGGGGGGGCTCTGGCTACTGGCACATGATTGGGGGCATCTATGGGGGCACATCTTACTGGCACATGATTGGGGGCATCTATTGGGGCACTTATTACTGGCAGATTATTGGGTGGCACTATAGGGGCATCTACTGAGGCTAAAAAGAAGGGGTATTTTATATGGGGGGCTCTGTATAGGGGCATTTTATACTGAGACATTATGGTGGGTACTATGGGGAAGGGGGGGAAGGAGCACTATGGGGGTCATCTACGGGGGCACTGAGAAAGGGTATTTTATATTTGCACATTATGGGAACATTAGCTCAACTGGGGGCATGTTTTGCACATTATAAGGAGAATTATTACTACTGGGGGGGGGGGGGCATTATGGTGGGCTTTATTACTCCCCCATGGTATGACCCCCTAGTAGCACCGGCCTCTCCCTGCTCTGCTATTCCTCTGCCTCTTCTCCAAATCCTTATTATGAAATCTTTCTCATTAGGATAAAACACATCAGCTCCGCCGAGTCCCCGGCCAAAGTGGTGAAGTGGTGTCTGAGATCCCCAAGGGCCAAGTCAAGTAACTGTAAGTTTTTATGTGAAATATGTTTATGTTTGTAGTTGATCTTTATTATCGATTTTACATTGCAGGGGGGCAGCAGAAGGGCCATGGGCAATGAGCGCTTTCATCGTGGCAAAGGGGTTAGGTTAAGAAACAGGAGATGCCCAGGTTATACCAGCATGGTCCATATCACTATATACAAGAAGATGTATAACGTATACCAGCTGTACATATATAATTATATACAGGAGATGCCCAGGTTATACCAGCATGGTCCATATCACTATATACAAGAAGATGTATAACGTATACCAGCTGTACATATATAATTATATACAGGAGATGCCCAGGTTATACCAGCATGCTCCATATCACTATATACAAGAAGATGTATAACTTATACCAGCTGTACATATATAATTATATACAGGAGATGCCCAGGTTATACCAGCATGCTCCATATCACTATATACAAGAAGATGTATAACTTATACCAGCTGTACATATATAATTATATACAGGAGATACCCAGGTTATACCAGCACGGTCCATATCACTATATACAAGAAGATGTATAACTTATACCAGCTGTACATATATAATTATATAGAGGAGATACCCAGGTTATACCAGCATGGTCCATATCACTATATACAAGAAGATGTATAACTTATACCGGCTGTACATATATAATTATATACAGGAGATGCCCAGGTTATACCAGCATGGTCCATATCACTATATACAAGAAGATGTATAACTTATACCGGCTGTACATATATAATTATATACTAGAGATACCCAGGTTATACCAGCTCGGTCCATATCATTATATACAAGAAGATGTATAACTTATACCGGCTGTACCTATATAATTATATACAGGAGATGCCCAGGTTATACCAGCATGCTCCATATCACTATATACAAGAAGATGTATAACTTATACCAGCTGTACCTATATAATTATATACAGGAGATGCCCAGGTTATACCAGCCTGGTCCATATCACTATATACAAGAAGATGTATAACTTATACCAGCTGTACATATATAATTATATACAGGAGATACCCAGGTTATACCAGCATGCTCCATATCACTATATACAAGAAGATGTATAACTTATACCAGCTGTACATATATATAATTATATACAGGAGATACCCAGGTTATACCAGCATGGTCCATATCACTATATACAAGAAGATGTATAACTTATACCAGCTGTACATATATAATTATATACAGGAGATGCCCAGGTTATACCAGCATGCTCCATATCACTATATACAAGAAGATGTATAACTTATACCAGCTGTACATATATAGTTATATACAGGAGATACCCAGGTTATACCAGCATGCTCCATATCACTATATACAAGAAGATGTATAACTTATACCAGCTGTACATATATAATTATATACAGGAGATACCCAGGTTATACCTGCACGGTCCGTATCACTATATACAGGAAGATGTATAACTCCCAGTATCAGTCACTCCTGTCAGGTATATACCACCATCATATGTTGAGCCTCTTATGTTGTCGCTGATGTGTAACGGAATACCTCTCCTATCATCTCACGGATGATGACTATCATTGTAAACTCTGTATTTACTTAACAATTTCCCGAGATAAGCGGTGAATACTGTGCAGTGTGCAGTGTAAATAATGGCCATGATATTAATAGTGTAGGCCTCTTGCTACTCTATTTAAAGGGCCAGTAACCCTTAAGTCAGCAGCTTATATCAGTGCTGGAGCGTTATAACAGGAGGGACTGATATCAGTCACATATACAGAGTGTAAAATAGCTGATAACAGGGAATCGTAGATTACAGCCCAATGGACTAGGGAACTTTTTATAAGGGTACAAGCTCCTTGTGACCAGCGGCGCCACCTATGGGGACGACAGGTAGTGCACTTCTGGGCTCTAATGTAAAATCTGTAACACTGGTGTCTTTGTATGTGACAGAGGGGCCACAGGCGCTAGGGCCCGGGTAGAAATGCTACCTATGCCGCCCTTCAGCTATTTGCCTGGCAGCTGTATGTGTTATGCTGACAAACATGAGGTGCGTTCAGATGAAGCAGAGTTTGTCCGGCGCGGTATCGCTGAGCGCCTTTTCCCTGACATCTCACGCCGATTGCAATGAAACTGTATCAGCGGCACACCCCTGCCCCGAGTTCTTGCTGAACCTGCTCCCGGGCTCTGCTATGTCAGTCTCACGCCCTTCTCTTATTTGACATAACATTCGGTGATCGCACTCCTCCCTCGAGTGAAAAAAAAAAAAAACTCTCTCTGGAATCTTCTCCCCTCCAACCTTTATAAGACGCAGGATGAGGAGATTCATTGTCTTCTCCAGGAAGAGCTAAATTTAGATGCAACCACCGGCACAATAGAATGATGCCTCAATCATAGGAGTAGGCCTGGGGAGTCCGGTTTTGGTTATTAAGAGTGGAAACCATCAACATGCAGATCTTATTATGGGTGTAATTAGGTTATAATTATGCTATATGTCAGTTTATAGGACATCCCGTCCCATTGTATTAGACACCTGGGAAGAATAACAGCAGCTTGCTGATGGTTTCCGGGTCCTTCCAATGAATGGCAAAAATGGTGGACATGTTTTAACAGATTTCTGACCTGTGTAGTGTATAAGTTACATTGTATTATAGTGACAGTGGAAGGTCCCCATGTCATTGGAGCGCCCCTACTGGTCAGCGCTGGTACTTGTTCTTCTGCTTTTTGTCTTGTATAGTCTTCCAAAAATTGTCACTGAGGTTCTATGAATTTTCTCTCCCAGGTCAGGGTTTCAATGGTAATTATTGCTCAGGGCCCCAAGGACTATAATGGATATACAGTCAGGTCCATAAATATTGGGACATGGACACAATTCTAACATTTTTGGCTCTATACACCACCACAATGGATTTGAAATTAAACGAACTAGATGTGCTTTACCTGCAGACTGTCAGCTTTAATTTGAGGGGATTTACATCCAAATCAGGTGAACGGTGCAGGAATTACAACAGTTTGCATATGTGCCTCCCACTTGTTCCAAAAGTAATGGGACATAATAATAATCATAAATCAAACTGTCACTTTTTAATACTCGGTTGCAAATCCTTTGCAGTCAATTACAGCCTGAAGTCTGGGACGCATAGACATCACCAGACGCTGGGTCTCATCCCTGGTGATGCTCTGCCAGGCCTCTACTGCAACTGTCTTCAGTTCCTGCTTGTTCTTGGGGCATTTTCCCTTCAGTTTTGTCTTCAGCAAGTGAAATGCATGCTCAATCGGATTCAGGTCCGGTGATTGACTTGGCCATTGCATAACATTCCACTTCTTTCCCTTAAAAAACTCTTTGGTTGATTTTACAGTTTGCTTTGGGTCATTGTCCATCTGCACTGTGAAGCGCCGTCCAATGAGTTCTGAAGCATTTGGCTGAATATGTGCAGATAATATTGCCCGAAACACTTCAGAATTCATCCTGCTGCTTTTGTCAGCAGTCACATCATCAATAAATACAAGAGAACCAGTTCCATTGGCAGCCATACATGCCCACGCCATGACACTACCACCACCATGCTTCACTGATGAGGTGGTATGCTTAGGATCATGAGCAGTTCCTTTCCTTCTCCATACTCTTCTCTTCCCATCACTCTGGTACAAGTTGATCTTGGTCTCATCTGTCCATAGGATGTTGTTCCAGAACTGTGAAGGCTTTTTTAGATGCCGTTTGGCAAACTCTAATCTGGCCTTCCTGTTTTTGAGGCTCACCAATGGTTTCCATCTTGTGGTGAACCCTCTGTATTCACTCTGGTGAAGTCTTCTCCTGATTGTTGACTTTGACACACATACACCTACCTCCTGGAGAGTGTTCTTGATCTGGCCAACTGTTGTGAAGGGCGTTTTCTTCACCAGGGAAAGAATTCTTCGGTCATCCACCACAGTTGTTTTCCGTGGTCTTCCGGGTCTTTTGGTGTTGCTGAGCTCACCGGTGCGTTCCTTCTTTTTAAGAATGTTCCAAACAGTTGTTTTGGCCAGGCCTAATGTTTTTGCTATCTCTCTGATGGGCTTGTTGTGTTTTTTCAGCCTAATGATGGCTTTCTTCACTGATAGTGACGGCTCTTTGGATCTCATCTTGAGAGTTGACAGCAACAGATTCCAGATGCAAATAGCACACTGGAAATGACCTCTGGACCTTTTATCTGCTCATTGTAATTGGGATAATGAGGGAATAACACAGACCTGGCCATGGAACAGCTGAGAAGACAATTGTCCCATTACTTTTGGTCCCTTAACAAGTGGGAGGCACATATGGAAACTGTTGTAATTCCTACACCGTTCACCTGATTTGGATGTAAAAGCCCTCAAATTAAAGCCGACAGTCTGCAGGTAAAGCACATCTTGTTTGTTTTATTTCAAATCCATTGTGGTGGTGTATAGAGGCAAAAATGTTAGAATTGTGTCCATGTCCCAATATTTATGGACCTGACTGTATATGGCAGTGACATGTGGGCACCGTATGGTAGCATTATATGGACACTGCATGGAGGTATTATTAAGGCGATGTATGGCGGTATTATTTGAGCTGATGGTTTCTTGGTTTAGGGGAGACATACAGGTCTATTGCATAGGGCATCATTTTCTAGTAGGCCCCAAGGTCTAAACTGGAAATATATGGCAGTGTTATGTGAGTACTATATGTGAGTACTATATGTGAGTACTATATGGACACTGCATGGAGTTATTATGAAGACAAGTTATGTCTGGGCTGTATTATGTGGGCATTGTATGGCGGTTTTACAGTATTTGGGACATATTATGTGGCCATTGTATAACGGTATTTGGCCTGATGGTTTCCTGGTTTAGAGGAGGCAGAGAGGACAGTTTCGTAGTAGACCTGGAGGACTGAATTGGAAATATATGGTAGTATTTTATTGACTACATTACTAAAGCAATGTATTGCAGCGTTATTTGGGCTGTAGTGTGTGGACACTCTACGGCGGTATTACAGTATATGTGCTGCATTATGTGGCTACTGTATAGCGGTACTACTTGGGCTGAAGGTTTTCTAGTTTAGAGGAGGCAAATAGGGCCGGCGTCCAGACTCCCAATTTTGTAATGGACCTGGAGGACTGAACTGGAAATATATGGCAGTGTTGTGTCGGTACTATATGGATTTATTATACGGATATTGCATGGAAGTATTACCAAATCAAGGTATGGCGGTATTATTTGGGCTGATGGTTTCCTAGCTTAAAGAAAGCATATGGAAATATATGGTGGATGTGTTATGTGAGCATTAGAGGGGCACTGCATGGAGGTGTATGGTGGTATTATGCATTACATGGCAGTATTTTTCTGGCGGTGAGGGTACTACTCTGTTGCCCACCCTCCTGTTGAGCGGACACGAGTTAATCCAGCGGCAGGTACGGTCAGGAACGTGCGGCGTCCTCCATTGTTTGCAAACAAAAGAGCCTTTTTCTAATCCAGTGAATGGAGGCGTCATGACTGGGAATAGAGCCACCAGGAGGCAGGTGCCAGTAACGCGCCAGGGCAAGGATCTCATGAGATGTCACACACCGGGCGGCATTAAAGGGGCTTTCTAATAGAGACGGCCTCTAGTCACATACCTAGTTATGGCATTATGGGCCTCACGTCCAACATGGCGCCCTGGATTGGAAGCCAACTTGATTGGCCAAGAGAGATCACATGGCTTTGTCCACGCTAATGGGTGTGGAGGGGGCTGTAGGGTAAGAGTCGCCTCTCAGCAATATTTGGACTGTCACAATGGACGTGACTCTCCCATGGTGCAGCAGCTTTGCAGAGGGGCATGTCGATGCTAATCTTGCGCCAACTTAGCCCCTATAGAAGACAAACATTGACAAGGACAGCTTCATTCACACCCGGAGATCAAGGACCCTGTGGCATTGGGTTGACCAATGAATGGTGCCCCCCTTATCTTGTAACAGGAGGTCGTTCCAATCTCCGGCGGTGTCCAGTTGTGATTGCTCTGTGGCCAAAACCAGTCAGATTGGTGTGTCAGAAACATGTCCACATACTGGTTCTTCCCCCTCTAAGGTCACATTCTTGAAATACCTACTAAAAGTCTTGCCAAACAAGACCAAGGGTACGAAAGGAGTGTCTCCAGTCCAAAAAAATCTCAAACATTCACTGTCACGCCCCAATGGATTGTTTCAATTTCTCACCATTTTCAAGATCTCTGCTTGCTGTCCAATGTATGGCTGCATTCTTGTTTACACCCGGGGACTGAAAAACTGATCCTGGCCAAATATTTCACCCAGACATTGGGGTTTGTTACAATGTATCCAGAGAATCCTCTGGTTGATACATTTGACCTGCAATTATACATTGTATCAAGACAGGAGATGGATTTGCAGGAAAGCTCTCACAGCTCGGCTTTTCCAAGTTCCTGAATGGCAAAACTTCCTGGTAATTTAGGGGTACACCCCTGGTCTCATCCTGCTGCATATTTAGGCTTCTGTGTTTCTGGGAAAGCTGGGTGATGCCAACACAGCCCCTACAATACAGCGCGCATGCCTGAACTCCATTTTTCACATAATTTGGAGGTGCTAGTCTGACTCTCTTTTGGATCCATACAGCTCCCATAAGGGAGTCTACCCAGCTTTCCCAGGGTGCTGAATAATATTTGCTGGGTGGGAATCCTGGAGGCTGGTGAAGAGTTGTCTCTCCTTACCCTCTTATACAATGATGGTGTCTCATTTTATGTCACCTCCCTGGAATCACATTCTCAAACACCTTCCCCCCCCAGGTTAATCCTCACACACAGCCGGGGTGGCGTTCCCTTTATACTCTCATCATTCACACTGTCTCTTGACGTGGGATGGACTACTCCCACACCCATCAGACCAGTCATTGTCACCGCCTAGGTGAGACTGCTGCCACCATCGGGCCTCTCCTCCGAGCAAAGGTGTGAATCTTAACCCCCAGCACCTGCAAAATGTTCTCCTATCGTTGTAAAACTACAACTCCCAGCATGCCCTGACAACCCCAGGCAGCCAGGGAGAGCAATGCATACTCAAGGGAGTCACAGGTTATGATACTACAACTCCCAGCATGCCCTGACATCCCCAGGCAACCAGGGAGAGCAATGCTTACCTAGGAGAGTCACTACAACTCCCAGCATGCCCTGACAACCCCAGGCAGTCAGGGAGAGCAATGCATAATCAAAAGAGACACAGGTTGTGAAACTACACCTCCCTTCATGCCTGAAAAGCCAAAGACCGTATGCTGAGAGTTGTAGTTTTACATCTCGGACCCTACACAAAGGTGATGCCAGCAGGCAGTAACAGGCTCATTGCCCATTTGCCCCAGGAGTCATGCCCACTACCCTATGTAGCTGCTGATACGCTACCATTGTATCCGACATACTACTACCTCATCATCCTCAGACTACATTATGTCCACACCTCAGTTACACAACCTGTCACATTCTGGTGCACGGCGATAGATCTCATCCCCTCCACGCCCAGCCACCATTCCCCGTGCACCAGAAACTACGTAGAGAGCAGGGGCGACATGAAAAAACTCAAAATCCCCCACTACAACTCCCATCATCTCAGGGCTGGAGTCTATACTGTTTGCTAACACTATGATTCCTGTTGAGAGGACATGGGGTAAAAGAGGATAGGGGCCCATCTATCTATGGGCCCCTCAGCATCCATAGTGGGCTATATACTCCCGTGGTCCCATTATCATGATCAATGACAGCTAGAGGTATGGGGGAGCGGGGGTGACAGGCAGAGCTATGGGGGGAGCGGGGGTGACAGGCTGGGCTATGGGGGGAGCCTGAAGGAATGACAGGCAGAGCTATGGGGGGACTGAAGGAATGACAGGCAGAGCTATGGGGGGACTGAAGGAATGACAGGCAGAGCTATGGGGGGAGGCTGAAGGAATGACAGGCAGAGCTATGGGGGGAGGCTGAAGGAATTACAGGCAGAGCTATGGGGGGAGGCTGAAGGAATGACAGGCAGAGCTATGGGGGGAGGCTGAAGGAATGACAGCAGAGCTATGGGGGGAGGCTGAAGGAATGACAGGCAGAGCTATGGGGGGAGGCTGAAGGAATGACAGCAGAGCTATGGGGGGAGGCTGAAGGAATGACAGGCAGAGCTATGGGGGGAGGCTGAAGGAATGACAGGCAGAGCTATGGGGGGAGGCTGAAGGAATGACAGGCAGAGCTATGGGGGGAGGCTGAAGGAATGACAGCAGAGCTATGGGGGGAGGCTGAAGGAATGACAGGCAGAGCTATGGGGGGAGGCTGAAGGAATGACAGGCAGAGCTATGGGGGAGGCTGAAGGAATGACAGGCAGAGCTATGGGGGGAGGCTGAAGGAATGACAGGCAGAGTTATGGGGGGAGGCTGAAGGAATGACAGGCAAAGCTATGGGGGGAGGCTGAAGGAATGACAGGCAGAGCTATGGGGGGAGGCTGAAGGAATGACAGGCAGAGCTATGGGGGGAGGCTGAAGGAATGACAGGCAGAGCTATGGGGGAGGCTGAAGGAATGACAGGCAGAGCTATGGGGGGAGGCTGAAGGAATGACAGCAGAGCTATAGGGGGAGACTGAAGGAATGACAGGCAGAGCTATGGGGGGAGGCTGAAGGAATGACAGGCAGAGCTATGGGGGAGGCTGAAGGAATGACAGGCAGAGCTATGGGGGGAGGCTGAAGGAATGACAGGCAGAGCTATGGGGGGAGGCTGAAGGAATGACAGGCAGAGCTATGGGGGGAGGCTGAAGGAATGACAGGCAGAGTTATGGGGGGAGGCTGAAGGAATGACAGGCAGAGTTATGGGGGGAGGCTGAAGGAATGACAGCAGAGCTATAGGGGGAGACTGAAGGAATGACAGCAGAGCTATAGGGGGAGACTGAAGGAATGACAGGCAGAGCTATAGGGGGAGACTGAAGGAATGACAGGCAGAGCTATGGGGGGAAGCTGAAGGAATGACAGCAGAGCTATGGGGGGAAGCTGAAGGAATGACAGGCAGAGCTATGGGGGGAGGCTGAAGGAATGACAGGCAGAGCTATGGGGGGAGGATAAAGGACAGGTGCAGGGGTCATATCCATGGTGGAGCACTGTCCATAAATGTCAGGGTGAGCCTGCAGCTACCCTATAATTGTCCTGCAGAGCTGACACTCACTCGGATCAGTCACTCTGTGTCACAGGAAGAACAATGAAGGACAAACCTGTTTCCTGACATCAAAGATGATCCAACAGAAGCTGAGAACTTAGAAAGAGCATCCCTCACTATTCAGCTGTGTTCTGCCTGATTCTAGGAAAGCTGGGTGGGGAATAGAGTCCAGAGTGGTGGTCTCCTCATTCCTCCATAGTCCGCAGTCTACCCACATTAATACAAGGACTAGAGTCCCAATAAGACTAGGCCCAGAACCGGGGATTACAGAGGGAGAATGGAACCATGAACCGAGAGGAAACAAGGATGGAGACGGTGTAACTGGACCTAAGACAATCTACAGAATTTGTATGTCAGCACCAGAACACAATGTATCCAGCTCTAGAACCCAGCCTGCCAGTACTATGACCTGGTGTGACACGATCTAGAACCCAGTATGTCAGCAACAGAACACAATGTATCCAGCTCTAGAACCCAGCCTGCCAGTACCATGACCTGGTGTGACACGATCTAGAACCCAATATGTCAGCACCAGAACACACTGTATTCAGCTCTAGAACCCAGCCTGCCAGTACCATGACCTGGTGTGACACGATCTAGAACCCAGTATGTCAGCACCAGAACACACTGTATTCAGCTCTAGAACCCAGCCTGCCAGTACTATGACCTGGTGTGACACGTTCTAGAATC
Organism: Bufo bufo; assembly: GCF_905171765.1. Lineage (NCBI taxonomy): Eukaryota > Metazoa > Chordata > Amphibia > Anura > Bufonidae > Bufo > Bufo bufo. Next base: position 18,866,842 of record NC_053395.1, read on the forward strand.
TAGTATGCCAGCACTGGAACCTACATTACCAGCATTAGAAACCAGTATGCTAATACTAGAACCCAGTATACCAGCAGACTGTAGAACCCAATAAAACCAGTAAGAGAACCCCAGTAAGGCCAGCACTATAACCCCTTATATTCAGTAGTAGAATCCAGTATGACCAGCAGCACAGACACTTGAGCTCAGTGTCACCTCCAGTAGATCCAGTATGGTCAGCACTTGAGCCCAGAATGACATGCACTAGATCCCAGTATAACCAAAAGTGCAGACACTTAACCCAGAATTACAAGCAGAATCCAGAATGACTGGCACTAGAGCTCAGTGGGATCAGCACTGGAACACATTATGACCATAATTAGAACCCAGTAAAACAAGAACTAGAACCCAGTATAACCAGTAATACAGCCCACTATAACCAGTGCATGGTCTCAGTATAGCTGATACTGAACAGTCAATGTAGTGAATTATATGCAGTCCGGATCCTCTAGATCACAGTCCAGTATATACAGTGCGGCACTTCTAGATCACAGTCCAGTATATACAGTGCGGCACTTCTAGATCACAGTCCAGTATATACAGTGCGGCACTTCTAGATCACAGTCCAGTATATACAGTGCGGCACTTCTAGATCACAGTCCAGTATATACAGTACAAGTGATCTCTACCTCAGCACAGAGATAGTGAATACACAGAAGTTAAATGTAAGAATAGGTGACAGTTTGTGCAGGGGAGCAGATGCTATCTATAGGTGACAAGGTACAGATGATGGGTGCCCTCCATGGGTGACAGGCTTAAGATGATGGGTGCTCTCTATGGGTGACAGGCTTAAGATGATGGGTGCTCTCTATAGGTGACAGGGTGCGGATGATGGGTGCTCTCTATAGGTGACGGTGTGGATGGTGGGTGCTATCTATAGGCGACAGGGTGCAGCTGATGGGTGCTCTCCATAGGTGACAGGCTTCAGATGATGGGTGCTCTCTATGGGTGACAGGCTTAAGATGATGGGTGCTCTCTATAGGTGACAGGGTGCGGATGATGGGTGCTCTCTATAGGTGACAGGGTGTGGATGGTGGGTGCTCTCTATAGGTGACAGGGTGTGGATGGTGGGTGCTATCTATAGGTGACAGGGTGCAGCTGATGGGTGCTCTCCATGGGTGACAGGGTGCAGCTGATGGGTGCTCTCCATAGGTGACAGGCTTCAGATGATGGGTGCTCTCTATGGGTGACAGGGTGCGGATGGTGGGTGCTCTCTATAGGTGACAGGGTGCGGAAGGTGGGTGCTCTCCATAAGTGACATGCTTCAGATGATGGGTGCTCTCTATAGGTGACAGGGTGCGGATGATGGGTTCTCTCCATAGGTGACAGGCTTCAGATGATGGGTGCTCTCTATGGGTGACAGGCTTCAGATGATGGGTGCTCTCCATAGGTGACAGGGTGCGGATGGTGGGTGCTCTCCACAGGTGACAGGCAGGGGTACTCACATTTTAGGCTGCACGGGGTTGGGGCTGTACTTGGCGGTGGTTCTCTTCTTGAACAGGGAGCTCATGGTTCCTGGCCCTCGGGTGTCGGTGCTGCTGCAGACTGGGGCCCCCGGCTGAGGTCCCTTTGCACAGATCTGAGAGGTGTTGGCTCCTGGCTGGGGAGTTGCAGGGAGTCAGTGAGGAGCCGGGGATCCTGCTCTACAGGTAGGAAGGGGAGTGCCCGGCTGGGCAGGTGATCATTACCTGGGAGGTGGAGCAGACCTCGGCGCACACCCCCCCTCCACTCCGGGGACTGGGGTGTCCTCTGCAGCCCGGATTAACCCCCAGGGGTCTATCTCTGGTGGGAGTACATCCACTGTCAAACTACAACTCCCATCGTGTCCTGAAAGCCACAGTCTATTACAACATGCTAGGGCTTGTAGTATCACAGCAGCTGGGACTCCACTGGTTGGCAACCACTGCACTAGATACTAGAACACCTCACATTTGCATTAATTGCCTGCCCTCTGGCAGGAGAGGGGTTAATCCCGTGTGTTCTGTTTATAGTGCAGGTGGGAGTGGCCTAAAGTGACAGCTCCAGGCAGGGAGAGAGGGAGGGCTGCATACCAGAGAGACAGCCCCAGACTGCACCCACACTGCACACCCTGCAAGATCTGCAGCAAGCACATCAACCTGACACTGCACACCCTGCAAGAGCTGCAGCAAGCACATCAACCTGACACTGCACACCCTGCAAGAGCTGCAGCAAGCACATCAACCTGACACTGCACACCCTGCAAGAGCTGCAGCAAGCACATCAACCTGACACTGCACACCCTGCAAGAGCTGCAGCAAGCACATCAACCTGACACTGCACACCCTGCAAGAGCAGCACCAATCACATAAACCTGACACTGCACACCCTGCATAAGCTGCACCTATCACATCAACCTGACACTGCACACCCTGCAAGAGCTGCACCAAACACATCAACCTGACACTGCACACCCTGCATAAGCTGCACCTATCACATCAACCTGACACTGCACACCCTGCAAGAGCTGCACCAAACACATCAACCTGACACTGCACACCCTGCAAGAGCAGCACCAATCACATTAACCTGACACTGCACACCCTGCAAGAGCTGCACCAAACACATCAACCTGACACTGCACACCCTGCAAGAGCTGCAGCAAGCACATTAACCTGACACTGCACACCCTGCAAGAGCTGCAGCAAGCACATCAACCTGACACTGCACACCCTGCAAGAGCTGCACCAAGCACATCAACTTGACTTTGCACACCCTGCAAGAGCTGCAGCAAGCACATTAACTTGACACTGCACACCCTGCAAGAGCTGCAGCAAGCACATTAACCTGACACTGCACACCCTGCAAGAGCTGCAGCAAACACATCAACCTGAGTGACTCACAGAACACTGAACTCTCTGCAAGAGCTGCAGCAAGGATGGAAGGAGCACTGCCCAGAACATTGTACCCTATGGTCCACGTCCACCTGCTCTCAGTACACACTGTCCTGTCATTACACAGCGCTGAGGACACAGGAGATCACAATGTGTCGCACATATTATTATATTACGGTACGCTGTGTAATATCCCGTTATATAGTCAGTATAATGAGCACGTATATGGGGTTCCTCGGGGGGTGCTCCCCCTGCTCTGGATGCTGATATTATAGGGGTTCATGTACACGTCTCACAAAATGACATCATCCAGAAGCTGGAATGGGCTGAATAAAGACATCTTAATGAAAGAATAAAGTAATATTGCCATAGAGTGCCTACATAATATAGTGTCATATAGTGCCTATATAATACTGTCATATAGTACCTACATAATGCTGTCATATATAATACTGCTATATAGTACTTACCCACTATTGCCATGTAGTGCCTACATAATATAGTGTCATATAGCACCTACATAATGCTGTCATATATAATACTGCTATATAGTACTTACCCACTATTGCCATGTAGTGCCTACATAATACTGTCATATAACGCCTACATAATGTTATTATATAGTGCATACAGAATACTAGCATGTATAATACTGCCATATATTACCCACATACCAGTGCCATATAGTGCCTACATAGTACTAGCATATATAATACTGCCATATAGTGCCTATATAATAGTGTCATATAGTGTCTACATAATAGTACAATACAGTACCTACATACTAGTGCTATATAGTGCCTACATTATAATATCATATTGTGACTACATAATAATGCCATGTAGTAGTATCCACATATTATTGGGATATGGCAATGTTATAATAGTGCCATAGAGTATCTATATAATGTTCTTATATAGTGCCTACATGATACCGCCATATTGTGCCTACATAGTACTATGTACCATGTCTAGACTGTAACAAACCCTCAGCTGTGACACGTATCAGGCCTCTCTCTGGGTTCATTGTTCTGCAGAATCAGAGATGAAGCTGGTGGGAGATGTCATGGCGGTCGTATCTGATGTCATGGCGGTCGTATCTGATGTCATGGCGGTCGTATCTGATGTCATGGCGGTCGTATCTGATGTCATGGCGGTCGTATCTAATGTCATGGCGGTCGTATCTGATGTCATGGCGGTCGTATCTGATGTCATGGCGGTCGTATCTAATGTCATGGCGGTCGTAGCTGATGTCATGGCGGTCGTATCTGATGTCATGGCGGTCGTATCTGATGTCATGGCGGTCGTATCTAATGTCATGGCGGTCGTATCTAATGTCATGGCGGTCGTATCTGATGTCATGGCGGTCGTATTTAATGTCATGGCGGTCGTATCTGATGTCATGGCGGTCGTATCTGATGTCATGGCGGTCGTATCTGATGTCATGGCGGTCGTATCTAATGTCATGGCGGTCGTATCTGATGTCATGGCGGTCGTATCTGATGTCATGGCGGTCGTATCTGATGTCATGGCGGTCGTATCTAATGTCATGGCGGTCGTATCTGATGTCATGGCGGTCGTATCTGATGTCATGGCGGTCATATCTAATGTCATGGCGGTCGTATCTAATGTCATGGCGGTCGTATCTGATGTCATGGCGGTCGTATCTGATGTCATGGCGGTCGTATCTAATGTCATGGCGGTCGTATCTGATGTCATGGCGGTCGTATCTAATTTCATGGCGGTCGTTTCTGATGTCACCCAGCTTTACTGAAGTTCAGAACAACAAATGCAGGAGTGAGGGCGGTATTATTACATATATGCCGGTCAGGAGTCGGGGACAGCCGGCCATATTTCATCACCCTGCTTTCCCGGGAACTGATATGACTGAAGGATTTCCTCTTCTTTCTGTGGTGGTGAAGAGGTTAACTCTGGGGAGTGCTGCTCTGAGGGCTGGTGCCTGCTGCATCCCCATACAGCATAGTCCACATTCTTCTCTCACAGTCAGTACTTTGCAGGGTTGCAGGTATCTCTGCTCCTGCGGTGAGTCACTGGTGAGGAATGTGTTAATGTCACCTACCCCAACCCCACCTACCCGCTGACAGAAGCGCTCAGGTCCCCGCCAGTGACAGGACGCCTGGTATTAATACTACTTATGTGCTGAACCCCCAAAACTGCTGAAACCCCTCTCCCATGATGCAGGAATACAATGCCAAAACTGCAGTGAACACTGACACACACCGACAGGACAGAGAATGAAGTAACTGTGTGGAATAATAAAGAAGTCTCCAGGTTCATTTTATAAAAGAACCTGACTCATGACTATAATTCCAGTACTACAGTGAAGACTGACACAGGGGTAGCAGATGAATAGAAGTGGAGAGTCGAGGTGGGAATGTAGCGCTGATAACAACGTAGATTTACACGCTAGTTTGTGACTATCCCTTTAAGAACATGGCACCCCTCAGTGGTGGTCACCCATCGTCTGGTCTCCATGTAATGTCCTAAGACGGGATTCGATGGAATGACGCGTGAAATCTGATAGGTTCAAGGACTTACCTTGGCCGCGTGATGACTTACCACCGCCTACCCCCCAAACCTGGTACCGAAACTGGTTCCTTCCCCTTTAAATCCAGCAGAGACTCTGTGGGCCGGCGGACATCATGGCCTCCCGCCGGCGCCGCTTTCTCCGCAGGTTTTACATAGCGTTTGCTTATACTGCCACGTGCAAAACGTCAGCTAGAAATTTGTTTACAGGGTGTGAATACTTTTGCAGCCATCTTTTCACAGCAGCAGTGCATTGTCCTGATCAGAGCTACGTGTCTCCATGGTAACAGACTACAAACAAGCCCTGTGTAGTCGGATCTTCTGCCGCCTGTTGAGGGGGAGGAAGGATCGAAGGGGCGACTATGGGATCAGACTACCACAGGGCTTGTTCGTAGTCTGTTACCATGGAGACTCCTAGGAGCTGAATCTTATTTAAAGGCATTAGAGCTATTAAAAAAAAGTGAGTTGCAAAAGTATACACACCCCATTATGTTACTGAAAATATTCCCCCTTCCCAATAGCGAAATCGGAAAATCCAATTTTTATCTATTTCTAGGAAATTTAGGTGCAGTTCTGAATACTTGGGCCACAATTCCATCGTAAGGGCCACGCACTCGGACATTTCGGACCATGATGCCTTGCGGTACTGGGTCTCACTCTGCGCTGTGATATCGTATTTCTCCGACATTCATTGCCCTATTATTAACAGACTTTTTAAAGGGGGATGTCAAAAAAACGGACAATTCCTTTAGGCAGACAAACCCTTGGCCCCTGGACAGCGAGGCGTCCCTGCCGATTCCAGGTTTGGCTCTGAATCTTGAAGTACCGGAGGCGCCGAGTGGAAGATCCACATTCTTCTTGGTTGTAGAATCGTTGTGTTGTGTTAGAGGGAGTGGCCCCCGAGGACTCTTCATTCCTCCCGGTGACACATGACAGAAAGATTTCGATTTCGGGTCAATGACGTGGGATGATGGGTGTACTACTTCATCCCAAGCTCTCCAACGCTGCTCGAGCGGGCCTATAGGACGCTGTAGGATCTCCGCCTGTCAGTCTAAACTGCATTTCTCGCATTCTGTTCAGGCTAGATGGGTTGAATAGTTATGGAACTTTCCACGAGAACCCAATGCTTCAGTTTCTGCTTCAAGATCTCTGCTTGCTGTCCGTGAATAATAAGAATAGCCTTGCAATCCCATCCAGACCTAATACTGCTGAGGGTTTGTTACAGTTGTATCCATTCTAGACAATCCTCTGGACTCCAGACGGATGCATGTCACCTGCCCTGATACATTGTAACAGACCCTCAGCTCTGAGAAGTATCAGGCTTGTACAGGTTTTCAGCCTCTGACTGTAAGCTAGAATTTTACCATTCACTGACAGCAAGCACCACTTCTCCCGTACACAGCGGGTGCAGTGTGTGTACACAGCAGCGGAGGCTGTGAATGGGGATCAATCATCAGCTGCCGTATTCTCCCCGGAGCGCTGGGGTCTGCGGGGCATGGGTGGGGCGCAATCGTATTTCCGTTTTTTCCGTTGAGTTGAAAAATAGAACATGTCCTATTATTGCCCGCAAATCACGTTCCGTGGCTCCATTCAAGTCAATGGGTGCGCAAAAAAAAAAACCTGAATGCACTCCGTATGTCTTCCGTATCCATTCCGTTTTTGCGGAACCGTCCATTGAAAATGTTATGCCCAGCCCAATGTAATTACTGTATACTGTATATGCCCTACAGAAAAACGGAACGGAACCGGAAACACTACTGAAAAAAATAACCCGGAATATTTTCCCCGTTTAGGCCTAGTTCACACGATCGTTTTTTTTTGCGAGTGTACGGGCCGTTTTTTTGTGTTCGCGTTTTTTGTGTGTTCCGCATTAAAAAACGGAATGTGTTCCGTAAGCATTCCGTTTCCGTATTTCCGATTTTCCGTTCCGTTGAAAGATAGAACATGTCCTATTATTGCCCGCAAATCACGTTCCGTGGCTCCATTCAAGTCAATGGGTCCTAAAAAAAAACGGAACACATACGGAAATGCATCCGTGTGTCTTCCGTTTCCGTTCCGTTTTTTGCGGAACCGTCTATTGAAAATGTTATGCCCAGCCCAATTTTATCTATGTAATTACTGTACACTGTACATGCCATACGGAAAAACGGAAAGGAAAAACTTAACAGAAACGGAAACACAACGGAAACAAAAGACGGATCCGTGAAAAACGGACCGCAAAACACTGAAAAAGCCATACGGTCGTGTGCAGGAGGCCTTATGCCTTCCGTTTCCGTATTTCTGTTCCGTTTAAAGATAGAACATGTCCTATTGTTGTCCGTAGAACGGACAAGGATAGGACTGTTCTATCGGGGGCCAGCTGTTCCGTTCCGCAAAAAGCCGAATGCACACGGACGTCATCTGCATTTTTTGAGGACCGCAAAATACTGAAAAAAACATACGGTCGTGTGCAGGAGGCCTTATTCTTGCTGTTAGTGAGTCTCCTTGAAGAGGAAGAGATCTGACAACCGCCCACACAGGTGGAGAGGGCGGCCGTGCCTCGCTGGGTGGGTGACGGGCACCTTGTTCTGGGATGAGTCACCGGGTGCGCGGACAGAAACACACAAACCCCAATGGATGGAAAGACGCGGACTGGACCCCGACCTCTGATGTCAGGTGACTGCACCAGAGCTAATGAAGCAATCTCTACTCCAGTCACAGCCGAAGCTGCACTTAACATTCTGCAGGGTGCCCTAGAAAATAGGCACATGATCACAAAGCTTAGCTCTAGCTGTGAGCCCGCCCCAACACACAAAATAATGATAAACATAAAATGTAATGCAGCTTTGGATGTGAATAGAGAAGATATCTTCAAGGAAATCACTGCTGAGACTTAGGCCTCTTGCACACAAACGTATTTTCTTTCCGCTTCCGTTCCGGGTTTTTTGCGGACCATATGCGGAACCATTCACTTCAATGGGTCCGCAAAAACAACGGAAGGTACTCCGTGTGCATTCCGTTTCCGTATTTCCGTTCTGCAAAAAAGTGTTGCGTGTCCTATAATTGTCCTCAAATCACAGTCCGCGGCCCCATTCAAGACAATGGGTCCGCAAAAAATGCAGAACACACACGGGACACATCCGTATGTCATCCGTATTTTATCCGTATTTTGCAGATCCATACTGTAGAAATGCTATGCCCAGCCCATATTGCTCATGTGTTTGGTGATTAATAAGTTACTGTTTCCGTTTCCAATCCGCAAAAAAACGGATCGCATACGGAAACCATACGGATATGTTTTGTGGAATAACGGAACAGAAAAGGACTTAAATCAGAGAAAACAAACCTCAGATACGGAACAACGGATCCGGGAAAAACGGACCGCAAAACAACAACGGTCGTGTGCATTAACCCCGAACAGTCCTATCCTTGTCCGTAATGCGGACAATAACAGGACATGTTCTATTTTTTTGCGGAACGTAAATACGGACATACGGAAACGGAATGCACACGGAGTAACTTCCGTTTTTTGAAGTGACTGGTTCCGTATACGGTCCGCAAAAAAAATAGAACGGACACGGAAAGAAAATACGTTTGTGTGCATGAGGCCTTAAAGTAAAGTTTGTATAAAGTGATGAAGATCAGAAGATTTGACCTGCAATGAAGGCATCAGAGAAGTGACCTGACCTGGGGGTCTCCCCGATAAGTATCCTCCCAAATGTGACCCCAATATCCTCCCGTCTCTATCTGTGCCCTGGGTTTATTTTAAGTTTTATTGTCCTATTTTGTGGAAAGTAACTGAACCCATAAAGTGACATCATCCAAACACAACGACAGTACACACTGCATGGTATAACGGTAGAGCAACTCACATAGAGCAATTCTATGTATATTACTGTACATAGGAGCAGTATTATAGTAGTTATATTCTTGTACATAGGAGGCAGTATTATAGTAGTTATATTCCTGTACATAGGAGGCAGTATTATAGTAGTTATATTCTTGTACATAGGATGCAGTATTATAGTAGTTATATTCTTGTACATAGGAGCAGTATTATAGTAGTTATATTCTTGTACATAGGAGGCAGTATTATAGTAGTTATATTCTTGTACATAGGAGCAGTATTATAGTAGTTATATTCCTGTACATAGGAGCAGTATTATAGTAGTTATATTCTTGTACATAGGAGCAGTATTATAGTAGTTATATTCTTGTACATAGGAGCAGTATTATAGTAGTTATATTCTTGTACATAGGAGCAGTATTATAGTAGTTATATTCTTGTACATAGGAGCAGTATTATAGTAGTTATATTCTTGTACATAGGAGCAGTATTATAGTAGTTATATTCTTGTACATAGGAGCAGTATTATAGTAGTTATATTTTTGTACATAGGAGCAGTATTATAGTAGTTATATTCTTGTACATAGGAGGCAGTATTATAGTAGTTATATTCCTGTACATAGGAGGCAGTATTATAGTAGTTATATTCTTGTACATAGGATGCAGTATTATAGTAGTTATATTCTTGTACATAGGAGCAGTATTATAGTAGTTATATTCCTGTACATAGGGGGCAGTATTATAGTAGTTATATTCTTGTACATAGGAGCAGTATTATAGTAGTTATATTCTTGTACATAGGAGCAGTATTATAGTAGTTATATTCTTGTACATAGGAGCAGTATTATAGTAGTTATATTCTTAACCATATTTCTTTTTATTGAAAGAAAAATTCAGGGCCGTGACCCACACAAGACAGTACATTGATGACAATATGGTACCAAATAGTATCCAGCATACATGTCAAGTGTAAGCAATACAAAACAGTTATTATCATTGACCCTAGAGTGATATCCAAGAAAAGGAAGGGGGGGGGGGGAGATCAGGAAGGGAAGGAGGGGAGGGAAACAAGGAGGTGATAAATTTCTGCTCTATTATGTAAAGTTTCTATAGACTTTCCATGGAGACCACAATTTTAGGAAGCGAGAGCGTGAGTTATTTTCCCAGTGCGCTAGCTCCTCAAAACGGTAGATCTGGTCTACTTTATCAGTCCACATAAGGAGAGTTGGTGGGGAGTCGTTCTTCCACAAGTAGGGGATAAGTAATTTAGCTGCTGTGAGCAGCATCGTTGGAAGGTCATGTTTGGTGGGTGTGAGGGATTTGTTCGGACACCATAGCAAAATAAGCTTAGCATCCAGTGATATCTTGGTATTGCATATTTGATTAACTAAATCCTCAATTAAGGTCCAGAACGGTTGAATCTTTTGGCAGAGCCACCAAATATGTGACAAGGAGCCGGTGTCCAGGCCACATCTCCAACATTTTTCAGAAATTTCTGGGTTCAATTTATGCAAGAATTCAGGTGTTTTGTACCATCTACACAGGAGTTTAAAGGAATTCTCCTGAATCCTCACACAACGATTGAAGCCGTGTGAATGAGCTAGTATGAACGCTTTCTCTGGCTCTGTAAGGGATATGGAGAGCTCCCGTTCCCATGAGGCCACAAAACGAAGCTCCGGGGGCAGGGAGGAAAGCATTTCTTTATACATCTGAGATAATGGCCTAAGGGGGGGTTTGGTAGCCAAAACCTTCTTTTCAAGCCAGGAGGGCGAACTATTATCAGAAAATGGCCCGGTACACAATTTGGTATCTCTCTGGAAATTTGCTAGGTGGAAAAAGGGTGCTGTTTTGACCTCAGGGAGGTCCATTACTGAATCCCATTTTAAACAGCCATCCGGGAGAAGGACATCCCGCAGAGGAATATCAGCGAGCTTAGACCAAATCCCGGAGGGGTTTAACACCGTTGGATGGATGTGGCTTTGTAGTAGTCTAAGCGGCATACCAGTGTTAGGGAAATTAAAGATACGGGACTGAACCATTTTGGACCATTCCACCAACATGCCCTTCCAAACCGGGGACGTATAACAGTGATTAGCAGAGATAGGCCTAATACCCCATAAAGTAAGCAATTCTTGGTTAGACAATAGTGCATTTTCAAGACGGGAGCAAAGAGAGCTAGATTGGCGAGACATAATAGTTACGCATCTGCCTAGCTGTACAGCAGTATAATAAAGCTTCACATCTGGCATCCCAAAGCCTCCGAACCTCCTATCCCTTGTGAGGACAGAGTAAGCAATACGTGGTGACTTGCCATTCCAAAGAAAGCGTGTGAATACCCTACGTATTTCAGTAAAATATGAATTTGGAAGCCAAATAGGTATGGATTGTAGCAAATACAGAAATTTGGGAAGGATAAAGGTCTTGATGTAATTTTTTCGTCCTACCCAAGAGACAAATGGGAGTTTCAGGTTTTGAAGATGTGTCCGGACCGTTTGAAGGAGCGGCAGGTAGTTAAGGGAAGCCAGATCTTGGACATTAGCCGAAACATGAGTACCTAAATACACAATGTCTCTGGAGGCCCAAGTGAATGGAGTAGCACGCTTCAGATCATTAATCACTGCTTGTGGACAAGAGATATTGAGAGCCATGGATTTCCCATAGTTAATTTTAAAATTCGATATAAACCCAAAATCTTCAAATATGAACAGCAATCTGGGCAAGGCTTCCCTGGGGTTTGAGGTCATGATTAAAAGGTCATCCGCGAAAGCCGCAGCAACGTGTGTACAAGATCCTATTTGTAAGCCCTTTATCTCTGGGTCCATTCTTATTCTACATAAAAGGGTCTCCATCACTAAGATGAATAGTGCAGGAGATAAAGGGCATCCCTGCCTTGTCCCGTTAGTGATGCGAAATGGTGGTGACAGTGTTCCATTAACTTTGACCATGGCAGAGGGGGTCGAGTATAACGTATAAATGGCAGTAATAAATTGGTCAGGTAGGCCAAATCTCAACAGGGTCCGCGACATATAATGCCAACTGACCCTGTCGAAGGCCTTTTCCGCGTCCGTACTTACTAGCACCAAGGGCTTAGATGATCTTTTAGCCCAATTTACAAGATGAAGAAGCCTTATTGTATTTTCTGACCCCTGTCTGCCATGGACAAAACCCACCTGTTCCTCATGGACGATGTCAGGCAGCACATCCTGAAGCCTAGTGGCCAATATCTTCGCCCACCACTTCACATCACAGTTTAGCAGAGAGATCGGCCTATAGTTGCTGCAGCATGTCGGATCTTTATTCTCCTTATGTAGGACAGTAATGTGTGCCAATAAGGAATGAGGGGCAAGGGAGCCACCAGTGAGAAGATGATTGCACAGGTTCCTGAAACGGGGAATTAGAACATCTTTGAAGGATTTATAATAAGTGATGGGGAACCCATCTGGTCCTGGGCTTTTGCCCGAGGGGATGGACATGAGTACTTTGTGAATCTCTAGATCAGTGACAGGTCTAGTCAATTGAGATGCCTTGGCCGGGGCTATGGAAGGGAGATCTAAATTCTGTAGGAATTTATCAGTAGCTTCTGAGAGATCACTAACAGATGCACCATCTGGGGGGGGTAGATTGTATAGGGTCTCATAAAAAGCACAGAATGCCTTAGCTATATCTGGGGTAGATTTATGCATTTTGCCTTTGGGGTCCTTAATAGAGGAAACAAAGGAGTCAGAGAACTGCTTCTTGGCAATCGCCGACATCAGTCTGTTTCCTCTATCCCCATGTGCATAGGCTTTAAATCGTGAGCGTAGGATCAGCTTTGCAGAGGTTATATTTAATAGGTTTTTTAAGTGTACTCTGGCTTCAGTTAGTTCGGTCAGGGTGCGCTTAGCCTGTGATTCCTTGTGAGAGGATTCAAGGCGAGCAATCTTCGCTAGCAAAGCGTCTAATGCCTGTGTTCTTTGCTTTTTTACATAGGCCCCTAGTGCAATTAGTTCCCCCCTTATAACTACCTTATGGGATTCCCATAGTATGGAAGGAGAAGGCGGGGAATCTGGTGTATCATTTAGCGCGAAAAATTCGGAAAGCGAGGCCTTGATTTTGCACGCGTGGGTGGGGTCCAAAATCAAGGTGTCGTTCAAACGCCATAGGCGTTCTTTTCTCTGTGGTCCGGACAGGGAGAAGTTAATGATAACAGGGGCATGATCAGATAACGTAATACTACCAATCCGGGCTCCAGAGACATTACGAATATGTGAGTCAGACAAGAACAAATAATCTAATCTATGGAATGACATCTTGGCATGTGAATAAAATGTGTAGTCTCGGCCATTGGGGTTTATAGTACGCCAAACATCACGGACCTTCAGTTTTCTCAGGGAAGTTTTAAGCCTTTTCAAAAGCTTATAGGACACAGACGGTCTACCTACTGACGTGTCTACTGCCGGTTCAAGAGCGACATTGAAGTCGCCTCCCAAAACTAACAGTCCATCAGAAAAAGATGACAATAAAGCGAGGGTCTGAACGAGCCATGGTACTTGGCCTCTATTAGGCGCATATAGATTGGCGAATGTAACTGGAGAGTCACCAACTACCCCCTTTACAAAAATATACCTGCCCTCAGGATCCGCTGAAGTAGCGGTATGCTTGAAGGGAAGGTTTTTGTGTATAGCTACACTGACACCTCTGCTGGCGGATTCATGTGTACTATGAAACCACTGAGCAAACTTCCTGGGAGGAAGATTAGGGATTTTATTTGTCCTAAAATGTGTCTCTTGCAGGAAGGCTACCGAAACTTTATCCCTCAGAAGGAGAGAGATGGTTTGAGACCTTTTGCATGGCTCGTTCAGCCCGTGTGCGTTTAGAGAGGCGACTACAATTGAGGACATGACAATATATATACTAAGGAGAAAAAGCATATATTATCCATGGAAATATCTGAGAGAGCATAGCATATATGAGCAGGATGAGGAAAGGAGGGGAAAGGGGAACAAGTAAAATAGAATAAAATAAAATAATATAAAATGAGAAAGATAACCAACAACATGTTAGGCTGGTATAAAACCAGCTCAGATGAAATATTCATCTAGAGAAAAGTAGGTGCCTACCTATCACCATCCAAGACAGGGTTGGATTGGCGAGGGGGCAGGTAAAGCACCTTTTGGTCTACAACAAAAAGGGGAGACCAACAACAAGAAATACTTCCAGCACCGGAATCTATCCGGACATTACCCTGCAAATAGGGAAAGAAAAAGTTGCCTTCATGGAGGCAGAGTTCCAAAACAGCAGAAGAGTGTCCCGGTTAAGATCTGACGTCTCATACATAACTCTAAGCCAATAGTAAAAAAGTAAAAAAGTAAAAAATTGGCTCAAAAACAGAACAATCGTGAACAGGCCACTAACTTCCGCATAAAACACTATGCCGAGGGGCCGGGAGACAGTCATCTCTTATAGTAGAAAAATGAGGTAGGACCTAATATTGGCAGTCTATGTTAGCAGACAAATAGTACCAATGTCACCTTGGTTTGAGCTCAGGTAAGGGCTCCGTCCATCCTGCTGCGACCCAAACGATCTGACTTGTTTGCAGATGCCGTCTGCCAGGAGGACACACGTGGCGGGATAGGCAGGGGGCCATCTTGATCGGCTGGTAGCCACGAGGGGATCTCCACCGGAGGGACATCCAGGGACCTCCAAACTGACTCTAGGTCTGCGGGAGAGCGAACTGTAAGCAGCTTTCCATTCCTGGAGATCGCCAGCCCAAAGGGATATAGCCATCTGAACGGGGTCGACGTCTTCCTGAGGACTTCCAGTAAGGGCTTAAATAAGCGCCGCTTAGCCAGGGTAGATGGCGCTAGATCCTGGAACATCTGAATCGGCGTATTCTCATATTCTAGTACCTCCATTTCTCTTTGCCTTTTCAACAGTGCCGCGGTATCTACAAAACTTAGTAGGCCGCAAATCACGTCACGTGGCGGTTCTTGAGGTTTGGGCCTAGGGCGCAGCGCCCTGTGTATGCGCTCCACCACTATTCCCTCTGCTCTTTCCGGTTCAAGCATCATGGAAAATAACTCACGCGCCACTGTCGGCAAGGCCTCCGTCGCAATAGATTCAGGTAGGCCGCGGATGCGTATGTTGCGCCGGCGACTTCGATTCTCCTGGTCTTCCAGTTTCAAGAAGGCATCGTTCAATAGGGCCTTGTGAGATGCTAGCACCTCTGATGCTTTGCCTTCATAGGTCAAAATGGCTTCTTGCGTGCCTTCTAATGTGACCACTCTCTGGCCTAGATGTTTTATGTCGTCTTTGATGTCCGCCAGATCTTGTTTGAGAGGCGTAAGGGCCGATTCAAGAACCCGGCGAAGGGTCCGCTCCGATAGAGGCGGATCTCTGGGCCTTCTATCTGAAATATCAGAGCCGCTGCCCGCGTCAGAGAGTTCTCCTGCGTCGGAGTCATGAGCATTAGACGCCGCCATATTGGCGCCTTTCTGTGTGGCAGCTCTCGGCGTTTTCCGGAGAAACTTCTCCATCTCTGGCTGTTTGGAGTGCCGTGGGGTCGACTCTGAACTTCCTCTGATCTTCTCCTTGCCAGGTTTCCCCATAATAAAGTAAATTATAGGCTTATATAGGGTTAGTGAGCCGGAATGCTGGAGGAGCTCAAGCTCGTGCGGCCATTCAGCTGCGTGGCTAGGCTCCGCCCCCTATAGTAGTTATATTCTTGTACATAGGAGCAGTATTATAGTAGTTATATTTTTGTACATAGGAGCAGTATTATAGTAGTTATATTCTTGTACATAGGAGGCAGTATTATAGTAGTTATATTCTTGTACATAGGAGCAGTATTATAGTAGTTATATTCTTGTACATAGGAGCAGTATTATAGTAGTTATATTTTTGTACATAGGAGCAGTATTATAGTAGTTATATTCTTGTACATAGGAGGCAGTATTATAGTAGTTATATTCTTGTACATAGGAGCAGTATTATAGTAGTTATATTCTTGTACATAGGAGCAGTATTATAGTAGTTATATTCTTGTACATAGGAGGCAGTATTATAGTAGTTATATTCTTGTACATAGGAGCAGTATTATAGTAGTTATATTCTTGTACATAGGAAGCAGTATTATAGTAGTTATGTTCTTGTACATAGGAGCAGTATTATAGTAGTTATATTCTTGTACATAGGAGGCAGTATTATAGTAGTTATATTCTTGTACATAGGAGGCAGTATTATAGTAGTTATATTCTTGTACATAGGAGCAGTATTATAGTAGTTATATTCTTGTACATAGGAGGCAGTATTATAGTAGTTATATTCTTGTACATAGGAGGCAGTATTATAGTAGTTATATTCTTGTACATAGGAGGCAGTATTATAGTAGTTATATTCTTGTACATAGGAGCAGTATTATAGTAGTTATATTCTTGTACATAGGAGCAGTATTATGGTAGTTATATTCTTGTACATAGGAGGCAGTATTATAGTAGTTATATTCTTGTACATAGGAGCAGTATTATAGTGGTTATATTCTTGTACACAGGAGCAGTATTATAGTAGTTATATTCTTGTACATAGGAGAAGTATTATAGTAGTTATATTCTTGTACATAGGAGGCAGTATTATAGTAGTTATATTCTTGTACATAGGAGGCAGTATTATAGTAGTTATATTCTTGTACATAGGAGCAGTATTATAGTAGTTATATTCTTGTACATAGGAGGCAGTATTATAGTAGTTATATTCTTGCACATAGGAGCAGTATTATAGTAGTTATATTCCTGTACATAGGAGCAGTATTATAGTAGTTATATTCTTGTACATAGGAGCAGTATTATAGTAGTTATATTCTTGTACATAGGAGCAGTATTATAGTGGTTATATTCTTGTACATAGGAGCAGTATTATAGTAGTTATATTCTTGCACATAGGAGCAGTATTATAGTAGTTATATTCTTGTACATAGGAGCAGTATTATAGTAGTTATATTCTTGTACATAGCAGTATTATAGTAGTTATATTCTTGTACATAGGAGGCAGTATTATAGTAGTTATATTCTTGTACATAGGAGTAGTATTATAGTAGTTATATTCTTGTACATAGGAGCAGTATTATAGTAGTTATATTCTTGTACATAGGAGCAGCATTATAGTAGTTATATTCTTGTACATAGGAGCAGTATTATAGTAGTTATATTCTTGTACATAGCAGTATTATAGTAGTTATATTCTTGTACATAGGAGGCAGTATCATAGTAGTTATATTCTTGTACATAGGAGGCAGTATTATAGTAGGTATATTCTTGTACATAGGAGGCAGTATTATAGTAGGTATATTCTTGTACACAGGAGCAGTATTATAGTAGTTATATTCTTGTACATAGGAGCAGTATTATAGTAGTTATATTCTTGTACATAGGAGGCAGTATTATAGTAGTTATATTCTTGTACATAGGAGGCAGTATTATAATCCTGACATAAATTAGCCTACAAAGTTCACTTTCCTGCAAGCCACCTTCTGGTTAAATTCAGTATTGCAGTTAAACTTTCACAGTTCTATAAATGTCACAAGCAGTTTTTCTAGTTGGAGTGGATTCCAGAACTTAAGACACACCAAATAATTCACCTTTAGTTGCGTTTTCAGGTTTTGTAGCAACCAAAATTACATTCCTTGAGTCTGTGCTCTTTAAAAATTTTAGTTTAATGTTTTTACACAGCAATTAACATACCGGCAGCTTCGACATGTTTTCACCCAAAATCAAATTCATAGATAATAAACCACTCATCTCTTCCTCTCTAATAATAACTTATTGCTTCTCTGACTTTGGGTTTCCGAGCTGCTCTGCCCCATCTCTGGAATTCGGTTAAAGGTCCATTCCCATGTTATATGTCAGACGTCTAACGCTCTTCAGTACTGACTGTCATGGAGAAAACCGCCCCTACGATTGCCTCCTCCTATAACACCAGCCTATCGTCCTCGTCTGAGCGCAGTGAAGCTCACTTGTGGTATCTGAACCGTAGGAAATTCTCCTGATTCTTTACAGAATTCTTGTTAAATGAGAAACAGAGCGTCAGCGAGAGGCCAAGTCCATGCGATGAAGCGGAGACAGATGGCGAAGCCTCGTGTTTAAGAAAAAAAACAGCAATAATCAAAACCACAACCTGGTAATAATCGACCGCAGCCGGAAAATACACAGCGACGATGGGATCGGATGTGTAAAGACACTCAAACATAGGGGCCCCGTGCCCGTATTATGGAGCGCAAACGGCGGGTCTTCAATATACGGGCACTGGCCGTGTGCACTCCATTGACTTGAATGGGTCCGCGATCCGTAAGATGTGGCACAGGATAGGACATGTAATAATCTTCTGCGGAGCGGAAGGGTTTCCGTAAGCAGTCAGGTCCGTGCTTCCGCATCGCAAAGGGTATCACATGTCCTATCTTTCGCTGCATCTTACGGATCGTGGACCCATTAAAGTCAATGGGTCTTCACCGCGATAAGGGGTTCACATGGCCGGTGCCTATGCATTGCGGACCACTATTTGCACGCACTACGGACATGGCGATCATACGGTTGTGTGAATGAGCCCTAAGAGAGGGGCATTATGAAAACATTTTAGTGACGTGGTGTTGACATGCCGCAAATAAACAATATGTGCGAATCCGCTCTAGTAAGAGCAGTGGACAATTCCTTTAAGGGCTCAGGCACACGGCCGTAGCCCGGCAGTGCCCGTATTGCGGCCCGTATTCACAGCGTATCACGGGTGCGGACCCATTCACTTGAACAGAGGCACGGTACAGAACAGAGGCGCGGATCGGAAGCACTACAGAGTCCTTCCGTGTTTTTTCTGTCCGTGACTCTGTACTGCAGCGCATTCACTACTTTTTTGCGGACCGTTGGATGCGGATCACCTCCAAGTCAGTAGGTCCGCGTCCACAGATGGCGGCCACGCGGTCGGTGCCCGTGCAATTTGCAGTCCGCAGCACTGACAAGGCCGGCATGAGCCCTAAATCTGCAGGACTCCAGGACTGTAAGGCACCAGCGCTCACCGCTCACATGGATGTGTCATGTTCTGAGCCGCTGGAAGTTGTGATGGAAAACATGGATAAGAAGCGTTACAGGGGGCGTCACAGCCACGTAAACAGACCACAGCTGTGCGGAGTTACATGGGCGGCCCCCCCCCTGTGAGTCAGATGAATGGTATTCCCTCTGATCACCGGGAATCTCCCCTGTTCATTACCTGGAACATGCCATGTAGCCGGAGGGTAGAGTGCCCCCTGCTGGGCGCTATTTCACCTCACCGCAGAGCTGTAGGGCTGGTGGAGCAGGTCATACACTGACCAGGTGACAACAGGGGTCAGCAACCCCCGGCACTCCAGCTGTTGTGAAACTACAACTCCCAGCATGCTCCATTCACTTCTATGGGAGTTCTGTGCATGCTGGGAGTCGTAGTTTCACCACAGCTGGGGTGCCGAAGGTTGCTGACCCCTGCTTTACAATGTTGAAGAGATTACAACCTCAGCTGCTGCAGAACTTCTTGTGTGATTTTCATATTCTCCACTGACTGGCTTGTACCCCTCCTCAATGTATAATCAGGCTCCACCAGCCGCTGCCTAATTCTGGAGCATCTGTGCTTATGACTCTTTGTTGTGCCGTTCCTTTATGATCAGTGATGGTCAGTTCGCAGTGTTCGCCAGCGGGCTGCCATCTTTAGTAAGGTAGGCTCACCCGTCCGGCGATGCACAATAAGCCCTTACCTGTGCCGGGAGCCGGTCTGAAATCAAAGGCGGTCAGCGGGAGCAGGCAGTTCCGAGAACAGCAGCCGGGGTCCTTCATCGGGCTGTTCTCGGAACTGCCTGCTCCCGCTGACCGCATTTGTTTCAGACCGGCTTACGGCGCAGACAAGGGCTTACCTGTGCATCGCCGGACTTGTGAGATAAGATGGCAGCCCGCATGTGTTTGCTGGCGAACTGGTTATGAATGACTTGTCAGCAGCTTGTAGTGAAGGTACATAGTCGGGGGATGTCCCTGCACAATCTGAAAATGGCAGCACTAATTGGTACTGGTAACACCCAACAGGACCTTTCCTGCAGACTGCTGGCAATTTATTTGTAAACTTCCAGCAGGAATAATAGAGGAACGGCACAACATGAAGTCATGAGACTGGATGCTCCACCAGGATTGGTATTACAGGGGGGATGCCAGTAGTCACTTAAGGCCGCACCATTTTCAGTGTTATTTGGGCACCTTTTGGCACTTTGGCATGAGCTCTATATGGCAGTATAATTTGGGTGCTATATGATACTGTTCTGTGCTTTTTTACACACAACATGACCATATTATATTGGCATGGTATAGAAGTATTATGTGAGCACTGTATGATGCCAGTTTTCGATGGTATCGTTATGGGGGCACTCTATAGCACTGTCATGTGTATTGTTTAGCTCCATGTGGGATACTATTACATGGGCACCATCTAGTACTATTATATGGACGCTTAAGCAGCATAAATTTGACGCTGTGTGGTACCATTATATGGGCACAGTATGGAATTATAATGGCAGTGTAATGTGGGGCTTGTTTGGGCATAAGATGGTACTATAATTAGGATATGGTTTGGTACTATTGTATGGATACTATGGCAGTGTAATGCTAATATGGGCACTATATGGCACTATGATGTGAGTACGGTACTCTACTATTTGGATACTGTATACTACTTTTTTGTACAGTACTGATTCAGAGACTATAGGACGGTATTATTTAGGCAAACTTGCACATGTTTTGCCTTGGATTTTCCATCCTCGGTTAAGACGTTCTCATAGATTGGTTATTTCCAAACTACAACTCCCAGCATGTTGGAGTTATATTTTGACATCAGCTGGAGGCCTCTGTGGTTGAGATCTATTGTGCTGTGTATAAACAGCGGCTTCTACAGATGTCGATGGTCTATGACCCGCAGATACTTCTCCCACAAAGAGCCTTTGTCACTATGACACAAAGCAAACACTAAGCCCTGGAGATGTGAAGAGCGACACATCCCGCCCACCTCTACCTCAAACATGGCTCCTAAAAATCAGCTTTACAAAACACATTGGTACATACCCTGTCTGGAGGTAGGACAGAGACCCAACAAGCTAGTCCATTACACAAGCAGCCCTCTGTAACAGCTATGCAATGCCTCATTCATCCTCCGGGGGCGCTGCAGGGAAATTGAACCTTACTACTTGGTTCGTCTGGCAATAGACAACTATAACACCATCCTCTTATGAGCCAACTTCTCTCTCTCTCTCTCTCTCTCTCTGGCTTGCACTGCACCCATCATCCTGGGTGACAACTCTCCTCACAGGGGCAAAAATCAAGATGGCTGTTCCGTAAAATGTGCTTCCAGTATACTCTGCCACATGACAGGCGGTATTACACACAGTCCCTGCAGGCTGCAGGCTGGCTGGTCCTGGTCACTGGCCGGACTATCAGACATGGTTTAGCTGCTTCTAGTTGCACAGACAAGTTGGCTTCTCTCTACCCCTCAGCTCCGGCCTCAGTTTCTCAGTTTGGCCGTAGCTAATCCCTGAAATGTTGTACCCTTATTACTAGTGCCAATCACCAACACCATGTCGCTGGTTACTTGCAGGATAAATGCTGGTTTTGTCTCCAGCAGCAGCTTCCCAGCTCACTCTTCTGTCTGCTACTGACCACGAGGTCTGCAATATGTTATATCACTGCATATCTAGAGATACTGATTACATATCATGAGGATAGGTTGTCAGCATCAGATTGCTGGAGGTCTGAAACCTGGCATCCCAACGGATCAGCTGCTGGCAGTGGAAAGAAAACAGTAGACGGAGCCGGAAGCAGAAGACTCCATCTATTGTGTAGTGGCTGCCATTTACCTGAGCAACAGTATGCACTGAGAGATAGAGAGATATGAGATAGATAGATAGATAGATAGATAGATATAAGATAGATAATAGATATGAGATAGATAGATAGACAGACAGACAGACAGACAGATAGATAGATAGATAGATAGATACATAGATATGAGATAGATAGATAGATAATAGATAGATAGATAGATAGATAGATAATAGATAAATAGATAGATAGATAGATAGATAGATAGATAGATAGATAGATAGATAGATAGATATGAGAGATAGATAGATAGATAATACAGGGAGTGCAGAATTATTAGGCAAGTTGTATTTTTGAGGATTCATTTTATTATTGAACAACAACCATGTTCTCAATGAACCCAAAAAACTCATTAATATCAAAGCTGAATATTTTTGGAAGTAGTTTTTAGTTTGTTTTTAGTTTTAGCTATTTTAGGGGGATATCTGTGTGTGCAGGTGACTATTACTGTGCATAATTATTAGGCAACTTAACAAAAAACAAATATATACCCATTTCAAGTGAAACCAATATAACATCTCAACATTCACAAATATACATTTCTGACATTCAAAAACAAAACAAAAACAAATCAGTGACCAATATAGCCACCTTTCTTTGCAAGGACACTCAAAAGCCTGCCATCCATGGATTCTGTCAGTGTTTTGATCTGTTCACCATCAACATTGCGTGCAGCAGCAACCACAGCCTCCCAGACACTGTTCAGAGAGGTGTACTGTTTTCCCTCCTTGTAAATCTCACATTTGATGATGGACCACAGGTTCTCAATGGGGTTCAGATCAGGTGAACAAGGAGGCCATGTCATTAGATTTTCTTATTTTATACCCTTTCTTGCCAGCCACGCTGTGGAGTACTTGGACGCGTGTGATGGAGCATTGTCCTGCATGAAAATCATGTTTTTCTTGAAGGATGCAGACTTCTTCCTGTACCACTGCTTGAAGAAGGTGTCTTCCAGAAACTGGCAGTAGGACTGGGAGTTGAGCTTGACTCCATCCTCAACCCGAAAAGGCCCCACAAGCTCATCTTTGATGATACCAGCCCAAACCAGTACTCCACCTCCACCTTGCTGGCGTCTGAGTCGGACTGGAGCTCTCTGCCCTTTACCAATCCAGCCACGGGCCCATCCATCTGGCCCATCAAGACTCACTCTCATTTCATCAGTCCATAAAACCTTAGAAAAATCAGTCTTGAGATATTTCTTGGCCCAGTCTTGACGTTTCAGCTTGTGTGTCTTGTTCAGTGGTGGTCGTCTTTCAGCCTTTCTTACCTTGGCCATGTCTCTGAGTATTGCACACCTTGTGCTTTTGGGCACTCCAGTGATGTTGCAGCTCTGAAATATGGCCAAACTGGTGGCAAGTGGCATCTTGGCAGCTGCACGCTTGACTTTTCTCAGTTCATGGGCAGTTATTTTGCGCCTTGGTTTTTCCACACGCTTCTTGCGACCCTGTTGACTATTTTGAATGAAACGCTTGATTGTTCGATGATCACGCTTCAGAAGCTTTGCAATTTTAAGAGTGCTGCATCCCTCTGCAAGATATCTCACTATTTTTGACTTTTCTGAGCCTGTCAAGTCCTTCTTTTGACCCATTTTGCCAAAGGAAAGGAAGTTGCCTAATAATTATGCACACCTGATATAGGGTGTTGATGTCATTAGACCACACCCCTTCTCATTACAGAGATGCACATCACCTAATATGCTTAATTGGTAGTAGGCTTTCGAGCCTATACAGCTTGGAGTAAGACAACATGCATAAAGAGGATGATGTGGTCAAAATACTCATTTGCCTAATAATTCTGCACGCAGTGTAGATAGATAGATATGAGATAGATAATAGATGATAGATAATAGATAGATAGATAGATAGATAATAGATATGAGATAGATGGATATGATATTTATAGATAGATAGATAGATAGATAGATAGATGGAAAGATAGCCTATAGATAGAGATATAGATAGATAGATAATAGATAATAGATAGATAATAGATAGATAATAGATAGATAGATAATAGATAGATAATAGATAATAGATAATAGATAGATAATAGATATGAGATAGATAGGCTACTTTCACATTTATTTGCGGATCCGTCATGAACACCATTGAAAGTCAATGAGGGACGGATCCGTTTTCTATTGTGTCAGAGAAAACGGATCGGTCCCCATTGACTTACATTGTGTGCCAGGACAGATCCGTCTTGCTCTGCACCACATCGCAGGCGGCCTCCAGAGAGGAATGGAGACGGATCGGAGGCAAACTGATGCATTCAGAGCGGATCCTTTTCCATTCAGAATGCATTAGGGCAAAACTGATCCATTTTGGACCGCGTGTGAGAGCCCATGACGGATCTCACAAACGGAAAGCCAAAGCGCCAGTGTGAAAGTAGCCTTAGGTAGGTGACCATGTTAGTCATGTGACTTCCTTCTCTACGCCGATCTACAGTACAGGGATTGTCCACCATGGTCTTCATGCCTTCCTATGTGGCGGGGAGGGTATAGTGATATAATACATCTGTGTCATAGAGAGATTTGTAGAATTGTTACTTATTATGTCTGTTAGACCTTGTGACCCGGATAGTCTTCTGCAGAGGGAGAAGAAGCCTCCTACGTGATGTCTATATCAAGGCTGCTAATGCAAGGAGAGGTGACAAACACTCTATAACCAGCTACTCCCTATCTGAAACCAGTTTGTCCAGCTCCCTGGCATGAGGACCTCATCGTCCTCTCCCTGGGGTGTGCCAGCTCCTAAATCTCTATCGAAACCACCAGGCCTAGTAGTAAGAGAAACAAAGTCCAATGATGACGGCCTTGTTGTCTGCCAGAGGTCACCCGCTGCTGCCAACCAATCTACTTATTAAAGGGTCGCACCGTCTGGTGGACCAAGACATGTCATGGTGGAAAGATCTCCTTGCTGGTGAATATGAGGGTCTACCACGTCCTGGAGCAGCTTCATTACATGGTTACGACCTATCAAAAAAGAGCGTTTTGATTGACATATCTGCTGGAGGTGGTAGCGGGACTGTTGTATCGGTGTCCGGGGAGAAAGTTTGTGTTGAAGACAACCATGAGATAGGATCACCTCATATAACCATGTCTAGGAGGCAATTCAGTCATAAACGTAGGTAAACATAGATAAAAGACTCTTGTTTATTAGTTATATTGCCTCAATGTACAGCCGAGTGTCAGGAAGTGAAGGAGAAAGCTGTATCTACATGCAGCGATCTCCTCCACAGTATTAGGACGAGCGGTCGCTATTGTGATCCCTCACCCCCATACAGAATTATTGTTTCTGGGCAGCGGAACGCAGTTTGGACCGCACGAAGTGACGATTGATGTGGCTGCAGGAACGACAGCATCACCCGATGAATGAGCGTTTTCCTCATTCATCGGGTGATCAGCGGCACATTCACACGGACAGATTGTTGGGAATGAACGTTCGTTCCCAGTAATCTGCCCAAATATCAGGCAGCGTAAATCCACAGTTGTCAGTCTTACTCATTTTAATAACCTATGGTATAGATTGGCACATGACTACAAAAGTAAAGGCAGTCATTTTTAGACATAATAATGTACCCATCCCTCAAGAAATATACATTCTTTGCAGTTTACATTGTTGAGTGTTACTGCCATCTAGTGCTGAGAAATGCTATTACAACGTCAAATAATCAATAATGCACTTGAAGTGCAGAGAACAAGAAATTATATATACATTTTAATATTCATTTTTTATTTAAAATCACCACTTACATGCAACACTTTAACTGCCATTATACTACCCCTTATGTACAAGAATATAGCTACTATAATACTGCCTCCTATGTACAAGAATATAACTACTATAATACTGCTCCTATGTACAAGAATATAACTACTATAATACTGCTCCTATGTACAAGAATATAACTACTATAATACTGATCCTATGTACAAGAATATAACTACTATAATACTGCTCCTATGTACAAGAATGTAATTACTATAATACTGCCTCCTATGTGCAAGAATATAACTACTATAATAATACTCCTATGTACAAGAATATAACTACTATAATACTGCTCCTATGTACAAGAATAATATCACTATAATACTGCCTCCTATGTACAAGAATACAACTACTATAATACTGCCTCCTATGTACAAGAATATAACTACTATAATACTGATCCTATGTACAAGAATATAACTACTATAATACTGCCTCCTATGTACAAGAATATAACTACTATAATACTGCCTCCTATGTACAAGAATATAACTACTATAATAATACTCCTATGTACAAGAATATAACTACTATAATACTGCTTCTATGTACAAGAATATAACTACTATAATACTACCTCCTATGTACAAGAATATAACTACTATAATACTGCCTCCTATGTACAAGAATATAACTACTATAATACTGCCTCCTATGTACAAGAATATAACTACTATAATACTGCTCCTATGTACAAGAATATAACTACTATAATACTACCTCCTATGTACAAGAATATAACTACTATAATACTGCTCCTATGTACAAGAATATAACTACTATAATACTGCTCCTATGTACAAGAATATAACTGCTATAATACTACCTCCTATGTACAAGAATATAACTACTATAATACTGCTCCTATGTACAAGAATATAACTACTATAATACTACCTCCTATGTACAAGAATATAACTACTATAATAATACTCCTATGTACAAGAATATAACTACTATAATACTGCTTCTATGTACAAGAATATAACTACTATAATACTGCTCCTATGTACAAGAATATAACTACTATAATACTGCTCCTATGTACAAGAATATAACTACTATAATACTGATCCTATGTACAAGAATATAACTACTATAATACTGCTCCTATGTACAAGAATGTAATTACTATAATACTGCCTCCTATGTGCAAGAATATAACTACTATAATAATACTCCTATGTACAAGAATATAACTACTATAATACTGCTCCTATGTACAAGAATAATATCACTATAATACTGCCTCCTATGTACAAGAATACAACTACTATAATACTGCCTCCTATGTACAAGAATATAACTACTATAATACTGATCCTATGTACAAGAATATAACTACTATAATACTGCCTCCTATGTACAAGAATATAACTACTATAATACTGCCTCCTATGTACAAGAATATAACTACTATAATAATACTCCTATGTACAAGAATATAACTACTATAATACTGCTTCTATGTACAAGAATATAACTACTATAATACTACCTCCTATGTACAAGAATATAACTACTATAATACTGCTCCTATGTACAAGAATATAACTGCTATAATACTACCTCCTATGTACAAGAATATAACTACTATAATACTGCTCCTATGTACAAGAATATAACTACTATAATACTACCTCCTATGTACAAGAATATAACTACTATAATAATACTCCTATGTACAAGAATATAACTACTATAATACTGCTTCTATGTACAAGAATATAACTACTATAATACTGCTCCTATGTACAAGAATATAACTACTATAATACTGCCTGCTATGTACAAGAATATACCTACTATAATACTGCTCCCATGTACAAGAATATAACTACAATACTGCTCCTATGTACAAGAATATAACTACTATAATACTGCCTCCTATGTACAAGAATATAACTACTACAATACTGCCTCCGATGTACAAATATATCACTACTATAATACTGCTCCTATGTACAAGAATATAACTACTGTAATACTGCTCCAATGTACAAGAATATAACTGCTATAATACTGCTCCTATGTACAAGAATATAACTACTATAATACTGCTCCTATGTACAAGAATATAACTACTATAATACTGCTCCTATGTACAAGAATATAACTAATATAATACTGCTCCTATCTACAAGGATATAACTACTATAATACTGTCTCCTATGTACAAGAATATAACTACTATAATACTGCTTCTATGTACAAGAATATAACTACTATAATACTGCCTCCTATGTACAAGAATATAACTACTATAATACTGCTCCTATGTACAAGAATATAACTACTATAATACTGCCTCCTATGTACAAGAATATAACTACTATAATACTGCTCCTATGTACAAGAATATAACTGCTATGGGGGGGCGGAGCCTGGCTGTGTAGCTGAATGGCTGCTAGTTTCTGAGCTCCTCAACCTTGCCGGTGTTTTAACCCCTATAATCAGCTTACAGCACCGCTCTAATGGGCAAAGTGGGTAAAGATAGATCCAAGGATCCAGCAGATCCCACTCCAGTTCGGTCCAGACAACCAGATATGGACCAATTTCTAAGAAAACAACCGAAGCTCCGGTCGGCTGAGACACCTAAGATGGCCCCGGCTCAGCTATCTGACATGGAGGAGGATTCAGATGCCGGGAGTGTCTCTGATGCTTCTACCTGCAAATCGCGCAGACAGGGGAGATCCTTCACTAAAGCTGCACTTCTTGAAGTGCTTAACTCAGCATTAGCCCCTATAAAAAAGGATCTTTCTGAAATCAAGGAAGACCTGAGGGATATGGGGTGTCGGGTGTCTGACCTGGAGAGCGCACAGGAAGCTGCTCTGCAGAGAGAGGAGAAGTCATACAATGTGATCCGATCCCACACCGACCTGCTAAATGAAGCTCTCCTAAGAATTGAGGATCAGGAGAATCGCAGCCGCAGGAGGAACCTGAGGATTCGCGGCCTCCCGGAATCGATTGCCAGTGAGGCGCTTGATAAAGTTGCTCGCGAAATATTCGCGAATATTCTGGGTGCCGAAAAATCGGATCGGATAATAATCGAGCGCATACATCGAGCGCTTAGGCCCAAACCGAAAGCTTCAGATCCTCCTCGCGATGTAATTTGCGGCCTCCTCAGCTATGTCGATACAGCCGCACTGATGAGAGCCAGCAGAGAAGCGGAGCAGCTACAGCATGAAGGTACGCCAGTCCTGTTTTTCCAAGATCTGGCCCCATCCACACTGGCTAAAAGGCGTATTCTTCGCCTACTCCTGGATGCCCTTAAAGCTGCTGCCACTCCATTCAGATGGCTGTACCCTTTTGGCATTGCAGTCCTTAAAAACGGACGCCAAATCACTATCCGCTCGCCGACGGATCTACAGGCTAGCTGGTCCCAGCTGGGGTTAACCCCTATCAAGATACCCTCGTGGATGCCGGCGGATCTAGAAGACCCACCCTTACCGCCACCACATGCGGGTGAATGGCGCTCCGTCCGCACAAGAAAAGGGCCCAAAACCAGGGCTGAAAATTCCGCTCAAGCTCCGACCTGAATATAGGACCGTGAAGAGGTTCTCTGCGTTTCCTGTTCCAGTTCCACTCTAAGTATACGGGACTCTGTGTCTTATTGTCTGTTTATTGTTTAGTAATGGATCCCTCTTCTTCCAGGCTTTTCTGGTTATTACCATGGTCTGGTCATTTCCCACTCCCTGCTCTCACCTTAGTTTGCAGGGGTTAACCCGGCTTTACCTACGGGTCACCCTTCCCCTTTTGATGGTCAGTCATTGGCCCTCTCTAGCTCTGCGGGACCCCCCACCTGACAGACCCCGGCTGGTCGCCGTGATGAGAAAGGGTCGCCTCACAGTCAGGTGCTCAGTGGAGCTTCTGTTACAAGCTTTGTTTGCACTATTGTTGTGTTCATTAACCGTTTGTCTCCCCTCCTTCCCTCTTGTGTCGCACCCTCCCCATTGTAGTCAGATGTCATATAGAGTCTATGTAGATGCTGATTGTTTTCTCTCACTTACAGAATGTCGTCCGTTGTGATATCCTCCCTGAACGCTAGGGGAATGAACGAGCCTTGCAAGCGGTCCCAAATCCTGGCCCTTTTACAAAGGGATAAAGTGTCTATAGCATTCTTCCAGGAAACCCACTTCAGAGAGGGTAAGACCCCCAAATTGCCCCCCAAAAGGTTTTCCCAATGGTTCCATAGCACGTATAGTTCGGCTAGCAGGGGTGTCAGCATAGCGATCCACAAACAGCTCCCCTTTAAGCATTCTGCTGTCTCCTCGGACCCTGAGGGTCGTTACCTGTTTGTTAAGGGCACTATCGCTGACACTCCTGTTACCCTGGCAACTGTATATGCTCCCAACAGAGGGCAGGTTGCTTGGCTCGTTCAGACCCTTGGCTTGTTATCCACCTTTAAGGAAGGTGTGGTGATTCTAGGAGGCGACTTCAATGTCACCCTGGAGCCTTCCATAGATTCCTCAAATGGGAAGTCCGCCATTACACATGTACGCTTACGGCGCCTCAAACTCGCCTTACATAGGTTAGGTGTTATAGATATTTGGCGCACCACAAACCCCTCTAGTAAGGATTACACCTTCTACTCAGCTGCTAAATCCTCCTACCATAGACTCGACTATCTATTCCTGTCTAAAACCCATGCTAATAGGGCTATCCGATCCCACATAGGGAACATCACCCTGTCTGACCATGCCCCGGTATTTCTGAGCGTTTCTCTGCAGGACCTCCCAAAGAGGGAATGGAATTGGCGTATTAATGACACCATTATCTCTGACCCCTCCCATGTCGCTAAATTGTCCTCTACCATAACAGAATTTTTCACACTTAACCCCCTAGGCCCGGACGCGCCCTCCCCCTCCATCACTTGGGAGACCCACAAGGCGGTTCTGAGAGGTGAGCTGATAGCTCTAGGTGCTCATATTAAAAAGCAGCGGAACCAAGCAGTGGCGGCTCTCCTCTCCCAGATACAGGCGCTAGAAATAACGCACAAAAACTCGCAGGCCCTTAGATGTGCCTCGGACCTGTCAGAGGCTCGCACAAAGCTTAAGAATTTGCTGAATGTCACGTCAGCCAAACTACTTTTACGTGCCAAATTTCGGTCATATGCCCACGGAGATAAAGGGAATAGGCTAATGTCCGCCTTAGTTAAAAAACAGAAAGCTGATTCCTTTATCGCAGCTGTCAAGGATGCCAAAGGTACGCTACATAAAAGCACCCCAGACATAGCAGATTCCTTCTGTGCCTTCTATAGGGACCTATATAACTTAGAGCCACCAAACCAACTCTCGCCAGCCCAAATAGGGGAAGCAACTGAGAAATTCCTCTCCTCCCTCCAGCTGCCTACTATCACCCCATCACAGTCGGCCCAGCTCCTATCCCCTATCACAGACTCTGAAATCAGCAAGGTCCTCTCCTCCATACCTTCCGGGAAAAGCCCAGGCCCTGACGGCTTTACCATCTCCTACTACAAAACCTTTAAGCACATCCTGATCCCACATTTTAACATCCTTTGTAATTACTTACTCCAAGGAGGTTCCCTCCCCCCACAATCGCTATCGGCCCATATCACAGTAATTCACAAAGAAAATAAGGACCCCCTAAACTGCGGGAGCTACCGCCCTATTTCGCTTTTGAACACTGATGTGAAATGGTGGGCTAAGATTTTGGCCCATCGGATCCAGTCGGTTCTCCCTGACATTATTAATAGGGAACAGGTGGGATTCGTCACTGGCAGACAGGGGAGTGAAAACACGGTCCGCGTCATACACTTAATCACGCATGCTCGGCGGAATTCTATACCGCTAGCCCTTCTCAGTACAGATGCAGAGAAGGCCTTTGACAGGATCAACTGGCATTTTATGTCTCGGGCACTGTCAAAATTTGGCCTTCCGGACCAGTTCATCCAGTCCATCTTCTCACTCTATTCGCTCCCCTCTGCCAGGATTCGGATCAATGGCACACTCTCTCCAACTTTCCCCATTACCAATGGGACGAGGCAAGGTTGCCCACTATCACCGGCCCTCTTTGTTATTGTTATGGAGACACTGCTGGCTAAAATTAGGCAAGATCCGGACATACAAGGGATTACCTTGGGATCTCATACTCACTTGACAGCTGCCTTCGCAGACGATCTCTTAGTCATCACGTCCAATCCCACGACCTCATTTCCCAGGCTCCAAGCTCTTTTTGAGGAATATGGTTTGGTCTCTAATTTCAAGATCAATTATGGTAAGTCACAGGCCCTAAATATTTCCTGCTCAGCCACTTCCATAGAAATGATCAAACGCTCCACGGCATTTACGTGGGCCCCCAAGTCAATCCCATTTTTGGGCACCCATATATCAGCGAATCCTGAGGACCTTTACGAGCTTAATCAAGCCCCTTTACTTAGATCCATTAGAGCACACCTGCAATCCCTAAAACTTCCGTTCATTTCGTGGATTGGAAGGAAGAATTATATTAAAGCCTTCATTGTCCCCAGACTACTTTACTTCATTCAAACACTACCTATTTGGCTTCCCCATTCCTTCTTTGTGGAGGTCCGCAGAATCTTCTCAGCATTTGTATGGTCGGGTAAGTCCCCCAGAATAGCATACACCACCCTCACTCGGGAGAAAAGATTGGGAGGTTTCGGCCTGCCAGACATATACCTTTACTATAAAGCGTCAATGCTAAGCAGAGCTCTAAGCCTTCTATCTTGGCGTCCTCTCAACCTTGTCTCCCAACTGGAGTGTGATATGCTCACCTATAAAGATAAACTGGTCTTATGGGGTTTGCGGAAAAGTACTGCTAATAACATTTATGCCTCGCCTTTGTGGAAGGGCTTACTGTTAGAGTGGTCCAAACTATATCGGGCGTCAGTTCTTAAGTTCCCTAGTATGAATATCCCCCTGCACCTGCTTCAGGCCCATATTCATCCCGCCACCACTGCACCATCAGGAATTTGGGCCCTACTATCTAGCTTAAGGTTACAAGATATTATATCTGAGTCTGGTGCTTTAATTTGGAGTGATGTTTTCGCTCTTCCAAAGGTCCAAAAGGCTTCCTTTTTGGCAGTGATGGCCTTTAAAAAGGACCTAAAGCTTATTGAAAAGGTCCCACGACCCACAAATGATCCCTCATGGATGGAGGGGAAGATTTCAGTAGGCCAACGCCCGCGGAAGCCTCTCTCCACATTATACAAGGAGCTGCTCTCCTCCGCCCCTCCAGATCTGTGGTTTCTCTCAGCTTGGGAGAAGGAGTTATCCATAACTTTGTCAGAACCTGAGAAAGCTTTTATCCTCACACACTCGCACGGATTCAACCGTTGCATTAAGATACAAGCTAACTCCTACAAATTGCTCACAAGATGGTATAAAACACCAGAATATCTACATAAGATCAATCCTGATATCCCCGACCGTTGCTGGAGGTGCGGAGGAGATGTTGGCTCTCTCTCTCATATATGGTGGAATTGTGAAAAGATCCGGCCTTTCTGGATAGAGATCGAAACTACTATAAATAAGATCTGTAAAAACCAGGTTAGATTAGACGCAAAGCTCCTAATGTTATGGTGTCCTAATGACACGCTGACCCCCTCAAGGTTAAATCTCCCGACTATGCTTATAACAGCAGCTCGCCTATTGATTCCATTGTTATGGAGAAATGATTCTCCTCCATCCCTCTTGATGTGGACCGAGAAGGTGGATCAGCTTTACCGGTTTGAGGAGCTTGCACACTGGGAGACTCACTCTAGAGCAAAGTTTATCAAAACATGGTCCCCTTGGAAGCTTTATCGTAACTTCTAGATTCACACGAAGCATATGATAGACATCTATTACCCCCCCCCCCCTTACCTCCTTTTCCCCCTCCCCTCTTCCCATGTCTTGTCTTTACTTTTCCGTATTAATTACTTTTATGCACATGTTAATGTGTTATTGAGTCATGTCGCCACTGCACTTGAATTGATGCGCTTAGTGAATAAGCATTTGTCCAGCTGCGCCTGGTATTTAAGTGATTGATTTGTCACATGACTATTTGCGTTTTCTTCAATAAAAAGAAATTTGATTAAGAATATAACTACTATAATACTGCTCCTATGTACAAGAATATAACTACTATAATACTGCTCCTATGTACAAGAATATAACTACTATAATACTGCCTCCTATGTATAAGAATATAATTACTATAATACTGCCTTCTATGTACAAGAATATAACTACTATAATACTGCTCCTGTGTACAGGAATATAACTACTATAATACTGCTCCTATGTACAAGAATATAACTACTATAATACTGCTCCTATGTACAAGAATATAACTACTATAATACTGCCGCCTATGTACAAGAATATAACTACTATAATACTGCTCCTATGTACAAGAATATAACTACTATAATACAGCCTCCTATGTACAAGAATCTAACTACTATAATACTGCTCCTATGTACAAGAATCTAACTACTATAATACTGCCTCCGATGTACAAGTATATCACTACTATAATACTGCTCCTATGTACAAGAATATAACTACTATAATACTACCTCCTATGTACAAGAATATAACTACTATAATACTGCTCCTATGTACAGGAATATAACTACTATAATACTGCTCCTATGTACAAGAATATAACTACTATAATACTGCCTCCTATGTACAAGAATATAACTACTATAATACTGCTCTCCTATGTACAAGAATATAACTACTATAATACTGCTCCTATGTACAGGAATATAACTACTATAATACTGCCTCCTATGTACAAGAATATAACGGCTATAATACTGCTCCTATGTACAAGAATATAACTACTATAATACTGCTCCTATGTACAGGAATATAACTGCTATAATACTGCTCCTATGTACAGGAATATAACTACTATAATACTGCCTCCTATGTACAAGAATATAACTACTATAATACTGCTCCTATGTACAAGAATATAACTACTATAATACTGCTCCTATGTACAAGAATATAACTACTATAATACTTCTCCTATGTACAGGAATATAACTACTATAATCAGGGCTTTTTTTCTCAGAGAAAAGGTGGTGGAACTCACCCCCCTCCCCTGGCCACGCCCCTACCCGCCCCTAAGACCGCCCCTACCCACCCCCTAGGACCTCCCCCTACCCACCCCCTAGGACCTCCCCCTACCCACCCCCTAGGACCGCCCCCTAAAACCGCCCCTTTAGAGAACAGGGATGCAAGTAAAATTTGGGGGGGGGGGGCTGTAAAAGTCCAGCCCAGCAAAGAAACCCCCCACATGGGGATGGCACTGTTAATGGGGGATCTGGGGATGGCACTGTTAATGGGGGATCTGGGGATGGCACTGTTAATGGGGTGGAGGATCTGGGGATGGCATCCACAGATCCCCATCCTATAAGAGTGCCATCCACAGCCCCCCCCCCCCATCCTATAAGAGTGCCATCCACAGACCCCCCCACCCCATAACAGTGCCATCCACAGACCCCCCCCACCCCATAACAGTGCCATCCACAGACCCCCCCACCCCATAACAGTGCCATCCACAGACCCCCCCCCCACCCCATAACAGTGCCATCCACAGACCCCCCCCACCCCATAACAGTGCCATCCACAGACCCCCCCCACCCCATAACAGTGCCATCCACAGACCCCCCCCACCCCATAACAGTGCCATCCACAGACCCCCCCACCCCATAACAGTGCCATCCACAGACCCCCCCACCCCATAACAGTGCCATCCACAGACCCCCCCACCCCATAACAGTGGCATCCACAAATCCCCTCCCCACCCCATAACAGTGCCATCCACAAACTCCCCCACCCCATAACAGTGCCATCCACAGACCCCCCTCCACCCCATAACAGTGCCATCCACAGACCCCCCATCCTATAACAGTGCCATCCACAGACCCCCCCACCCCATAACAGTGCCATCCACAGACCCCCCCCACCCCATAACAGTGCCATCCACAGACCCCCCATCCCATAACAGTGCCATCCACAGACCCCCCTCCACCCCATAACAGTGCCATCCACAGACCCCCCTCCACCCCATAACAGTGCCATCCACAGACTCCCCCCACCCCATAACAGTGCCATCCACAGACCCCCCCACCCCATAACAGTGCCATCCACCGACCCCCCCCCACCCCATAACAGTGCCATCCACAAACCCCCCCCACCCCATAACAGTGCCATCCACAGACCCACCCATCCTATAACAGTGCCATCTACAGACCCCCCCACCCCATAACAGTGCCATCCACAGACCCCCCCACCCCATAACAGTGCCATCCACAGACCCCCCCCATCCCATAACAGTGCCATCCACAGACCCCCCCATCCTATAACAGTGCCATCTACAGACCCCCCCACCCCATAACAGTGCCATCCACAGACCCCCCTCCACCCCATAACAGTGCCATCCACAGACCCCCCACCCCATAACAGTGCCATCCACAGACCCCCCCACCCCATAACAGTGCCATCCACAGACCCCTTCACCCCATAACAGTGCCATCCACAGACCCCCCCACCCCATAACAGTGTCATCCACAGACCCCCCATTGCCGCTCCAGTACACTTATAAAATGTGTAATTAAATGAATAATGGTTCATGCTGCCCCCTCAGTAGTATAACTTTCAATATATTGTACTCACAGGGCTACTGTTATCGTAATGCAGGCCGACTGGGCAGACGAGCGGCAGCGTCACTGACTGACGTCACGTGCCTGCCCGTCCTACTTTATGAATGAAGCAGGCTGCGATGTCAAAAGGTGGCGGAACGCCGTTCCGGTGCGTTCCACCAGAAAAAAAGCTCTGACTATATTACTGCTCCTATGTACAAGAATATAACTACTATAATACTGCTCCTATGTACAAGAATATAACTACTATAATACTGCCTCCTATGTACAAGAATATAACTACTATAATACTGCTCCTATGTACAAGAATATAACTACTATAATACTGCCTCCTATGTACAAGAATATAACTACTATAATACTGCCTCCTATGTACAGGAATATAACTACTATAATACTGCCTCCTATGTACAGGAATATAACTACTATAATACTGCTCCTATGTACAAGAATATAACTACTATAATACTGCCTCCTATGTACAGGAATATAACTACTATAATACTGCCTCCTATGTACAAGAATATAACTACTATAATACTGCTCCTATGTACAAGAATATAACTACTATAATACTGCTCCTATGTACAAGAATATAACTACTATAATACTGCCTCCTATGTACAAGAATATAACTACTATAATACTGCTCCTATGTGCAAGGATATAACTACTATAATAATGCTCCTATGTACAAGAATATAACTACTATAATACTGCTCCTATGTACAAGAATATAACTACTATAATACTGCCTCCTATGTACAAGAATATAACTACTATAATACTGCCTCCTATGTACAAGAATATAACTACTATAATACTGCCTCCTATGTACAAGGATATAACTACTATAATACTGCTCCTATGTACAAGAATATAACTACTATAATACTGCTCCTATGTACAAGAATATAACTACTATAATACTGCTCCTATGTACAAGAATATAACTACTATAATACTGCTCCTATGTACAAGAATATAACTACTATAATACTGCTCCTATGTACAAGAATATAACTACTATAATACTGCTCCCTATGTACAAGAATATAACTACTATAATACTGCCTCCTATGTACAAGAATATAACTACTGTAATACTGCTCCTATGTACAAGAATATAACTACTATAATACTGCTCCTATGTACAAGAATATAACTACTATAATACTGCCTCCTATGTACAAGAATATAACTACTATAATACTGCTCCTATGTACAAGAATATAACTACTATAATACTGCTCCTATGTACAAGAATATAACTACTATAATACTGCTCCTATGTACAAGAATATAACTACTATAATACTGCTCCTATGTACAAGAATATAACTACTATAATACTGCTCCTATATACAAGAATATAACTACTATAATACTGCCCCTATGTACAGGAATATAACTACTATAATACTGCTCCTATGTACAAGAATATAACTACTATAATACTGCTCCTATGTACAAGAATATAACTACTATAATACTGCCTCCTATGTACAGGAATATAACTACTATAATACTGCTCCCATGTACAAGAATATAACTACTATAATACTGCTCCTTCATGGATAATGATGCAGTTACTGTGGTTCCGTCCTCTTATGTGTATACCCCGGTTACAGTAGTATTGTACGGTATGAATAGTTTCCCCCCTCCTTTGTGCATCTTCCGGGCTATGACCTGTCACATGGAGCGCTTGTTGTGTCTGGAGATAATGCCGCTCGGAGACCTTGGTCGCTGCTCTGTCCTTGTTCTTCTGGCTCCTGGGATTAGTTGTAACATCTGTCCGCAGCATAGTGCAGAGTCAGGGACAGGCGGGCGGCGGTGACGCAGTTAAAGGCGTATAACCAGTCACTGCAGTTATTATGTGCTCACCGCTGATACATTGTTGCAAAGTCTTTTATGTTTTATACTTTCCCTGGTTTTAAAGGGTGAGAAACTGAGAAATGATGAAGGGTTAATGTCTTCTTGGATGTCAGCCCCACAAGGTGGTAGAATTATGTAGCATTATTTGAACGCTATATGGCAGCATTGTGTGTTGGGGGCTTTTTGTCACTATTAACCCTTCTCCTGCTTGAATGAGGCCATTAAACTATGTCCGCTGACCGCCAAGGAGAAGAGGACACTGCGCCAGCTGGTCCAGGGAGGGACAAGGAGCACGGAGGCAGAGGATGGGTGGGGGGTGCTGAGATTAGGCCTGCCGCTCTGTGACTGAAATCCTGTGTGATTAGCGCAGGGCGTGCTGAGATGATAGGGCATTAAGAAGGAGCACAGTGCAGGGACATGGGCTTACTGCCCTCGCTCTTGGTTTGAAGGGTCCTCAGGCAGGACACGGTGAGATCCCAGGGTCTTGGATGAAATGTCCTATCTTAAACCTTCTGGGAAGGAGCTAGAGAGATTCGATGGCCTGTCCTTAATCTACTGGTGAGTACAGTGGAGTACAACCCTCATCAGTGCTCATTCAGGTATGATGGACCTAGTTTCGAAGTTCTTAAAGGGGAAGGACCTCATCTTTTCATGCATCCATCAGAAGGCCATGTTGCTGAGGGTTCCAGGGGCTGAGGCCATCATAAAGGTCACTCATTTCAGTGAAGTGGTGACCCCCAACGCATGGTCAGGTCTTCAATGGGAGATTGTAGCTCCTAGATCCCTACATATGTGACCTCCTGCTGTCTCTACTCTACAGGGACCAGGACCACTTAAGGGACTTGGTAAAGACTCAGCATTGTCCATTGGCTGATTGAACGTAGAGATTTGCGCCATTTCCTGTGACCTTCCTTCCTTGTGTTATAGAATTGAAAGCAGGCAATTGTTCTCTGTTGTCAGCAACTCCAGCAGGAGTCAGTGGGATGAATAAGTGCAAAAACGTCCCTGTCCCCCATGATTACTACTTTACTTCATCCATATGTGAGACTGGTCCTGTCTGGTTATGGCAAAGCTGTGTGGTAATCTTTACCTATGTAGGGATTATTAGTAATATTTTATTATTATATTAATTAATTATTATATTAATAATAGTAATTATAATTTATTACCCTGCTTTCCCAGACTCCAGAATAGTAGAGGGTCCTCATTAAGAAGTGATATTGAAATAAGTGATATAAGTATTGAGATTCGCCATTCAAGGTTCTGGGAAAGCTGGATAGCCATGCTGGGTAAAGGTTTAGTTCAGATTTACATGGGATTTCTAGTACTGCCGTCTGGTGCTGGGAAAGCAGAGTGATTCCTGAGTTCAGTAGATTAGATACCAGCGGCATGGTTCCAGTCTGGTTTTGGGAAAGCAGAGTGATTCCTGAGTTTAGTGGATCAGATAACAGCAGTTATGGCTCCAGTCTGGTGTTGGCAAAGCAGAGTGATTCCTGAGCTTGACAGATCAGATACCAGGGGGCGCAGCTCCAGTCTAGTGCTGGGAAAGCAGAGTGATTCTTGAGTTCAGTGGATCAGATACCAATGGGTATGGTTCCGGTCTAGTGCTGGGAAAGCAGAGTGATTCCTGAGTTCAGTGGATCAGATAACAGCAGTTATGGCTCCAGTCTGGTGTTGGGAAAGCAGAGTGATTCCTGAGCTTGACGGATCAGATACCAGTGGGCGCAGCTCCAGTCTAGTGCTGGGAAAGCAGAGTGATTCTTGAGCTTGACGGATCAGATACCAGTGGGCGCAGCTCCAGTCTAGTGCTGGGAAAGCAGAGTGATTCTTGAGTTCAGTGGATCAGATACCAATGGGTATGGTTCCGATCTAGTGCTGGGAAAGCAGAGTGATTCCTTAGCTTGATGGATCAGATACCAGTGGGCACAGCTCCAGTCTGGTGCTGGGAAAGCAGAGTGATTCCTGAGTTCAGTAGATTAGATACCAGCAGGCATGACTCCAGTCTGGTGCTGGGAAAGCAGAGTGATTCCTGAGTTCAGTGGATCAGATACCAATGGGTATGGTTCTGGTCTGGTGCTGGGAAAGCAGAGTGATTCTTGAGCTTGATGGATCAGATACCAGAAGGCGCAGCTCCAGTCTGTTGCTGGGAAAGCAGAGTGATTCCTGTGTTCAGCAGATCAGATATCAGCGGGTACGACACTAGTCTGGTGCTGGGAAAGCAGAGTGATTCCTGCCTTCAGCAGATCAGATATCAGCGGGTACGACTCTAGTCTGGTGCTGGGAAAGCAGAGTGATTCCTGAGCTTGGTGCATCAGATACCAGCGGGCACAGCTCCAGCCTCCGCTTCGCTTTCATTTCCAGTGTCAGAAACTTAATTACTGATTCCACATGTTCATCATCTCACATAATACGGAATCAAACCCCGAGCATGTGCCGTGCCGATTACCCAGCAGACAACAGCAGCAGGGTTAACTCTGTCAGTGCTTGTAGCATTCATTTCTTTATCATCGAGCTTTCCCAGATTCCTAAAAGGCATGTAGGATGTAGCCATGTTTTTCATTAGGACCCAGGAACTTCCTGGAAGTTGCAAAAAAGAAAGTTGCCCAGTGCGAGCTGCCATACTGGTCAAAGACTTAGGACTAGTAAGTAAAACATCAAGCATAATGTCTGCAAGGAAATACAGTATGGAAGGGAGATATACTCCAGAGCTGCACTCATCATTCTGCTGGATGTTACTGGAAACAGTCAGCAAGCTCATCAACAGACACCCTTATCATCATACCCCTAAGTGTGTTCAGACTCAAACTCTACACCCCAGACCAGACCCCAGAAGATATACAGACGCAAGGCTAAATAGACCTCAGATCAGACACCAAAATAAATACAGACCTCAGACCCCAAAATAAATACAGACTTCAAAGTAAATACAGACTCAAGGCTAAATAGACCACAGACCAGACCTTGAAAATAAATACAGACTCCAGACCAGACCCCAAAATATATACAGACCGCAGACTATATACAGACCCCAGAATGAATACAGACCCCCAGACCAGACCGCAGACTATGTACAGACCCCAGAATGAATACAGACCCCCAGACCAGACCCCAAAATAGATACAGACCTCAAAACAACTACAGACCCCAGACAAGACCCTAGAATAAACACAGACCCCAGACCAGACCCAAAAATAAATACAGATTTCATAATACAGACCCCAAAATAAATACAGACTTCAAAGTAAATACAGACTCAAGGCTAAATAGACCACAGACCAGACCTCAAAAATAAATACAGACTCCAGACCAAACTCCAAAATTTATACAGACCCCAGACCAGACCGCAGACTATATACAGACCCCAGAATGAATACAGACCCCAAAACCGACCCCAAAATAGATACAGACCTCAAAATAACTACAGACCCCAGACAAGACCCTAGAATAAACACAGACCCCAGACCAGACCCAAATATAAATGCAGATTCCATAATACAGACCCCAAAATAAATAAAGACCCCAGACCACCAAAAAGATATACAGAACGCAGACCCCAGAATAAATACTGACCCTAAACTAGACCCCAAAATTAATGCAGACCCCAGAATAAATACTGACCCCAGAATAAATACAGATCCAAGACCAAACCGTAGAAGAAATGCAGACACCAGAATATATACAGACCTAAGTGCAGACTCCATAATTAATACAGACTCCAGACCAGACTCTAGAATAAATACAGGCCCCAGTCCAGACCCTCTAAATAAAAACAAACCCCAGACCAGACCCCAGACTAAATACACACCCCAGAATAAACACAGATCCAAGACCACAAAATAAGTGTAGTCTCCAAAAGAAATACAGACCCAAGACTAAATAGACCCCAGATCCTAGGATAAATACAGACCCAAGACCAGACCCCAGAATAAATACACACCCCAGAATAAAAATCTCAGAATAAATACAGACCCCAGAATAAATACAGACCACATAATATATACAGGCCCCAGACCCCCAAAATTAATACAGACCCCAGACCAGACCCCAGAATAAATACAGACAAAAGACTAAATAGACCCCAGACTAAACGCTAGAACAAATACAGACTCCAGATCCTCTAAATAACAATAAACCCCAGAACAGACCCCAGAATAAATGCAAACCTCGGACCCAGAATAAATACAGACCCCAGATCAGACCCTAGAATAAATGTATTTATTTATTTATTTTATGCACTTATATAAATACTAGAAAAACACTGGACCCGGACCCAGAATAAATACAGACCCTAAAATAAATACAGACCCTAAACCAGACCCCAGAATAAATGCAGACCCCAGAATAAACACAGAACCCAGATCCAAAAATAAGTGCAGTCTCCAAAATAAATACCCAAGACTAAATAGACCCCAGACCAGAGCCTAGAATATATACAGACCCCAGGAAAATGCAGATCCCAAACCAGACCCCAGAATAAATACACACCCCAGACCAGAACCCAGAATATATACAGACCCCAGAATAAACACAGATTTCAGATCCCAAAATAAGTGTATTCCTGTTAGTCCTTGGCAGCACACACCAAAGGGTTAAGTCCCCTAGGTACAATCAGAATAGAGACCAATTAGCAAGCAATAGATTGATTAATTACATGGTACCTCGCAGTATAAAGCACCACAGAGCACACAGAGCCATGTATTTTATTCTCTCTAGGTAACTTGAAGAGACCAGCTCCCACAGTTATCCCCCCCAGGTGTGATACTTTTAGTCCCTCACCCTGAAGATGGATGCGAGAGTGTTTTCCCCAGTGCAGTCGGCAGCACCTCGCTCCATTCTCTGCTTGCCTCCCTCTGCATGATGTGGGTTGAGGTTGAGGCAGCAGAGAAGTGCGCTATAGCGGAGGCGCACGCGCGAGATGATACTGGGGAATCGCGACGTCTCGCGCATGCGCACTCTCGCTGGCGAGTCCTGGAAGTATTTAACTCCGTGGCACAGTTACTATGTGCGCTCGCTAGGACGCTACTCCCACTGCTTGCCGAGGTAAGTAAGGTTAGCGTACGGGGATAACATGCTTGGCAAGATCTGGCATAGGTTTGATGCGGCTGTCCCTTCCTCTGAGCACACTCTTCGGTGGTGTTGGGGTAAAGGAATGAGTTTTTACTGATACTCCTTATTTATTTATCAGATGTCTAGCTCCATAGAGGAATCTCTTAAGAGAAAAAGAAAGTCCAGACACCGCTCCTGCAGGAATTGCGAACAACCTATGCCAGATGATTGTCACGGGTGGTGTTGCAGAAAGCTGGAACTTATAAATAAACATCCGACTGGCTTGATCCCAAACTAAGGAGCATATGGGTGAGCCCTATAAAACCCCCAGAGCTCTCCCTGACTGCTATGCCCATGCAAAGGTCTTTATGGTAGACGATTGCATGCCCACGTACCTAATACTGTGTGACACCTGGAAACCCTATGATAGTGAGGAGACACGACCACCGGCTCCCTGCACTTAATACGGACGGAGTCAGGGTCTCCTAGAATCAAGCCAGCAAGAAAACACAAATAAAGGAAAAAGACTTATCTGAGGAATCAGCAGTAGCAGCCTCCAGCAGTGAACAACTCACCCAGGAAGTAGTATAAACCGCAAAGTGAGGCAGTATGGGAGGGAATATAAAGGGAGACAATTAGTGTAAATAGGTGACAGCTGGGAGAAGGAAAGGAGATGACAAAGTGAAACCAAAACAAAGAACGTCATGCAAGAGGTAGAGAAGAACGTCTAACAGACCTTCTCACAGGACTGGCGGTGACAATGATGCTCTTTCTGATCTGTGTCAGGGCTGTATTTCTGTACATTCTGAGTCTCCTCCCTCCCAGAATAATGACTTTCTGCACTGGTTTAAAAATCAGCTATCCTCTGTTTTTAATGAAGTCAGAGCCTCAAATAAAAAAAACAATAGACCGCATGAAAGTTCAGAGCCACAGTTTGCCTTATCTTCTGACAGCTCCTTATCTGAGGGAGAAATAGACTCAGATTCTGAGGATATGGAGGACACTATG
Source organism: Bufo bufo (assembly GCF_905171765.1). Taxonomy (NCBI): domain Eukaryota; kingdom Metazoa; phylum Chordata; class Amphibia; order Anura; family Bufonidae; genus Bufo; species Bufo bufo. Next base: position 18,911,355 of record NC_053395.1, read on the forward strand.
CTGTTCCATAAGGAGAACCTAGGGGATCTTCTCAAAGCAGTCAAGCACACTATTGAATCCGATAGAGATATTTTTAATAAGTCAAAATGTGACAAGCTGTTTTATTTTCCTAAATCAGGATGCAAAACTTTTCCAGGGCACCCGCTGCTCAATGATTGGCTAAGGCAGGATTGGGATAAACCGGATAAGAAACCAGATCCCAGTTCCAGATTCAAGCATACATATAAATTAGCGGACGACACATGTAAAGAATGGATGTCAGTCCCTAAAGTAGCCCTTCCAGTAGCCAGATTGTCAAAGAAGGCGCTTTTTCCATCTGAAGAGACTTCCTTGATCAAGGATCCAGTTGACAAAAAGGCAGAGTCTTTTTTTTAAAAAGCGTATGCGTCCACTTCTTCTTCTTGTGTACTGGCCCTAGCCTCTGTGCCAGTGGCAAGATCACTACGGATCTGGCTTTCCCAATTACCTCATGACCTGGAAGATGGGGTTCCAAGGGAAGAAATTCTAAAAAGTATTCCGGTTATGAAGCATGCATCTGAATTCTTGTGTGATTCTCCATTAGATTCGTTAAAGTTTGCATCACGTTCTTTGGCGCTCATTAATGCCGCCAGAATGTCCATATGGATTAAGCAGTGGTCAGGTGACCTCTTGTCGAAGTTCCACTTCTGTAATCTTCCATTCCAGCCCATGTCCTTGTTTGGTCCTCCTCAGTTGGAAAAAATTCTGGAGTCATTAAATGACGGCAAAGCTTCTAAATTTCCTGAAACAAGAAAGAAGCCTTCCAGATCCTTTCGTTTTCAGAAAAGAAGATCTCCTAGATTTCGGAACAGACAGCAGTTTGACAGACAAAGAAGATTCCGGAACAGACAAGAGAGACCTGACTTCAGAAAAAAGGATAAGAAGCCCGCAGAACAATGACGCCAGGCCTCAGCCCCGGGTAGGAGCAAGATTAAAAGAATTTACCGCAGCGTGGAGGAACACGTCGAGCGACGCCTGGGTCATTTCCACCATTCAGAGAGGTTATGTCCTGGAATTTTCTAATTACCCTCCAGACCAGTTTCTTATAAACCAGACAAATCCAGTGATCCTTCAACTGTTAGAAGAATTCATAGAGAAGGCGGCATTGGAGCCGGTGCCTTATATGGAAGCGGGCAAAGAATTCATAGAGAAGGCGGCATTGGAGCCGGTGCCTTATATGGAAGCGGGCAAAGGCGTTTATTCCAAGGTCTTCCCGGTACCCAAACCAGGGAACAAGTGAAGGCTAGTAGTGGATCTAACGTACCTAAACAAGTATATTGCCAAGAAGAAGTTCAGAATGGAATCAATCCGATCAGTGATCTCACTATTAGAGGAGAACAGCTACATGGCATCGGTAGATCTCCAAGATGCTTATTTACACATTCCAATACTTCCCAAACATCGGAAGTATCTAAGAATAGCGATTCAAACTCAACACAGAACATCTCATCTTCAGTTCACCTGTTTACCCTTCGGGATATCATCGGCACCCAGGGTGTTCTCAAAGGTAGAAGTGGTCCTGACAGAATCGTTGCACCTCAAAGGCATATGTTGCATACCGTATCTAGACGACTGGCTTCTGATAGCGAACTCTGCGGCTCAACTATCAGCAGATTTAAAAGAGGCTCTACTAATGCTCCAGAATCATGGGTTTCTGGTAAATCACAAAAAAATCTCAACTTGTTCCTTCCCAGGAGATAAAGTTTCTGGGATTCATACTGAACTCGAAGAAAATGAATGTCAGGCTATCCGCAGAACGGATAATAGCTATCCAGAAACAGGTCTCGCACCTGATCTCTGCCCCCAGAGTAACATTTCGACAGGCCATGTCTCTACTGGGTCGGTTAACATCCTCAGTGGATGCAGTTCCATGGGCAAGAGCTCACTTCAAAGAGCTACAACATGCTATCCTCACAGCGTGGTCCAAGAGTTATCACTCCCTGGACAGGAAGTTTGTGATACCAGTGTCGACGCGTCATCATCTCAGGTGGTGGATGTCACCCAAACGCCTTCAAAAGGGAAGAAATCTGCAAACTCAAACCCAGATTCACCTCACTACGGATGCCTCCTGCTGGGGCTGGGGTGCCCATGTCGACAATCTGTGGGTGCAGAAGAAGTGGAACACAGCAGATTCCAAAAGGTCCTCCAACTGGAGGGAACTAAAGGCGTAACCTAGCCTTGATTCATTTCGAGGATCAACTGAAGAGCCGCAGTGTCCTAATCCAGTCAGACAACATCTTCACTGTGTACTACATAAACAAGCAGGGAGGGACAAGAAACAGCAGTCTCTCCGGGGAATGCAGTCTTCTGATGATCTGGGCCGAAGTATGGACCCAAGAAATAACAGCAGTCCACATAAAAGGTGCATTGAATGTCATGGCCGATCTGCTCAGTCGCAAGAAGATGCATCCGGGAGAATGGAGTCTCAATCCGGCTGTTTTTGCAGAAATCGAGAATCGGTGGGGAAAACCTCGTATGGATGTAATGGCAACAGAACAGAACAAAAAGACCAAAATATTCTGTTCCATTTACCGCTCCACTCAAGCGTTTGCGATCGACTGATTATCAATCAGCTGGAAGAAAGATCTGATATACATCTTTCCACCAGTTCCAATGATCTCAAAAGTACTCAAGAAAATTCAGCAGGACCAAGCAGAAGCAATTGTTGTCCTGCCTTATTGGCCACGAAGAACGTGGTTTTCCCTAGCTCTCCGTCTATCTCAGTCAAAACGGTTTTCTCCATCCGAACCCCAACACTCTCAAATTATCGGTTTGGAGACTGAGCGGGATTCTTTAGTTCATTTAGGTCTTCCCACGGAAGTGATCGATACACTCCTAGCTGCTCGAAAACCAGCTACAGTTAAAGTTTACAATAGAGTTTGGCGCATTTTTAAAACCTGGTGTCAAAGCAACTCAGAAGACCCAGAATCCCTAAATACGATCATACACTTTCTTCATGAGGGCTTCAAAAAAGGTCTGAAAACCAACACTTTGAAGGTTCACTTTACTGGAATAAATGCGCAGCAACAAGGGAAGTTTACAAATAATCCACTATTCCGCACTTTCTTCAAAGCCTTGAAGAATATTAATCCTTCCTTCCATTCTCCAATTCCATCCTGGGACCTGTCGGTGGTATTGTCCGCCTTGTGTAAACCTCCATTCGAGCCGCTAGAAGAAGCTTCCATAAAACATCTGTCTGAAAAAGCCTTATTCTTAGTAGCAATCGCATCAGCAAGACGTATAAGTGATCTACAAGCCCTATCCTGCAGAGAACCATATTTTAAGGACTTAGGCCACTCCTTGGTTCTACGCACAATGCCAGGTTTTTTGCCCAAGGTTGCTTCAACTACTAACATTAACCAAGAGATATCGCTCCCAGTAATCCAGTCTAATACTCAAGACCAGGATCAAACTCATCTCCTGGATGTCAGAAGAGTACTTCTGTTCTACCTACGAGTCACTTCATCATTCAGAGGATGTGAAAGTCTCATTTTACAGCATCAGGGCCCTAATAAGGGTACAAGGGCCAGTAAAGCAACTTTGGCGAGGTGGATCAAACAGACTATAGAGTTGGCCTACTCAATGGCTGAGTTACAGTGTCCATTATTATTAAAGGCCCATTCAACAAGGTCTACAGCTTCGTCCTGGGCCGAGCTGGCACAAGTCCCATTGGAACAAATCTGCAGAGCTGCGACATGGTCTACATCATCGACCTTCATTAAAGACTACAGGCTAGACATTCAGGCAGCAGAAGAGGCTTCGTTTGGCAAACGAGTGCTACAATTGGCAGCCAGTGCTCCCTCCCTTTGAGTACTGCTTTAAAATCCCTTTGGTGTGTGCTGCCAAGGACAAACAGAAAAACGAAAATTTACTTACTGAAATTTTTGTTTCCTGGAGTCCGTAGGCAGCACAATATGCCCACCCTTAAAACAAATTATTGCTGCATACAATACATGGCTCTGTGTGCTCTGTGGTGCTTTATACTGGGAGGTACCATGTAATTCATCAATCTATTGCTTGCTAATTGGTCTATATTCTGATTGTACCTAGGGGACTTAACCCTTTGGTGTGTGCTGCCTACGGACTCCAGGAAACAAAAATTTCAGTAAGTAAATTTTATTTGTCTCCACAATGAATACAGACTCAAAACTAAATAGACCCCCAGACCAGACGCTAGAATAAATACAGACTCCATAATAAATTCAGACCTCAGAATGAATACAGACTTCAGAGCAGACCTCAGACCAGACCCCAGAATGACTACAGATCCTTTAATAAATAGACCTCACACCAGGCATCTAAACTGATACAAGAGCAAGACCCAACACAGCTATAAATGACCCCCTTAACTATACAGACCCCAATATAAATACTGACCCCAACAAACTGCTATATTGTGTATTGTCAGTGACGCTCGGATTTCGGCAGCAGATTTATGGTTTGCATGCAGTGAATTCCCTGCGGATTCTGGAGTTGGAGCTACTCCCAGCAATTTCTGCACATAATACATGCAGAGTGCAGGTCAGGAAGTAATGACACTTTTTTGTGACCCATATTTCAATTCTCTGTGCAGAAAATTCCACGGTGCAAAATTCCCATTAGAATCAAAGGGAAGTGTTTTGTTTATTTATTTCATGCGTATTTTGGCACCAAAATACATATGAAAATGCTGTGTGAACACACTCTTAGGGTCCATTCACACATCCGCGTGCGTTTTGCGGATCCAAGGATCCGCGAATCCGCAAAACACGGACAGCGGCAATGTGCGTTCCGCATTTTGCGGACCGCACATTGTCTGCACTAATAGAATATGCTTATTCTTGTCCGCAATTGCGTCCAAGAATAGGACGTGCTGCCCCATAGAAATGAATGGGTTCGCAATTCCTTTCCGCAAAATGCGAAACAAAATTGCGTACGTGTGAATGGACCCTAACACTCTCACAGATTTCTCCTCTTTGGAGCCCTTGATATGCTGTTCCTTGACTTGAGAACCGGGCTAGGAATGATTATGTGGCCATATCTTGAAGGTCCTTTAACAACCTACCAGATGGAATGGTGGTTTACTGGCCAGGTGGCAACCATAGCTGTGACACAACAATTCCAATGCCGCAACGTACACCGTCAAGTCAGTACACCTGAAAAATAGTTTTTTTGACTGACATCTCCTCCTCCAGGAAGAGATCCAAAAACAGAGATCAGTATCAGTATAGTAATGTAATGTATGTACACAGTGACTGCACCAGCAGAATAATGAGTGCAGCTCTGGGGTATAATACAGGATGTAACTCAGGATCAGTACAGGATAAGTAATGTAATGTATGTGCACAGTGACTCCACCAGCAGAATAGTGAGTGCAGCTCTGGAGTATAATACAGGATGTAACTCAGGATCAGTACAGGATAAGTAATGTAATGTACGTACAGTACAGACCAAAAGTTTGGACACACCTTCTCATTCAAAGAGTTTTCTTTATTTTCATGACTATGAAGGCATCAAAACTATGAATTAACACATGTGGAATTATATACTTAACAAAAAAGTGTGAAACCACTGAAAATATGTCATATTCTAGGTTCTTCAAAGTAGCCACCTTTTGCTTTGATTACTGCTTTGCACACTCTTGGCATTCTCTTGTTGAGCTTCAAGAGGTAGTCCCCTGAAATGGTTTTCACTTCACAGGTGTGCCCTGGTTTAATAAGTGGGATTTCTTGCCTTATAAATGGGGTTGGGACCATCAGTGGCGTTGAGGAGAAGTCAGGTGGATACACAGCTGATAGTCCTATTGAATAGACTGTTAGAATTTGTATTATGGCAAGAAAAAAGCAGCTAAGTAAAGAAAAACGAGTGGCCATCATTACTTTAAGAAATGAAGGTCAGTCAGTCAGCCGAAAAATTGGGAAAACTTTGAAAGTGTCTCCAAGTGCAGTCACAAAAACCATCAAGCGCTACAAAAAAACTGGCTCACATGCGGACCGCCCCAGGAAAGCAAGACCAAGAGTCACCTCTGCTGCGGAGGATAAGTTCATCCGAGTCACCAGCCTCAGAAATCGCAGGTTAACAGCAGCTCAGATTAGAGACCAGGTCAATGCCTCACAGAGTTCTAGCAACAGACACATTTCTAGAACAACTGTTAAGAGGAGACTGTGTGAATCAGGCCTTCATGGTAGAATATCTGCTAGGAAACCACTGCTAAGGACAGGCAACAAGCAGAAGAGACTTGTTTGGGCTAAAAAACACAAGGAATGGACATTAGACCAGTGGAAATCTGTGCTTTGGTCTGATGTGTCCAAATTTGAGATCTTTGGTTCCAACCACCGTGTCTTTGTGCGACGCAGAAAAGGTGAACGGATGGACTCTACATGCCTGGTTCCCACCGTGAAGCATGGAGGAGGAGGTGTGATGGTGTGGGGGTGCTTTGCTGGTGACACTGTTGGGGATTTATCCAAAATTGAAGGCATACTGAACCAGCATGGCTACCACAGCATCTTGCAGCGGCATGCTATTCCATCCGGTTTGCGTTTAGTTGGACCATCATTTATTTTTCAACAGGACAATGACCCCAAACACATCTCCAGGCTGTGTAAGGGCTATTTGACCATGAAGGATTTTGATGGGGTGCTGCGCCAGATGACCTGGCCTCCACAGTCACCGGACCTGAACCCAATCGAGCAGAGTGAAGGCAAAAGGGCCAACAAGTGCTAAGCATCTCTGGGAACTCCTTCAAGACTGTTGGAAGACCATTTCAGGGGACTACCTCTTGAAGCTCATCAAGAGAATGCCAAGAGTGTGCAAAGCAGTAATCAAAGCAAAAGGTGGCTACTTTGAAGAACCTAGAATATGACATATTTTCAGTTGTTTCACAATTTTTTGTTATGTATATAATTCCACATGTGTTAATTCATAGTTTTGATGCCTTTAGTGTGAATCTACTATTTTCATAGTCATGAAAATAAAGAAAACTCTTTGAATGAGAAGGTGTGTCCAAACTTTTGGTCTGTACTGTACATAGTGACTGCACCAGCAGAATAGTGAGTGCAGCTCTGGAGTATAATACAGGATGTAACTCAGGATCAGTACAGGATAAGTAATGTATGTACACAGTGAGTGCACCAGCAGAATAGTGAGTGCAGCTCTGGAGTATAATACAGGATGTAACTCAGGATCAGTACAGGATAAGTAATGTATGTACGCAGTGACTGCACCAGCAGAATAGTGAGTGCTGCTCTGGAGTATAATACAGGATGTAACTCAGGATCAGTACAGGATAAGTAATGTAATGTATGTACACAGTGACTGCACCAGCAGAATAGTGAGTGCAGCTCTGGAGTATAATACAGGAATTAACTCAGGATCAGTACAGGATAAGTAATGTAATGTATGTACACAGTGACTGCACCAGCAGAATAGTGAGTGCAGCTCTGGAGTATAATACAGGAATTAACTCAGGATCAGTACAGGATAAGTAATGTAATGTATGTACACAGTGACTGCACCAGCAGAATAGTGAGTGCAGTTCTGGAGTATAATACAGGATGTAACTCAGGATCAGTACAGGATAAGTAATGTATGTACACAGTGACTGCACCAGCAGAATAGTGAGTGCAGCTCTGGAGTATAATACAGGGTGTAACTCAGGATCAGTACAGGATAAGTAATGTATGTACACAGTGACTGCACCAGCAGAATAGTGAGTGCAGCTCTGGAGTATAATACAGGATGTAACTCAGGATCAGTACAGGATAAGTAATGTAATGTATGTACACAGTGACTGCACCAGCAGAATAGTGAGTGCAGCTCTGGAGTATAATACAGGATGTAACTCAGGATCAGTACAGGATAAGTAATGTAATGTATGTACACAGTGACTGCACCAGCAGAATAGTGAGTGCAGCTCTGGAGTATAATACAGGATTTAACTCAGGATCAGTACAGGATAAGTAATGTATGTACACAGTGACTGCACCAGCAGAATAGTGAGTGCAGCTCTGGAGTATAATACAGGATATAACTCAGGATCAGTACAGGATAAGTAATGTATGTACACAGTGACTCCCCCAGTAGAATAGTGAGTGCAGCTCTGGAGTATAATACAGGATATAACTCAGGATCAGTACAGGATAGGTAATGTATGTATACAGTGACTGCACCAGCAGAATAGTGAGTGCAGCTCTGGAGTATAATACAGGATATAACTCAGGATCAGTACAGGATAAGTAATGTATGTGCACAGTGACTGCACCAGCAGAATAGTGAGTGCAGCTCTGGAGTATAATACAGGATGTAACTCAGGATCAGTACAGGATAAGTAATGTAATGTATGTACACAGTGACTGCACCAGAAGAATAGTGAGTGCAGCTCTGGAGTGTAATACAGGATGTAACTCAGGAACAGTACAGGATAAGTAATGTAATGTATGTACACAGTGACTGCACCAGAAGAATAGTGAGTGCAGCTCTGGAGTATAATACAGGATGTAACTCAGGATCAGTACAGGATAAGTAATGTAATGTATGTACACAGTGACTGCACCAGCAGAATAGTGAGTGCAGCTCTGGAGTATTTCATTAACAAAAATATTTCATTAACCTGAGTATACTTGGAGATGGACTGTAGATTTAAGATATTAAAATCTGCAGTCAGCATGACTTCATGTACCTGTGACAACCTACCAGGACCTTACTGAGCCCCCCCAGCCCATCTAGCTGCTGTCCGCGCTGCACATGGCGGTTACTCTGGATATTAGCTGCTGGTCATAATAATGGGGCTTGGCGGTGTAAATCAGAGATTTTACATGCTGCAGATTTAGCTCTATTCAATGGTTCTAATCTGCAAGCAGCCACTCATTACTGTTTCCATGCGGAAACTGTGCCAAGAATACACATGCTCATTCTGCACAATTCTAAATCAATGCACACAAAAAATATCTGCGTATAAACTATGGACCTCCATTATAATCAATGGGCATCTAATGTTAGATACAGTAACAAATCTCAGTTAAGCATAGCCTTCATTCTTTCCTGTTTGCCTAAAAACCTGTGTCCATTAACAAAATAGCTATGAGGTGGCACAGAGTTTATTAGTAGACTGTGGGGGGTTATGGCTTTTGACCACATTTTGGACCTGACCTGACTATGCAGTGACCCTGCAACAGCCGCTACATGGGGCATGACCCTGAAAGTCCCTTTAGAGAGAGACTGCAATTAATTGACTGATTGGATTTCAGTGCCACTTGCAGGGAGTTGTTTCCCGGTGTTCTGTAACCCCTCGTTGTGCAGTCTCAGATCATCCCGGGTGCTGTGACCGCTGCATAGCCTCTTATCATGTGGACTCTGCCTTCCCGGTCATAACAATCCATGAAATCATCGGATTAAGGGCTAAAGCTTTTGTCACTTGAAGTTCACATCAAGTCCAACGATGGGTAAAAAAAAAATCTTCACTGGCTTCAATGCAGAAGGGCAAGATGTGTCACTGGATGCTGCCTGTCAACTCAACACCGTGTCAGGTTTACTCCATCCAGGGATAATATCTCTGGGCAAATGTAAGTCTATTCCAGGAGCCCGCAGATATGGCAAAAGGAGATGGAGCCTCTGCTTTACACCTAGTAACTTCTTATAATTTCTAGTTCCACAGCAGTCATCCATATAGGTATCACCTAAACTATTATCCACACTGATTCAGAATATAACTACTATAATACTGACCAATATGTGCAAAAATATAACTACAATAATACTGCCTCCTATGTACAAGAATATAACTACTATAATACTGCTCCTATGTACAAGAATATAACTACTATAATGATCTTTTTATTTAAAAACAGGCAACCAAATATTACAATACACTTACAATAAAATCATAGAAAAGAATAATAATATAAAGTGACATCACTTTCTCAATGCACATCATAACGCATTATACAATTACTGACACATGGATGTTCCTCCAGTAGACGTTATTGCGGTTATTTTTCATGTCTTTCTTATATATCGTCTTCAGACTTTCCAGGATATTATATAAGATTTTATCACAGGTCAGGAGCTCTCTGTTGATGACCAGGCAGCACCGCGCACACCACAGATGGTACATGGTCACCACATTCACTACATACAGGGAACTTCTGCTGTATTGTCTGAGATCTGGGGGGAAGTCTCCATACAAGAGCTGATTATACGGCTGCCCCACTAGATGTGGTAACTGAAGAGACAGTGACACGGCCTCCCATACCTGGACACTGAACGGACAGTCCAGCAGAAGATGCTCCATAGTCTCCAGTACCTGATGACATTGCTCTCTAGGGCAGGATCTGTCTGGCACATTTCTACACTTTAGATTTTCCCTGACATACATTTTTCCATGAAATGCCAGCCATGACACATCCTTCATGTGAGCGGGGACTCTGGGGTCCTCCAGGATTTTCACAGCCTGTTTTACATCCAGGTTCGGGGCGTTCCTCAGCTGGATATGGGCACTAAACTGAGATATCAGCAGGTTCTTATACATCTCTTTCCTACTGAACTGCTTTACCTCACCATATAAGATTTTCCATTTAATGATCTTGCTAATTGCTTGTACCGCATACCAAGAAACGTTATTCTTAATGCGCCCCGAGATCCTCTTAATGGGGTCACCTACCGACCACACAGAAACAAACTGCTGGATCTGGTTCTTAAACAGACGACTCCACGGCTTCACCTCTAAACTCTTACAAAATGAGAAATTCTTCATCAGAAACATTAGGTTAAAGAAGAGCTCTGGGCAGGGCATGGACAGGCCGCCCTCCTTCTGGGGGAGATAGACAATGTTCCTCCTGACTATATTCACCCTATTACCCCACAAGAAGTGGAAGAAGATATTGGTCAGTCTGGTAAGTAACTTATCGGGCACTGGGAACACCACACTGACATAGAGGAATAGCGGGAGCAGGAAGCTTTTCAGCAGGCGGATCTTCTCCTGATAAGTCAGCTTCCAGTGCCTCCAGCACTGCACCTTCTGCTCACACACCGCCAGCTTCTCCTCCCAGTTCACCTTCCCATCATCTACAGTTCCAAAATGAACCCCCAAAATCTTTATCTTGCCCTGCACTGTTCTAAAGGGCACTGAGAAGACCCCACGGTCACCCCCCAGCCACAACGCCTCGCTCTTATCCATATTCACAGCAGAATTCGACACTAGAGAGAAAGCTGCTATCTCCTGTTGTAGGGCCACACAGTCCTCACTAGACGAGACCAGAACCGTCACATCGTCCGCATAAGCACAGAACTTTATGTTCACTCTTTTACTCTGTAGGTGACATTCCAACCCCAAAAGATTTCTATTATCCTGCAACTTTCTTAAAAAAGGATCCAGACTGAAGACGTACAATAATGGGCTTAGAGGGCAGCCCTGCCTTACACCAGACATGATCCTAAAGGGCTCTGCCAAGTGACCATTAATCAGAGGCTGGCTTACCGCCTCCTTATAGAGAACCTGCAGCCATTGTACGAAGCGTGCAGGAAGGCCATACTCCAACAACACCTGGTACAGGTAGTCATGATGGACTCTGTCAAAGGCCTTGCTCTGGTCTAACCCCACCACATATGCTCCTCCACTGTGCTGCCTGATGTAGGTCACCGCTTCCCTCACCAGCAGCAATGAGTCCTCTATAGTCCGGCCTTTCACACCACACGTCTGGTTGGAGATGATCAGGTCATCTGCCACCGTACTCAGCCTGTGATACAAGATCTTGGCCAAGACTTTATAATCAGTGTTTAATAAAGACAATGGACGCCAGTTTTTTAAGTCTTTTAGATTTCCTTTCTTTGCCAGGAGAACCAGAACAGATTTATACTGTGACTGTAGAAGTTCCCTGGCAGAGAGACAATCATTATAGACCTGCGCCAGGTCTGGGGCTAACATATCTCTGAACTCCTTATAGAATTCACTTGTCAGACCGTCCAGGCCCGGGCTCTTCTTAGTTTTTAAGGAGTCAATGCTCCTCTTCACCTCCTCCTCAGTTATGGGCTCGGCCAAGCCATCTGCTTGTGCATGATCTAGTTTAGGGAGTTTGACACCTTTCAGGTAAGTTCTGATGATGTCACCACTTATCTGACGGCCATTAAACAGATTTTTGTAATAATCTCCAATAACCTTGTGGAGTTTACTTTGATCTGACTGCTCTGTCCCCTCCTCATCTAACAGGCTGGTCATAAGCTTCTTATTAACCCTGTTCTTACAGGCAATATAGGGGTCTGGGTTGTGAACCCCCCAATTATCGAACTGCACCTCTGCTTTGAGAGACTTGAGGCGGTCATACTGCAGCTCTCGCATCTCCTGCTTTATCTGGCTGACGTACTTACCATCTATCTTCTCACCACTATTGATCTTACCATATAACCTGCTTAACTTCAGCCTCAGTGCAGAATACCTCCTATACTCCACATTACTATGCCTCCTCGCAGCACGTATCAGAAACTGCTTGATATCACCCTTTATACACTCCCACCACTCCGCTGTGTCATCACACATACACTGGGTGGTCCTCCGGTCATTATAGAAGGTGGTAAAGGCCTCTCTGAACCCTGGATCTTGCAGTACCGAGCTGTTCACCTTCCAGTAGCCCCTACCACAGACCACGGCCCCGGCCAGATCCAACGTGACACTCACCATACAATGGTCAGAGAACTCTATGGGACTCGTCCTGTAGTCAGAGCTCCTAACTTCACGTTTTATATACACCCGGTCTATTCTACTGGCGTTTCCGGCCTTATGGTAAGTGTAGGCTCTATTGGAGCCACGCAAACCATAAGGATCCACTAAATGAGCCTGCTGGACCATATTGTTAAGGAAGTTCTCATCATATCTCAGTTGCTTATGACTACTGGAACGGTCCACATTACAGGAGACACTATTAAAATCCCCACACATTATAAACACCCTGGATGTAAAACAATATGGCTTCATCTGCTGGAATAATTCCCTCCTCTCCTTTCTAGTCTGAGGAGCATAGACATTAATGACTCTATAGTACACAGTGTCCAGTATAAAATCCAGCATCAAGCAGCGGCCCGAACAGATCTCCAGGACTCTCTCCACCTCAACTTCTATCTTATTGAAGAGAATCGCCACACCGTCATTTCTCTCCAGCCCGAAGGACCAGAAAGATGCTCCATGTCTCCAGTCTCTCTTGGCTGCAAACACCTGAGCATTGCTCTTCAAATAAGTCTCCTGTAAGAAGAAGATGTCAGATCTCTCCTGAGACAGACGCTGGTAGATCGCCTGCCGCCTGTTTTTAGTCTTCACACTATTCACATTTATAGAGCTGATTCTCAGCCTCATCCAGAACACTTAGGTTTTCTTATTCTTTTTCCTCTTTCCACTACTGTGACCTTTAGAACCCCATCTTTTGGTGGACACTGAAGGGTCAGGTTCATCTTCCAGAGGGTCACCATCAGGGTTATGTGAAGAAACATAGTCCATTTCAACCTTTTCTTCTGACTCTTCTTCCCCTAGCGCCCCGTACTGCCCGGAGGTTATGGCCAGCACTGGCGGATCCGGGGTTTTCTTTGCCGTAGTGCTGTTCTTTCTTTTTACAGTCTGAAACCCGTCTTCATCCACAGAGGACCTCCTGAGCTTCCTGAGCCCTGCAGCTGGACCATCAGGCTTTGTAGACGTAGAGGGCAGTTCTTTAGGTGGTTTGGCAACTGGTTTACTGGTCACTTTACTCTGCAGATGAGAATTCTCTTCAGTGGCTGGTACTTGTAGTGCTACAGATGGTACTTTAGCTTCCACAGCAGGATTTCTGGATTTCAAAGTCTTTTCAATAGCTGGTACTTGTGGTTCAGCAGATGTTGGTACTTGTAATGGAGTAGTTTGGCTATCAGTCTCCAACTCTGCCGGTACTTGTAGTGCATCAGCAGGGTCAACACTCTCTACAGCAGGGTCACTAGTACTTTGCATTACTTCAGCAGGACGATTACCAGTTTCTGGGGCTGTATCTGCTCTTGCAGTGACATCCTCCTGACCTTCCTCCATGGCCTCTGAGAAGATCTCAACACTGCCTTTATTATGATCTGCATGCGGACATTCCCGGAACGTATGACCAGATCCTAAACACAGGTTACAGATGACTGGACCTGTACAGTCGTCCTTTGAATGACCAAACTGTCCACAAAATGAGCACTTTATACGGGAGCAGTTGATGGCGAGGTGCCTGCCCCCACATCTGTGACACAGTCGCGGCTGACCGGGGTAGTAGCATATCCCTCTCTCTGAGCCCAGGTAGAAGGAGTGCGGCAGATGTCTGGTCACACCATTGTTCTGCGCTAGTTGTACTATCACGGTGTATCCGCCATTCCAGATGTCCTCCTCATCATAGATTTTTACGGGATAACTCTTCAACATACACTGTCTGCTCAGCCAATGCTCCAGATCTGCCAGCGCCACCACCTCAGACTGGAACAAGATGGTGGCCTTCACTACCTGAGGCTTGGACAGCTGGATCACCTGTAGATGCTCCCAGATTGACTGCTCCTTCGTGTCATTGTATATGTTCCAGAATAAGTCCAGATCATACTGAAGCTTAAAGCTGATGTCATAGATCCTGCTGGAGGGGATATGGATCAGGGCGTACACCTCAGAGGCCTTAAATTTCATGAAGTCCTTCAGAAGAACTTTCCCTATATACAGTCTGGAGGGGAGGCTATCTTCTGGACCCGTATACTTAATCCGTACAGCATTCCTTCTCTGAGGTGGAGGGTTAGCCGGCCTTGTAACATTGGAGAACAGTCTCCTGAATTGTGGACGGTCAGCAGGAGGATCAGTGCTGGGCCTCTCCTCTACAGGCTTACTGACTCCAGATTGTCCTGCAGATCCACCTGTGTCTGCTCCAGACTGCTGTGTACCTGTCACTGTGGACGGCTGGGGGTCCTGTGTACTGACCTCCATGTCTGCTCCAGTCTGTGTAGTCGTCTCCTCTGAGAGCTGATCGAGCGGGGTCTCATCCACAGCACTGAGCAGGGTCTCAATCACAGCACTGAGTGGGGTCTCAATCACAGCACTGAGCGGGGTCTCCTCCACAGCACCTAGCGGGGTCTCCTCCACAGCACCGAGCAGGGTCTCCTCCACAGCACTGAGCAGGGTCTCCTCCACAGCACTGAGCAGGGTCTCCCCCCCCACAGCACTGAGCGGGGTCTCCCCCACAGCACTGAGCGGGGTCTCCCCCACAGCACTGAGCGGGGTCTCAATCACAATGTCCATACATGAAGCACTCTCCTGCCCACACACAGGATTGCTGTTCTCATTCACTTCAGCAGAGTTACAAGCTGAGTCCACTGCAATTAACTCCTTGTTGGATGGCTCACTTTGCTCCATAGTATTCCCAGCATTTTCAGAGACTGACTGCTCAGACCCCATACATAGCGACCCTGAAAGCAGTGACCCTCCAGGCGCTGCACCCACACATCTCTGAGGGTGTCCTTGCTTCACCATATTATGCACATTGCTGTAATCTTTCTTTTTTATTTCTATGATTTCTTTCATCTTCACATTCTGGGCTCTGGCCTCCCTCTTTTTCTCCATTGCCCAGCTTTCCACTTTATGTATTGTGTTTTTACCTTTATCTAGTTTATCTTTTAATATATCCAGTTCACGTGTGCAGTCATCCAGGCATTCATACTTCATAAGCTTTTTCTTGGGATCAGCCTCTGTCTTTATCTCATCTCTTAACTTAGAAATGCGCCTTTCCAGTTTAAATAAACTTATCTTTGTCACAGTTGTACTTAATCCAGAAGCACTACAAGTTTCAGTTGACTCACCAGCCACCATTTCCAGATCATCGCTTCCAAGATCTCCATGCTGCAGGCCACACTCCAAGCTCTGGGCTTTCCCAGGATCATCAGCCCAGCTCCCCTCCCCTCCACCTGGGTCAGAAGCCATGCCCCCTCCCTGCAGGGAGCTCAACAGCACACGTCTATCCTCTCCTATGGACAAGAATAGAACTACTATAATACTTCTCCTATGTACAAGAATATAACTACTATAATACTGCTCCTATGTACAAGAATATAACTACTATAATACTGCCTCCTATGTACAAGAATATAACTACTATAATACTGCCTCCTATGTGCAAGAATATAACTACTATAATACTGCTCCTATGTACAAGAATATAACTACTATAATACTGCCTCCTATGTACAAGAATATAACTACTATAATACTGCCTCCTATGTGCAAGAATATAACTACTATAATACTGCCTCCTATGTACAAGAATATAACTACTATAATACTGCTCCTATGTACAAGAATATAACTACTATAATACTGCTCCTATGTACAAGAATATAACTACTATAATACTGCCTCCTATGTACAAGAATATAACTACTATAATACTGCCTCCTATGTGCAAGAATATAACTACTATAATACTGCCTCCTATGTACAAGAATATAACTTCTATAATACCGCTCCTATGTACAAGAATATAACTACTATAATACTGCCTCCTATGTACAAGAATATAACTACTATAATACTGCCCCTATGTACAAGAATATAACTACTATAATACTGCTCCTATGGACAATAATATAACTACTATAATACTGCCTCCTATGTACAAGAATATTACTACTATAATACTGCTCCTATGTACAAGAATATAACTACTATAATACTGCTCCTATGTACAAGAATATAACTACTATAATACTGCTCCTATGTACAAGAATATAACTACTATAATACTGCCCCCTATATACAAGAATATAACTACTATAATACTGCCTCCTATGTACAAGAATATAACTACTATAATACTGCTCCTATGTATAAGAATATAACTACTATAATATTGCTCCTATGTACAAAAATATAAACTACTATAATACTGCTCCTATGTACAAGAATATAACTACTATAATACTGCCTCCTATGTACAAGAATATAACTACTATAATACTGCCTCCTATGTACAAGAATATAACTACTATAATACTGCCTCCTATGTACAAGAATATAACTACTATAATACTGCCTCCTATGTACAAGAATATAACTACTATAATACTGCTCCTATGTACAAGAATATAACTACTTTAATACTGCCTTCTACATGCCAGAATATAACTACTATAATACTGCCTCCTATGTACAAGAATATAACTACTATAATACTGCCTCCTATGTACAAGAATATAACTACAATAATACTGCTCCTATGTACAAGAATATAACTACTATAATACTGCTCCTATATACAAGAATATAGCTACTATAATACTGCTCCTATGTACAAGAATATAACTACTATAATACTGCCTCCTATGTACAAGAATATAACTACTATAATACTGCTCCTATGTACAAGGATATAACTACTATAATACTGCTCCTATGTACAAGAATATAACTACTATAATACTGCTTCTATGTACAAGTATATAACTACTATAATACTGCTCCTATGTACAAGAATATAACTACTATAATACTGCTCCTATGTATAAGAATATAACTACTATAATACTGCTCCTATGTACAAGAATATAACTACTATAATACTGCCTCCTATGTACAGGAATATAACTACTATAATACTGCTCCTATGTACAGGAATATAACTACTATAATACTGCTCCTATGTACAAGAATATAACTACTATAATACTGCCTCCTATGTACAGGAATATAACTACTATAATACTGCTCCTATGTACAGGAATATAACTACTATAATACTGCTCCTATGTACAAGAATATAACTACTATAATACTGCCTCCTATGTACAAGAATATAACTACTATAATACTTCTCCTATGTACAAGAATATAACTACTATAATACTGCTCCTATGTACAAGGATATAACTACTATAATACTGCCTCCTATGTACAAGAATATAACTACTATAATACTACTCCTATGTACAAGAATATAACTACTATAATACTGCCTCCTATGTACAAGAATATAACTACTATAATACTGCCTCCTATGTACAAGGATATAACTACTATAATACTGCTCCTATGTACAAGAATATAACTACTATAATACTGCTTCTATGTACAAGAATATAACTACTATAATACTGCTCCTATGTACAAGAATATAACTACTATAATACTGCTCCTATGTACAAGAATATAACTACTATAATACTGCCCCTATGTACAAGAATATAACTACTATAATACTGCCTCCTATGTACAAGAATATAACTACTATAATACTGCTCCTATGTACAAGAATATAACTACTATAATACTGCTTCTATGTATAAGAATATAACTACTATAATACTGCTCCTATGTACAAAAATATAACTACTATAATACTGCCTCCTATGTACAGGAATATAACTACTATAATACTGCTCCTATGTACAAGAATATAACTACTATAATACTGCCTCCTATGTACAAGAATATACCTACTATAATACTGCTCCTATGTACAAGAATATAACTACTATAATACTGCTCCTGTGTACAAGAATATAACTACTATAATACTGCTCCTATGTACAGGAATATAACTACTATAATACTGCCTCCTATGTACAAGAATATAACTACTATAATACTGCTCCTATGTACAAGAATATAACTACTATAATACTGCTCCTATGTACAAGAATATAACTACTATAATACTGCTCCTATATACAAGAATATAACTACTATAATACTGCCCCATAGAGTTAAATGTATGGTATTATGTTAGGAGAACTTTCTTGTCTGGATTGCTGCTGGCTACGTTCTCTGTTGATATTTCGTCCTGATGCCGCCATCTCCTCGGCAGTATTCCTGTGGGTCAGCGTCTTGTCTTGGTGGATGCTGCTGTCAGATCTGCCCCTGTCTCTTGTATGTAATGATGATCCGCTGTAACATTTAGGTCACTTGGTCCCTATGGCGTATTGAGATGACAAGTGGTATCAGTGTAACGGGGTGACCTCTGTTACTGCACCACTACTTCAACAGCTCCATCATAGGTCAGTTTAGAGCAGATATTGTAGCGTTACTTGATGTGATAGAACATGGGCTTCTAGTTTTTGGGGGCAGATATTGCGTATCAGGGATATTTATAATAATATAGAGCAGTGATGGACGGCTTGAAGGTAGATAGGAGGTGGTATTCTTGCAGCGTGGATACCGATTGGATATTTCCATTACCACAGAGGGTTAACACTTTCTAACCCTGAAGACACATTGTATCTCTGTGAAGCACCAGTTTGTTTCATTGTATTCCGGTAGACCAGTGGGATATTCCACATCCAGGTCCTGGTTCTTCAGCAGTATTTTTATCATCCTGTCCCTGGTGATCCAGTGGTATGGTCCTTGTTGGATTCAACATGATCCTAAACATCACTTTATGAGTTACCGTTTGTTGCCTTGAATCCGAGGACATTGCAGATCAGTCACATTGTTTCAGGTTACACTGAGGACCTTGAGGATGGTCATAATCTTATCCTTGGACATTCAACAATTGGAGTCACCTTGGGGTCTGAGGGTTATTTAACTCCCCGATATCCTGGGACAATTGGAGTAAACTCCACCTGATGCCCCATAGTGTTGTATGGAGGACACAAAGCAAACATGTTTTTGAAGATACTCCTTCGTCCTCCCATCTCTGTCCATCTTGCACAAACTAGAATGTGTCACTGGACTGAACGATCAACCAAGAACCAGAAGTGCCAGGTTTCCATTTGCTGGAACGTGTGAAGAAAAAGTAAAAAAAGGAGTTGACTGGATGAATTTCCGGGAGGAAGGAAATTGGGAAAGAGGAGAGAGAAAGGGAAGGGGAATGTGAGGCGCCAGGGGATTAACACCTAAAGATGGTGCTGCGAGATGGAAGTGATATAAAGGTGCGGCAGCTCCCCAAACCAAAAAAAGGTCAGTGCACACTTGTGAACTGTTTTACAAATATGGCTGCAAAAAGTTGGTGGAATTTTTCAGGGAAGTATCGAGGGGGCACCACAAAGCCAGTAGACGGAAATGAAGATGAAAAGCGGTGAATGCGAATTGTAGCTTTGAGTGGGCAAAGTAGATAGAAAATTAAAATATTGGAGAATTAGAATACAAGTTGAAAGCATATATAAATAACCTACATAAGTATGTGTCCGTGTCCATCTCCAATTGATAAAATAGCACCTACTTCACTGGGGAGGAGGGTATAGGATGAAGCTCAGGACACCTATACCTCCACCTGCCCCGCCGAGGTCGCTTATCAAGGTGTGTCAGAAGCTTCCTGGTCCTCAAAGAGATGACACCAGGGCTCCAAAATGAAGTGAAAGTCTTTATTAATTCAGCTCGACGCGTTTTGGGATGATTCCCTTTTCAAGAGCAGGTGGAACAAACTTATATAGGGAGACAGGAACTCCGTCATAACCCCAGTGCGTTCCACTGCAACACAGCTACTTCCTCTTCCGGCCTCACCCCTTGGTAATAATAATAATAAAAATATAAAAGTGAACAGAAACACATATGAATTTACATCAGATTTATCTTATATGCTCCATGGTATTCTGTCCACATGTTTAAAGGTCATTAAGACCACACTGAAATCGGCATATTCTATGAAATAGATTTTTTTTTATGCAATTGTTACCAGGAAGTGACATCAGAGGGGTCGACTCCCACCTATGGGATGACCTCAGACCATGTGTTCCTGTCTCTCTATATAAGTTTGTTCCACCTGTTTCATGTCTATGCTTTTGAAAAAGGGAATCATCCCGAAACGCGTCAAGCTGAATTAATAAAGACTTCCACTTTATTTTGGAGCCCTGGTGTCATCTTTTTGGGGACCAGGAAGCTTCTGACACACCTTGATAAGCGACCTTGGTGGGGCAGGTGGAGGTATAGGTGTCTTGAGCTTCAACCTATAGTATACCCTCCTCCCGGTGAAGTAAGTGCTATTTTATCAATTGGAGATGGACACGGACACATACTTATGTAGGTTATTTATTTATGTCTTCAACTTGTATTCTAATTCTCCAATATTTTAATTTTCTATCTACTTTGCCCACTCAGAGCTACAATTCGCATTCACCACTTTTCATCTTCATTTCCGTCTACTGGCTTTGTGGCGCCCCCTCGGTACTTTCAGGATACCCCTGAGAAATTCCACCAACCTTTTGCATCCATATTTGTAAAACAGTTCACAAGTGTGCACTGACCTTTTTTTGGTTTGGGGAGCTGCCGCACCTTTATATCACTTCCATCTCGCAGCACCATCTTTAGGTGTTAATCCCCTGGCGCCTCACTTTCCCCTTCCCTTTCTCTCTCCTCTTTCCCAATTTCCTCCCTCCCAGAAATTCGTCCAGTCAACTCCTTTTTTACTTTTTCTTTCCATAAACTATGGACTGGAATCCCCCCCCCCCCCCCACCGGTCGGAGTTTAAGAGGCTGACTCGGGACAAACCACATACCTGATGGAAGATTTTGCCAATTTATTGACAAGAGTCTTCAATGAACTTCAAAGACGGAACATTATAACCGACATAGAAGATATAAAATCTGAGCTAAGTGACACTTGGTTCTATCCACTATCGAATATGTCTCAAACTTTGACCAATAATCAACCATACTCGAATCAAAACTTCAAAAATGACATACAAAACTTCTTACACCATGAACTAGACTGGCTTTTTCTTATGGTCTATTTGAGACTTAATATGGTACCGAGAGGCCTACATTCACGCCTCAAGCCAACTTTCCTAGATGATGAGCTCTTTATATTAGAATGGGAGAATGCCACCAGAGAATGTTCTCCCACAACTTATCAAAATACTCATCACCAAACGGAAGTCACCATGCAACACACTGATGTCTCGAATTAAGCTTCACCTAGACAAAAAGAGGGCCACACTTCAAAATGCCCTCACTCCAGACAGAATCTCCTTGAGAAAACAAGAATACACTATAGTCAGAAAAAAGTGTTTTAAACTGATTCGCGACGTGTCCGATTACAACGCATATCCCATTCAACAGAGTAAAGAGAATAGGCATCTAATTGCCTCCCCTGTCCGTCCACACCCACCCCTCCGTAATAATTCATTCAGACACCCAGTCCCCCCACCATCCCACCTTTCTGCAGGTAAAAAAAACTGGACTTTCTTCATTAGTAGCTATGGACAGCGTAAGCGTCCACGGCCAGAGCATGTCTTACTCCCACTATGATTCCTCATTAACACCCTTCAGAGTGCTGTCTTTCCTATATCCACCAGCATGATAATTATTGTTACTATCCCTAATTCACAAACTCTTCTGTCTAGATCAAACTCACCACTTGACCAACGGCCAGAAACCAACCTTTTGATTACAAAGACCCTTATGACCACACTCTCCACCACTGAAGAACAGTGGAAAGTCTATGGCAATATCCAGACCGAGAGTGACATTCACGAGCCACTTCAGTTAGAACAAATATCAGTCAGTAACGAAGACCTTGTAGCAATCACGTCCCCGTCCTCTCTTGAAGAGGGGCTCACAATATATCCACTTACAGCTAATCCCCGTCTAGCCCAGAGCATTTTTTAGAATTACCCCACAATCTTTCCGAAACCCCCCCCCCCCTCAATCCATTCTCTCCCATTCCCACCCCACCGCGATCAATAATTTCCAGTCTACAATTGCTCACTCCCATACTATGTCCGATCCAAGACCCCACTACCACTTCGCCCACAGGAAAAGATAACACATGTTTACAGCCCACTCCGGAACCAACTAAAAAGGAAGAAAGGACCAAACACAGAAGAAGAGGTTGTAGGGGGGGGAAAGGGGGAAGAAATAAACAATCCCGTCAACAAAAGGGTTTGTCCGCTATACCCCAAAGTCTAGATAACTCATCGGAGTACCTTAGATCTAAGGGTATCTTAAATCTTTCTGATCATATCCTAAAAAAGTAGAGATAGAACTATATAGCAGAGGTCTATCTTTCTGCCCTAACAATAATCCAGACCTCTTGGAACTTTTTGCGGATCTAAACCATTCTGAAATTAACACTTCAACGTCATTTTGACATAAAACCAACTCCCAACTGATCGTACTATAGATTTCAACAAACAACTCCGCACTCTTATAGATTAGGTTATACAGATAAAATAATTACAAAAAAAGAAAAAAGTTACCTACTGATTGAACATCCTTCTACACCCTACTTTTACTTTTTACCCAAAATTCATAAACCCCCCCCCCACCCCCCCCCCCCCCGGCCGACCCATTATTTCAGGGATAAACGCCATCACTTCTAACCTATCAGCCTACGTCGATAGTCTTTTACAGAAATACGTAGTGAATCTATCCTCCTACCTACGCGATTCAAGTCAATTAATCACAATACTCAAGGATTTCGGATGGGAGAACGACATGCTAGGGGTAACCCTGGACGTATCATCCTTGTATAGCAATATTATTCATGAGTTGGGCATAGATGAGGTCAAGAAGTTTCTCTCTACGGACCCCTACATGCCCTCCAAACAAACTAGATTTGTTTTAGATTCTATATCTTTCATTTTAAATCACAACTATTTTACCTACGAAGACCGTTTTTACATTCAAAATCGGGGAACCGCGATGGGGACCAAATTTGCGCCATCGTAAGCCAACTTATTCATGGGGGCCTTCGAAGAAGCCTATGGCTTTTTAGATCATCCAAATAATAAACTTTACAAGCGCTATATTGACGATATCATTTTTATCTGGCAGGGTAAGAAGGATCTTCTCGACGAGTTCATCACAAACATTAATCAAAATTACCGGAACTTAAACTTTACCGCACAAATTGACGCTACGACTACTGTATTTCTTGACCTACAATTAAAGGGAACCTGTCACCTCCAACAAACATCCCAAGCCGGCAGCAGTACCGGAGAGTAGCCAGCAGCATATTTGTAACGATCATTTTCTTCCTGAAGGCAGATGAAGCAAAAGCTGTAAAAACGCTCTTTAATCCCCTGCCGGCGCGATTCCATTCAGGCTTGAAGTCACGGAGGCGGCGGCCCCTTCCCTGCCCCTTCGCTGTGACCAATCATCTTCCTTTCCGTCTACTGGCTTTGTGGCGCCTCCTCGGTACTTTCAGGATACCCCTGAAAAATTCAGCCAACCTTTTGCATCCATATTTGCTGGAACAGAACTACTTTTACACAACATTTCATAATTTGCCCCTCATCGGGTGACTGCAAATTGATTGGGTGATGCAGAAGCAAGGGGCAAGGACAAGAGCTGAGTATGGGTGAAGGAAAGGGATGTGCACATATTTTAGTCCCTTGGGATTCTTGATGATCCCAACGATGACTTCCTTACCCAGTTCTTGGTGTCCAAGTGGTCTACTCATTGGGGAGTTGTTGGTGACCCTTTGGCATGTTCCTTGCCCATTCCCTGCTTGTTCAGTATTTTTTGTCAGCCCTTGGATTTCCAAAAATACAATTCTCAACCTGTTCAGGTGGATCTGTTTTTTTATTTTATTTTGCCCTGGTAATCTAGTGTTATGTTCTATATGCAGCCGGTGGAGATCCATTGAGATATATGTTACTCAGTGTCTGCAGAATCAGGCATCATGATCCCAGTCCAGTTATAGGAACATAGTTCAGAATCGAGTTCTGATTCACCTGTCCCTGGTGATCCAGTGGTGTACACCTAACACAGTCCCTGCTGATCCATTGGTGTATACCTAAAACAATTACTGGTGATCCAGAAGTTATCCTTCACATGGTGCCTGGTGATGCAATTATGTATCCTTAGCACAGTCTTTGCAGATCTAGTAGTGCATTTCTAACACAGTCCCTGGTGATCCAGTAATTTGACTCTAACACAGTCTCTGGGGATCTAGTGGTGTATTTCTAACCCAATCCCTGGTGATCCAGTGGTATGTACCTTATACAGTCCTTGTAATCAAGTGGTGTATTTCAAATACAGGACCTGGTGATCTAGTAGTGTATTTCATATGTAATCCTGTTCTTGAGGCATATGTCTAATACTGTCCTGATAATCAATAAAGTGTATTTCTAACACAGTCCCTGGTGATCTAGTAGTGTCTTTCAAACACTGTCCCTGGTGATCTTGTGGTGTATTTCAAACACTGTCCCTGGTGATCTTGTGGTTATTTCTAACACAGTCCCTGGTGATCTAGTAGTGTATTTCAAACACTGTCCCTGGTGATCTTGTGGTTATTTCTAACACAGTCCCTGGTGATCTAGTAGTGTATTTCAAACACTGTCCCTGGTGATCTTGTGGTGTATTTCTAACACAGTCCCTGGTGATCTAGTAGTGTATTTCTAGCACAGTCCCTGGTGATCTAGTAGTGTCTTTCAAACACTGTCCCTGGTGATCTTGTGGTGTATTTCTAACACTGTCCCTGGTGATCTTGTGGTGTATTTCTAACACAGTCCCTGGTGATCTAGTAGTGTATTTCAAACACTGTCCCTGGTGATCTTGTGGTGTATTTCTAACAGAGTCCCTGGTGATCTAGTAGTGTATTTCAAACACTGTCCCTGGTGATCTTGTGGTGTATTTCTAGCACAGTTCCTGGTGATCTAGTAGTGTATTTCTAACACAGTCCTGGTGATCTAGTAGTGTATTTCTAACACAGTCCCTGGTGATGTATTTCTAACATGATCATGGTATACGGTATAAATAACATATTCCAGTAATCTGGTGAAGTATTTGTTACACAATCCTTGGCGATATAGTGGTATATTACTAATACAGTCCCTGGTGATCTAGTAGTGTATTTCTAACACTGTCCCTGGTGATCTTGTGGTGTATTTCTAACACAGTCCCTGGTGATCTAGTAGTGTATTTCAAACACTGTCCCTGGTGATCTTGTGGTGTATTTCTAGCACAGTGCCTAGTGATCTAGTAGTGTATTTCTAACACTGTCCCTGGTGATCTTGTGGTGTATTTGAACACAGTCCCTGGTGATCTAGTAGTGTATTTCTAACACAGTCCTGGTGATCTAGTAGTGTATTTCTAACACAGTCCTGGTGATCTAGTAGTGTATTTGAACACAGTCCCTGGTGATCTAGTAGTGTATTTCTAACACAGTCCCTGGTGATCTAGTAGTGTATTTCTAACACAGTCCCTGGTGATCTAGTAGTGTTTTTCTAACACAGTCCCTGGTGATCTAGTAGTGTATTTCTAACACAGTCCCTGGTGATCTAGTAGTGTATTTCTAACACAGTCCTGGTGATCTAGTAGTGTCTTTCAAACACTGTCCCTGGTGATGTATTTCTAACATGATCATGGCATATAAATAACATATTCCAGTAATCTGGTGGAGTATTTGTTACACAATCCTTGGCGATATAGTGGTATATTACTAATACAGTCCCTGGTGATCTAGTAGTGTATTTCTAAACACAATTCCTAGTGATCTAGTGATGTGTTCTTATTACAGCCCCTGGTAATCTTGGTGATCTAGTAATCTATTGCTAACCCAATCCTTGGTGATCCAGTGGTGTATTGATTATACAGTGCCTGGCTATCGAGTTGTGTTTTCCTTAGACAATGTCTGGGGATCCTGTAATGTATCAATAACACAGTCCTAACATGGTCCCTGGTGATCCAGTGGTGTATTTGTTGTGGATTTCCTGGCTTTCCAGTTGTATACACCTAGTACAGAACCTGGTGATCCAGTGCTATAGTATTTATGTCTACAATGTCCTTGGTAATCTGAGGGTGTCCTGCATGTTTCATCGGTGCCCCCTTTATCCAGTCCCTGGTGGTCCAGTGGTCTAGTCCTTGGTTATCCAGTAATGTATCTCCCAGATCCACTATGTGGTGATCCAGCATTGTCAGTTGCCCGATCCCTGGTGATTACTCACCTTCCCTTTAAGCCTTTTCTGTTGTCACTCAATATTTCAGTCCTTTTTACAATAAATTCCGCTCCATCTGTACGTAGGCCCGGACTGTGGCCGTTACGGTTATACCATTATTACTAACGTCCGCTTTTAACCCCTTGCTTACCAAACGACCATCAGACTGAAAACTTCAGCGTCAGCTCCTGATGTAACCGGCCGCTGACCCCACCAGGGCCTGTGGGTCATTGTGCTGAACATAATCACTTTTCAAGAAAAGATTAGTGCGGGGCGGTTTTATTTATGTCGGGAAGAGATGGCTTACAGAGGATCTATGCAGGCGCGTGGGTCACAAAGGGGCAGACAGCGGCGATAATCCCCCCACCCAGTACATACCCCCTCCTATATAGGCGGGGGGCACTGACGCTGCACCCCCACAGGACGAGACCTCATAAAACATAGAATAGTCGCCGACCATGGACCCATACCATTATGTAAGATCATCCTTAGAAAACGATCGGAAGTGGAAAATCCAACATGGCCGATCAGTTTAAGATCTCCGCTTGTAGGTGATGAATGGAAACCTTCACTGTTTACTTCCAGAGGATTAAAATCCATCCTGGTCATGCGATGCTTACACAGGTGCATGGCTCGTGACAAGGCTACCCTCCGATTACTGTGACATGGTTTGGGCAGTGTATGGCGGTACTATTTAGGCACTGTATTGCAGCATAGTAATTATATTTCGACATTGCATTTGTTATTTTTGGTCTATTTTTATTTTATTTGGGCACCACAGTGCGCTATTATTTGGGTACTGGTTGTGGCATTATTAAGCTCCGCGTGACTCTGTTACTTGGAGACTGTGGTGGCATTACTTGATTTGAGAATTGGAAGGTATTATTATTGGGACACTATGCCAGTATTATTTATGTACCGTATGGTGTAATTATTTGGCTACTTTACCGTGGTATTCTATGGGGACAGTGTTACGGTATTTTTTGTTTACTGTGTGGTGAGATTATTTCTAAACTGTGTGATATAATTATTTGTGGACTATGGGGTGGTATTATTTGGGGACTGTCTGGTGGTATTATTTTGCCAGTGACTGTTTGCATTGTTCAGGCACTCTATAGTGGTATTATTTATGCGCTCTCTGGTGGTATAATTCAGAGTCTGTATGGTTGTATTATATGAATACTTTATGGCAGCATATTCTACCAATTCTATATGGTAGAATTCTTTAGGGACCGTGTGTCAGTATTATTTAGGCACCTTATGGTGGCATTATATGGGCACCATATGGTAGAATTATTTGTGGGCTATATTATGGTATTATGTGGGCATTGTACTGTGGTATTATTTGTGTATGTGTTATTTAAGTACTATATGGTGTTATAAATTATGAACTCCATTGTGGTATTATTTACTCACTGTATCTTAATCCTATGTAGGCATTATGGTGGTATTATATGGTTATTTTATGTTGGTATTATTTGGGAACTATGTGATTCTTTTGCACATTCTTTGGTGGTATAATTCAAGAACTGTGTCATTATTATTTATTTTCAAGTGCCATTAATTCACAAGATGCTCCATAGATGAAATTCTAGGGCTCAGTGCGGTATTAATTCAGGACAGGGACGGTATGGTTGTATTGTTTAGGTAATGTGTGGTGGTATCATTTAGGCACTATATAGCAGTATTATGGCTATGTTACTGTTGTATTTGTGTACTGTATGATGGTATCTAATCTAATGGTATTTTTTAGGCATTATGCTGGTAATATACAGTGACTATATGATGGCATTATTTTTGCATTGCATGGTGGTATTATTGAGTAACAATATTATTATTAGGGTGCATTCACACGACGGTAAGTGTTTTGCAGACCGCACTTGGCTGGCGCATATTTTTTGTGGGGCTTGGAACGGAACAACGGATGCAGACAGAACATCTTTTGCGGCCACGTTGAAATGAATGGGTCCGCACCCGTTCCGCAAAATTGCGGAACAGATGCGGATCCATTTATACGGTTGTGTGAATGCACCCTTAGGCTACATACATATGACCGTATGTGTTTTGCGGTCCGCAAATTGCAGATCCCCCAAAAAAAAGGATGACGTTCCGTATGGCATCCATTTTTTTTTTAGCGGATCCATTGCAATAATGCCTATCCTTGTCCGCAAACTAGAAAATAATAGGACATGCACAATTTTTTGGGCGGGGCAACGGAACGAACATACTGATGTGGACAGCACACGTTTTTTTGCGGACCCATTGAAATGAATGGGTCTGCATCCTATCAGCAAAAAAAAACGGAACGGACAAGGAAACAAAATACGGTCGTGTGCATGAGGCCTTAGTCATGTGAAATTTCAGGGGGTTGTGCGGTATTACTTCAGAAAATAATGGTGCAGTTAATCAGGGACTGTACGGTTGTATTACTTGGGTGCTGTATGGCGGTATTATATAATCTCTGCATAGTGTTATTATATAACTGTATGCTGGATTCATTGAGGGGCTTAACGTCCAGCACACTAACCAGTTCCATGGCATGGTATTTAGAGAGTATGGCAGAAATGCACCTGGACTGGGAGAGCATGTCCCAGGCAGATTCGAGTCCATGCTCCCAGTGTCACCGCCTTGTCCAACTGAAATGTATTCCATGGCAGCCGTCATGTAAGCTGTAACGTCAAGCTGGCTTCACACAGCAAAGCCTCTGGCTGCACACTCAGCTAACTGGCATAGATTAGAGCAGACTTGGGTCTCCAGTGACCCATTTAGTGCCAAGGGGTAGTCACTCGGAAGTGTCACATGACGCGCCCTCCCCTGCACATACGGGGCCGGGCACCCTCTCCTCTGCCACTCGTCCCTGGTCACATCACACGCACTTCAGGAGGATGCCGTCCATGTCCGTGTTCTGTAAAGGAGCCGTGATGATCAGCAGGTGAGCGGGGTGCGGGTTCCCGTAAACTCGCCAGATGTTTGGCATTTAGGTCCCGTTGCGGCGGACACGTCGGCTAAGCCTGATCCGCGCGGGTGACGAGGCACTGACACTTTGATTTCCTCTGTGATCCGGACCGGATGGAGTCAAAAGGTCAAGGTTCCGAAAATTCCGTGCAGCTTTTAACCCTTTCGTTTCCAGGTGCTGCTTGACTTAGAGGAGGCAGTGGTTCTGGAGGGGTTAATACTGAATACGGGGGTTTCATGGTGGGGTGCAGTTACCCCTGGGTCGTAGAGCCTGATGGGGGCAGAAAGATCTCTCTGCCCCATAGGAGATCTTTGGTGCCCACGAGCTTCAATTAAAACCTTTGTATAAGACCCTTGGCAAATGTGTCCATTTAAACCAGCCCGAAGTCTGTGTGAATTGCATGGTGTTTGTATATATATATATATATGTGGGGAGTGGGGTGTCTAATTCTACAATTATTGTAATTAGTGTTGCTCCGCCCAATCTACTACACCTCTATTAATTTGATATTTTCAGGTTTTAGTCCAGATCTGGACTGCCACCACTAGGGGGAGCTAAGTGTATGGAAATGTATACAGCTAGTATTAGAGTTTGATGCAATGCGCTCCCCCTGGTGGCAGCTGCAGTGATGCACCCTTCCCCTATGGTAGGTACCCCGCTGCTGCAATGCTGCAATCAGAACCTCTCAGCTATGATACCTTTCAGTGTCTGCAATACCTCCGTTTCACTGTAGGGGCGCTGTTTTTTCATAGCATTTTCCCAGCAGATCAGACAGTGATCAACTTTTTGCGGGCCCATAAACTGAAAACCTCCCCAAAATGAGTCCCCAATAGAGAGAGCTCGTCTGCTGATTGACTATTGGTTCTGTGTTTGCAGGACACTAATGGGTCCGTACGGAATGGACCGAACCGTCTACTGCATGGAATTCAATGACTGCATCAATGGACTGGGTGATGTATTAACTCTCTAATGTGTTTTCTAGCCTATGGACGTTCAACCCCTGGGCACAGATATAGGGATGCACTGATGCCAGGGTGCCTGGTGCCTGAGGGGTCCGTCTACCACATAAGAAGAGGGGGGTCCTGGTACAGAGGGGGCATATAGGACCTTAGTTCTACCAATGACACCTAGCAGTGGATAATCCACCTACAAATGAATGATGGTAGTGCAGGGGCGCAGCACAGTGATGTACTACATGACCCATGTGCAACCAGAAGAAAGCTTCTCTTGGAGCCCACCATAGAATGCAGCCCCTATACTTAATCAATAATTATCATCCAGGGGTTCCTGGTTCATGAACAGAATTCCAGAACCACAGTAAAGCATGACACACAGAATGGTAAAAGAGGTAGGAGGTAGGGGAGGTAGGGGAGGCAGCGTGGCTCTAGAGGACTATTTTTCATTCAGGGTCTGGGGAAACCTGATTGTCCTCTCCTCTGGGCAACTGTGTAGGATGAGCTCAGGTGTAGTCTATGACAGTGATGGTGGCCCTTGGATGGGAGCTCGTCCACCGTGGTCCAGCCCCATGGAAACCATAAAAGCCTCTGACAGGTGACGCGGCCCCTGAATAATGGCTCGTCCATGCTGTGGGGAGGACTGGGGTCTTCCAGCGCCACCATATAAAGCAATAATCAGATTGGATTTAGTGTCTGGCAGCGCCCCCTCCATAAGAGGATTTGTGGGAAATATGAGAACATTACTGCAATTGAGTCACTGATGGGAGAATGAAAATGGGATATAAAAACCGGAGGAAGAGCGGCTATTATCACCGGCTGCGGGGGGAGGGTTAACCCATTAATGTCTATACATCGTATGAGCTACTGTTATAATAAAAGGAGTCTCCTGTCTATCTCATATCTATCTATTAATCTCTATCTATCTATCTATCTATCTATCTATCTATTATCTATCTATTATCTATCTATCTATTATCTATCTATTATCTATCTATCTATCTATCTATCTATCTCATATCTATCTATCTATCTATCTATCTCATATCTATCTATCTATCTATCTATCTATCTATCTATCTATCTATCTATCTATTATCTATCTATTATCTATCTATCTATTATCTATTATCTATTATCTATCTCATATCTATCTATCTATCTATCTATCTATCTATTATCTATCTATCTATCTATCTATCTATCTATCTATCTATCTATCTATCTATCCATATCTATCTATCTATCTATCTATCTATCTATCTATTATCTATCTATCTATCTATCTATCTCATATCTATCTATCTCATATCTATCTATCTCATATCTATCTATCTATCTATTATCTATTATCTATCTATCTATCTATTATCTATCTATCTATCTATCTATCTATCTATCTATCTATCTATCTATCTATTATCTATCTATCTATCTATCTATCTATCCATATCTATCTATCTATCTATCTATCTATTATCTATCTATCTATCTATCTCATATCTATCTATCTCATATCTATCTATCTCATATCTATCTATCTATCTATTATCTATCTATCTATCTATCTCATATCTATCTATCTCATATCTATCTATCTATCTATTATCTATCTATCTATCTATCTATCTATCTATCTATCTATCTATCTATCTATCTATCTATCTATCTCATATCTATCAATCTACAGTTGTGTTTCAAATTATTCAACCCCCAATGCTGTAAAGGGTTTTAGGGAATTTAGTGTACATTTGTAATTGTGTTCAGAATGAAATCTTACAAGGACTTTTTAAAGAACCAAATGCAACTAAAAAATGACATCAATTGTTTTTGTAATACAGTATTAAATGTTTTTTTTGTGATTTCTTCATTGACACAATTATTCAACCCCTTAAAGACTACCACTCTTAAGAACAGAGGTTCATTCAAGTGTTTTCGATCAGGTATTGAAAACACCTGTGGATGTTAAGGAGCAGCAATCAAGCATAATAAGCACCAATTAGGCAGATTTAAAAGGACTGTGATACTCAGCTCCTTCTAGACATTTACTGGTGTGTTTACAAACATGGTGAAGTCAAGAGAATGGTCCAGGAAGACAAGAGAAGAGGTGATTTCTCTTCACAGGAAGGGCAATGGCTATAAGAAGATTGCAAAGATGTTAACCACTTCCCATCTGGGCCCTTTGCCCCCTTCCTGACCAGGCCAAATTTTGCAAAACGGACATATCTCACTTTATGTGGTAATAACTTTGGAACGCCTTTATTTATCCAAGTCATTCAGAGATTGTTTTCTCGTGACACATTGTACTTCATGATAGTCATAAATTTGAGTCAAAATATTTCACCTTTATTTATGAAAAAATCCCAAATTTACCCAAAAATTTAAAAAAAAATCGCAATTTTCTAAATTTCAATTTCTCTGCTTTTAAAACAGAAAGTGATACCTCATAAAATATTTATTATTTAACATTCCCCATATGTCTACTTTATGTTAGCATCATTTTGGAAATGTCATTTTATTTTTTTAGGACGTTAGAAGGCTTAGAAGTTTAGAAGCAATTCTTCAAATTTTTAAGAAAATTGCCAAAACCCACTTTATAAGGACCAGTTCAGGTCTGAAGTCACTTTGTGGGGCCTACATAGTGGATACCCCCATAAATGACCCCATTGTAGAAACTACACCCCTCAAGGTATTCAAAACCGATTTTACAAACTTTGTTAACCCTTTAGGCGTTCCACAAGAATTAAAGGAAAATGGAGATCAAATTTTTACATTTCACTTTTTTGGCAGATTTTCCATTTTAATCAATTTTTTTCTCTAACACATCGATGGTTAACAGCCAAACAAAACTCAATATTTATTACCCAGATTCTGCGGTTTACAGAAACACCCCACATGTGGTCGTAAACTGCTGTATGGGCACACGGCAGGGCGCAGAAGGAAAGGAACTCCACATGGTTTTTAGATGCCATGTCCCATTTGAAGCCCCCTGATGCACCCTTACAGTAGAAACTCCCAAGAAGTGACCCCATTTTGGAAACTAGGGGATAAGGTGCCAGTTTTATTAGTACTATTTTTGGGTACATATGATTTTTTGATCATTCAATATAACACTTTATGGGGCAAGGTGACCAAAAATTGGTTGTTTTAGCACAGTTTCTATTTATTTATTTTTACAGCGTTCACCTTAGGGGTTCAGTCAAGTGACATTTTTATAGAGCAGATTGTTACGGACGTGGCGATACCTAATATGTATACTTTTTCTCATTTATTAAAGTTTTACACAATAATAGCATTTTTGAAACCAAAAAATTATGTTTTAATGTGTCCATGTTCTGAGAGCTATAGTTTTTTTATTTTTTGAGAGATTTTCTTATGTAGGGGCTCATTTTTTGCGGGATGAGGTGACGGTTTTATTGGTACCATTTTGTGGGACATACGCGTTTTTGATTACTTGGTGTTGCACCTTTTGTGATGCAAGGTGACAAAAATTGCTTGTTTTGACACAGTTTTTTTTTTTTTTTTTTTTTACGGTGTTCACCCGAGGGGTTAGGTCATGTGATATTTTTATAGAGCTGGTTTTTACGGACGCGGAAATGCCTAATATGTATACTTTTTTTTATTTGTTTCACTTTAACACAATAATAGCATTTTTGAAACCAAAAAAATGATGTTTTAGTGTCTCCATGTTCTGAGAGCTATAGTTTTTTTTATTTTTTGAGAGATTTTCTTATGTAGGGGCTCATTTTTTGCGGGATGAGGTGACGGTTTTATTGGTACCATTTTGTGGGACATACGCGTTTTTGATCACTTGGTGTTGCACCTTTTGTGATGCAAGGTGACAAAAATTGCTTGTTTTGACACAGCTTTTTTTATTTATTTTTTACGGTGTTCATCCGAGGGGTTAGGTCATGTGATATTTTTATAGAGCTGGTTTTTACGGACGCGGCAATACTAAATATGTCTATTTTACTTTATTTTTTCTATTTTTAATTTTTTTTTTTTATTCCTAACTTGGGAACTTTTTTTTTTTTTACATGTGAAACTTTATTTTATTTGATTTTTTCAACCCTTTATTTTTTTTATTTTTTTTGACACTTTTCGTCCCCCATAAGGTCATACAAGACCTCTGGGGGACATTTGCTTCACTTTTTCTTTTTTTTTTCACAGTTGATTTCTCCTGTAACTGGGGCTGACATAGTAGCCCCAGTTACAGTGGAAATGCACCCCTAGAGAGGCTGTACAGCAGCAATCCAGCGCTGTACAGCCTCAGAGCAGGGCTGATCGAGGTCTCTGAGAGACCTCACACAGCTCCTGCACTCTCCGGTCACGGCGGTCACATGACCGCCGGGCCGGAACAGGAAGCGCACAGCGCTTACTTCTCTGCAGGCACAGCGCTCGGTGAGCGCTGTGTCTGCAGCGATCGTGAAGGCAGGGACACCTGGGAACTGTCCCTGCCTTGTCTTAGGGTTGCCCTGCTGTCACTGACAGCGGGCAACCCGATCAGCAGCTGCACGATTAGCGTGCAGCTGCTATTTCTGACAGGACGTTTTAAAACGTGCTGTCAGAAATAGACGTCCACCCATAGGACGTTTATATCCTATGGGCGGACGTGAGGCTTAAACATACCAAGAGACACCATAGGAAGCATCATTCACAAATTCAAGGCAAAGGGCACTGTTGAAACGCTACCTGGTCGTGGCAGAAAGAAGATGCTGACTTCGACTGCTGTGCGCTACCTGAAGCGCAAAGTGGAGAAAAGTCCCCGTGTGACGCTGAGGAACTGAAAAAAGATTTGTCAGATGTGGGCACTGAAGTTTCAGCTCAGACAATAAGGCGCACACTGCGTAATGAAGGCCTCCATGCCAGAACTCCCAGGCGCACCACCTTGCTGTCTCCAAAGAATAAGAAGAGTCGACTGCAGTATGCCAAAAGTCATGTGGACAAACCACAAAAGTGTTCTGTGGATTGATGAAACTAAATGAGAACTGTTTGGGCCCATGGATCAGCGCTATGTTTGGAGGAGGAAAAACAAGGCCTATGAAGAAAAGAACACCTTGCCTACTGTGAAGCATGGTGGGGGGTCAATCATGCTTTGGGGCTGTTTTGCTTCTACAGGTACAGGGAAGCTTCAGCGTGTGCAAGGTACCATGAATTCTCTTCAGTACCAGGAGATATTGGATGAAAATGTGATGCAGTCCGTCACAAACCTGAGGCTTGGGAGACGTTGGACCTTTCAACAGGACAATGATCCCAAGCATACCTCCAAGTCCACTAGAGCATGGCTGCAGATTAAAGGCTGGAACATTGTGAAGTGGCCATCGCAGTCACCAGACTTAAATCCCATTGAGAACCTCTGGTGGGACTTAAAGAAAGCAGTTGCAGCGCGCAAGCCTAAGAATGTGACTGAACTGGAGGCTTTTGCCCATGAAGAATGGGCGAAGATACCCGGAGATCGCGGCAAGACACTTGTGTCAAGCTATGCTTCACGTGTAAAAGCTGTTATAACTGGAAAAGGATGTTGTACTAAGTACTAAGATTAAATGTCACTTGGGGGTTGAATAAAACTGATAATGATGTGAGCACAGAAAAGACATTTGTGGTTATTTCATTATAAATGTTATGTTATATTTGTCTGACTTACAAGTGCCTCTTTGATTTAATTGTAAACAAGATGACTGAAATGATCAAAATCAATGTCAAACTGGCCACAAACACTCAATTTCAGTGGGGGTTGAATAATTTTGAAAACAACTGTATCTATCTATCTATCTATCTATCTATCTATCTATCTATCTATCTCATATCTATCTATCTATCTATCTATCTATCTATCTATCTATCTATCTCATATCTATTATCTATCTCATATCTATCTATCTATTATCTATCTATCTATCTATCTATCTATCTATCTATCTATCTATCTATCTATCTATCTCATATCTATTATCTATCTATCTATCTATCTATCTATCTATCTCATATCTATTATCTATCTATCTATCTATCTATCTATCTATCTATCTATCTATCTATCTATCTATCTATCTATCTCATATCTAGTATCTATCTCATATCTATCTATCTATCTATCTATCTATCTATCTATCTATCTATCTATCTATCTATCTATCTCATATCTATCTATCTATCTATCTCATATCTATTATCTATCTCATATCTATCTATCTATCTATCTATCTATCTATCTATCTATCTATCTATCTATCTATCTCATATCTATCTATCTCATATCTATCTATTTCTCTCATATCTATCTATCTATCTATCTATCTATCTATCTCATATGTATCATCTACATTTTTCTAATACAGTAATTTGTGTTACAGGAATTAAGGTAATTGGTGGATTTCGGGAGTTCAGCACAGAAGAATATGGGGTTTACGTGAAAAGAATCCTTCCTGGTGGATTTGCCTATTCTGATGGTAAGATAAGATTGACTCCATGTAGTCTGAGGGTTCCTTCTCCTGATCTATAGTGTCTACCAGTGGCCGATATTCTGTCCATATTCATTCGCTTTCCTACACCAGTCAGCCCAGTGCAAGACTACCTTTCATTTGACCATAGTGTACCTTGATTTGGCTTTTGGATCAACTACCCTCAGTGTCCATCTAATATACAATCCCACTGTCCTCCCCCATACGTGTCTTGTGTGTTTTGTCTTAGTTTGTCTTGTCCCTGTTTGTCTTGTCTTGTTATGTATGCACGGGCTCCATGGGGTAATTATTCCTGTATTGGCGGGTTACTACTTTGAGCAGGTCTTAACATTCATGTTTAGTAGCCATACTGTCAATATTTTGAGGTGCATTCCACATTATATTAGTGTCCCCTACTAGTCATCACCACTCATTAGTGTCCTCTACTGGTCATCACTAGTCAATAGTGTCCTCTACTAGTCATCGCCACTCATTAGTGTCCTCTACTAGCTAGTCATCACCACTTATTAGTGTCCTCTACTAGTCATCACCACTCATTAGTGTCCTCTACTGGTCATCACCACTCATTAATGTCCTCTACTAGTCATCACCACTCATTAGTGTCCTCTACTGGTCATCACCACTCATTAATGTCCTCTACTGGTCATCACTAGTCATTAGTGTCCTCTACTGGTCATCACTAGTCAATAGTGTCCTCTGCTGGTCATCACCACTCATTAGTGTCCTCTACTAGCTAGTCATCACCACTCCTAAGTGTCCTCTACTATTCATCACCACTTATTAGTGTCCTCTACTGGTCATCACTAATCATTAGTGTCCCCTACTAGTCATCACCACTCATTAGTGTCCTCTACTGGTCATCACTAGTCAATAGTGTCCTCTGCTGGTCATCACCAGTCATTAGTGTCCTCTACTAGTCATCACCACTCATTAGTGTCCTCTACTAGCTAGTCATCACCACTTATTAGTGTCCTCTACTAGTCATCACCACTCATTAGTGTCCTCTACTAGTCATCACCACTCATTAGTGTCCTCTACTGGTCATCACTAGTCAATAGTGTCCTCTGCTGGTCATCACCAGTCATTGGTGTCCTATACTGGTCATCACATGAGTCATTAGCCGTGTTCCCTGTAAGCTGCGCGGGCGCGCAGCTTCCTTTATGCCTCCGCTCAGGACCTCTGCAGGCCCGCTCACCGCCGCAGCCCGGACTTCATGTAATGGGATATGCCTGTTCCCTACTCTGGGGAAGCCCACCCTGGCAATACACACAATTTTTACTGTGTGGCCCTAGAACTCGGAACCGGCACCCACCATATTGCCTACAGTGCCCTTAACGTCCTGACATTATCTAGGACGTTCCTGTGCGGCGCTCCAAGCTGGCCCCGCATCCTTCCTCTTGCGCTGCTGCTACTGGAAGAGGAGAACATGTGCAGCGCAGCAAAAGAGGGGAAAAGAGGAGGGGACGGCATATTCTTAGACCTAGCCCCCCAGCCCCCCTCCAAAGTGTTGAAGTGGCGTCCAAGATCCCTAAGGGCCAAGCCAAGTAATTGTAAGTTTTCATGTGGAATATGTTTATGTTAGACACATATAGCCTACACTGTGCCACACAATATACAGTATACCGCTACACTGTGTAGCGGTTATACTGTATAATGTACAGCATGGCGCAGGGGTTATATTGTCCGGCATGGTGTAACCTCCATATAAGGTACCATTTGGAACCGAACCCTTATTCGTGAAATGTTTTTTTACAGTACAAATTAATTTAGGAAATTATGAAGTTATTATGTGAAGTCTTGTGAGACTTTACAAAGCAATAACTTTGGCTCATCGGAGCCAATACATTCTAATACTGTACGGAGCTCATGCACCGTACAGTATTAGAACGAAGTTTTATGCGAATCGACTTCAGATGCTTCATCAGAAGTCGATTAACTCATCCCTAATTATAATGTATATTATATAGCATGGTGTATGGATTATAATGTATACTTTACAGTATGGTGCAGGGATTATAATGTATTCTGTACAGCATGGTGTAGGGATTATACTGTATATTGTACAGCATGGTGTAGGGGTTATACTGTATATTGTACAGCATGGTGTAGGGATTATACTGTATATTGTACAGCATGGTGTAGGGATTATACTGTATATTGTACAGCATGGTGTAGGGGTTATACTGTATATTGTACAGCATGGTGTAGGGATTATACTGTATATTGTACAGCATGGTGTAGGGATTATACTGTATATTGTACAGCATGGTGTAGGGATTATACTGTATATTGTACAGCATGGTGTAGGGGTTATACTGTATATTGTACAGAATGGTGTATGAACTATACTATATATTGTACGGCATGGTGCAGGGATTATAATGTATTCTGTACAGCATGGTGTAGGGATTATACTGTATATTGTACAGCATGGTGTAGGGATTATACTGTATATTGTACAGCATGGTGTAGGGATTATACTGTATATTGTACAGCATGGTGTAGGGATTATACTGTATATTGTACAGCATGGTGTAGGGATTATACTGTATATTGTACAGCATGGTGTAGGGATTATACTGTATATTGTACAGCATGGTGTAGGGGTTATACTGTATATTGTACAGAATGGTGTATGAACTATACTATATATTGTACGGCATGGTGCAGGGATTA
This sequence comes from Bufo bufo, assembly GCF_905171765.1. Lineage (NCBI taxonomy): Eukaryota > Metazoa > Chordata > Amphibia > Anura > Bufonidae > Bufo > Bufo bufo. Next base: position 18,951,223 of record NC_053395.1, read on the forward strand.
TAATGTATTCTGTACAGCATGGTGTAGGGATTATACTGTATTGTATGGGATGGTGCAGGGGTTACACTGTATGCTCTTTAATGTGAAAATTATCTTTGGTTTTCCTATCGCCCACCTTTGATGGCGCTGTGCCCAGCTCTGAGCCGACCCCGCTCAACAGCTGCCAAGGCTTAGAGGGAACACTGGTCATTAGTGTCTTCTACTGATCATCACTAGTCATTTGTGTCCCCTACTGCTCATCACCAGTCATTAGCTTCCTCTTCTGGTTATCACCAGTTATTGGTATCCCCTACTGGTCATCACCAGTCATTGGGGTCATCTACTGATTATCAATAGTCATTGGTATCCTCAACTGGTCATCACCAGTCATTGGTGTCGTCTACTGTTCATCACCAGTCATTGGTGTACTCTACTGATTATCACCAGTCATTAGCTTCCTCTACTGGTTATCACCAGTTATTGGTTTCCCCTACTGGTCATCACCAGTCATTGGTGTCATCTACTGATTATCAATAGTCATTGGTATCCTCTACTGGTCATCACCAGTCATTGGTGTCATCTACTGTTCATCACCAGTCATTGGTGTACTCTACTGATTATCACCAGTCATTAGCTTCCTCTACTGGTCATCACCAGTCATTGGTATCCCCTACTGGTCATCACCAGTCTTTGGTGTCCTCTTCTGGTCATCACCAGTCTTTGGTGTCCTCTACTGGTTATCACCAGTCATAGGTATCCCCTACTGGTCATCACCAGTCATTAGTTGGCTATGCTGGTCAGCACCAGTTATTGGTGTCCTATACTAGTTATCACTTTTCATTAGTGCCCCACATTGATGTTGACCCATAATTAGTGTCTTAACTTCTTAAGGTCGACTACAGGCTGGAGACCAGATCCTAGAGGTAAATGGAGAAAGTCTGCTGGGAGTCTCCAATGACAGGTACCTTATAGCACAAAGCTGAGCTGACGCTAGTAGCCAGGGTTGTGCCAACTTGTAGGACTAATTTCTTACTGTTTCTCCACAGAGCTGTGGACGTTTTACGGATGGCATCTGCTACTGGCTACATGAGACTCCTCATTGCCCGGGATGATGAGGCCAGGTCTGGAAAGTTATTATTTTTTTTAAATCTAATCAATTAACCTTACTGGATGATTATGATTATGAAGTATCATCCAGGAGGTTCTTGGTGTAGCCTCTGGGGATTACTGGAGTTTCACTTCAATAGAAGTCAGAGGACTATAGATTTTTCTAAAGATTATTGGAAAACTTCTGAAAACTTTTACAAATTTTATCCTGAATCAATGTCCAGCCTAAGTCTATGCAATCAGCCGGACTACTTATTACAGAAAATAGTGAGTGGCCAAACAGATCCAACCAAGATTTTGGCGGAGGCCATTCAGCTTAGAATACTATTGCCCCAATGCACTAATTGCCAACCATTTTTTTTTGCATGGAGGAACCCCTTAAAAAATACCAATTCTGGAGAATCACTACAATAATGCCACAGCTACAAGTGACAGCTCAGAAGGACTGCCGTCCTTCCACATCAATGATCAAATGATTGCTATGGGCCCTGGTCTGCAGGGAATGTACTATTACATTGTGGCTGGGTAGAGTCCACCAGACTAGGAGCCACTATTCCTTTGATGCTTTCTAGTCTGATTAATATAAGGAAGGTGGAAGGGTCCCAAATGGGGAAAGAGGGTGGACAACCTCTCTGACGATAGGGTTTGTCTTCAGAATAAAAAAGGCAGCATCATATTAGGGAAACATAAGGTGGAGCTTGACCTTAAGCTGAGATAACCAAAGTCCTGGAAGTAATAGTGTTGCACAGCGGGAGGCCTCTCATCCGAGGTCACAGTGTCTTGGATTTGCAGACTTACTAGAACATGGGTGTCTAATACTCTCCATCTTGTGAGCTGTAATTTAGTTTACCATCTGCACGAACTTGCATCTGTTCATGAGAGCTGACCACGTGACATGTTCTCTTCTAACATCTGAAGATGCTGAGTCTTAAAGTAAAACTCCGGCATTCACATAGTGTTGCCCTCATGGATGGTCCCTTGAAGAGACCAACAATGTATAAATCCCATATTTATCATTAATCTCCCATGATGCATAATTTCTAAAAGTGTTCCAACCCAAGAGGATCTGAATTGTCACATAACTCTGTATCTGCCGAAAGTGAGAAAAACAAATGGAGTGGAGCAAGTTACTAATTTATGGCCCCTTACACAATAGAACCCAATAACTCTCTCCAGCAATTACATGGTAGCTCCTGGGGACTTTTTTCAAAATTTAGAACAATTCTGGAAAATTACAGATTTCTCAAAAGTAAATGCTGAAAAAGATAAGCAGGGGTAATATGGGGAAAAGTCTGGTACCCATGTTACCCAGTACAAAGCTGGTTGCAGGTCTGACACCTTCTAGTAGAAGCAATGATGTTACTGTCCAGACAACTCAGGTCTCTTCGTTAATAATATATGAAGTGTCTGAAGAAACCGCAATACATATACAAAATATTAGATACATGGTTTAATAATGAATGGACATCTGAAAAACAAAAAATCACAAAAAACATGTGGAGAATGAGTCCTTAATTATCTTACAGATAAGCAAGTGTAGCTTAGGCAGGGTACTGGCTCTTCTTATAGAGACCCTCGGTGTATGGAGACTTAGTGGCAATGCCTCCATGGAAAGTAATATGCAAAGAGGTATCTCACAGGGAAAGAGAACCTTCTCACTAGTGCCACCATGTGGAAGTGGCTCCCTGTGAGTCCAAGTACGACTTTTTAACCAGCCTTCGGACATTACAAGGGAAAATGGCCAAGCCATATATCAATCCATAGACAGCTGTTTTGGGGTGTTTGCCCCTCTTCAGTATGACCTCTGGATCGGTCATTGGTATCTGATTGGTGGGGGTCCGACACCCAAGACCCCCACTGATCAGCTGTTTGAGAAAGCATCGGCGCTTGCAGTAGCACCGTGACCTTCTCACAGGTTTTCCTAGGCCAAGTGACGTCATGTTCATATCGTTTACGTGGCCTAGGTGGAGCTCAGCCCCATAGAAGTGAATGCACTAGACCATGTACGGCGCTGTGCTTGGTGAGCAGAGAGAAGGCTGCTGCTGTACTGCTGATCAGCAGGGGTCTCGGCTGTCAGACCCCCCTGTTCAGATACTGCTGGCCTATCCAGAAGATAGGTCATCAGTAAAAAATACTTGGGAAAACCTCTTTAAGTGTTTGGTTGGCATCTCAATCTTGATTAAGTTTCTGTCCTGTTTCTCCCACATAGGACATATAGTCCAGAGAATCAGGCCCACAACATTGGATGCAGAACACATGAATGTCCCAGGGATCCTATAGTCCTGCTGCGTTAGGGGTCCGGACTTTGTCTGTTGTCATTCCATGGGAACAGGTTTTGGCATCTCCTTACATTGCAGGGATAAGTTCCTTTCTGTGTGGTACAGGGCAATGACATTTCTCAAATTTGGAAGTTGTCGGTAACACAGCAAAAGAAGGCTCTGGGAAATTGTTTTTAGGTGGCCAACGTTATGTAGGACATGATGCAATTTCTTTGCAGTTTTCTCAGGACCTCCTAGTTGTGGGTCTACAGGTTCATACAGAGGTACACGCTGGTTCCTTCTTTTTTCTTGTATTGGAGAAGTTGACACCTGGTAGTTCTGATGTAATAATGTTCTTCTCAGATGGTGTGAATGTTCATCCCTGTCTGATGGGCTGGAACAGATGTGATTATACCCGATGATGGCCTTACTGTAGATGATGGACTTCTTACTGTGAGTGGGATGGAAGCTGTCCCATTGAGGTATGTGGTCCAATGGATAGGTTTCTGAATACAGGATTTCTGTATTGAGCTGTTTTGAGGTTTTATGGAAGTATCCACAACATGAAAACTTTTTTCATGGCAAAACTGGAAAGCGACTTCTTGTTAGCCTGCTCCCTCAGACCCTTGGCCTACTAATATCCTAATAATCTGGACTAACTCCAAACATGAACTTATAAAATTCCATGAACGATTCAATAAAGTCCACCTCATCATGAACCTGACCCTTAACTATTCTCATACAGAAATCAGCTTTCTGGACACCACCACAGAACTTCAAAACAGCTCAATACAGACATCCTTGTATCGGAAACCCATCGATCAGCCTACATACCTCAAAGGGCACAGTTTCCACCCAAAACACACAATGAATGTGTCCCGAGGATCCATGGCCGATTGTAAGATCTAAAGAGTCTGCTCTAGAGATGCTGAGGGCACCAGGTCTCTGAGATAACATCAGTTTAGAGACCATAAAACTTCCTAAGGAATCATTCTCAAGATCTGATGTTCTGTTGTTTTTCATATGTCTATTTAGGACACCATGTATCTGCTGTTTTATATATATTTTGCAGTTTCTTCAGAAACTTTATTATATTATACCTGATTAAGGGTTGTCTGGAAACCTTCCTATGTAACATTGTTGCTACAGTGTTTGTTAGCCATTAGAAAGTATCAGATCTGCAAGACTCTGATTTAGTTTATCTAATGAGAGCAATAACCAGGGTAATATGGGATAAACACTGTCATTATAGCAGGCAGACCCCCTGGGGTGTAATCCGCTCCACACTGACCATTCTACTGACAGATTGTCAGACTGTAATGTCCTACACACGTCTCTGGAGAAGTAAAGAGCACATTAATGGAGGCCTCATCATCTACAGTATATCATAATGAAATATAATTACACGCACTTCATACGTTTCAAAGGCTTTTATCGACAATTACATGACATTTATGAAAAGAGTCAGTATTTGCAGTGTTGGCCCTTCTTTTTCAGGACCTCTGCAATTCGACTGGGCATGCTCTCAATCAACTTCTGGGCAATTCCTGACTGATAGCAACCCATTCTTTCATAATCACTTCTTGGAGTTTGTCAGAATTAGTTGGTTTTTCGTTTGTCCACCCGCCTCTTGAGGATTGACCACAAGTTCTCAATGGGATTAAGATCTGGGGAGTTTTCCAGGCCATGGACCCAAAATGTCAACGTTTTTGGTCCCCGAGCCACTTGTTTATCACTTTTGCCTTATGGCACGGTGCCCATCGTGCTGGAAAATGCATTGTTCTCTCACCAACTTGTTGTTGGGTTGTTGGAAGAAGTTGCTGTTGGAGGGTGTTTTGGTACCATTCTTTATTCATGGCTGTGTTTTTGGGCAAAATTGTGAGTGAGCCCACTCCTTGGATGAGAAGCAACCCCACACATGAATGGTCTCAGGATGCTTTACTGTTGGCCATGACACAGGACTGATGGTAGCGCTCACCTTTTCTTCTCGGACAAGCCTTTTTCCAGATGCCCCAAACAATCGGAAGAGGCTTCATCGGAGAATATGACTTTTGCCCCAGTCCTCAGCAGTCCATTCACCAGACTTTCTGCAGAAGATCAATCTGTGCTTGATGTTTTTTTTGGAGAGAAGCTGGGCTTCTTTGCTGCCCTTCTTGACACCAGGCCATCTCCAAAAGTCTTTGCCTCGCTGTGCGTGCAGATTGCGCTCACACCTGCTTTCCTGCCATCCTGAGCAAGCTCTGCACTGTGGCACTCCGACCCCGCAGCTGATCCTCTTTAGGAGCGATCCTGGGGCTTGCCTGGACTTTCCTTGACGCCTGAAGCCTCGTAACAAGGAATTGAACCTCTTTCCTTGAAGTTCTTGATGATCCTATTAAATTGTTAAATTTAGAGGGCAATCTAGTAGCCACAATAGCCTTGCCTGTGAAGCCATTTTTAGCAACGCAATGATGGCTGCACGGGTTTCTTTGCAGGTCACCATGATTAACAATGGAAGAACAATGATTTCAAGCATCACACTCCTTTTAACTTGTCAAGTCTGCCATTTTAACCCAATCAGCCTGACATAATGATCTCCAGCCTTGTGCTCGTCAACATTCTCACCTGAGTTAACAAGACGATTACTGAAATAATCTCATCAGGTCCTTTAATGACAGCAATGAAATGCAGTGGAAAGGTTTTTTTGGGATTAAGTTAATTTTCATGGCAAAGAAGGACTATGCAATTCATCTGATCACTCTTCATAACATTCTGGAGTATATGCAAATTGCTATTATAAAAACTTAAGCAGCAACTTTTCCAATTTCCACTATTTATGGAATTCACTAAACTTTTGGCCACGACTGTACATAGGAGGCAGTATTATAGTAATTATATTCTTGTACATAGGAGCAGTATTATAGTAATTATATTCTGGAACATAGGAGCAGTATTATAGTAGTTATATTCTTGTACCTAGGAGCAGTATTGTAGTAGTTATATTCTTGTACATAGGAGGCAGTATTATAGTAGTTATATTCTTGTACATAGGAGGCAGTATTATAGTAATTATATTCTGGAACATAGGAGGCAGTATTATAGTAGCTATATTCTTGTACATAGGAGCAGTATTATAGTAGATATATTCTTGTACATAGGAGCAGTATTATAGTAGTTATATTCTTGTACATAGGGGCAGTATTATAGTAGTTATATTCTTGTACATAGGAGCAGTATTATAGTAGTTATATTCTTGTACATAGGAGCAGTATTATAGTAGTTATATTCTTGTACATAGTAGCAGTATTATAGTAGCTATATTCTTGTACATAGGAGCAGTATTATAGTAGTTATATTCTGGAACATAGGAGCAGTATTATAGTAGTTATATTCTTGTACATAGGAGGCAGTATTATAGTAGTTATATTCTTGTACATAGGAGGCAGTATTATAGTAGTTATATTCCTGTACATAGAAGGCAGTATTATATTAGTTATATTCTTGTACATAGAAGGCAGTATTATAGTAGTTATATTCTTGTACATAGCAGCAGTATTATAGTAGTTATATTCTTGTACACAGGAGGCAGTATTATAGTAGTTATATTCTTGTACACAGGAGCAGTATTATAGTAGTTATATTCTTGTACATAGGAGCAGTATTATAGTAGTTATATTCTTGTATATAGGAGGCAGTATTATAGTAGTTATATTCTTGTACATAGGAGGCAGTATTATAGTAGTTATATTCTTGTACACAGGAGGCAGTATTATAGTAGTTATATTCTTGTACATAGGAGCAGTATTATAGTAGTTATATTCTTGTACATAGGAGCAGTATTATAGTAGTTATATTCTTGTACACAGGAGCAGTATTATAGTAGTTATATTCATGTACATAGGAGCAGTATTATAGCAGTTATATTCTTGTACATAGGAGGCAGTATTATAGTAGTTATATTCTTGTACATAGGAGCAGTATTATAGTAATTATATTCTGGAACATAGGAGCAGTATTATAGTAGTTATATTCTGGAACATTGGAGGCAGTATTATAGTAGTTATATTCTTGTACATAGGAGCAGTATTATAGTAGATATATTCTTGTACATAGGAGGCAGTATTATAGTAGTTATATTCTTGTACATAGGAGCAGTATTATAGTAGTTATATTCTTGTACCTAGGAGCAGTATTATAGTAGTTATATTCTTGTACATAGGAGGCAGTATTATAGTAGTTATATTCTTGTACATAGGAGCAGTATTATAGTAGTTATATTCTGGAACATAGGAGCAGTATTATAGTAGTTATATTCTTGTACATAGGAGGCAGTATTATAGTAGTTATATTCTTGTACATAGGAGCAGTATTATAGTAATTATATTCTGGAACATAGGAGCAGTATTATAGTAATTATATTCTGGAACATAGGAGGCAGTATTATAGTAGTTATATTCTTGTACATAGGAGCAGTATTATAGTAGATATATTCTTGTACATAGGAGGCAGTATTATAGTAGTTATATTCTTGTACATAGTAGCAGTATTATAGTAGCTATATTCTTGTACATAGGAGCAGTATTATAGTAGTTATATTCTGGAACATAGGTGCAGTATTATAGTAGTTATATTCTTGTACATAAGAGGCAGTATTATAGTAGTTATATTCTTGTACATAGGAGCAGTATTATAGTAGTTATATTCTGGAACATAGGAGGCAGTATTATAGTAGTTATATTCTTGTACATAGGGGCAGTATTATAGTAGATATATTCTTGTACATAGGAGGCAGTATTATAGTAGTTATATTCTTGTACATAGTAGCAGTATTATAGTAGCTATATTCTTGTACATAGGAGCAGTATTATAGTAATTATATTCTTGTACATAGGAGGCAGTATTATAGTAGTTATATTCTTGCACATAGGAGCAGTATTATAGTAGTTATATTCTTGCACATAGGAGCAGTATTATAGTAGTTATATTCTTGTACATAGGAGGCAGTATTATAGTAGGTATATTCTTGTACATAGGAGCAGTATTATAGTAGTTATAATCTTGTACATAGGAGGCAGTATTATAGTAGTTATATTCTTGTACATAGGAGCAGTATTATAATAGTTATATTCTTGTACATAGGAGCAGTATTATAGTAGTTATATTCTTGTACATAGGAGCAGTATTATAGTAGTTATATTCTTGTACATAGGAGCAGTATTATAGTAGCTATATTCTTGTACATAGGAGCAGTATTATAGTAATTATATTCTTGTACATAGGAGCAGTATTATATTAGTTATATTCTGGAACATAGGAGGCAGTATTATAGTAATTATATTCTTGTACATAGGAGCAGTATTATAGTAGTTATATTCTTGTACATAGGAGCAGTATTATAGTAGTTATATTCTTGTACATAGGAGCAGTATTATAGTAGTTATATTCCTGTACATAGGAGCAGTATTATAGTAGTTATATTCCTGTACATAGGGGGCAGTATTATAGTAGTTATATTTTTGTACATAGGAGCAGTATTATAGTAGTTATATTCTTGTATTTAGGATCAGTATTATAGTAGTTATATTCTTATACATAGAAGTATTATAGTAGTTATATTCTTGTACATAGGAGCAGTATTGTAGTAGTTATATTCTTGTACATAGGAGCAGTATTATAGTAGTTATATTCCTGTACATAGGAGCAGTATTATAGTAGTTATATTCTTGTACATATGAGGCAGTATTATAGTAGTTATATTCTTGTACATAGGAGCAGTATTATAGTAGTTATATTCTTGTACATAAGAGGCAGTATTATAGTAGTTATATTCTTGTACATAGGAGCAGTATTATAGTAGCTATATTCTTGTACATAGGAGCGGTATTATATTAGGTATATTATTTCGAGTAGTTATATTCTTGCACATAGGGGGCAGTATACCCATTATTCTGTATATTATGTTGCAGGAAGGAATTCTCAGAACTGCTGGAGAAATGCAGTTCTCATAGTGACAATGGATCCTCCCGGAGTTCCCCTATAATGCACAGCAGTGAGTATATGAGCAGAAATGTTTAATGATATCTGCAATCCTTTCTATCATTCTTGCATGTGTGGGTAAGTCTTCTTAGAATATTTCTGGCTCGGATCTGTAGTTGTCGGCCCACTTTATTCTTTGCTCTTTTCTTGTTCCTTCCTTTCTCAGGCAGGTACCTGGAAAGCACGTCTTCAGAGTCCTCCTCACGTTCCCAGAGTCCTTCGCTTCTTAGTCCCGCCAGCTCCCATAGCCAATTTGGTGGGAGCAGTGGAGTGTCTTCATACTCTACAGCAAGGTACCGTAGATGTTTAGAAGATATGATCAGTCCTCAAGGTCGTGTAGTAGGATACAGCAGCCAACATCCCTTTACTTCTCTTTCCTCAGTGACTTGGGAGTCCAGAATATCTCCATAGTGAAGTCTACAGGATTAGGGCTTGTGATAGGTGGAGGCTCCAATCGGCAGGAAGGGCCCATAGTCTATGTGGAGGAGGTGCTACCCGAAGGAGACAGCTTCCGGGTAAGCACCAGACCAAGAAACACGAAACAAAGAAAATGCACAAAAAAATAATAAAAAATTCACAGCACTTCCTCCTTAAATCTCATATTTTCCATTGATCCTGTTGTATCTTCTAGTGCAATTAAGACTAAATAATACAAATAGATCGGCCATGTCCCCCCTCCTTCTCCTCACTGTCCTGACTGCAGCAGGAGCCTCCCCCCTCTGCTCTGCCTCCATGCTTTCTAACCCCTTTAACCTCATGTCCACTTTCCAGGACGGACGGCTACGATCGGGAGACCAGCTTCTGTCCGTCAACAAGGACTCACTGATTGGAATCACCAACGAAGAAGCCAAACGGATTCTGGCCAGGGCCCGGTTCAGGTGAGTACAGGAGCTGACGATCTCCATCGACCCCCCCCCCCCCCGTAACATGGCTTGTGCTTGCTCTCCACTATTGTATATATTGAGGCTACGACCTTGAGGTCTTCACACCTCCCGCTGAGACCACCTCTTCATATTCTTCACCTCTCTTCTAAGACAGGACAGCTGCACGAACGTGTCCTTCATACCAACATCAACCGAATTTCCAGCGTCTCCGGATCCAATAGTCCTTCCTCGTTGCAGCACAGGATTATGGGTAATGGACTGCCCCCTTGCAGACTTAAGGTCCATGTCCGGTCACCAGAGGTGAGAGGGCAAAGGTCTAAGATGGTAACCTTGCAAAACAGGTGGAGCAGCCTTTTAGAGCTCAGTTTAGTGTTTTGCATCTTGTGCACTAACTTGTAAGTAAGTGCCCCCCTCCATCCACCAGTTGATATCTCTTTGCCCTTTTTTTCCAGTGCCGACTTGAAAACAACGTGCCTTCTCCATCCCCCGATATCTGCCCCCCTGAACTTACCATATCAGGTAAGAGGACATATTGCTTAGTCTATAGAGGTATTATACTTTGTGTCATGTGACGACACCATAATGGACAGTACACGTCATTTCAGTCCCCCCCCCCCCCCAACTGCTCTTTCAGGATAGCATGTTAGCCCCACCCCTTCCAATAAGCCCCACCCCATTTATTATTATTGATTGTCCCTTTAAGGCATGGTGAACCTCATAAACATGTCATCATCTGACCCCCTGCCCCATTGGCCCTAGTCTTATGGTCTTAGTCCACCTGTAGGAGGTGACAATAGGTCGCCTATTACATGGGTCAGAAATAGGGTTTTTATCATATAAGTTATATCCCATCCCACGTGCAGCTCCAGTGTCTCCGCCAAATCACAGGACCTCTGCAGGAAGCAAGCATAAAGTCTCCTTAGATCCCCATGTCCGCATCAAAGAGGAAAAGCTGGATTTGGTAAGTGCACCATTAAAAGGACGGATGTGGTCCATCAGTGTCTGCTTGAGTTCATTGTTAAACTCCAGTTGCATCTAGAGCTGCATTCAGAGTTCTGATGATCTCCTGGTTGGCCCTCGCTCCTGCCCTCTGCTGATTTTAGTGCATATTCCAAGCACTGCAGATGTGGATGTGCCTGGAGTATAAGATGTGATCGTCTCTTTTGTTGCCTGGTGCCATTGCAGATTCCGCAGTTCCTTGGGATAGAAGTGTCAGAGGAGAAGATGAAGGAGCTCCCCAGAGTCTTATTACAGACTGTCAGGGAACAGTGGCATATGGAGGTAGGTATGACCACTCTCCTGGAAGATCCTTCTCCCTGTGCCCGGTATCACCCAGTCTCCATTCAGCATGACACCACAACGCATGCAGGGCCTTCCACAACACACCGCTGGCGCACCTCTCAAGCTGTAACCCCCATCAATCATGACTCTTGCCCTATCCTCCTATGATTTAAGTACACCTCATTCTGAATTACTCTGTGCTGCTGTCTGTATTAGTTACCGTCATGCCCCCTCAGATTTTCAGTCAGGCCCCTCCGTGACTGTTTACAGGATGAGTTAGAAGATGCTGGCCTGGACTCCAGCTCTATACTCTTCACACATTACGAAGCGGCCAGTCTGCTGGACACCTGTGCGTTTCATTCTCCGGTCACCAAGGTAAAAGAGTTCCCCGTTCACCACCTCAGTTCTGCCGTGTGTCCTCCAACGTAGTGCTGTTCATCTGCACCGTCTCACTTCTGCAGGAGTTGGATGTTCCAAGGTTCTACGATAGCTTAGATCTGGAGAAACTGCAGGACGATGTGACTGAGCTGAAGCAGGAGGTGTGCGGCGGCTGAAGGTCGGTTGTCCTTGAAAAGTTGTGACATGAGGTTCAACAGAATTGCATTTCTAGTCATATTGATCATCTTCTTTCAACCTTATGTGTCTTGTCCAATGGCCTGAGTCTTCTTATGCCCAAAATACGACATAGTTCCAGTCTGGTCAAACATGGCTTTCGTAGTTGTGCCAGCAACATATTCAGCTCTAACAGGGCAACCTAGATTTGATGATGAGGACCCAGGACAGTGCAAAGACCAACATTTTTGTTAGTTCCTATTATTTCAGGAGACCAGGTTGAGGACTTTTTTTTATATGCTTCTTATATGTTGTGATTTGGATTTTCCAGGTTTTACTTCGCGAGGCGGAAATGAGTAGAAACGAAGCAGAAGAAGAACTTCAGAAGATAAACCAGGTGGGTACAGTGACCTATACCCAATGTGCTCCAAAGGCAACATCAGCAGGAACGTCACACATATGGCTCAATGTGTTGCAGAAAGTGGTGGGACTTCTGTCCGAGAACCGATTTCTTCAGAATAAGCTGCAAGTAACAGAGCTGGCACAGCGCCAATCACACAGTGCAGAGCACGACTATGAGGAGGTCATTCACCTTCTGGAGGCTGAGATCTCTGAACTCAAGAGCCAAATGTCAGGGAAGAAGAAGCTGATGGCCATAGAGGTCCAAGAGGTTAGAAACCATGAAAAGGTTTTTAGAGATGATCTGCCAATTTGAATCCACCACTGAACCTGTAGTGGGAACCAGTGAGGTCATCAGTGTCCCCTTTGCCTTTAGGGAATGGATCTGAACAGACGTCTGTCACTGTCTGATTGTCAACTGCGGAAATCTGAGGTGACCCGCAAACATCTAGAAGTGTCCAACAAGAAACTACTGAACTTTGTACAGGTAAATACAGTATCTCCATCTCTAAAAAAAAAACAGAAACTATCCAAAGGGGTATCTCCCTCACCTTAGTTCCCTGATCCTGCCTACAAGATCTCACAAACCTCCTCATTCACCAAAAAAATCCATCTAGAGAAAACCATTAAATACCTGTAGAAGATAGAGAGGAGAGGAAGAAGGGATGCAGCTGGCAGAAATCTCTCCCTCAGCGTTTTTGTGATACTGCATGCTGCAAGAGAGGAGGGGGAGCAGTTGGAAAGGAGGCATCTGATTGGATCAGAGCACACAGCTCAGACTTCACACCAGGAAAAGCCCACCTACTCAGCAACCTTGGAGAGAGAGAATGTGCATAGTACAGAACAACATCTAATACCTCAATAATTATCCCCCCATTACCAGCAGTACGATTTCTCCATAGTCCCTACCCCCCTCATCAGCTCAGTCCAGTGGACCTTTTAGAAATTATCTGGACTATGTAATTGTACTCTAGCTTACTGTTCTGTTTCCCATTCCAGTCCACTCATCCTGTTTTCTGATCTTGTCCTGCTTACCGATTCTGGTCGCTGATCTTGTTCCTGATCTTGTCCATTGACCATTGACCGTGCTTCCTGATCATGGTTCTCCACCCTGTTTACCGATCTTGTTTCCTTATTTTGTTTATTGATCCTCTGTACTGAACCTGAACTTTGTGTGTTTTATTAGATTGATACTTTAGCTTATTATATGTGTTTCCTCCTCCACAGAAAATCCAGAAAATATTATCAACTTCCCTTCAGCTCGCTGCCGAGAAAAGGTAGGTCTAAAATCCACAATATTTTTACAGTTATTTTAGCAATGCTAACTTAAAGGCTGCTACAAACACCTCACCTCATGCCCTTTTTAATGGTGCCGTTTCTTTTAGAGCTGGAGATGTAGAGGACGGTCCTAACGAGAGTCCTCTGACGTGTGCCTGCCCTCTGCTCAAATGCTGGCTACAGAAGTGACTGATATCTTAGAGTCGTGTACAGGTGAGTTATAGGACACTAAATGGTGAGTGTAACTACACCTAAACTCAACTTATAGTAGAAGGTTCACATCTTACCACCCCCCCCCCCTTCCCCCAGGACTTCTACACACAGTGTAGACCGATGCTTTCAAAACGTTTTCTCCTTTTTTACTTGTGAATACTACTTATGGAATAATGTCTATGGCATACTACCATACAGTGCCCATATTACCTCAGTAGCAGAGGCAAATAACACAGTGCAGCACAACATACCTCCCAGCAGCACTAAACACCACCGTGCAGCATCACTGACAGCAGCATTGTCCCCCTTATCACCCTGCCTCCATTAGTAGCCACATTGCCCCCCTTTCATCCTTCCCTCACTGGCAACAGCCTTATTGGCCTTCCCGCCCTTCTCCCACTGACAGCAGCTTTATCCCTCTTTCCACTTCTCCTCCACTGATAGCTGCACTGTCCCTCTTCCCATTCCACCTCACCCCACTGACAGCAGCATTGTCCCCCTAATCACCCTGCCTCCATTAGCAGCCACATTGCCCCCCTTTCATTCTTACCTCACTGGCAACAGCCTTATTGGCCTTCCCGCCCTTCTCCCACTGACAGCAGCTTTATCCCTCTTTCCACTTCTCCTCCACTGACAGCAGCATTGTCCCTCTTCCCATTCCACCTCACCCCACTGACAGCAGCATTGTCCCTCTTCCCATTCCACCTCACCCACTGACAGCAGCATTGTCCCTCTTCCTACCCCTCTTCTAAAGTTGTGCCAGAATTTATGGGCTCTTGGAAGAATCTAGCCATGACACCAAATTATCATAAGAATAATGTCCACAACCTCAACAACCCTTATCCTGAACCTAACCCTAGTAGACACAAGACCACACAGAACCCCTTCAAAAGTGCAACAGACCCTCCAGCACTCTTCTGAAATGCCGTTTTTCACCATCACCTGTCTTCTCCGCACATGTCCTACACGTCCTAGGAATCCATATTCTCTCCGCTCAAACTCCTCCCAGACTGGCAGAGGCACAGGTGATGCTTTTGGTGGGAGAGTGTCAGGAATGGTCTACAGACTTCAGTCTTATCTCCAGACTCCTGATGTGGGAGAACTATTCACTGGGCGCAGGACCTGTCCATGACCTTAATGTCTCAGCAGGTCCTCTACCCTCTGCAAAGAGGCGTTCAGCCCCGTATTATTGGTGTAGACTGCTGAAGTTATTGATTTGTGCTGATACCAGGGACCTGTGATTAACCAGTGAGAACGCAGGGCCTCACATTTTGAAAAGTGCTAGTATAGAAATATCCGCCGCCGTCGGTTCCTCTGTATGTAAACAATGTTCTTTTCTTGTTTTAGCCTGTCCCTTCTCCTGTGGTGAGTACAGGCGAACATCATACCAACCGGGGTGAGTACTCCTAGGTCTATAGACTAGAATACCATTCTGTGATATCATGCACACAGGCCTATGGAAGTATTTTTTATTAGTATCATACATTCCCTCTACTTTATTTTCAGCAGACCCTCAGGCCGAAAAGACAGCTGGTCCTCCCCACCGTCCCCGCTATCCACACACAACCTCAGCCGTAGTGAAGACGTTCTATACGCAGCCAAAGGGGCCAACGACAAACCAAAATAAACCAAAAACACTAACTATACCGGACTGGCTCCAAATGCCCTGCCAATGACAGATGTCTTCCAAGATGATGGAGGTTGACATGAACCATAGCCAAATGTGACCAAGCCTTCTCTCAGAGCAGATGGAATAATGGCTGCATCCCCATAAAACCAAAGAAAGCTGAAGGACAACCTATATGGTCACCAGAGAAGTTGTTACCCAGCTTTCCTGGTCATGACTCAAAGACTGGAGACTATGAGTTTAGGGGAAGCGGTCTTATCACTGGAGGAATGATTAGGACAGACACATATACAGTTCACTATCACCCTCATCATTTCTTAACCCGTCCTATGCTACTTTCTGATCACAGGAAGATGTAGTGACTGCACCAGGATCCAGATACCGTTACTCACTAGTGATCACCATAGTGCAACACCTTCAGTCACATGACTCTTCCATCATGCCAGACCTCATTTTAATGTTACAGTACACCTATCACCCCCATCATCCAAAACCCACCATATCAGCACTTCATTCACCTCCACACGAGGAACAACTGAAGGGAATCTCTTGTCTTCTGTCTATATTTTACTTTGCACAAACTCCAATTCCTTGTAAATAAACTATGATGTATATCCAAGAAAACATCTCAGGTGTTAGTGGTCATCTTGGAGACAACTCAAGAGTAGACAGACTTGAAAATGATTAATTTAGTATCTAAAGTCTATGTGCCCCTTTGTGTATACAGCGGCTGTGCAAACCTATTTGCACCAGGTTGTTGCAGCTGCCATCATTACTGACAGACTGTGTGTGGTCAGAGCAGGTCAGTGTTATTCACACACAGCAGGTGAGCAGCCATTCCAGGGTGAGAGAAAGAGGGAAGAAGACACAGGATGCAACATTGATAAAAGAGAGGAAGAAACAAAGCATCCTCACAAGAAACACTCACTGACTGGACTTGCAGTTCCACAAGCAGCGAAAACCAACTGAGCTCTGAACATGCAGATCCACAGGCAGGGAACACCCACTGAGCTCTGAACTTGCAGCTCCACAAGCAGAGTACACAAACTGAGCTCTGAACTTGCAGCTCCACAAGCAGGGAACACCCTCTGAGCTTTGAACTTTTAGCTCCAAAAGCAGGGAACATCCACTGAGCTTTGAACCTGTAGTTCCACAAGTATGGAACACACACTGAGCTCTGAACTTGCAGCCCCACAAGCAGGGAACACACACTGAGTTCTGAACTTGCACAAACAGAGAATACATGCTGAACTGTGAACTTGCAGCTCCAATAGCGGAGAACACACTGAGCTCTGAACTTGCAGCACCACAAGCAGGGAACACATACTGAGCTCTGAACTTGCAGCACCACAAGCAGGGAACACACACTGCACTCTGAACTTGCAGCACCACAAGCAGGGAACACACACTGCGCTCTGAACTTGCAGCACCACAAGCAGGGAACACATACTGAGCTCTGAACTTGCAGCACCACAAGCAGTGAACACAAACTGAGCTCTGAACTTGCAGCACCACAAGCAGGGAACATATACTGAGCTCTGAACTTGCAGCACCACAAGCAGGGAACACACACTGCGCTCTGAACTTTCAGCACCACAAGCAGGGAACACATGCTGAGCTCTGAATTTGCAGCACCACAAGCAGGGAACACATACTGAGTTCTGAACTTGAAGATCCACAAGCAGAGAACACACTGAGCTCTGAACTTGCAGCACCACAAGCAGGGAACACATACTGAGTTCTGAACTTGAAGATCCACAAGCAGAGAACACACACTGAGCGCCGAACTTGCAGCACCACAAGCAAAGAATACACACTGAGCTCTGAACTTGCAGCACCACAAGCAGGGAACATTAACTGATCTATGAACTTGCAGCTCCATAAGCAGTTATATCACAAAAAGCAGGTTTTGCAATCTGAATCTCTCTGGGTACAGTCAAACATTTTTGATATGGGTGATGGATGGATGAGAACTTTAAATCTACAAAATGGCACCCCCATCTTGGACATTGATGGCGTATCGCTAGGATATGTCATCAATGCCAGATAAGTGCAGGTCCCTCCTCTATGGAGGCTCCAAATATAGCGGTGCACTGGCTCTGCTATGTTTCGGCAGTTCCCTGGAATGGAGCATTGAATGGAGAGAAAGCCCCACATGTGCCATGTGCTCTCCTCCACTTCAGGGTCCTCATTCTGCAGATAGGAGAGGCTCCCAAAGGTGTCCTAGTGATATGCCACCAATGTCCCAGATGGTAATACCTCATTAAAGGGGTTTTCTTATCTCAGACAATGGGGGCATATTACTAGGATATGCCCCCATTGTCTTATGGGTGTGGGTTCAACCGCTGGGACCCGCACCTATATCGAGAACGGAGCCCCGAAAGTGAAGGAGAGCGCACTGCGCATGCGCAGCCGCCCTCCATTCATTTCTATGGGGCCGCCAAAAAAGTTTCAACGCGCCAAGGATAACCCTGAGATGTCAAACCACAGCGACCGGAAGTGCTGTCGTGGGAAGACATGCAGGGCGGTCCTCTGTGTACTGGAAGTTATGGGTTTAACCCTTGCATGCGTGGAAAACAGGACACGAGGCTTACAATCTAGAGTTTATTTCATTATGAAATATTGGCCTGAGCTCAGTCAGCAAAAAAGTTAATAATTTAATAAAGGCAAATGTGTTCAAAAGTGCTGGTAGTGTAGGGGGCCCGGGGCCCCCCTCTGTCACGTCACACGTCGTAGCCCTGTAGTAACATCACACCCACACTACATCTCTATTGTGGTTTCTGAAACCAGTCTGGTGGTGGCACCTGGTCCAAGCTGGTGGCACCTGATACAATGTAGCTGCTCATGGGTTAGTGGTTCCTGTTCCTTCTGTTTGGTTGAGATGAATGTAGCAATCATGGCCCCCGAGGAGAAGTCAGTGAGGTCTCATCTATGGAGAACACTGGATCAGCTAGGCCTACATGTCTCTGCAGGTGGTAGGTTCTCTTCTGCTGAGGTGCCACCACGTTTTCAGGAGGTACATTCCAGAGGAGCCACCAATGTCTCCTGACTGGGGCATATGGTCCAAGTGCTTAGGAGATCAGTATGTCCGCCATCTCCTCCACTGTTATCTGGAGATCACAGAGCTGCTGTGAGACTTATTTGAGGAGTTAGTGACTCCGCTAAGCTGGGAGAAGCCGCTGCAGGACTCCAGGCTGGACATGGAGCCCCTGAAATACAACATAAGAGAGAGACGTAAAATAGGAGATCAACATTCACTAACAGCAAGTAGAGATCCTACATCTAAAACCCAGGGGTTGTACAGGATTACAAAAACACAGCTGCTTTCTTCTTGCCACCTATGGGTTGTGTCTGGTAGTGCAGCTCAGGTCTATAGAAGTGGATGGGGTTGGGCTGCAATACCACAGACAGCCTGTGGACAGGTGTGGCACTGTTTCTGGGGGGTCCAGTTCTATCCTACAGTCAGAGCTCATTACCTGAAGTCTTCTGACGCCAGAACCTCAAAGTAATACATGACTTTACACTTGTGACTGGATCCCTGCAGCGAGGCCAGGACGTCGTCCACTCGAGCCATGCTAGAGCCAGAGGAGGGACTGTGCATCTTCCACTGGAGGATGTAGAACCCGGGCCAGCGAGTCACATGGGAGCCCTGCGGAAACAAAGAGGAGTCTGGGTAACGTTCTGAATACAGACGAGCGACAGGCGGTCAGGGCATGATGGGATTTGTAGTCTTTCCACAAGCTTAGATGCGGTCAATGACCATAACTTGTGCAACACTGACATCAAGTGGTCATATGTGGTAATGCGACACTGAATAAACCACAACCCCCATTAGGCTCTTTCCTCTGTCATTTGATATAAATGACCTTCAGGTTCATGAGGATGACCCACCTGGATGCTCTCCCCTTCCCTGCAGACCAGAGGCGCCTCCACCATCTTGTAATCCGCCCCCAGGACCCAGTTCTTGTCCAGGAGCTGCACATTGTTGCTGGAGGTTGTGGTGGTAGTTGTGACGGACGCAGGATCCTTCTGGTGGACCTCGGGTGCTCGCTTAGAATGGAAGAGACTAAACAAGACATCTCCGCGGAGGACGTCGAAGTCCCAGGTGATAACCGACTCCACCTCCAGGATCTCAGCCGTTATCTGCGAGAACCCATAAGGTATGAGGTTAGCCGTGCCGCCAGCCTCTACCTAACAACCGCACACTGGCTGTATGGCACAGTATAGGAGTATTGTATCTGCACTCTATGGCAGTTTTATGTATAGCAATGTTATGTGGATACTACAGGGTGCCATCATGCATCACTGTATTGCGTGGACATTACAGTATTATCTGAGCACTGTACGGCTGTATTATGTGGGCTGAATATGATGGTGTTATGTGGCTCCATATGACAGTATTATGTGGCTCCATAGGACAGTATTATGTGGCTCCATATGACAGTATTATGTGGGACTATATGACAGTATTATGTGGCTCCATATGACAGTATTATGTGGCTCTATATGACAGTATTATGTGGCTCTATATGATAGTATTATGTGGCTCCATATGACAGTATTATGTGGCTCCATAGGACAGTATTATGTGGCTCCATAGGACAGTATTATGTGGCTCCATAGGACAGTATTATGTGGCTCCATATGACAGTATTATGTGGGACTATATGACAGTATTATGTGGCTCCATATGACAGTATTATGTGGCTCTATATGACAGTATTATGTGGCTCCATATGACAGTATTATGTGGCTCCATATGACAGTATTATGTGGCTCCATATGACAGTATTATGTGGGCTGTATATGAGTATCATGTGGGTTGTATATAGGAATTATGTAGGTTTTATGTGGCAGTATAATATGGACATTGTATGGTAGTATTATGTAGGTTCTATATAACATGTATGTGAACACTACGGGATACTATATTGTGGGTTGTGTATGGCAGTACTATGTGTACACTGTATAGCGCTGTTTGGCAGTATTATTCACCCAGGATGCTTAGATTTGTACCTTGCCCCAAACCTGTCTAGATAAACGTGCGTGTTATGGAGCGACACATGTATTATGACATCACTTGTGCAGCCCGAAACTGCAGATAGTTGGCCCCTGCCGTTCCCATACCTCGTGCGGGGCCCCCTTGTAGATAAACGCTGAGTGGTAAATGGTTTCAGTCCATAGTCGGATGTGATCGGATGTCTCTGCATCGTCATCAGATTGGTAGAGAGATTTGGGGACCAGGCCGCCCTCTGGGATGTTACACTGCAATATACAGCAAGCAGTGATGTCATCATCACACAGACCCCTATATAGAGAGAGAGAACTTGACCATAGCCAGGACATTACACTGGAATAGATCTGGATGCAATGTATATCAGCTCTCCATGGGCAGACTCCCTGCTGAAGCCAATCTAAACAAGCAGAGCTACAATATAAAGCATGGGGGAGGGACTCCATACCATGCTCTCTCCGCCAAGAAAATCAGGGATGATCTCCTTGTCCAGATAATCGGAGATGCCACCGGGACCTTGGTAATTGTTGCCGCTATAAATCAGGAACTTGCGTCGGGAGTTCTCATTGATGAATGGACTGATCTAGAAGAGACGGCAGCGGTGAGGCCAGTGTGTCTGGAGGCCAGGCCCTGACTATTGTATAGTCTATGGCTCATCTCACCAATGTCCAAAGAACGGGGAAGACCCTGGGGGCCCGAACTATCAGCAGTCGCCCCAAAGTCTCTGGGTAGTTAGCTTCCACCACCTCTATTATCCGCAGCAGGGCCTTCACACCCGGCCTCCATAAATGTCTCATGTTCAGTCCTTCCAGGTCTACAAGGCAGGTCCAAGACCTGAGAAGAAGACAAGAAGAACGTGAGCAGATATATAGTAATGTAATATAATACACTGACCCCCATCTAGCTAACCTGATGGGCGAGCCGCACAGGTAGGTGTTCTGTTCACAACGTCTCTGCCCTTCCTCATTGATGGACAGGACCTGTTGTACAGAGAGTATGCTTTACTATGGTCCACTATACAGATAATATGGAGGAGGACATTGGACACTCACGTGACGTAATATGGACTCTTCTCCCACCGCTTTTAATAGTCCCTTGGTGTCTATCTGTCCCAGGCGCAGGATATACAGAGGACGGCCATCTGTAATATAAAAGAGTCATATTTCTGGTGCAATATCAGAATCTGTAAACTTTTCCACAAATTCTCTGATTCTGCACTTGCAGTACCACATTTCACCATGGCTGCTAGTAAAATAAAAAGTCCATAGAGAACAATGCAACAGCGCCCCCAGCTCTCACTTATACGTCTGGGTCAAATAAGATCTAGTTAGTGGGGAGTGGACATGATGTTGGGACTGACCTCTGTCATGGTAGTGCCAACAGCCCGAGTAGTACTCTTCCAAAATTGGAGGTGGGTGCCATGTCTGAAGGAGGCAGTCTACTTGGTACTGCTTGCGCCAGGACAGAGACTGGCAGAGCATCTCTCTGGCCTTTTCCATGTTGAAGTCCCGGGCACGGAGGAAGCGCAGGATATGTTCATCTTTGGGGATCTGTCCAAGAAAAGTGGGCTAAAGGTAAAGAACCTCAACAAGGCAACTCTGCGACCACCGCAGTGCTGGCCAGTACTTACCTTGCCCTTGTGCGTTTCTTGCAGCCATTGCCGTAGGTGGATGAGAGTGCTCTCCTGCATGGGGGTGAGATGTCCCAAATAACGCTCAATGTATTCAGCCTCCAGTTTATCACCTGGTAAGAAAGAAAAATCATTGGAGCAAATGACACAAAACTCCGACTAATAGGTGGAAGGATTTTAGACCAGATGACGGTTCTATAGAGTTATATACTGTGGGGGTATATAGATGACGGTTCTATAGAGTTATATACTGTGGGGGTATATAGATGACGGTTCTATAGAGTTATATACTGTGGGGGTATATAGATGACGTTTCTATACAGTTATATACTGTGGGGGTATATAGATGACGTTTCTATAGAGTTATATACTGTGGGGGTATATAGATGACATTTCTATAGAGTTATATACTGTGGGGGTATATAGATGACGTTTCTATACAGTTATATACTGTGGGGGTATATAGATGACGTTTCTATAGAGTTATTTACTGTGGGGGTATATAGATGACGTTTTTATACAGTTATATACTGTGGGGGTATATAGATGATGTTTCTATACAGTTATATACTGTGGGGGTATATAGATGACGTTTCTATAGAGTTATATACTGTGGGGGTATACAGATGACATTTCTATAGAGTTATATACTGTGGGGGGTATATAGATGACGTTTCTATACAGTTACATACTGTGGGGGTATATAGATGACGTTTCTATAGAGTTATATACTGTGGGGGTATATAGATGACGTTTCTATACAGTTATATACTGTGGGGGTATATAGATGACGTTTCTATACAGTTATATACTGTGGGGGTATATAGATGATGTTTCTATACAGTTATATACTGTGGGGGTATATAGATGATGTTTCTATACAGTTATATACTGTGGGGGTATATAGATGACGTTTCTATACAGTTATATACTGTGGGGGTATATAGATGATGTTTCTATACAGTTATATACTGTGGGGGTATATAGATGACGTTTCTATACAGTTATATACTGTGGGGGTATATAGATGACGTTTCTATACAGTTATATACTGTGGGGGTATATAGATGACGTTTCTATACAGTTACATACTGTGGGGGTATATAGATGACGTTTCTATACAGTTACATACTGTGGGGGTATATAGATGACGTTTCTATACAGTTACATACTGTGGGGGTATATAGATGACGTTTCTATAGAGTTATATACTGTGGGGGTATATAGATGACGTTTCTATACAGTTATATACTGTGGGGGTATATAGATGACGTTTCTATACAGTTATATACTGTGGGGGTATATAGATGACGTTTCTATACAGTTATATACTGTGGGGGTATATAGATGACGTTTCTATACAGTTATATACTGTGGGGGTATATAGATGATGTTTCTATACAGTTATATACTGTGGGGGTATATAGATGACGTTTCTATACAGTTATATACTGTGGGGGTATATAGATGACGTTTCTATACAATTATATACTGTGGGGGTATATAGATGACGTTTCTATACAGTTATATACTGTGGGGTATATAGATGACGTTTCTAAAGAGTTATATACTGTGGGGGTATATAGATGACGTTTCTATACATTTACATACTGTGGGGGTATATAGATGACGTTTCTATACATTTACATACTGTGGGGGTATATAGATGACGTTTCTATACATTTACATACCGGGTGGGGTATATAGAAGTTTCTATACAGTTACATACCGGGTGGGGTATATAGGAGAAGTTTCTATACAGTTACATACTGGGGAGGGTATATAGGAGAGGTTTCCATACAGTTATATACTGGGTAGGGTATATAGGAGAGGTTTCCATACAGTTATATACTGGGGAGGGTATATAGGAGAAGTTTCTATACAGTTATATACTGTGGGGGTATATAGATGACGTTTCTATACAGTTATATACTGTGGGGGTATATAGATGACGTTTCTATACAGTTATATACTGTGGGGGTATATAGATGACGTTTCTATACAGTTACATACTGTGGGGGTATATAGATGATATTTCTATACAGTTACATACTGTGGGGGTATATAGATGACGTTTCTATACAGTTATATACTGTGGGGGTATATAGATGATGTTTCTATACAGTTATATACTGTGGGGGTATATAGATGACGTTTCTATACAGTTATATACTGTGGGGGTATATACATGACGTTTCTATACAGTTATATACTGTGGGGGTATATAGATGACGTTTCTATACAGTTATATACTGTGGGGGTATATAGATGATGTTTCTATACAGTTATATACTGTGGGGGTATATAGATGACGTTTCTATAGAGTTATATACTGTGGGGGTATATAGATGACGTTTCTATACAGTTATATACTGTGGGGGTATATAGATGACGTTTCTATACAGTTACATACTGTGGGGGTATATAGATGACGTTTCTATACAGTTACATACTGTGGGGGTATATAGATGACGTTTCTATACAGTTATATACTGTGGGGGTATATAGATGACGTTTCTATACAGTTATATACTGTGGGGGTATATAGATGATGTTTCTATACAGTTATATACTGTGGGGGTATATAGATGACGTTTCTATACAGTTATATACTGTGGGGGTATATAGATGACGTTTCTATACAGTTATATACTGTGGGGGTATATAGATGACGTTTCTATACAGTTATATACTGTGGGGGTATATAGATGACGTTTCTATACAGTTATATACTGTGGGGGTATATAGATGACGTTTCTAAAGAGTTATATACTGTGGGGGTATATAGATGACGTTTCTATACATTTACATACTGTGGGGGTATATAGATGACGTTTCTATACATTTACATACCGGGTGGGGTATATAGAAGTTTCTATACAGTTACATACTGGGGAGGGTATATAGGAGAGGTTTCCATACAGTTATATACTGGGGAGGGTATATAGGAGAAGTTTCTATACAGTTATATACTGTGGGGGTATATAGATGATGTTTCTATACAGTTATATACTGTGGGGGTATATAGGAGAAGTTTCTATACAGTTATATACTGTGGGGGTATAAAGTTGATGTTTCCAGTATTCGCACACCCCCACATCTGCACGTCGATGACCTACCGTCCTGTTCTGGGGCCTGGGTGGGCCCCGCAGTCTCTCCCCAGAGCTGTAATGGGGCTGACGATGCTTCCACTTCACCTCCAGGGGTTCCTGTACTGCAGAGGTGCCCGATGGTCGCCGTTCTTGAGACACGTGGATATCCCACTGAAGCTCCGGGGCTCCATCGTGGGATATGAGTGATGCCCTGAGATATCAGCTCATTCAAGTAATGTTCAATGACCTCCTTTCCCTGTAATGAACAGCGAGGGTCATGACATGTCGTACAGGTCCTAGTGCTGCCCTGAGGTAATAGTTTATAGCACTACAGGCAGAATTCTAATCCTGAGGAATATCCTTTATGGGCCCAGGACTCCACTGCAATGACTGATTTGGCCACTAGGGGGGGCTGTTCAAACAGTTCATATTCCTGTAAAATCCATATAAAGCCATAAAGCGGGAACTAAATAAACTTTAGGAACCTTTCACTAGATACATAATGTGCTCCTAAACGATATCTGACCGCAGGGGGCGCACTCACCCGCTTAATGTTGGCAGTGTACTGCTTCATTGCAATCTTTTCCACTGTGCTCTCAAAACCGAAGAAAGATTTCATGTCGAGAGAAGCCGACTGCTCGAAACACGTCCACTCCTCATTGTCGGGGTGAACCTAGAACCCAAGAACATGTGCTAGAACCGTTGGAATGCTACAATGCAGAACTGCACTTTATATACACTGTGCATCACCCAGTTTTCAGTCTGGTGTCTTATTTCAGTTCCTCAACATTTTCAAGATCTCTGCTTGCTGTCAGGGAATGTAAGTCATTTATTTTTTTTCATTTACATGCAGAGGGTGACAAGTCACACAGGCGCACATGATTTTGGATGTTCACGGTACACATGACAATGGCAGCACGCTGAGCTGCCCCCCTCTTCCTTTACTAAACCAAGGCCCCCCCATAGCAGTTTTATGGGCTGCTGGGATTTAAATTTGACGATCTAATCTGAATTCACATGTATTCCGGCAGCTTGGGGCGATCTGCAGCCTGACTACACGGCAGATGGGATTGCCATATTACAGGATTCTGCTGCAGGTTTTTATGCAGTTTCTACATAGGGTGTAATTAGAAATGTGGCCACACGAGGGCGCTCTTGGCTGCATGTTGCAGATCACGAATTCGAAAGTAATTTCGAATCCTCAAGGTGTTGTGGTCTGTCAAGTAGGTTGAAAACTTGGCTATATCTGAGCCTGGGAAAGCTGGGTGACTACTAATATGGCTTACGTTACTGCATCTATGAAAATAGTCCTGCTTTCTCAGGCTCTATAACTGGGCAGAACCCAAGACGGCTGTGTGTCAATGTCTATGGGACCTGGGGACTGGTTTTGCAGAAGACAGGGTACTGTACAATAAGCAAAGCAGCCCTCCTCTCCCTCTTTTACCTCTTTGTCTCATGCCGCTACATAGTGCAAAGATAAAACTACCATATACAGCCCATATAATACTTCCACATAGTGGATATATAGTATATCATTCTTTAAAAGCTTCCACCAGTAAGCAAATAATGCAAATAATCCCTCAATAAGCCCACATAATACTGCCATATATAGTCCATATACCACCATACAGTGCAGAAATAATATATAATAATCCCTCAAAAAGCCCGCATAGTACTGCCAAATAGTGCCATGATAAAAATACCACATAGCCTCCATATAGTTCACAAATAGTATATAATTCCTCTATGCTAGCACCATATAGTGAGCAAATGTATAAAAATTCCTTAAAAATCATGCATATAGCACCAAGATAAAACTGCCATATACAGCCCACATAACAGCACATATTGCACAAATAACATAAGAATCCCCTGCAAAGTACCGACATATAGTATCAAGATAAAACTGCCATATACAGCCCACATAACAGCACATATTGCACAAATAACATAAGAATCCCCTGCAAAGTACCGACATATAGTATCAAGATAAAACTGCCATATACAGGCCACATAATACCGCTACATAGTGCATAATAACATATAAGAATCCCCTACAAAGTACCGACATATAGTATCAAGATAAAACTGCCATATACAGGCCACATAATACCGCTACATGGTGCACAAATAACATATAAGAATCCCCTTCAAAGTACCGACATATAGTATCAAGATAAAACTGCCATATACAGGCCACATAATACCCCTACATGGTGCATAATAACATATAAGAATCCCCTACAAAGTACCGACATATAGTATCAAGATAAAACTGCCATATACAGGCCACATAATACCCCTACATGGTGCATAAATAACATGTAATAATCCTTTAGAGAGCCTGCATAATAGTGCCATATAATGGCAAGTTAAAACCGCCATATACAGTCTACATGATACCCCTAATAGCGCAAAAAAAAAAATAGATGAATCCCTTGAAGAGCCTGCAGAGTAGTGCCATGCAGCCCCAAGATTATAATATTCCTAGAAGCCCGCATAGTAGCGCCATATCGCTCCCACATATAAATACTGTACCACCATACACTACTGCTTTTATTTTGCTTCTGAGGTTCCTGTTCTTAGGAACCCCTTAGGAAACAAGTGTGCCACCCCCTAAAAAGCACCCCTGTCCCTGTGGTAGCTATCAAATGAAAAATACTCCTTAAAGGGGAAGCGCAGTCTCCAGAATACAGGCTGCTATAACCAGTGCTTGCACAAAGGAACATTACACCAAGAAATTGCTATTTGAGCGATTCCCTGATGTATTTACCCCCAAGATTGAGAGCGTCCTCTCTTAAAGATGTCCCTGTTATCTTCACTCGTGTCTGTGTTTGCAGGAGACAAGTGAAGACAGGAGACAAATATTCAGAGTATGTTATAAAGGTGACTATATTTCAGTTTCGCTTCCATTGCCCCCCCCCCTCTGCGTGCAGGGTCAGGAGAATCCACATTTGACCCCTTGGTTACATTTTTTACCAATATGGCTGCCACCCAGCTCTTTCAGACACCCGGACTGCAAAGGTATGGAATGACACGAGAAGCTGGGACTTACAGAGTAGCTGCAGGTCTCGTTCACCAGGACCCGTGTGGAGAAGGTCTCATTTCGAGCCTCGATGAGCAGCGTCCGATCCTTCCAGTTCAGGGTGTTTTTCTGGATAAAATAAATGAAATCCACCCCGGCAATCTGTAATATAGAAGAGATTATAAAGTGGTCCCGGAGGGAGGACGCTTATGGGTGGACATTGTCAAATCCATCCCTCAGACGATCTCAGGGGCTATGGCTTCAGAGCTTCAGGGAACTTGGGTAACTCTCAATGGTCCAACCGTGCGTTTTTTTTAATAAATATTCCATGGACTCATCGATCAAGTCTTGCATGGCAGGGGTGCTAACCTCAGAGTGACTGTCATATGCTGCAACCATTCCATACCTAGCACAGACTTTAGCATGCTGTTGCTCCAGTGAGTCTTTCCACTGCAACTGTTCCATGCCTAGCCTGGACCACCATGCTGTTACAACCTAGCCTAGACCACCATTGCAACTGCTCCATGCCTAGCACAGACTTCAGCATGCTGTTGCTCCAGTGAGTCTTTCCACTGCAACTGTTCCATGCCTAGCCTGGACCACCATGCTGTTACAACCTAGCCTAGACCACCATTGCAACTGCTCCATGCTAGCACAGACTTTAGCATGCTGTTGCTTATTTGGGCCTTTCCACTGAAAGTGCTCCATGCCTAGCATAGACCACCATGCTGTTGCTTCATTGGGTCTTCCCACTGCGACTGGTGCATGCCTAGCACAGCCTTCAGCATTCCTGTTACTCCAGTAAGTCTTTCCACTGCAAAAATTCAGCATGCTGTTGTCTCAGTGGGCCTTTCCACTGTGACTGCTTCATGTCTAGCCTAGACCACCATGCTGTTGCTTCAGTAGATCTTTCTACTGCTACTGGTGCATGCCTAGCACTGCCTTCAGCATTCTGTTGCTCTAGTGACTCTTTCCACTGTGATTGCTCCATGCCTAGCACAAAATTCAGCATGCTCTTGTCTCAGTGGGCCTTTCCGCTGTGACTGCTCCTCCATGCCTAGCCTAGACCACTATGCTGTTTCTTCAGTAGGTCCTTCTACTGCAACTCCTCCATGCCTAACACAGACTTCAGCATCCACTGCCACCGTTCCATGCCTAGCCTAGATCAACAGGCTGTTACTTAAGTGGGTCTTTCCACTGCGACTGCTCCACGCCTAACATAGACTTCAGCACGCTGCTCCAGTGGGCCTTTCCACTACAGTCCTACGGTGCAGGAAGTCATGGTTATTTGGTCAGAGTCAATCTCACTCACCTTTTTGAGCAGCCGAGGGGCATCCACATTGAGCTTACAGCTCCGCTCCACCACATGTAAGGACCTATCGTCGCTCTTGTGATCATACATGATGTCACTGCCGATGAACACTGGGATAAGCGGGCAGGTTGGGAAGCGTTTCTCGTAGGCCTGCAGAATGAAGACCATAAAAAATAGTTAAACATGAAAATTAATCTGAGGGTGAGATAGAAGCCATCACTGAAATGGAAATAGCACTTAAAGGAACCCCAATCACATTAAAAGTGAGGGTTGCTTATTTTGTTATGTGATTGGCTAAAAGCTCCACAGGCCCAGATGAGAGGGCCTCAAAAATCAGATGAACCTACATGGGTTTTATGACACCTAAGAATAATTTTCAAGAGTTTATTAAACACAGCGCCAATCCCACTCCCTCAGTCCTGTAGGGCCAAAATTGTCAATCATGATGGGATAGCCAGTGACTGGCTGGACGTGGTCATGTGACAGAATTGCAACAAGTGTCATTATCTTCCTTTTATACCACCAATGTTCACTCCATCTCTAAATCTGCTTCAGTTCAGCCATGTCCAAGTGCCTTTAGGCCACTTTTTGGCATCCATGTGAAGTCTTAGCAGCAGCTGCCTGGCATTGGTTGCTAAACTTAAAGGGGTGCTGCCACCATTAACTTTGGTTGGCATGTCAATTGTGTGCACCACTGATTGGTGGGGTCATGATCGCTGAGACCCTGATCAGATCACCCTCCTTGGGAATTGGGATGTCACCAGGCCAAAATGACATCTAAAAAAGCTGTCCTCGTCATCCAAATTGAAGAGTCACATTTTTTTTACAATAACAAACTCTCTCAACAAAAAATTCCATTTGTAAACCATAAAATATATTATAGTAGCTATACTCTTGTACATAGGAGCAGTATTATAGCAGTTATACTCTTGTACATAGGAGGCAGTATTATAGTAGTTATATTCTTGTACATAGGAGCAGTATTATAGTAGTTATATTCTTGTACATAGGAGCAGTATTATAGTAGTTATATTCTTGTACATAGGTGCAGTATTATAGTAGTTATATTCCTGTACATAGGAGCAGTATTATAGTAGTTATATTCTTGTACATAGGAGGCAGTATTATAGTAGTTATATTCTTGTACATAGGAGCAGTATTATAGTAGTTATATTCTTGTACATAGGAGGCAGTATTATAGTAGTTATATTCTTGTACATAGGAGCAGTATTATAGTAGTTATATTCTTGTACATAGGAGCAGTATTATAGTAGTTATATTCTTGTACATAGGAGGCAGTATTATAGTAGTTATATTCTTGTACATAGGAGCAGTATTATAGTAGTTATATTCCTGTACATAGGGGCAGTATTATAGCAGTTATATTCTTGTACATAGGGGCAGTATTATAGTAGTTATATTATTGTACATAGGAGGCAGTATTATAGTAGTTATATTCTTGTACATAGGAGCAGTATTATAGTTATATTCCTGTACATAGGAGGCAGTATTATAGTAGTTATATTCTTGCACATAGGAGCAGTATTATAGCAGTTATATTCTTGTACATAGGAGCAGTATTATAGTAGTTATATTCTTGTACATAGGAGCAGTATTATAGTAAGTTATATTCTTGTACATAGGAGCAGTATTATAGTAGTTATATTCTTGTACATAGGAGCAGTATTATAGTAGTTATATTCTTGTACATAGGAGCAGTATTATAGTAGTTATATTCTTGTACATAGGAGGCAGTATTATAGTAGTTATATTCTTGTACATAGGAGGCAGTATTATAGCAGTTATATTCTTGTACATAGAAGCAGTATTATAGCAGTTATATTTATGCACATAAGAGGCAGTATTATAGTAGTTATATTCCTGTACATAGGAGGCAGTATTATAGTAGTTATATTGTTGTACATAGGAGGCAGTATTATAGTAGTTATATTCCTGTACATAGGAGGCAGTATTATAGTAGTTATATTCGTGTACATAGGAGGCAGTATTATAGTAGTTATATTCCTGTACATAGGAGGCAGTATTATAGCAGTTATATTCTTGTACATAGGGGCAGTATTATAGTAGTTATATTCTTGTACATAGGAGGCAGTATTATAGTAGTTATATTCCTGTACATAGGAGGCAGTATTATAGTAGTTATATTCGTGTACATAGGAGGCAGTATTATAGCAGTTATATTCCTGTACATAGGAGTCAGTATTATAGTAGTTATATTCTTGTACATAGGAGGCAGTATTATAGCAGTTATATTTATGCACATAAGGGGCAGTATTATAGTAGTCCAGGAATGTTATTACAGTAAATTCTTCATTCAGTCTGGATCTTCCTGGTTTTATCTGTGTCAGATTCTCAGCCTCACCTGCTGCGAGTTCTTAGAACTAAACCTGTTTGAACTATCTACAAGACCTTTACAATTACATAAATAGACAAAAGTTCAAATACCTAACCCTCGTAGGTGTATATTGTTGTTAGCTATGAGTAAGGGTTTAATTTACCTGAAAGACGTAAGCGGTTTATGCCTTTTTAATATAATGACATAGAGAGTAAATCTTTATCCTTGTTGCTGGATTTTTTAGATTTTTTTAGAGACTATTTACAATTACAGCTCCTCTTTCTCGGTGAGTCCAGTGCAGTTGCCTCGATTACTTATTATAATGGCTGGACGAGATATTTATAACATAGATAATTTAGACTTTTTTTCTATTAAAAAGAAAAGATGTCCTTCCACATAATGATAACATCCTCATGTAAACCTTGAACAAGCAGCAGGGATGTAAACAGCTCTGTGTCAGTACTGGGAACACTGCAGCTCTTTCTGTCCATTCTCCCAGGAGGAAACCCCAGCACAATCTCTTTACACAACAACCACTGCCATATACCCCAACAGAAAATTGTCCAGGATTACAATAACTATTAATTATTGTATTATTTTATATATTTACTGTATATACAGTGGATATAAAAAGTCTACACACCCC
Organism: Bufo bufo; assembly: GCF_905171765.1. Taxonomy (NCBI): domain Eukaryota; kingdom Metazoa; phylum Chordata; class Amphibia; order Anura; family Bufonidae; genus Bufo; species Bufo bufo. Next base: position 18,983,891 of record NC_053395.1, read on the forward strand.
TGTTAAAATGTCAGGTTTTTAAAAGAATGTGGTTTTAAAATAATGTGGTTGCATAAGTGTGCACACCCTCTTATAACTGGGGATGTAGCTGTGTTCAGAATTAAGCAATCATATTCACAATCCTGTTATATAGGAGTCAGCATACACCGGCCATCATGTAAAGTGCCTCTGATTAACCCCAAATAAAGTGCGGCTGCTCTAGTTGGTCTTTCCTGAAATTTTCTTAGTCGCATCCCACAGCAGAAGCCGTGGTCCACAGAGAGCTTCCAAAGCTTCAGAGGGATCTCATTGTTAGAAGGTATCAGTCAGGAGAAGGGGACAAAAGAATTTCCAAGGCATTAGATATAGTGAAGACCGTCATCATCAAGGGGAGAAAATACGTCACAACAGGGACATTACCAAGAACTGAACGTCCCTCCAAAATTGATGAAAAGACAAGAAGAAAACTGGTCTGGAAGGCGACCAAGAGGCCTACAGCAACATTAAAGGAGCTGCAGGAATAAAAACACATCTGAAGTCTCCCAAAAGCATGTGGGAAAAGGTGTTATGGTCTGATGAAACCAAGGTTGAACTTTTTGGCCATAATTCCAAAAGATATGTTTGGCGCCAAAACAACACTGCACATCACCAAAAGAACCCCATACCCACAGTGGAGCATGGTGGTGGCAGCATCATGCCAAGGGGCTGCTCTTCTTCAGCTGGAACTGGGGCCTTAGTTAAGCTGGAGGGAATTATGAACAGTTCCAAATACCAGTCAATATTGGCACAAAACCTTCAGGCTTCTGCTAGAAAGCTGAACATGAAGAGGAACTTCATCTTTCAGCATGACAACGACCCAAAGCATACATCCAAATCAACAAAGGAATGGCTTCACCAGAAGAAGATTAAAGTTTTGGAATGGCCCAGCCTGAGCCCAGACCTGAATCCGATTGACAATCTGTGGGGTGATCTGAAGAGGGCAGTGCCCAGGAGATGCCCTCGCAATATGACAGATTTGGAGTGTTTTTGCAAAGAAGAGTGGGCAAATCTTGCCAAGTCAAAATGTGCCATGCTGATCGACTCATACCCAAAAAGACTGAGTGCTGTAATAAAATCAAAAGGTGCTTCAACAAAGTATTAGTTTAAGGGTGTGCACACTTATGCAACCATATTATTTTATTTTTATACGTTTTCTTCCCTCCACCTAAAAGATTTCAGTTTGTTTTTCCATTGAGTTGTACAGTTTATAGGTCACATTAAAGGTGGAAAAAGTTCTGAAATGATTTATCTTTGTCTCATTTTTTTTACATCACAGAAACCTGACATTTTAACAGGGGTGTGTAGACTTTTTATATCCACTGTACATCCACATGTGGCAGATGTGTGTTCACCACTTGGTGCAGCTGACTGTGACTTCACCTTACATAGGACTGCATATATATTCCGCACTGTCTGAGAAATCAGCTCTGCTCCATTGTTTTTATTTCATACAAAGATGAATGCATTGATGGCGATAGACGAAGCAGCGGCCACATGGGCCTGCATCTCCTCAGCTTCCTCGCTGAACACAATTTAATTACATGGACAATATCTTAACGTAGATAATATATTCTTAGCAGCAGAAACGAGATTTGGTCGTCTGGTGCAGGAAGGAGCTCGTTCTCACTGGATCCCAAGACAATTAACCGGCATTCCACGCTTCTCATTTGAATTACTTGCCTTAGGCACTGACTTAAGAATGTGTGTTATCAGAATCAGTGGCTTCTGGGTTAAAATCTGGTCATGGTCAACATTTGTACGGAGTCTGTTCCATAAATGCTGAAGATCCTAATGACCTTGTCTATGCAAGAACCACCGGCGCTGGCCAAAGGGGTCCTCATCATGATGTCTGGGATTTGCCAAGTACTGAACTATCTGTTCAATTCTTGTCATGCTGGATTATCAGGTTTTTGTCGATTTGGGTTCTTCTGTAATCACCTCTCTGCCTTGGCCGCCACTCCTTTTTGCATTGGTTTGCATGTAGTGAATCCCAATTTTACATATGTCGTGCCTGTCTCGGCCATGTCCCATCCTGTCTACAGTTTCCATAATGCTTCTATTACACTTGGTGACCTTCAAACTCCAGGAGGCGATGGGGCTGCTGTAGGAATCTGGAATGTGTATGGAAGGCTCAGCGTGTACAGGAGCAGCCCCTCAGCAGGCAAGACCAGATCTAGGCAGCTCAAGGATGAGGAGGGGAAGGGAGGTTATTACTTCAAGGGTCACCGTGACCTGTAATACAGTAAGAACTTCATTCATGCATTCATGCAGCTATGAATATAAACCAGCAAGGACCTCCTGGAGGAGATAGAGGATCTTCTGGATGCCTTGCGTGACCACAAGTTTCTTCACGTCAGAGGTCTTATATAGTTTAAGGGTCTGGTCTAAGGTCAATTTAGGGCTCTGGTCTAAGGTCTATTTAGGGGCTGGTCTGGGGCCTTATATAGTTTATAGGGTCTGGTCCGAAGTTTATTTAGGGGTCTGGTCTGGGGGTCTTATTTAATTTAAATGGTCTGGTCTGAAGTCTATTCAGGGGGCTGGTCTGATGTCCCTATATACTTAGGGGATTCTGGTCTGGGGTCTGCATTTATTTAGTAGGCCTGGTCTCAGCAGTCTTGTGCCGTATGACACAGAGGACAATGACTGGCTGCAGCAGTCATGTGCTGTATACAGCTATGTCAGCGCTGCAGCCTCTGGAAACGGCAGGAGATTAGGTGGTGAGTAGACGATGTTTTGTTATTTTACCACTTTTAAGAGCTTTTGAAATACCGTAAGTCAGACTAGCTTTTTAAGGGGTCTGGTCTGGGGTCTGTTTTAATTCATGTGGTCTGGTTGGGGGAAGTACTTATTTAGAAGGTCTGAGGTTTTATTTAGTTTAGAGTTCTGCTCTGGGGTCCGTATTTACGGGGTCTGGTGTCTACAGTTAGATCTGACCTATGGTCTATTTATTTGGGGGGTCAGGACTGGTGTCTCTGTCTGTATTTATGTAGGGTGTCTGGGGTCTCATTGAGTTTAAAGGGTTTGGTCTGAAGTATGCATTAAGGAGGTTTGGTCGGGGGGCTGAATTTCATTAGGGGATCTGGGGTCTTTATTTAGGGGGTTTGGTTGGGGGTCTGTATTTCATTAGGGGATCTGGGGTCTTTATTTAGGGGGTTTGGTCGGGAGTCTATTTCTTTAGGGGATCTGGGGTCTTTATTTAGGAGGTTTGGTCGGGGGGCTGAATTTCATTAGGGGATCTGGGGTCTTTATTTAGGGGGTTTGGTCAGGGGTCTGTATTTCATTAGGGGATCTGGGATATTTATTTAGGAGGTTTGGTCGGGGGGCTGAATTTCATTAGGGGATCTGGGGTCTTTATTTAGGGGGTTTGGTAGGGGGGCTGAATTTCATTAGGGGATCTGGGGTCTTTATTTAGGGGGTTTGGTCGGGGGTCTGTATTTCATTAGGGGATCTGGGGTCTTTATTTAGGGGGTTTGGTAGGGGGGCTGAATTTCTTTAGGGGATCTGGGGTCTTTATTTAGGGGGTTTGGTCGGGGGTCTGTATTCAATTAGGTCTAGGGTCTCATTTTATTTTAGAGGGTCAGATCTGAAGTCTTTATTCAGGGGTCTGGTCTGGGCTCTGTATTTCTTTAGGGCGTCTGATCTGAGGTCTGTTTTCATTTTTGGGTGTCATACACAATATTTGTGACTGAAATGGAATTGGGGGCATGCCCTATATAAATGGGCAGGGCATACAGTAAAAAAACGCCACCTTTCAGACACTTCTCCAATATTGCCCTATCGCCCTACGCTCTAAATATAAAACCCAAATCACAATAGGGACGAGGCATGCAGGATCTTCATCACAGCAGGACAGAAGATGGGTGACATCGGACAACGCTTATGTATTGACCACATAGAGAACATTTGGGGAGGCAGGTTTAGATTTAAAGGGGTTTTCTCACCACAACATTCTGTTTTCAGCTAATAATGAGGGTCCCGAGGAGGGGACGACCCCACATCCCCATTGCAGCCCACAGAAAAACACTTGGAGTTACAAATGTTAGGTTTCCATTCAGTTCAGGTAATTGCTTTGAGCAGATGCATGTCTTATCGGTGACACAGTAAGAACAGCCGGATCTGAAGGGAGTGGAATAATTGCTAGGACTACACCTATGAGAGGTCCTGTCTACCTTACTGGCACAGGGCTCTCTCTGGATGGCAGGTAGCTGGACCACCATCTGCAGAACATGAAGGAGAGCTTCCATGCCTCCTAATGAGACCCATCTCTTGGGACCAGTGGGATGAATATTCAGTATGTCTGATTGGTTTCCATACTGGAGCTAAAACAGAAGCACGACAGCTCCTGAGGGCATCGTTTACTTAATGAGGGTGTGATGAAAAAGTCATACTAAGAATCTTTCATCTCTTTAGTGCTCTCTAATGATGAGATAGGAAAATGACTACGAGGATATTTCCATGACTGGGTATTAGGGAGTGACTCAGACTCTGCTCCGGTGACATCACTAGCACTACCCATGCTGTAGCTGTAGGGGTTCTGTGAGTATTGGGGCGTTCTTGCTTCATCTGCTTCTACAATGATAAGCTTACTATTCAGGTCACACCATGACATGTATTGTGCAATCATGAGTGTGACATCATCAGATTTTGCTCATGTGATATCACTCGCTTATGGTATTGATTGGTTTCACTGCCTCATCATGGTAGCATCACTAGGTTCTACACATGACTTGGATCCACTGTGACATCACTAGGACTACTACTCTGGCATTATTAGGTTCCATTTTGATGATATCACTGCCCTTTTGTGACATCATAAGGTTCTGCAGATGTGACATCACTAGCTTCAGAGGGTGACATCACTTAGATAAGCAGTGAGATCACGAGGACCACTACTGTAACCTGTAGTAAATTCCACTTTGCTGACATCATAAGGTTCTGCTATTGTGACATCACTAGGATAAGGTGACATCACTAGGTTCTACACATGACTTGGATCCACTGTGACATCACTAGGACTACTACTCTGGCATTATTAGGTTCCATTTTGATGATATCACTGCCCTTTTGTGACATCATAAGGTTCTGCAGATGTGACATCACTAGCTTTAGACGGTGACATCACTTAGATAAGCAGTGATATCACTAGGACCACTACTGTAACCTGTAGTAAATTCCACTTTGCTGACATCATAAGGTTCTGCTATTGTGACATCACTAGGATAAGGTGACATCACTAGGTTCAGCACTCTGACATCATAGTTTCCATAGTCTCCCTAATTAAATCAAGGTCCTTCTGTGACATCATTAGGCTCCTCCTATGACATCACTAAGTTAGCCTATCATCGATAGGTGCCATTCTAGTGATAGCGATGCACTTCTGTGACATAAGGTTCTGTAAGTATGACATCACTACATTTTATCTGTAACATAAGGTTTTGCTGACATTTTCACTAGGTTCTATTTGTGACATCATTTGTGTTCGTTCTGTGAAATCATAAGGCTCTGTTAACATTTTCATTAGGTTCTATTCGTGACATCACTAGGTTCAGTACTCTGACATTATTATGTTCCACCCTACGGATATCAAATGCCCTGCTGTGACATAAAAAGGTCCTATCAACGTGACATCACAGTTTCATATGTGACATCACCAGGTTCTACTCAATGCCGTTATGTGACATCACAAGGTTCTACTCAATGCCGTTATGTGACATCACCAGGTTCTACTCAATGCCGTTATGTGACATCACCAGGTTCTACTCAATACCGTTATGTGACATCCCCAGGTTCTACTCAATGCCGTTATGTGACATCACCAGGTTCTACTCAATGCCGTTATGTGACATCACCAGGTTTTGTCTTTGGCATCACAATGTTCTGTTGACGTTTTTATTAGTTAGTGCTCGAGAGGTTGCATTTTGGTAATATCAATACCCCCTACTGCGACATTTATAAAGTTCTGTTGCCGTGACATCACTATACCTGTGACATCGCTGGTGTCTGTGGTGACATCACTGGATTCCGTGCCCTGAGATGATTTGGTTCCATTAGGTAATATCACTACCCTGTTGTGACGTCGCAAGGTTCTGTCTGTGACATCACCAGTGTCAGTCATGACATCATGAGGCTCAGACATGTATAATTATTTTATTTGGACACGTGAAGCATCGCGGATCGGCTTGTCTTCATTACACAAAGCAGATGAATCACAGATACCTTCAGCACAAAGCTGCAGCTCCAGGCTGTGGTCTCAGGGGGCGCTGTGTAAACAGTCACAAAGAAAAGCCGCCCGGGGGACCTGAGCGGTGACAGCTGCTGCATTGTCAGCATTCACAGGAAAGGGGCCCCGGGGGAGAGGAGCCATCTGAGAACAAGAAGATAGTCCGGCCCCTCAGAAAGGGGCCCCGGGGCCGGATAATGAATGGGGGGCTGCAGACACCGTCATCCCAATGTGATACTCAATAAAACTTCTACCTGGAGTGCCCCTTTATGTAGTTTATTACACCTGCAGCGTGGACTATACACATTGGGACCCATAAATGATATAGGGGGCGTCCCGTACAGATGCTGGAATGGTGCCACACTGCACACACATACACAGGTATACACACTGCACACACATACACAGGTATACACACTGCACACACATACACAGGTATACACACTGCACACACATACACAGGTATACACACTGCACACACATACACAGGTATACACACTGCACACACATACACAGGTATACACACTGTACACACAGGTATACACACTGCACACACATACACAGGTATACACACTGTACACACATACACAGGTATACACACTGCACACACATACACAGGTATACACACTGTACACACAGGTATACACACTGCACACACATACACAGGTATACACACTGCACACACATACACAGGTATACACACTGCACACACATACACAGGTATACACACTGCACACACATACACAGGTATACATACTGTACACACATACACACTGTACACACATACACAGGTATACACACTGCACACACATACACAGGTATACACACTGTACACACATACACAGGTATACACACTGCACACACATACACAGGTATACATACTGCACACACATACACAGGTATACACACTGTACACACATACACAGGTATACACACTGCACACACATACACAGGTATACACACTGTACACACACACACACAGGTATACACACTGCACACACATACACAGGTATACACACTGTACACACATACACACTGTACACACATACACAGGTATACACACTGCACACACATACACAGGTATACACACTGCACACACATACACAGGTATACACACTGCACACACATACACAGGTATACATACTGCACACACATACACAGGTATACACACTGCACACACATACACAGGTATACACACACTGCACACACATACACAGGTATACACACTGCGCACACACATACACAGGTATACACACTGCACACACATACACAGGTATACACACTGCACACACATACACAGGTATACACACTGCACACACATACACAGGTATACACACTGCACACACATACACAGGTATACACACTGCACACACATACACAGGTATACACACTGCACACACATACACAGGTATACACACTGCGCACACACATACACAGGTATACACACTGCACACACATACACAGGTATACACACTGCACACACATACACAGGTATACACACTGCACACACATACACAGGTATACACACTGCACACACATACACAGGTATACACACTGCACACACATACACAGGTATACACACTGGAAATACACTCACATGCAGTGCATCCAGAAATAATACTGTTACTGCACACCCACATGCACTAAACACACCTACAGCGCACACACTAATGTATATTGCAATTACACAGAACACATACAGACACACGCATACCGTGGTGCCTACACACGGACATGACTGACATGCACACATACTGTACATACACACAGAGGCAGTACGGTACATACATACAGTAAATACAAAGCTATACATACTGTACACACAACACAGTAAATACACAGATATACTACTGTACATGAACACGGGCAAATACATACATACTGTACATACACACCTGCAGGGCATACACAAATACATACTGTAACTGTACACCCACATGCAGTACATACAGATACATGCTGAAAATACTGTAGATACTCGCATACAAACATTCACAGAGGCAGACGTGCTGAACATGCACATGACAAACACTTAGGTACACGAACTATAAACAGTTACAGACACACATATGGTACATATTCAGATACACATACAGATACATACTCATATTACACACAAAGAATACATATATACAGTACAGACCAAAAGTTTGGACACACCTTCTCATTCAAAGAGTTTTCTTTATTTTCATGACTATGAAGGCATCAAAACTATGAATTAACACATGTGGAATTATATACATAACAAACAAGTGTGAAACAACTGAAAATATGTCATATTCTAGGTTCTTCAAAGTAGCCACCTTTTGCTTTGATTACTGCTTTGCACACTCTTGGCATTCTCTTGATGAGCTTCAAGAGGTAGTCCCCTGAAATGGTCTTCCAACAGTCTTGAAGGAGTTCCCAGAGATGCTTAGCACTTGTTGGCCCTTTTGCCTTCACTCTGCGGTCCAGCTCACCCCAAACCATCTCGATTGGGTTCAGGTCCGGAGACTGTGGAGGCCAGGTCATCTGGCGCAGCACCCCATCACTCTCCTTCATGGTCAAATAGACCTTACTTTCAAAGTTTTCCCAATTTTTGGGCTGACTGACTGACCTTCATTTCTTAAAGTAATGATGGCCACTCGTTTTTCTTTACTTGGCTGCTTTTTTCTTGCCATAATACAAATTCTAACAGTCTATTCAGTAGGACTATCAGCTGTGTATCCACCTGACTTCTCCTCAACGCAACTGATGGTCCCAACCCCATTTATAAGGCAAGAAATCCCACTTATTAAACCTGACAGGGCACACCTGTGAAGTGAAAACCATTTCAGGGGACGACCTCTTGAAGCTCATCAAGAGAATGCCAAGAGTGTGCAAAGCAGTAATCAAAGCAAAAGGTGGCTACTTTGAAGAACCTAGAATATGACATATTTTCAGTTGTTTCACACTTGTTTGTTATGTATATAATTCCACATGTGTTAATCAGATACACACATGTATAGTACGTAATCAGATACACACATACAGTACACACAGAGTCTATGGGACCTCATTTTCTGTGGCTGCATGTGACCTGGGTAATACCTCCACACCAGGTGTCACCCAGCTTTCCTAGAAGCAGATATCAGTATCATATAGTTCGTCTTTACCAGGTAGACGGCTTTATAACACACAATATAACCGGCATAAAGCTGAATCTGAGACAGACAGAGGAGACCTACAACAGGTTGACCCCCAGATAAACATTAAAGGGGCGCTCCACCTCTGATTAACATAAGCTCCATAGTCAGCAAAAGCAGCCTCTGTTATCTCTGTGATAAACCTCATTCCTGAGACCTGGAAACCATCAGCGAGCAGTAATGTTGCTGTTAATAAATCGCCACATTTGTTTAAATTCTAGAATAATATGAGACACAACAATGTAATATCGAGTAAAACAGCGCTTCGCCTGCATGTTGACGGTTTCCAAATAGCAGGTGATCTGAAAGATGAGCGAAACCGGAGGGGGGAAAAAGAATTGTGGAAATACTATAATGATGCTGGAGGTAACATCTCATGACTTTGTTTATTAAAGATAGAGTTCCTCTTTAAAATTCAATATTTAAACAACAGACCAATCTTTCGTATTGTTATGAGATTCCATAAGCTTTCAATAAAAACCTATTCTTCACAGATACAAACTCTACAATCAGTTAAGTGGAACTCCAACAGCAAATTCACCTGCAGCGCCTCTACAGGAGAAATGAAGTATTACACAGTTCCAACTGAATTCATCTAATGCGCAGAAGTGTTGAGTCCTCCATATTCATGTGGCGCAGAATGGCTTATGACTAGGGGATGTCCAAGAAGGCAAAGGGTGGGAGACCCTACTGTCTGCACCGCCATCGAGCCTCCTCCCCGAAAGAGTGACGCTAAATGTCACATTTTACATTTTTCATACTTTGTCAATAAAACTCTGTCATTGAAGGTGCAATGCTGCGAGAACCACAACACAGCCGCCACTCACTGCCATGTACTGGGGCGGGCGGATAATGAGACGGCGCCATGAATGATTCATATGTTAAAGACGTGTATGAGGAAGGCGTTAAAATTTAAACACAGGAGGAAATCGCAGAGATCTGTAACATCAACTAATAGAGATAATGTAAAGAGATCACAGAGCGATCCACATCACAGACAGATCTCCTGATATCACATCTACTACACCGGACATAATACCGCAATACAGTCACTCTCCAAAGACATACTGATTGTGAGCCCCATTGGGGACAGTTGGAGGATAATGTCTGTAAAGCGCTGCGGAATATAGTAGCGCTATATAAGTGCATGAAATAAATACCTCATCAGACAACACACCACTGCCCAATACATCATCTCCTTACTCATACATTATTGTATATAGGGGGGTGTCTTATACTAGTTATATTCTTGTACATAAGAGCAGTATTATAGTAGTTATATTCTTGTACATAGGAGGCAGTATTATAGTAGTTATATTCTTGTACAAAGGAGCAGTATTATAGTAGTTATATTCTTGTACATAGGAGCAGTATTATAGTAGTTATATTCTTGTACATAGGAGGCAGTATTATAGTAGTTATATTCTTGTACATAGGAGCAGTATTATAGTAGTTATATTCTTGTACATAGGAGGCAGTATCATAGTAGTTATATTCTTGTACATAGGAGCAGTATTATAGTAGTTTTATTCTTGTACACAGGAGGCAGTAATATAGTAGTTATATTCTTGTACATAGGAGGCAGTATTATAGTAGTTATATTCTTGTACATAGGAGGCAGTATTATAGTAGTTATATTCTTGTACATAGGAGCAGTATTATAGTAGTTATATTCTTGCACATAGGAGGCAGTATTATAGTAGTTATATTCTTGTACATGGGAGCAGTATTATAGTAGTTATATTCTTGTACATAGGAGGCAGTATTATAGTAGTTATATTCTTGTACATAGGAGCAGTATTATAGTAGTTATATTCTTGTAAATAGGAGCAGTATTATAGTAGTTATATTCTTGTACATAGGAGCAGTATTATAGTAGTTATATTCTTGTACATAGGAGCAGTATTATAGTAGTTATATTCTTGTACATAGGAGCAGTATTATAGTAGTTATATTCTTGTACATAGGAGGCAGTATTATAGTAGTTATATTCTTGTACATAGGAGGCAGTATTATAGTAGTTATATTCTTGTACATAGGAGGCAGTATTATAGTAGTTATATTCTTGTACATAGGAGCAGTATTATAGTAGTTATATTCTTGTACATAGGAGGCAGTATTATAGTAGTTATATTCTTGTACATAAGAGGCAGTATTATAGTAGTTATATTCTTGTACATAGGAGCAGTATTATAGTAGTTATATTCTTGTACATAGGAAGCAGTATTATAGTAGATATATTCTTGTACATAGGAGCAGTATTATAGTAGTTATATTCTTGTACATAGGATGCAGTATTATAGTAGTTATATTCTTGTACATAGGAGCAGTATTATAGTAGTTATATTCTTGTACATAGGAGCAGTATTTGTCACGGCCACAGTTATGGTCGTGACTCCTTGGGAGTCGCATACAGTTGCCCGCGGTTTTGGTTGTTGTGTCAACCGCAGCTGAGGCATTATGTAGTTGGCCTCGGTGCGGTTGCCGCGGACAACAGCCTTGTGTGCGGTTCCCGGGGAGTTGTTTTGGATGCACGTTTGTATGTCTGGTGTGCACTGTGTTTTATGTTTGTGTGCGCACGGACATCATTCCCCGCACTGTGGTTACCCGTGGCAACCTTAGGTGGTATTATGTACATGTGGTGGCAGTGTCCCGGCCTTCGGGCTGACTCCCTGGACACGTGTGCCACCCATGTCGTTGCTTGCGGCAACGGCCACAGTGTGATCTGTTAGACACTTTTCCTTTTTGAGAGTTTCCCTTCTGTGGTGTGTGTAGGGTTAACTCCCTTCCCAGTGTGTGTGTGATGTCACTGGGTGTGTCCTTTCTTTGGGTGTGGCCACTTTGGGCCTATATAACCTCTCTCTGTGGCAGGGCTCAGGAGGTTGCTTCAGCATGCTTGCTGATAGCAGCCTCCTGTGTTTTTCCATCTGCCTGTGAGAGCCACCACTGTGGTCATAGATTTAAGTTTAAGTTTATGTTTAGGCCTTCTTGTATGTCATGTTGTATGTGATGTTCTGTTGGGACCTTCCTTGTCACTTTTGTGCAGTTTACGGTTCTGGATTCCTGTTGCTCAGGGATCCAGTCAGCAAGGCTGTGGCAGGTTGGTGGAACTTCTAGTTCGCCTGCCATACCCGTAAAACTGTTTGTGTTCCCCTTTTTCCCAACAGCTTGGCCAGTGAGACTCCTGCTCCTCCGCGTCTAGGAGGAGTAGGTCGTCTTACCCTGACTCCTAGCGCAGGGACCGGACGGAGGGTGAGTTAGGGATCCGAGGTTCCTGCGCATGGGTCCTCCTACCTTTAAGGTCGGCCCATGCAGTTAGGAGTTAGGGTCAGGGTAGGGACGCTGTTAGGAGGTGACCTGCTCCCTATCCTGTTCTCCTGGCCGAGTAGGCCTACACCATCTGGCATTGCACGGCTGAGGATTTCCCCCATCCTCAGCCGTGACAGTATTATAGTAGATATATTCCTGTACATAGGAGCAGTATTATAGTAGTTATATTCTTGTACATAGGAGCAGTATTATAGTAGTTATATTCTTATACATAGGAGCAGTATTATAGTAGTTATATTCTTGTACATAGGAGCAGTATTATAGTAGTTATATTCCTCTACATAGGAGCAGTATTATAGTAGTTATATTCTTGTACATAGGAGCAGTATTATAGTAGTTATATTCTTTTACATAGGGGCAGTATTATAGTAGTTATATTCTTGTACATAGGAGCAGTATTATAGTAGTTATATTCTTGTACATAGGAGCAGTATTATAGTAGTTATATTCTTGTACATAGGAGGCAGTATTATAGTAGTTATATTCTTGTACACAGGAGCAGTATTATAGTAGTTATATTCTTGTACATAGGAGCAGTATTATAGTAGTTATATTCTTATACATAGGAGCAGTATTATAGTAGTTATATTCCTGTACATAGGAGGCAGTATTATAGTAGTTATATTCTTGTACATAGGAGCAGTATTATAGTAGTTATATTCCTGTACATAGGAGCAGTATTATAGTAGTTATATTCTTGTACATAGGAGCAGTATTATAGTAGTTATATTCTTGTACGTAGGAGCAGTATTATAGTAGTTATATTCTTGTACATAGGAGCAGTATTATAGTAGTTATATTCCTGTACATAGGAGCAGTATTATAGTAGTTATATTCCTGTACATAGGAGCAGTATTATAGTAGTTATATTCTTGTCCATAGGAGCAGTATTATAGTAGTTATATTCTTGTACATAGGAGCAGTATTATAGTAGTTATATTCTTGTACATAGGAGCAGTATTATAGTAGTTATATTCTTGTACATAGGAGGCAGTATTATAGTAGTTATATTCCTGTACATAGGAGCAGTATTATAGTAGTTATATTCCTGTACATAGGAGCAGTATTATAGTAGTTATATTCCTGTACATAGGAGGCAGTATTATAGTAGTTATATTCTTGTACATAGGAGCAGTATTATAGTAGTTATATTCCTGTACATAGGAGCAGTATTATAGTAGTTATATTCTTGTACATAGGAGCAGTATTATAGTAGTTATATTCTTGTACGTAGGAGCAGTATTATAGTAGTTATATTCTTGTACATAGGAGCAGTATTATAGTAGTTATATTCCTGTACATAGGAGCAGTATTATAGTAGTTATATTCCTGTACATAGGAGCAGTATTATAGTAGTTATATTCTTGTCCATAGGAGCAGTATTATAGTAGTTATATTCTTGTACATAGGAGCAGTATTATAGTAGTTATATTCTTGTACATAGGAGCAGTATTATAGTAGTTATATTCTTGTACATAGGAGCAGTATTATAGTAGTTATATTCTTGTACATAGGAGGCAGTATTATAGTAGTTATATTCTTGTACATAGGAGCAGTATTATAGTAGTTGTATTCTTGTACATAGGAGCAGTATTATAGTAGTTATATTCTTGTACATAGGAGCAGTATTATAGCAGTTATATTCCGGTACATAGGAGCAGTATTATAGTAGTTATATTGTTGTACATAGGAGCAGTATTATAGTAGTTATGTTCTTGTACATAGGAGGCAGTATTATAGTAGTTATATTCTTGTACATAGAAGGCAGTATTATAGTAGTTATATTCTTGTACATAGGAGACAGTATTATAGTAGTTATATTCTTGTACATAGGAGCAGTATTATAGTAGTTATATTCTTGTACATAGGAGACAGTATTATAGTAGTTATATTCCTGTACATAGGAGCAGTATTATAGTAGTTATATTCCTGTACATAGGAGCAGTATTATAGTAGTTATATTCTTGTAGATGTATTGACAAAACTGATTATTATTATTCTCTAACTTGTTCATATATTAGCCCCTCTCCTGCACCTTTCTGTACTTACATGTTGAGGGGCTGACCATCTTTACATGTACTGGGATGAAACAGTACATGAAATTGATTCCAGAAATAATACACTCAGACAGGGTTAAGCCTTTGGCTCCGCTCATCTCTCACTAGAGAACAAGTAGTGTGACGTCAGGGAACGTTGTACAGAAAATGAAGACAAAGCCATGCGAGTTTGATCAGCGGCTCATATATCGCTGGCAGCTCCGACCCAGCTTAATCATTGTGCTCTGCATGCAGACTGCTCAATTGTATAAATTAAGTAACAGATGTAATTTATCCAATAAAGCTTCTTCAACCTGCGCCCAAGATATATACTATACCAGCTGTACACATATAATTATATACAGGAGATACCCAGGTTATACCAGCATGCTCCATATCACTATATACAAGAAGATGTATAACTTATACCAGCTGTACATATATAATTATATACAGGAGATGCCCAGGTTATACCAGCACGGTCCATATCACTATATACAGGAAGATGTATAACTTATACCAGCTGTACATATATAATTATATACAGGAGATGCCCAGGTTATACCAGCATGGTCCATATCACTATATACAAGAAGATGTATAACTTATACCAGCCGTACATGAACTCACCGCCATAACAAGTTCAAATGGGTATTTGTAGACCCGTACTGGTGACTGGTACTTCTGAACCATCTTGTCTCCTGGTATTGGTCTGTAAATGTGAAAATAATTGATGACTTTTCAGGAAGTCTTTTAGTTCCATCTCGGCAGCTCACTAATCTCATAGGGGAAGGGCAGACATCTTTTGGGGAGTAGAACCAGTCGATCAAGTCACAAAATCCTGAAAAACTTGCTACTTTGTATCTCTACCTGTGCATTTAACAGAATAGTGAGCGCAGCTCTGGAGTATAATACAGGATGTAACTCAGGATCAGTACAGGATAGTAATGTAATGTACAGTGAGGTCCATAAATATTGGGACATGGACACAATCCTAACATTTTTGGCTCTATACACCACCACAATGGATTTGAAATGAAACAAACAAGATGTGCTTTACCTGCAGACTGTCAGCTGTAATTTGAGGGGATTTACATCCAAATCAGGTGAACGGTGCAGGAATTACAACAGTTTGCATATGTGCCTCCCACTTGTTAAGGAACCAAAAGTAATGGGACAATTGGCTTCTCAGCTGTTCCATGGCCAGGTGTCTGTTATTCCCTCATTATCCCAATTACAATGAGCAGATAAGGTCCAGAGGTCATTTCCAGTCTGCTATTTGCATTTGGAATCTGATCAACTCTCAAGATGAGATCCAAAGAGCTGTCACTATCAGTGAAGCAAGCCATCATTAGGCTGAAAAAACACAACAAACCCATCAGAGAGATAGCAAAAACATTAGGCCTGGCCAAAACAACTGTTTGGAACATTCTTAAAAAGAAGGATCGCACCGGTGAGATCAGCGACACCAAAAGACCCGGAAGACCACGGAAAACAACTGTGGTGGATGAGCGAAGAATTCTTTCCCTGGTGAAGAAAACACCCTTGACAACAGTTGGCCAGATCAAGAACACTCTCCAGGAGGTAGGTGTATGTGTGTCAAAGTCAACAATCAAGAGAAGACTTCACCAGAGTGAATACAGAGGGGTCACCACAAGATGGAAACCATTGGTGAGCCTCAAAAACAGGAAGGCCAGATTAGAGTTTGCCAAACGACATCTAAAAAAGCCTTCACAGTTCTGGAACAACATCCTATGGACAGATGAGACCAAGATCAACTTGGACCAGAGTGATGGGAAGAGAAGAGTATGGAGAAGGAAAGGAGCTGCTCATGATCCTAAGCATACCACCTCATCAGTGAAGCATGGTAGTGGTAGTGCCATGGCGTGGGCATGTATGGCTGCCAATGGAACTGGTTCTCTTGTATTTATTGATGATGTGACTGCTGACAAAAGCAGCAGGATGAATTCTGAAGAGCTTCGGGCAATATTATCTGCTCCTATTCAGCCAAATGCTTCAGAAGTCATTGGACGGCTCTTCACAGTGTAAATGGACAATGACCCAAAGCATACTGCAAAAGCAACCAAAGAGTTTTTTAAGGGAAAGAAGTGGAATGTTATGCAATGGCCAAGTCAACCTAACCTGAATCCGATTGAGCATGCATTTCACTTGCTGAAGACAAAACTGAAGGGAAAATGCCCCCAAGAACAAGCAGGAACTGAAGACAGTTGCAGTAGAGGCCTGGCAGAGCATCACCAGGGATGAAACCCAGTGACTGGTGATGTCTATGCGTTCCAGACTTCAGGCTGTAATTGACTGCAAAGGATTTGCAACCAAGTATTAAAAAGTGAAAGTTTGATTTATGATTATGAGTTCTGTCCCATTACTTTTGGTCCCTTAACAAGTGGGAGGCACATATGCAAACTGTTGTAATTCCTGCACCGTTCACCTGATTTGGATGTAGATACCCTCAGATTACAGCTGACAGTCTGCAGTTAAAGCACATCTTGTTTGTTTCATTTCAAATCCATTGTGGTGGAGTATAGAGCCAAAAATGTTAGAATTGTATTGATGTCCCAATATTTATGGACCTGATTGTATGTACACAGTGACTTACCTTTTTATAGGTTAATCATCTCCATGTATTGTGGAATGGTGTTTTAGGGTGGACATCCTCTCGTAGTATTGAACCTGGCAATAGATCATATAATGGATTATATCAGTATTTTCTGTTTGGTTTCAGACTTAATGTTCACAATATTGGCATCAAGCACATTTCCAACTATAAAACCTTAGAGGCTTGGAGTTGAGGGTAGTAGTACTCATAGATCTTAAATGGTCCAGCAACATTTACATAATGGATCTGTCCCGTTTCCGTTATGCAGGGGAGTCCTCTCCTGCATCCTGCATAACGTAAACGGGACGGATCCGTTTTGCAGCCCATACACTTCTATTATGACGGAATGAATAACGGAATGCCTCTAAAGGCGTTCCGTTATGCATTTCGTCACAGAATTGCGTTACGGTCCGTGGTAACAGAATCAATAAAGCAATTCACTAAATACCACAAAACGAACCGCAAACGAATTTCAAAATATGAAATACGCTCATCTCTATATACTATGAGCGGTAATCACATAAAACCCCTCAGAACTCTGCCACGGATCACAAAAGTTTAAAAAAAAGTTGTGATAAAGTTTTTCTTTATGTTACAGTGATGATGTCATCCCATCAGATTAAAGGAACTTGGCTTAGATGCCTAGATGCCGCCTGATCATTCCAGGGGCATAGCTATAGGGGGTGCAGAGGTAGCAGTCGTTACCGGGCCCAGGAGCCTGAGGGGCCCAAAGACCCTTGTGCCACATAAGACACTGGCATTATAGAAAGTGTATACTGGTCAATTTACACCTCTGGCTGGAGAGAAGGGGTTAGGTCAAGAATTTGGCATGAGGGGGTGCCCTTTCAATGTTTGCCTCAGGCAGCAGGAAGGCTACGTGCTCCCCTGCCCCTTTCCAACAAGCACTGAGGGAAGGGGCCCAAGCTGAACTCTTGCACTAGGGCCCATGAGCTTTTTGCTACGCCCCTGGCTACAACCCTGCTAAACCAGAATCCTGTTAATTCTGCTACACCGGACAATGTTACTGCAATGGTCTTCAGGTTAACTCTGCTATACCAGATGTTTGTTAACTATGCAACATCTGCTACACCAGCTCTCTGCTGTTCCTCACCACCTATTAATGTTGCTCTAGATAAGTGTTGTCATACAAGTGGTTTAGCGTATCCACCTCACCAGTTGAGAACATAACATGAACTTTGACCAAAAAGTACCAAAAGTAGTAAAAAAAAACAGTACAGGAGTAAAAGAAGAAATCACCAAGAAACCCTCAATGTTCAAGGCTTTGATCACTCAGAATCTCTTCTTGGGCTTCATGTTCTAGGTGTTAAAAGTTCTTCATTATGTAGTGCAGTGCAACCTAAACCCGAGTGTGGACCCAAAAACTCCAAAAGTAGTGAAAGAAAGGACCTCAAAGTAAAAGGAGGAAGGTACTGGAGATACTCTCAATGTAAAAGTGGGTCTTGCTTGGATAATTTACTTTCATGGACTTCATGTTCTACTAGATATCATGACCAACAAGCTTGGATGACCACTGACCCTACAAACCCAATTGCTTGTTAGCCTACAGTGCCATGAACCTGGTCTCTATTGTCAACCAAAAAATTCTAAACGTAGCAAAAGAAGGAACCACAAAGGAGTAAAATAAAAGTACCACCAATGTAGAAGATACTGGAGAAACCCTCAAGGCTCAGATTATGGACTATATTCTCTACCAGGAGTTATGATCTAGAATCAATTATGTTATCAAGGCATGCAAATTCACCTTACTGCACTGCACCTCACCTCTGATGCGAACCAAACAATTCCAAAAGTAGTGAAAGAGACAACCACACATTTAGAGAAAGGATGATACTGGAGAAACCAAAGTTCCAGCAGGAAGTCTTGGTCAAACAGACTACTCTCATGGGTTTCAAGTATCATGAGCTACCAACGTCATACGATCTTGCAAACCCAACTGTTCTCTACTCCGCACCCAAACATACAACCATACCTGCTCTCCAGAAGTTACATCAAAAATTCACAGTGTCTTCCACCTCTTACTCTGGAGCACACCTTCGTATTACATCCATTATTGCTCTGTCTTGGAAGATGATACTCCAAAGACTGCGAGGACCACTGGGAAAATCTTAATGTTCCTATGTTTCCTGTTCTTAGGCAAAC
This sequence comes from Bufo bufo, assembly GCF_905171765.1. Lineage (NCBI taxonomy): Eukaryota > Metazoa > Chordata > Amphibia > Anura > Bufonidae > Bufo > Bufo bufo. Next base: position 19,003,436 of record NC_053395.1, read on the forward strand.
ATCATGCTCCTGGGGTTAAAAGACGTCAATCGACGTTCCTTGAAATAGATGGGAACTCAGGGAATTAGAAGAGATGGGACACTTGGGCACTTGACTTATATGAGAACATGAAAATATTATATAAACTATGGAGATTCAACCAGCCATGGGCATTACTGAATCCTGTTGCTTTAGGGATAGTTGGGACCCACCAGACCTTGGGCAGAAATAGAGGTCCTGGTCATGGGACTATCAACACAAGTTAACCACATGAAAAGACAACCACAGAAGGCACAAATGACCAGCCTTATCCAACCATAGAGTCCACCTTTGGGCCAGGGAAGGGGGACATAGGGTGTATCGATGACTCCAGATTGGTTGGGTGGCATGGATGGCTCAACATGCACAAGGTTGACAAACATGAAGAAAACACTTGAGAAGACAATTGTCAATAGCACCCAAAGTATCTAACTATGGATTTAAATGACCCGACTTACTGTAGGAAAGGCAGCTCTGGAGCACAAAGTGCAGCTCTAAAAAGAAAAAAGATCCAGCAGCATGTGTAGATTTATCATCTGGGAATGAAAGCCATTTGAAAAGCAAGCAAGCTCTTTCCATGTTCTCCTGCATCCATGCTGACTGTTGCCATCCTCTATGCCGGCAGTCTAGGAAGAGTCCCTTCTGCAGACAATCTGGTCATTGCCTCCACTAATGACAATGTTTCCCCTATTAAAAATAACAAGGGCTCCTTTACCAGGCACCAGAGGACATGGCCGGTAGTGGAGCGTGCCGTGGGAGGACCGCCGCCAATCACCGCGCATCCCAGGGACAATGCCCTGCTTAAGAAGCACACAAATGGTCCTTGTGTTGCCGACTCCCAAACCCTTCAAAGCCAGTAGAAGGCTGGAAACTCAAAGCCCCGACACACTGCGCCGACCCCCCTGCATTGTGCAGTTCTTCACCATAAAGAACGTGTAGGAGGAAGAAATAAAGACATTTTTTCACTCCAACCCATAAATTGTCAGCATCGCGGTAACCCCTGCTGTAACTGCAGAGCGGACAATTAGAAGACCTGCCGTATACCGCCGCATTATAGAGTATCAGGAGCAGGGGCATAACTAAAAACAGCTGGGCCCCATACAAACCTCTGAATGGGCCCCCGACCAAGAGCACTTACCTGCTACACGGGAAAGAAAGGGAAAGGACACAATAAACAGTCATGTGAAAAAAAAAAGCAAACTAAGTGTACCAGTCCCCAGACGCCTAACAGTATCAGACCACAGTAATACAGTAGTCGCATTCCTGCACATAGGAGGCAGTATTATAGTAGTTATATTCCTGTACATAGGAGGCAGTATTATAGTAGTTATATTCTTGTACATAGGAGCAGTATTATAGTAGTTATATTCTTGTACATAGGGGGCAGAATTATAGTAGTTATATCCCTGTACATAGGAGGCAGTATTATAGTAGTTATATCCCTGTACATAGGAGCAGTATTATAGTAGTTATATCCCTGTACATAGGGGGCAGAATTATAGTAGTTATATCCCTGTACATAGGAGGCAGTATTATAGTAGTTATATTCTTGTACATAGGAGGCAGTAATACAGTAGTCGCATTCCTGCACATAGGAGGCAGTATTATAGTAGTTATATTCCTGTACATAGGAGGCAGTATTATAGTAGTTATATTCCTGTACATAGGAGCAGTATTATAGTAGTTATATTCTTGTACATAGGAGCAGTATTATAGTAGATATATTCTTGTACATAGGAGCAGTATTATAGTAGTTATATTCTTGTACATAGGAGGCAGTATTATAGTAGTTATATTCTTGTACATAGGAGGCAGTAATACAGTAGTCGCATTCCTGCACATAGGAGGCAGTATTATAGTAGTTATATTCTTGTACATAGGAGCAGTATTATAGTAGTTATATTCTTGTACACAGGAGCAGTATTATAGTAGTTATATTCTTGTACATAGGAGGCAGTATTATAGTAGTCATATTCTTGTACATAGGAGCAGTATTATAGTAGTTATATTCTTGTACACAGGAGCAGTATTATAGTAGTTATATTCTTGTACATAGGAGGCAGTATTATAGTAGTTATATTCCTGTACATAGGAGGCAGTATTATAGTAGTTATATTCCTGTACATAGGAGCAGTATTATAGTAGTTATATTCTTGTACGTAGGAGGCAGTATTATAGTAGTTATATTCTTGTACATAGGAGGCAGTATTATAGTAGTTATATTCTTGTACATAGGAGGCAGTATTATAGTAGTTATATTCTTGTACATAGGAGGCAGTATTATAGTAGTTATATTCCTGTACATAGGAGGCAGTATTATAGTAGTTATATTCTTGTACATAGGAGTAGTATTATAGTAGTTATATTCTTGTACATAGGAGGCAGTATTATAGTAGTTATATTCCTGCACATAGGAGGTAGTATTATAGTAGTTATATTCTTGTACATAGGAGCAGTATTATAGTAGTTATATTCTTGTACATAGGAGCAGTATTATAGTAGTTATATTCTTGTACATAGGAGCAGTATTATAGTAGTTATATTCCTGCACATAGGAGCAGTATTATAGTAGTTATATTCTTGTACATAGGAGGCAGTATTATAGTAGTTATATTCTTGTACATAGGGGGCAGTATTATAGTAGTTATATTCTTATACATAGGAGGCAGTATTATAGTAGTTATATTCTTGTACATAGGAACAGTATTATAGTAGTTATATTCTTGTACATAGGAGGCAGTATTATAGTAGTTATATTCTTATACATAGGAGCAGTATTATAGTAGTTATATTCTTATACATAGGAGGCAGTATTATAGTAGTTATATTCTTATACATAGGAGCAGTATTATAGTAGTTATATTCTTGTACATAGGAGGCAGTATTATAATAGTAATATTCTTGTACATAGGAGCAGTATTATAGTAGTTATATTCTTGTACATAGGAGGCAGTATTATAGTAGTTATATTCTTGCACATAGGAGGCAGTATTATAGTAGTTATATTCCTGTACATAGGAGACAGTATTATAGTAGTTATATTCCTGTACATAGTAGCAGTATTATAGTAGTTATATTCCTGTACATAGGAGGCAGTATTATAGTAGTTATATTCTTGTACATAGGAGCAGTATTATAGTAGTTATATTCTTGTACATAGGAGCAGTATTATAGTAGTTATATTCTTGTACATAGGAGGCAGTATTATAGTAGTTATATTCTTGTACATAGGAGCAGTATTATAGTAGTTATATTCTTGTACCTAGGAGGCAGTATTATAGTAGTTATATTCTTGTACATAGGAGGCAGTATTATAGTAGTTATATTCTTGTACATAGGAGGCAGTATTATAGTAGTTATATTCTTGTACATAGGAGCAGTATTATAGTAGTTATATTCTTGTACATAGGAGGCAGTATTATAGTAGTTATATACTTGTACATAGAAGCAGTATTATAGTAGTTATATTCTTGTACATAGGAGGCAGTATTATAGTAGTTATATTCTTGTACATAGGAGGCAGTATTATAGTAGTTATATTCTTGTACATAGGAGGCAGTATTATAGTAGTTATATTCTTGTACATAGGAGCAGTATTATAGTAGTTATATTCTTGTACATAGGAGGCAGTATTATAGTAGTTTTATTCTTGTACATAGGAGGCAGTATTATAGTAGTTATATTCTTGTACATTGGAGTAGTATTATAGTAGTTATATTCTTGTACATAGGAGCAGTATTATAGTAGTTATATTCCTGTACATAGGAGCAGTATTATAGCAGTTATATTCTTGTACATAGGAGCAGTATTATAGTAGATATATTCTTGTACATAGGAGCAGTATTATAGTAGATATAGGAGGCAGTATTATAGTAGTTATATTCTTGTACATAGGAGCAGTATTATAGTAGTTATATTCTTGTACATAGGAGCAGTATTATAGTAGTTATATTCTTGTACATAGGAGCAGTATTATAGTAGTTATATTCTTGTATATAGGAGCAGTATTATAGTAGTTATATTCTTGTACATAGGAGCAGTATTATAGTAGTTATATTCTTATACATAGGAGCAGTATTATAGTAGTTATATTCTTGTACATAGGAGCAGTATTATAGTAGTTACGTAATTAGTTATGTAGAAGGTAAGTACCTTGATGCAGATAATCCAGGTGGTCAGGTGTTTTTTACATCCACATGTGAAGCTTCTTGTAAACCCTCTAGAATAGAAGAAGGACAGAGACTCCTCACAATGCTGCAGCTGGAGCAGAACATTTCATACTAGTCACCTCTGCCTATATACAGTATATAGTGCTACAGACTCTCTCCTATGGTTTCGGCTATACTGGCTATCAAAATTTTGTTTTCCAAAACAAAGGAAGGCTTGACAGAGCATGCTGGGAGTTATAGTGCCGAGGACCAGTGATGAAAATTGGAGCATGGAGTACTAATAAGCAACACATTTGTATCGTTTTTGCACTACTGTCTCTTTAAATCAGAGATCAGATTAGGGATTAGGATTCTCAGTGTCTAAATAATCCCAGTTTTAGCCCCAAATAACCTGGCGAGGGCCGTCTTCTCCGCGGAGGTGCCACTTGTTGAGCTGAGGAGTTAGTTCCAGATAAAAGATCAGGGTGACTCCGGGAGGTTCAGGCGCGCGCACCGGCTGCCGGCGGGGGCTGCGTACCGGCTCGGGTATCACAAGGCTGTAATGTGACCCGGTTTCATAGATACCCGCATGCGGAGAAGGAAGGAGAAAGCTGCAGCCTGACACCCGACGGCTATTTTGGTGACAGAATTGTATGTTCTTTCAGGACGTTGTCACTCCTCCCTTGACCCTCGAAGCTGCCCTTAAAGAGCCAAGAAGACCTCACCCAACTTTTTCAGACTCGTGAACGGCAATGCGATGTGCAACTCTCCTACTAACACTATAACCTGCCATTCAGGATTCTGGGAAAGCTGGATTACAATGGGTATATGGGCATAGCTACCACAAGGATGGGTGCTGCTACCCAGCTTTCTCAGACTCATCGGACTCACTACGCAGAGAGGCGTCAGTGTGATACATTATAAGGACTCATGCACGTGAACGGATTTTCTTTCCGTGTCCGTTTTTTTTCTTGCGAACCATATGCACAACCATTCATTTCAATGGGTCTACCAAAAAAACGGAAGTTACTCCGCATGCATTCCGCTCTGCGAAAAAATAGAACATGTCCTATTATTGTCCGCATCACGGACAAGGATAGGATGGTTCTGGTTCTATAACCGCCAAGCTGTTCCGTTACGCAAAATGCGTAATGCACGCGGACGTCATCCGTATTTTTTGCGGATCCGTGTTTTGTGGGCTGCAAAATACATACAGTCGTGTGCACGAGCCCTAACTAGGTATGCTTCCCATTCAGGATCCTGGGAAAGCTGAGTGACCATCAATAGATCAGGTTGTCACCCAGCTTTCTCAGACTCCTGAATGGTAAATCTGCCTCCAAAAATAGGGTGATGACCCCTACCAGAGCTGTACCAGAGCGGATCCAGTCTTTTCCATGAAATTAGATAGGACGACTCAAACTCATTTTAATTCAGTTTCCATTTGTTGACTGCCAGCAGAGATCTTAAAAATGGTGATTCGTCTATTCTGCCTCTGTGAGGATTGCCTACGCGTACATACATTGTAACAATATGCGACGGCGCGAGCGGGACTAGCTCAAGGTTTTCAACCTCTGAATGTAAACGATGTTGTATTTCCATTCACTGACATGAAAGAAACACGTACCCCGAGCCCCTGACGCGGTGGTCCCGCCCTGGTGCCATAGGTATCGGGTTCCTTCACACGTAATCCCTCTTTATTAAAGTCTTAGAAATCCTTTGCGTCCAATTTCTGAGAATTATAAGACGTTCATTCCATGGGATACAGTTACTTACAGGAGCTTTCAAACTTCGCCAGCGCCTCCCCCCTACCCCCCCATATCCATACCCAGAGCTGCGCCTATTGGGTTACAGCCCTTCGTCGCTGGAATCACAGGCGACTTATGCAAGTCACAATATACTGCACTTATATAATGGAGGGTGACAACACGCAGAATACATCAAATGCACAAATAGTAGCCCATGGTAACCATCGCGGGGCCAGTGAGCATTTAAAGGGAGTGTATCACCCCTAATTTAGATCGCTCATTTCTATAATATGTACCATTGGAGACCTCTTCCTGTTGAGTACGTTGACACTTCTTCCATTTCTGTAGGACATTCCCTTCAAATCTTCTTGCAGGTTTAATATGACTTGTAGTACCACTTTTCACCACTGCCAATTTTCCATTGAAACCTATGCAACAGCGCCCCCCCCCAACTTCAGCTCTAAAGTCTAAATTCTGATTTTTTTTAAAAACTATAACTTTGGAATAATAAAATTGAACAGAAAACAGTTGACATATTTTTAACCAGAAAGAAAAACTTTACAAATATCTGATCTTTGGAGAAGGAGGGATACAAACCCTTTAAATCGGCTTTAGGGAGCGATGGCACAAACAAAAGGCAAGAATCCCAGTTCAGGAAGGGATAAAGTCGTCTGGGGTCGGATTTCTCGCCGCGTCTATCGTCCCATCAGTATGCCACCTTCTCAAGGACAAGATCTTTCCACGGATATCGCACGGTGGAAACTCGAATTACAGCTCAAAAGCGCAGAAAAGTACAAAGCGTTGGCGCGTGTAATAAATCAGGTGCTGATGCCGTCAGTCAGAGCCCTTCAAGGTCAGGACCAGCATCTTCCAGAGTCGGGGCGACTCAAGACTCCAGAAGTATCCAGAGGAAAGAGGAAGAACTTTCTCATTTTCTTCAAATGTAAAAACTTCTCTAAGTTCTATCCATTCCCGGGAAAGCTGGGTGACGGCCTATATGGTCACTATCCAGGTGCCCAGTCCTGAATGGTCAACCTGCCTGGTTATGAAGTCTAAGCCCCAGGTGGATTCACCTCTCGGGGGCCGGGAAAGCTGGGTGATAAAACGTGTGGAGGACGTTTCGGCTCCGGCGGGGGTCGGAGCTTGTCTGAAATCTGCCTGGTCATAAAGTCATACGTCGTCCACTCGGTGACGAGACCGTGCAGGAGCCTGGGAAAGCTGGGTGACAACTGGTTTGCATTAGTTGTTCTCACGAGACTCCAATCCCGCTGATCCTGTGGTCGGGCAGTGACATGAGACCGGGATCTGCGCTGGGGGGGAATTTGCATGACTGCAGTGACCTGCTGCAAAAATATTCACCCCCCGCTCTATCCATAACCGCTGACACATGGGGGGTGTACAGAGTTTTGCATTCTGTGGAAGCGGCTTTGAATGGCTTCCACTCCCCCACTCCCACCGCATACCCCATCCAAAAATATTCATGCCCCGTCCCTCTACTGGCCCCCAAATACAGGATAGAAAGAAAAGCCTGAACTCTATGTATTTACTGGGAGGAATTCATTATTCCCCCTACACCTGCCTTGATGTTTAATTTCCTCATCATTGTCAAGATCTCTGCTTGCTGTCAGGGAAAGTGAACAGTGCCATTTGCATCCAGAAGATGGCACAGACCGAATACTTTTCACAGCTGAAGGTTTGTTACAATTATATCCAGTCTAGATAATCCACTGTGAGCTGATCAGACTGATACATTCACCTGCATCGACACATTGTAACAAAGTACCAGGACGGAGGCTTGCGCTACTTAAAGGGGAATGCCCCCAGTAATCAAGGGGGTGGCCAGCTCGTCAGAATGATTGTCTCAGCTAATTAACCTGACTAGTAATTAATGGCATCCCCTCCTCTTCAGAAGACAATCACCTCCACTGTCCAGGTCCATCCACCAGTCAGGTATCTCCAGCTACAAACATCTCAGGATCCATCTGTTCTCTAATGTCCCCTCCCCAGTGTCACCTTATATAAGCCCCGCCCCCTGACCTCTGACCTGCTGCAATCAATGCCCACTCACCATCCACCCCAGTACCAGGTATTATATCACCGGTATAGAGGTATTAAATCACAGGTATAGAGGTATTATATTACAGGTATAGAGGTATTATATCACCGGTATAGAGGTATTAAATCACAGGTATAGAGGTATTATATTACAGGTATAGAGGTATTATATCACCGGTATAGAGGTATAAAATCCCCGGTATAGAGGTATTATATCACCGGTATAGAGGTATTATATCACCGGTATAGAGGTATTAAATCACAGGTATAGAGGTATTATATTACAGGTATAGAGGTATTATATTACAGGTATAGAGGTATTATATCACAGGTATACAGGTATTATATTACAGGTATAGAGGTATTATATTACAGGTATAGAGGTATTATATCACCGGTATAGAGGTAGAAAATCCCCGGTATAGAGGTATTATATCACCGGTATAGAGGTATTATATCACCGGTATAGAGGAATTATATTACAGGTATAGAGGTATTATATCACCGGTATAGAGGTATTATATCACCGGTATAGAGGTATTATATCACAGGTATAGAGGTATTATATTACAGGTATAGAGGTATTATATTACAGGTATAAAGGTATTATATCACAGGTATAGAGGTATTATATTGCAGGTATAGAGGTATTATATTGCAGGTATAGAGGTATTATATCGCGGGTATAGAGGTATTATATCACGGGTATAGAGGTATTATATCACCGGTATAGAGGTATTATATCACCTGTATAGAGGTATTATATCACCGGTATAGAGGTATTATATCACCGGTATAGAGGTATTATATCACCGGTATAGAGGTATTATATCACCGGTATAGAGGTATTATATCACCGGTAAAGAGGTATTATATCACGGGTATAGAGGTATTATATCACCGGTATAGAGGTATTATATCACCGGTATAGAGGTATTATATCACCGGTATAGAGGTATTATATCACCGGTATAGAGGTATTATATCACCGGTATAGAGGTATTATATCACCGGTATAGAGGTATTATATCACCGGTATAGAGGTATTATATCACCGGTATAGAGGTATTATATCACCGGTATAGAGGTATTATATCACCGGTATACAGGTATTATATATCACTAATCTCTGACTGGTGCAGGGACACTACTTACCACGCGGGGGCGCTCTCTCTCTCTCCGGTCACACATGCCGCTGGCCGCACTCTCGCCTCCTCCTCAGTCCCGGCGCCTGCTCCCGGATCTGGCTGTCCTACACACAGCGCTACAACACAGGCCACGCCTACCTCACTGACAGCGATGAATAACCCCGCCCATCACCATGACAACGGAACACCAGAACCGAACGGACCCTGTGATTGGCTCCTTAGCGCTATAATTGACCCAATGAAAAAGTACCATCCTACATATTAATGCACTGTACAGGGGACACACCCCCTGTCCGTGCGCCTATCCCTGTGGAGCTCCTCCCCTGCCCAACCTACATTTTTGGTCTTTTACCAAACGTTTTCCCACGCAGATGTACGAGAGAAAAAGGCTGTACCATTGTGAGATGGGGGGGAACACCTGCACTGGTAAAGTGTGTCCTGACAGGCTGCAGAGCTTCACGGCATGCTGCGACCTGTGGTTCCACAACGGTAACAATGTCATAAATAATGTAACTGAAGAGGAAATGAATGGGGGAAATGAAAGAGGACACAAGAGTGATGGGGGAACTACCAGAGGACCTGAAAGGGGTACTCCACCCAGATACCGCCCGTCTGGGGGAGAGACAAGAGCTTTACACCGGAGGGGCTCAGTGAGCCCACCCTGCCACCCAGAATAGCACGCTGGGAGTTGTAGTCACACTATAGCTGGAGATCAGTGGAATATACAACCACAGCATATATAAAACTGTATTTACAGGTAAAAACTGCCCCCTGGTGGTAATAAAAGGTAACACAGGTAATGTACATCAGATACCAGAGGAGATATTCCTGTACATAGGAGCAGTATTATAGTAGTTATATTCCTGTACATAGGAGCAGTATTATAGTAGTTATATTCTTGTACATAGGAGCAGTATTATAGTAGTTATATTCCTGTACATAGGAGGCAGTATTATAGCAGTTATATTCATGTACATAGGAGGCAGTATTATAGTAGTTATATTCTTGTACATAGGAGCAGTATTATAGTAGTTATATTCTTGTACATAGGAGCAGTATTATAGTAGTTATATTATTGTACATAGGAGGCAGTATTATAGTAGTTATATTCTTGTACATAGAAGGTAGTATTATAGTAGTTATATTCTTGTACATAGGAGGCAGTATTATAGTAGTTATATTCCTGTACATAGGAGGCAGTATTATAGTAGTTATATTCTTGTACATAGGAGCAGTATTATAGTAGTTATATTCTTGTACATAGGAGCAGTATTATAGTAGTTATATTCTTGTACATAGGAGGCAGTATTATAGTAGTAATATTCTTGTACATAGGAGCAGTATTATAGTAGTTATATTCTTGTACATAGGAGCAGTATTATAGTAGTTATATTCTTGTACATAGGAGCAGTATTATAGTAGTTATATTCTTGTACATAGGAGGCAGTATTATAGTAGTTATATTCTTGTACATAGGAGCAGTATTATAGTAGTTACATTCTTGTACATAGGAGCAGTATTACAGTAGTTATATTCTTGCACATAGGAGGCTATATTATAGTAGTTATATTCTTGTACATAGGAGGCAGTATTATAGTAGTTATATTCTTGTACATAGGAGCAGTATTATAGTAGTTATATTATTGTACATAGGAGGCAGTATTATAGTAGTTATATTCTTGTACATAGGAGCAGTATTATAGTAGTTATATTCCTGTACATAGGAGGCAGTATTATAGTAGTTATATTCTTGTACATAGGGGCAGTATTATAGTAGTTATATTCTTGTACATAGGAGGCAGTATTATAGTAGTTATATTCTTGTACATAGGAGCAGTATTATAGTAGTTATATTCTTATACATAGGGGGCAGTATTATAGTAGTTATATTCTTGCACATAGGAGGCTATATTATAGTAGTTATATTCTTGTACATAGGAGGCAGTATTATAGTAGTTATATTCTTGTACATAGGAGCAGTATTATAGTAGTTATATTATTGTACATAGGGGGCAGTATTATAGTAGTTATATTCTTGCACATAGGAGGCTATATTATAGTAGTTATATTCTTGTACATAGGAGGCAGTATTATAGTAGTTATATTCTTGTACATAGGAGCAGTATTATAGTAGTTATATTATTGTACATAGGAGGCAGTATTATAGTAGTTATATTCTTGTACATAGGAGCAGTATTATAGTAGTTATATTCCTGTACATAGGAGGCAGTATTATAGTAGTTATATTCTTGTACATAGGGGCAGTATTATAGTAGTTATATTCTTGTACATAGGAGGCAGTATTATAGTAGTTATATTCTTGTACATAGGAGCAGTATTATAGTAGTTATATTCTTGTACATAGGAGCAGTATTATAGTAGTTATATTCTTATACATAGGGGGCAGTATTATAGTAGTTATATTCTTGTACATAGGAGCAGTATTATAGTAGTTATATTCTTGTACATAGGAGCAGTATTATAGTAGTTATATTCTTGTACATAGGAGGCAGTATTATAGTAGTTATATTCTTGTACATAGGAGGCAGTATTATAGTAGTTATATTCTTGTACATAGGAGGCAGTATTATAGTAGTTATATTCTTGTACATAGGAGGCAGTATTATAGTAGTTATATTCCTGTACATAGGAGGCAGTATTATAGTAGTTATATTCTTGTAGATAGGAGCAGTATTATAGTAGTTATATTCTTGTAGATAGGAGCGGTATTATAGTAGTTATATTCTTGTACATAGGGGGCAGTATTATAGTAGTTATATTCTTGTACATAGGAGCAGTATTATAGTAGTTATATTCTTGTAGATAGGAGCGGTATTATAGTAGTTATATTCTTGTAGATAGGAGCAGTATTATAGTAGTTATATTCTTGTACATAGGAGCAGTATTATAGTAGTTATATTCTTGTACATAGGAGCAGTATTATAGTAGTTATATTCTTGTAGATAGGAGCGGTATTATAGTAGTTATATTCTTGTACATAGGAGGCAGTATTATAGTAGTACATTAAATTGCTTAGCAGGCGGTGACAGTGAGCACATCTTCTCCTCCCTGGGTAAAGTAAATATATAATGTTTGCTCCGCATTTACAATTATAATAAAGCTATTGAGTATTTCCTTCTGATCAGTGTCATGTCTCTCGGGGGTTATCTGTGTATTATTAGTGATGGCAGTTTCTGGCAGTATCCTCCATAAATACATGATATCTATTGACTGCTCTGAGTGATGGTTGTATATTTACCGGTGCTGCAGTGGAAGGTTCGGGGCTCTTGGTCATAGCCATATATCGCTGTTACCTGTGGTGACTGCAAAATTCGAGGAGTCACGGGACGCACAGTACCAGCATCAGTCAGATGAGAGCTTCTGTCACAGACCAGGCTGCTAGCCCAGCTATTTGTTAAGCCGCTGCAAACTCCATCCTGCAGAGCCAGCATATTTCCCCCTGAATTAGTAAATTGAGGGCTGGGAGCGTGATGACATCATGCATCAGGATGAGTTCGGCCATTATCAGGATCTTAACACCTTTTCTATTGATTTTTACACTATCTACTTCCTGGAAAGCGAGAAGTACATTATACATAATGTGTACTTTATAAGGAGCTGCTGCCTCCATGCTGGACGTAATAACTCCAGGAATTGATGCATCAATTATTATTGGGCTGTTAGAGTCTGAGAAAGTATTTGGATGATAAGAGTTATATTACATTTCATTTAAAGGTCCAGTTAAAACTCCTATGTACAAAAATATAACTACTATAATACTGCCTCCTATGTACAAGTATATAACTACTATAATACTGCTCCTATGTACAAGAATATAACTACTATAATACTGCTCCTATGTACAAAAATATAACTACTATAATACTGCTCCTATGTACAAGAATATAACTACTATAATACTGCCTCCTATGTACAGGAATATAACTACTATAATACTGCTCCTATGTACAAGAATATAACTACTATAATACTGCCTCCTAGCTGTGAGGACGTGTGTCAGTAGCTCTCCTGAGGCTTTGGATGTCTGGAGAAAGCCCAGGGCGGGGCCACTCTGGGTGGGGATGCTCCCCAAGCAAGGCCCAGGCTCCAAGGCCTATTCTGGGAAATAATTCCCAGACCTCTCACACCATGGATAATTATCCAAAAGTTTCTTTGGAAGGAAGGAATGTTCCGAGTGTTGCCAGTCCCAGTGCAGCAGGAAGCAAAGATGAAAAGAAAATGTTTGAAGTAAAGAAGGAGACATCGCTGAGTAAGACCATGGCTGCAGGTGTGCAATCCACCCCACCCGCAGGCAGACAGAGGAGAACTTCCCTGGAGAAGCAGACCATGCAGGAGAATCTGCAGCAGCCTGTCCTGATACGGTCTGACCGCACACGTTACGGGAGTGGGAACAGCGCAAAAGTCGCCAACCCGACAGATGAGACCAGAGGGAATACTGAAGGAAGGCTTCATGGGGCCACAAGTGCAGTCACTGGGAAGAACCAGGGGCCCAGTCCCCAATCTGGAGATAGTGACCTTGCAGCAGTGACCACGGCTGCACCAAGTCCAGTGCAAGGACCAAGGAGCCATTCTGTGAGTACACTGCCGGCGCAACCCCCCAATACTCAGCGAGCACCTGAACTATGTCTGGCCGAGCGGATCCCAGCTCTGGTCAAGAGACTGGAGACATTAAAAAGAACAAAACTACAGCTGCAGAAACAGATAGATTGTGTGTATAAGCTAAAGGCAGCAAACCCCAACAATCAGGTTGTCCATGACAAGAAGCTGAGCGCCCTCGCTGTGCAGCTCGCTGAGACTGTGCAGGACATGGAGGCTGTACTGGAGCAGATGGGACCAGTCGCTGAAACCTTCAGGAACCAGCAAAGACTTGAGGGACATGGGGGAAGACCTGCGCCAGAACCATCTCCATCTATACCCAAGTCTCCAACCTGTCCAGATGACACCCAGCAGGCCTGTGCAAGACCAGTCCTCAGACCAGCCAGCTTCCCTTTTGAGAAAGGGAATTTGTACAAAGAAGTGGGAGAAAGTGTCCAGCAACAGCAAAGACCTGCAGAGACTCCTCAAAAGGTACCACAAGTCCCAGCGGTTTGTATTGTGAAGCAGGACTATGGACTCAAGCCAGAAGGTAACTCTGCAGTAGCAGTGCAGTCACCACAAGCCCTGGGGGGCAGTAGAGAGCAGCAGGACTGTGGGCTCTCGCCTGAAGGTAACTCTGCAGTAGCAGTGCAGTCACCACAAGCCCTGGGGGGCAGTAGAGAGCAGCAGGACTGTGGACTCTCGCCTGAAGGTAACTCTGCAGTAGCAGTGCAGTCACCACAAGCCCTGGGGGGCAGTAGAGAGCAGCAGGACTGTGGACTCTCGCCTGAAGGCAGCAGTGCAGCAGAGAGCTCACAGGTCATGGCTCAGCAGGACTGTCGGGGCTCTGTAGAGCAGGATCATACTGCTAGTGACTGCACTGATATGACTGTATGTGATGTTACTGATGATGTTTCTGCAGAGGGGAGCGCTTCACAGTGTGTGTGGGATTTGGGGTCATCTCTGGAGTCAGGTCCACCATTAGATCAGCCTTCAGAGGCTTGTGACCCGCAGAGTATTGAGGATGATGGTGGGGAGGGGGCTGTACAGTCTGATGCACAGCACTTCCCCCCTTTAGTTACACCAGAAGTGTCAGACCCCCATAGTGCAGGCAGTCAGCAGCCACCACAGCGCCCCCAAGTACAGCAGGAGGGTGGAACTGGTGGTGTCTCCTCTGGTAATGCCTGGAGCCGTGGGTCACCATCCTTCAGGTCTAATGTGAACTATACAGGTCAGGCTTTTAAGAGGAGGAACGTGGTCAGGTTCAGACATAGAGGGGACAAGGAGGAGTTGCCCGACAGGAGGTTTGTGGTCCGTGAACTTCTGTGCCACCAAATGGGTTTCCTGCCATCTAACATCCTGGCAGTGATAAACCTTCCTGACAGGCAGGGGTATGACGTCAGTTTTAAACTCATGTCTGACCTGGACCGCTTCTGGGCTCATTTCGCCCGGGTGAGAGATGCTGATGGCTGGAATAAGTTCAGCCTCATCCCCATCTCTAGACCGGACACAGCAAATGTCACCATAATATTCTGGAACGAGTCGGTACCACACCAGGATATTGTTGTATGGCTAAAAAGACACTGACCTAATGTCAGATCTGACCAAGACCAGGGACGAGGATGGCATATGGACTGGGGGGTGGAAGGTCCTGGTAAAGTTACGGCAGGTTAACAACATCACCCAACATCTGCCCAACTCATTCTTTATTGGCCGGGAGAAAGGGGTATGCTTCTATGCGGGTCAGCCTAGAAAATGTTTTAAATGCGGAAAGGCCGGTCATATTGCGAGTGTGTGCACCCTGGTAAAATGTAACTTATGCGGGGAGATCGGCCATGTCAGCGCCACCTGCCAGAACATCCGGTGCAACCTCTGTGGTAGGATCGGTCACTCCCACAGGGACTGTCCAGACGCCTGGCATAATGTTTGTAAGGACTTCCCTGATGAGGACTTGCTGGAAGTGGCAGATGACCTAGAGGAGGAGACGCTGTTGTCAGGGTCAGCAGTGACACCGCCCGAGCCTCAGCACAACATGGGTGACAATATAGGTGACATAGTGCCTGACCAGTCCCAGCCAGGAGCCACTGAGGGGAACGGGGAGGTCACTGAGCAGGTTGTGGGCACGTCGTCTTCTGCCCCAGCATCAATAAATCCGCAGAAGAAACGGAAGAAGGACAAAACCAGCCGTAAGCCTGAGGGGGAATGGACCACTGTCCAAAAACCTTCCAAAAAGAAAGTAGACCCCGGGTCAGGTGTCATGACTATCACAAATAGGTACGGTGTCCTATCAGAGTCAGACGCTGAGGAAGAGATGGAGAGAGAGTTAAAGAGGGTGGTAGATGAATTTAATGAGGACCAAGAGGGCGATCCCCCCACAAAAAGGAAACCCCCGCGAGCTAAACGTCTGTCCGAATCAGACATGGAGACAGGTGGTCGGCAGGTGGGCTCAGACTTAGATCTATGATGATGGGGGTAATATCTCTGCTACTTGTGCTTTGCTTTGCTTTGATGGCTGACTTTACCCTTAAAGTGTTCTCCAGTAATGTGAACAGTGTCAGAGTGAGGAGGACCAGGCATGTGGTTTATGAACATCTAAGGTCTCTTGATGCTGATGTCTTTTTCTTACAAGAGACACGTTTGAATACTCTAGGACTCTTACGGGAAGCCGAGCGTGAATGGCGGTCTGGTCCATCCTTTTGGTCACTGGCTGTAGAACCAAGTGCCGGGGTCTCTATCCTCTTTAACACCAATGATATAACTATACATAGGTTGACAGAGGTATTGATGGGAAGGTGCCTAATTCTGGAAGTTACTATTCGGGGTAGGAGGCTCCGTCTTATAAATATCTATGGTTCGCAGACAGTGACTGAAAGGGTTAACCTTTATAATGAAGTGAAGCCATATCTCTTCACATCTATCCCTGTCATCATGGCTGGAGATTTCAATGCCACCAGGACATCTTGTGACAGGACCTCTAATAGGCCTCTTACCAGAGACTCCAAGGTCCTAAACAGAATTATTCAACAGGCCGGGTTGTCAGATGTGTTTGTGCAGGGTGGTCGGAAACCAAAATTTACTTATTTTTGTGGTGAAAGAAGAAGTCGGATAGATTTAGCTCTGGTGAGTCCCACAGAGACCATTGGTGAAAAAGATGAGAAGATCGTCCCTTATTCAGACCATCTGGCCTTATATTTCTGTTTAGGTGTCACAAAGTGTTCTGGGACAGGTAGAGGGTTATGGAGACTTAATTCCAGTCTATTAGAAGACCCTTCGGTTCAGAGTCATGTTCACTCTCTTATACAGAGTCAGCTAGAGAGAGTGGACTTTTATGACAATATGGCCGACTGGTGGGAGGATGTCAAGGATGAGATCAGATCCCTCTTAAAGAGACTGTCAGTTATAAAGGGGAAGAGTAAGTATGGCCAGTATCTCAAGCTGCGGAAAGAATTGGAGTCACTATATTCGGCGGGAGGGGATGACCAACAAAGGATAGACCGGCTGAAATCTGAGATAAGGCAGTATCAGTACAGCAGGTATACCTCCCTGGTTCTTGAACGGGATTATGGGACCTTAGGGTCTCCTGATCCCTTTGAGAATTGCCGGGAGCGAGTGGCAAATAAATCTGTCACCGGTCTCACTGACCCCCAGGGTGTTTTGCAAGAATCTCGGGAGGGTATCCTGGGGGTGGTGAGATCTTACTATGCTGACTTGTTTCAGAGGAAGGTTTTGGATAGAGACAAGATGACCCAATTCTTGGAGGCAACTCCGCTCCCTGATACTAATGATTTGGACTTTTCTCCTTTGACAGCAGATTTGACGGTGGCGGAGGTTAAAGAGGCAATTGATAAGTTACATCTGAAGAAGGCACCAGGTCCAGATGGGATAACAGCAGAATTCTATAGGACATTCAGAGACCTCTTGGCCCCAATCCTCGTGGATGTATATACAAATTGTCTAGAAAGTCACCTGATGCCTCCATCCATGAGAGTGTCCTCGCTGATTCTGCTGTCCAAAGGTAAAGAGCCGAGTGACATCAAGAACTGGAGGCCGATTGCCCTCTTGAATGTCGACAGAAAGATTCTGGCAAAAATTCTGTTTTCTAGATTAGTTTGTCTGTCCTCAGCACTGTTGGCAGGCTGTCAGTTTGGCACAGTAGAAGGGCGGAACATCTCTGGAGCAGTCATCTCGATAAGGGAGATGTTTGAGAGATGTAAAGCCCTGAGGGGTGGGAGATATGTTGTGAGTCTTGACCAGGCTAAAGCCTTTGACAGAGTAGATCATGAGTATCTATGGGCCACTTTGTCAAAGTACGGTATTCCGGGGCATTTCATCGATTGGCTGAAGACTCTGTATTGCGGGGCTGAGAGCTTTCCTCTGGTCAATGGTTGGCAGGGTGATACCTTCAGGGTTGAGGCAGGGGTGAGACAGGGTTGCCCACTGAGTCCACTGCTGTATGTATTTGCCTTAGACCCATTCTTGAGGTCACTGCAGGAGTGTGGTTTTCAGGGGGTGCCAGTCCCCCATTGCCTGCCCCTGAGTGTTGTTGCCTATGCGGATGATGTGACTGTAGTGATATCTAAGCCTCGTGAGGTGGAGATGGTGTCTGCGGCCATCAGAAGTTACTCGGAGGCCTCAGGGTCTCTGGTCAACCTTGAGAAGAGTCAAGCTCTCTGGATATCAGACAGTGATCCAGACTTTGATCTGCCACAATTTGTGAGAGCCTCCACCTATATTAAAATCCTAGGGGTCAAATTTGGGAGGAATGATAACGCCAAACTAAATTGGGAAGAGAAGTTGGAAGCCGGAAATGCAAAGGTTCAGCGATGGAAGAACTGGAGGCTGACCTATAGAGAAAGGGTTAAAATGTTGAAGACTTACCTGGTCCCTGTCTTCTTGTATGTCTCTGTCGTTTTTCCTTTGCCGGAATCTTTCTCCGCTAGGCTCTTTAGCCTGTTCTTCCAACTGTTGTGGGGGAACAGGTTGAACCTGATAAAAAGAGGGATCACCTACCTACAGAGGAGAGAGGGTGGGTTGGATATGCTGAATCCAAGGGTGTTCTTTGACTCCATGTTTCTAAAAGTTAATTTTGGTTGCCTGGACTCAGAGAACAGCTTCCTGTGGGTGAATAGTATCAGGGACTGGATAATGCCTTTTGCAGAGTCTTGGGTGCGAGGCGGCAGTCTCAAGAGGGGTCGATGGACGAGTGACTACCTCCCCCAGTACCTGGACTATGGGCTGAAGTGTGTGAGAAGGTGGAAGATAGAGAAGTCCTACATTGAGGGTAAGCCAAGGAAAGATCTATATGTGAGGGTCTGTAGGGCTTTCTTTTGTTCTCCACTTGTCTTGAGGGATTGTGTGACTAGCACTTTACAAGGAAGTCTGAAGCTTCTCAATGGGAAACGACTCCCCGCCAAATTTTTTGACATAGCTTGGTTGTCATTACATGGAAAGCTATTTGTTAGGGGTAACCTGAAATTTTTAAGTGTTTCAGATAGGAACTGTCCTCTCGGTTGTCAGCAGGAGGAGACGATGGAGCACTTAATATCTGACTGCAGGGGTGGGAGGAGAATATGGGAAGAGGTGTCACAAAAGCTAAACATCCCATTACTGCAGTCCCTGACTTATGCTGATATAATCTATGCTGTTCCATCCAGAAATAGGAATGTAGACAGGGGGACAATGTACCTGATCATTTCTGTCATAAAATACTACCACTGGCACATGAGAACTCGCGTGTCTATACACAATGAGCCATTCCACCACACCACAGCCGTAAGCCAAATAATGTCTGAGCTCCAGTGGGTTAAGTCATTAGAGATAAGGAGTAACCCGAATAATAGGAAATTATGGAGAAATGTGTCTTTGGTTTAAAACAGAAAATATGATGTTATTTTGTGTGTTTTTTTTTTTCTCTTCTTTTTCCTCCCCAGCAAATGTGGACTTTCTAAGTTTAATATGATTCTATAGTCATTCTAGTTGAGTAGTCATTGTGTGTACAATGCCTGTTATTTTTTGTTTTTTGTAAGAATGTATTTTAATTGTATTTTTTTTGTTTGTTTTCACAATAAAAATTGCCTCCTATGTACAAGAATATAACTACTATCATACTGCTCCTATGTACAAGAATATAACTACTATAATACTGCTCCTATGTACAAGAATATAACTACTATAATGCTGCTCCTATGTACAAGAATATAACTACTATAATACTGCTCCTATGTACAAGAATATAACTACTATAATGCTGCTCCTATGTACAAGAATATAACTACTATAATACTGCCTCCTATGTACAGGAATATAACTACTATAATACTGCTCCTATGTACAAGAATATAACTACTATAATACTGCCTCCTATGTACAGGAATATAACTACTATAATACTGCTCCTATGTACAAGAATATAACTACTATAATACCGCCTCCTATGTACAAGAATATAACTACTATAATACTGCTCCTATGTACAAGAATATAACTACTATAATACTGCCCCTTTGTACAAGAATATAACTACTATAATACTGCCTCCTATGTACAAGAATATAACTACTATAATACTGCTCCTATGTACAGGAATATAACTACTATAATACTGCTCCTATGTACAAGAATATAACTACTATAATACTGCCTCCTATGTACAAGAATATAACTACTATAATACTGCTCCTATGTACAAGAATATAACTACTATAATACTGCTCCTATGTACAAGAATATAACTACTATAATACTGCCTCCTATGTACAGGAATATAACTACTATAATACTGCTCCTATGTACAAGAATATAACTACTATAATACTGCCTCCTATGTACAGGAATATAACTACTATAATACTGCTCCTATGTACAAGAATATAACTACTATAATACTGCCTCTTATGTACAAGAATATAACTACTATAATACTGCTCCTATGTACAGGAATATAACTACTATAATACTGCTCCTATGTACAAGAATATAACTACTATAATACTGCCTCTTATGTACAAGAATATAACTACTATAATACTGCTCCTATGTACAGGAATATAACTACTATAATACTGCTCCTATGTACAAGAATATAACTACTATAATACTGCTCCTATGTACAAGAATATAACTACTATAATACTGCTCCTATGTACAAGAATATAACTACTATAATACTGCTCCTATGTACAAAAATATAACTACTATAATACTGCTCCTATGTACAAGAATATAACTACTATAATACTGCTCCTATGTACAAGAATATAACTACTATAATACTGCTCCTGTGTACAAGAATATAACTACTATAATACTGCCTCCTATGTACAAGAATATAACTACTATAATACTGCTCCTATGTACAAGAATATAACTACTATAATACTGCTCCTATGTACAAGAATATAACTACTATAATACTGCTCCTATGTACAAGGATATAACTACTATAATACTGCTCCTATGTACAAGGATATAACTACTATAATACTGCTCCTATGTACAAGACTATAACTACTATAATACTGCCCCCTATGTATAAGAATATAACTGCTATAATACTGCTATGTACAAGAATATAACTACTATAATACTGCTCCTATGTACAAGAATATAACTACTATAATACTGCCTCCTATGTACAAGAATATAACTAGTATAATACTGCCTCCTATGTACAAGAATATAACTACTATAATACTGCTTCTATGTACAAGAATATAACTACTATAATACTGCTCCTATGTACAAGAATATAACTACTATAATACTGCCTCCTATGTACAAGAATATAACTACTATAATACTGCCTCCTATGTACAAGAATATAACTACTATAATACTGCCTCCTATGTACAAGAATATAACTACTATAATACTGCTCCTATGTACAAGAATATAACTACTATAATACTGCCCCCTATGTATAAGAATATAACTACTATAATACTGCTATGTACAAGAATATAACTACTATAATACTGCTCCTATGTACAAGAATATAACTACTATAATACTGCTCCTATGTACAAGAATATAACTACTATAATACTGCCTCCTATGTACAAGAATATAACTACTATAATACTGCTCCTATGTACAAGAATATAACTACTATAATACTGCTCCTATGTACAAGAATATAACTACTATAATACTGCCTCCTATGTACAAGAATATAAATACTATAATACTGCTCCTATGTACAAGAATATAACTACTATAATACTGCTCCTATGTACAAGTATATAACTACTATAATACTGCTCCTATGTACAGGAATATAACTACTATAATACTGCCTCCTATGTACAAAAATAAAACTACTATAATACTGCCTCCTATGTACAAGAATATAACTACTATAATACTGCTCCTATGTACAAGAATATAACTACTATAATACTGCCTCCTATGTACAAGATTATAACTACTATAATACTGCCTCCTATGTACAGGAATATAACTACTATAATACTGATCCTATGTACAAGAGTATAACTGCTATAATACTGCTTCTATGTACAAGAATATAACTACTATAATACTGCTCCTATGTACAAGAATATAACTACTATAATACTGCTCCTATATACAAGAATATAACTACTATAATACTGCCTCCTATGTACAGGAATATAACTACTATAATACTGCCTCCTATGTACAAGAATATAACTACTATAATACCGCTCCTATGTACAAGAATATAGCTACTATAATACTGCCTCCTATGTACAAGAGTATAACTGCTATAATACTGTCACAACCAGACAGCTGAGAAGCTCTGACAGAAGCCTTTCAGAACCTCCTCCTTGAGTTTTCTTTGTTTTGGTTTTCAGTTCCTCATCTCGTTAGTCTCTCTCAGCTGTCATGTAGTTGGACTGATTGCATCCCTTTAAATTCCTCCCCATAATGCATTAGTGTGCGGCTTATACAACTTCCTGGAGTGTGTGTGCATGCTGTTCCTATTTCCCAGTCTTCTACAAGATAAGTGCTGTACATTCATTTGTGATTTTCTGTTTGCTGGATCCCAGATGACCCTGACTCCCTCCGTGTCTAGTGTAGGGAGCCGGTGGTCGTGTCCCCTCACTATTGTAGGGTGTTCAGGTATTATATAGTCGAGGTACGGGGATATGCGATCATCCATCTTTGGGGTGTTTGCATAGGCTGAGCAGTCAGGGAGAGTCTGCCAGGTCTAATATAGAATAGAATAGAATATAACTACTATATTACTGCTCTTATGTACAAGAATACTACTATAATACTGCTCCTATGTACAAGAGTATAACTGCTATAATACTGCTTCTATGTACAAGAATATAACTACTATAATACTGCTCCTATGTACAAGAATATAACTATTATAATACTGCTCCTATGTACAGAATATAACTACTATAATACTGCCTCCTATATACAAGAATATACCTACTATAATACTGCTACTATGTACAAGAATATAACTACTATAATACTGCTCCTATGTACAAGAATATAACTACTATAATACTGCACCTATGTACAGGAATATAACTACTATAATACTGCCTCCTATGTACAAGAATATAACTACTATAATACTGCCTCCTATGTACAAGAATATAACTACTATAATACTGCTCCTATGTACAAGAATATAACTACTATAATACTGCCTCCTATGTACAAGAATATAACTACTATAATACTGCTCCTATGTACAAGTATATAACTACTATAATACTGCTCCTATGTACAGGAATATAACTACTATAATACTGCCTCCTATGTACAAGAATAAAACTACTATAATACTGCCTCCTATGTACAAGAATATAACTACTATAATACTGCTCCTATGTACAAGAATATAACTACTATAATACTGCCTCCTATGTACAGGAATATAACTACTATAATACTGCTCCTATGTACAAGAGTATAACTGCTATAATACTGCTTCTATGTACAAGAATATAACTACTATAATACTGCTCCTATGTACAAGAATATAACTACTATAATACTGCTCCTATATACAAGAATATAACTACTATAATACTGCCTCCTATGTACAGGAATATAACTACTATAATACTGCCTCCTATGTACAAGAATATAACTACTATAATACCGCTCCTATGTACAAGAATATAGCTACTATAATACTGCCTCCTATGTACAAGAGTATAACTGCTATAATACTGTCACAACCAGACAGCTGAGAAGCTCTGACAGAAGCCTTTCAGAACCTCCTCCTTGAGTTTTCTTTGTTTTGGTTTTCAGTTCCTCATCTCGTTAGTCTCTCTCAGCTGTCATGTAGTTGGACTGATTGCATCCCTTTAAATTCCTCCCCATAATGCATTAGTGTGCGGCTTATACAACTTCCTGGAGTGTGTGTGCATGCTGTTCCTATTTCCCAGTCTTCTACAAGATAAGTGCTGTACATTCATTTGTGATTTTCTGTTTGCTGGATCCCAGATGACCCTGACTCCCTCCGTGTCTAGTGTAGGGAGCCGGTGGTCGTGTCCCCTCACTATTGTAGGGTGTTCAGGTATTATATAGTCGAGGTACGGGGATATGCGATCATCCACCTTTGGGGTGTTTGCATAGGCTGAGCAGTCAGGGAGAGTCTGCCAGGTCTAATATAGAATAGAATATAACTACTATATTACTGCTCCTATGTACAAGAATACTACTATAATACTGCTCCTATGTACAAGAGTATAACTGCTATAATACTGCTTCTATGTACAAGAATATAACTACTATAATACTGCTCCTGTGTACAAGAGTATAACTGCTATAATACTGCTTCTATGTACAAGAATATAACTACTATAATACTGCTCCTATGTACAAGAATATAACTATTATAATACTGCTCCTATGTACAGAATATAACTACTATAATACTGCCTCCTATATACAAGAATATACCTACTATAATACTGCTACTATGTACAAGAATATAACTACTATAATACTGCTCCTATGTACAAGAATATAACTACTATAATACTGCTCCTATGTACAAGAATATAACTACTATAATACTGCCCCCTATGTACAAGAATATAACTACTATAATACTGCTCCTATGTACAAGAATATAACTACTATAATACTGCCTCCTATGTACAAGAATATAACTACTATAATACTGCTCCTATGTACAAGAATATATCTACTATAATACTACCTCCTATGTACAGGAATATAACTACTATAATACTGCTCCTATGTACAAGAATATAACTACTATAATACTACCTCCTATGTACAGGAATATAACTGCTATAATACTGCCTCCTATGTACAAGAATATAACCGCTATAATACTGCCTCCTATGTACAAGAATATAACTACTATAATACTGCTCCTATGTACAAGAATATAGCTACTATAATACTGCTCCTATGTACAAGAATATAACTACTATAATACTGCTCCTACGTACAAGAATATAACTACTATAATACTGCTCCTATGTACAAGAATATAGCTACTATAATACTGCTCCTATGTACAGGAATATAACTACTATAATACTGCTCCTATGTACAAGAATATAACTACTATAATACTGCTCCTATGTACAAGAATATAACTGCTATAATACTGCTCCTATGTACAAGAATATAACTACTATAATACTGCTCCTATGTACAAGAATATAACTACTATAATACTGCTCCTATGTACAAGAATATAACTACTATAATACTGCTCCTATGTACAAGAATATAACTACTACAATACTGCTCCTATGTACAAGAATATAACTACTATAATACTGCCTCCTATGTACATGAATATAACTGCTATAATACTGCTCCTATGTACAAGGATATAACTACTATAATACTGCTCCTATGTACAAGAATATAACTACTATAATACTGCTCCTATGTACAAGGATATAACTACTATAATACTACCTCCTATGTACAATAATATAACTACTATAATACTGCCTCCTATGTACAAGAATATAACTACTATAATACTGCCTCCTATATACAAGAATATAACTACTATAATACTGCTCCTATGTACAAGAATATAACTACTATAATACTGCCTCCTATATACAAGAATATAACTACTATAATACTGCTCCTACGTACAAGAATATAATTACTATAATACTGCCTCCTATGTACAAGAATATAACTACTATAATACTGCCTCCTATGTACAAGAATATAACTACTATAATACTGCTCCTATGTACAAGAATATAACTACTATAATACTGCCTCCTATGTATAAGAATATAACTACTATAATACTGCCCCTATGTACCTGCTTCAGGCCCATATTCATCCCGCCACCACTGCACCATCAGGAATTTGGGCCCTACTATCTAGCTTAAGGTTACAAGATATTATATCTGAGTCTGGTGCTTTAAATTGGAGTGATGTTTTCGCTCTTCCAAAGGTCCAAAAGGCTTCCTTTTTGGCAGTTATGGCCTTTAAAAAGGACCTAAAGCCCTTTGAAAAGGTCCCACGACCCACAAATGATCCCTCATGGATGGAGGGGAAGATTTCAGTAGGCCAACGCCCGCGGAAGCCTCTCTCCACATTATACAAGGAGCTGCTCTCCTCCGCCCCTCCAGATCTATGGTTTCTCTCAGCCTGGGAGAAGGAGTTATCCATGACTTTGTCAGAACCTGAGAAAGCTTTTATCCTCACACACTCACACGGATTCAACCGTTGCATTAAGATACAAGCTAACTCCTACAAATTGCTCACAAGATGGTATAAAACAGCAGAATATCTTCATAAGATCAATTCTGATATCCCCGACCGTTGCTGGAGGTGCGGAGGAGATGTTGGTTCTCTTTCTCATATATGGTGGAATTGTGAAAAGATCCGGCCTTTCTGGATAGAGATCGAAACTATTATAAATAAGATCTGTAAAAACCAGGTTAGATTAGACGCAAAACTCCTAATGTTATGGTGTCCTAATGACACGCTGACCCCCTCAAGGTCAAATCTACCGACTATGCTTATAACAGCAGCTCGCCTACTGATTCCATTGTTATGGAGAAATGATTCTCCTCCATCCCTCTTGATGTGGACCGAGAAGGTGGATCAGCTTTACCGGTTTGAGGAGCTTGCACACTGGGAGACTCACTCTAGAGCAAAGTTTATCAAAACATGGTCCCCTTGGAAGCTTTATCGTAACTTCTAGATTCACACGAAGCATATGATAGACATCTATTCCCCCCCCCCCCCTTACCTCCTTTTCCCCCTCCCCTCTTCACATGTCTTGTCTTTACTTTTCCGTATTAATTATTTTTATGCACATGTTAATGTGTTATTGAGTCATGTCGCCACTGCACTTGAATTGATGCGCTTAGCGAATAAGCATTTGTCCAGCTGCGCCTGGTATTTAAGTGATTGAATTGTCACATGACTATTTGCGTCTTCTTCAATAAAAAGAAATTTGATTAAGAATATAACTACTATAATACTGCTCCTATGTACAAGAATATAACTACTATAATACTGCCTCCTATGTACAAGAATATAATTACTATAATACTGCCTCCTGTGTACAAGAATATAACTACTATAATACTGCTCCTATGTACAAGAATATAACTACTATAATACTGCCTCCTATGTACAGAAATATAACTACTATAATACTGCTCCTATGTGCAAGAATATAACTACTATAATACTGCTCCTATGTACAAGAATATAACTACTATAATACTGCTCCTATGTACAAGAATATAACTACTATAATACTGCTCCTATGTACAAGAATATAACTACTATAATACTGCTCCTATGTACAGGAATATAACTACTATAATACTGCTCATATGTACAAGAATATAACTACTATAATACTGCCCCCTATGTACAAGAATATAACTACTATAATACTGCCTCCTATGTACAAGAATATAACTGCTATAATACTGCTCCTATGTACAGGAATATAACTACTATAATACTGCCCCCTATGTACAAGAATATAACTACTATAATGCTGCCTCCTATGTACAAGAATATAACTGCTATAATACTGCTCCTATGTACAGGAATATAACTGCTATAATACTGCCTCCTATGTACAAGAATATAACCGCTATAATACTGCCTCCTATGTACAAGAATATAACTACTATAATACTGCTCCTATGTACAAGAATATAGCTACTATCAGCTGCATAGTCAATCCCTAGAAGCTACAGTAACTATTCTGCCTAAGCCTGGGAAGGACCCTACACTCTGCGGGAGTTACAGTCCCATTTCTCTCTTAAACGTTGATATTAAGGTCTGGGCTAAGCTCTTGGCCTCTCGCCTCAGCTCGTTCCTCCCTAAGCTAATACACCCTGACCAAGCTGGGTTTGTGCCAGGAAGAGAGGGGAACCATAACTCCTGCAGAGTAGTTACGGCCATTCAATGGGCAAAAAGACAAGGTCTCCCCCTGGTCTGTTTGAGCGTGGATGCGGAGAAGGCCTTTGACCGGGTGAATTGGAACTTCATGAAAGGGACGTTACACAGTTTTGGTATTCCAACACAATTTCAGGACGCGATTATGACCCTGTATACAAACCCGAGCGCTAAAATTAGAGTAAATGGGACTTTGTCGCCTTCTTTCCCTATTCACAACGGCACCCGACAAGGCTGTCCCCTATCACCAGCTCTCTATATCTTGGTAATGGAGACTCTCCTTCAAGCCATCAGGATACATCCTAATATTAGAGGGGTCAGGGCCAAAAATGACATGATTGAATACACCAATGTCGCCTATGCTGATGACCTTTTGGTGCTAATTTCCAACCCGGTCGAGGCCTTCCCGCATCTCCTCTCTCTGTTTGACTTATATGGTAAGATGTCTAATTATAAGGTAAATTACTCTAAATCAGAAGTTATGAACATATCAGCTTCCTCAAGAGATGTTCTCTCCCTTAAAACCACGACACCTTTTATCTGGCAATCCTCTCATATCTCCTATTTAGGTATCAAAATCCCGTCAGACTTAGGGAATATTTTTCAGCTGAATTATAAACCCCTGTTATCAGAGATACAGAGCCAACTTGGCTCTCTCCGCATTCCTTTTGCTTCGTGGATGGGGAGGAAAAACTTGTTGAAAGCTTTTATACTGCCTAAAGTGCTATACGTCATGCAGATGTTACCTGTTCTCCTCCCTTCCTCATTTTTCACACAGATACGCAGACTATTTTCTAACTTTCTGTGGGGAGGAAAGGGTGCTAGGATTTCACATGCCAGACTGATTTTACGGAAGAATCAAGGGGGATTTGCCTTACCGGATGTTCAGCTCTATTACAGGGCAATTCATCTCAGAAGATGGATGCAGCTCCATGTACCTAGTTGCTCAACAGTCGGTAATGAGCTAGAATTGTTTCAGCTATCTCAGTCTCAGAGGGCTGCGTTATGGGGCTTGAACTCAACTTCGTTGCATACACATATACTACTCAGGGGCACAGGCCGGGTGATCATGCAACTCAATAAGGACCAGGATTTATTGCGCAATCCTTCTTCAGTCATGCCCGCAGACCTGATCCCCTATTCAGTTAGGCCGACAGCAACACACATTCCTCCTGGGTGGGGCTCCCTGAGAGACTTCACAACAAAGGAATTTCTAGAAAATGCCTTAGGCAACTTACCAGATGAGCACACTCTCAGGAACACTGTAAAATCTTGCAACTTCTTAGACGTGGCGGATTTTAGATCCGTTGGCAAGGCCCTATTGGATAAAAAAGTTCAGGATTTAGAACAAACTTGGTTTGAAAAGATTATTTCTTCCAATTCACCACACAAGAGATTAATCTCATTGCTCTATCTGGCACTGAATATGCCGAGACCCAATGTCCGCCCGCAGTTTCTGAAAACGTGGGAAGCTGAGTTGAACAGAACCTTCTCTGAAACAGATGTCCTTAGGCTATATGCGCATTCACATGGCTTCTCCAGATGCGTCAAGGTGCAAGAGCACTCCTTTAAAGTACTAACCCAATGGTACATGACGCCCAAACAGATGTTCTCAAGAGGGTTGTGTTCTACGGACCGGTGTTGGAGGTGCAACTCAGAAGAGGGCAACCTCTCACATATTCTGTGGTATTGTACAGGGATAAGACCATTCTGGGATAATATCTCTAATGCTCTGAAATCAATTTTCCATACTGATATAACATTAACACCCGACCTGGTCCTTTTGTGGCTACCTACAAAAGTATTTTCCCCATCTAGAGGTTGCCTTGCCACCCAACTAATTCAGGCAGCAAGGCTACTAATCCCCCAGAGATGGCTCAGCACTGAACCCCCTACCATCTCTCATTGGATACATAAGGTTGATCTCATCCAACGCCTAGAGGAACTAGCCAGTTGGGAATCTAGAACTCATGAAAAGCATGCTAAGATGTGGAGTCCATGGTTGCAATTTAGAGCGTCAACACTAACAATAGTCTAATAAAGGTCTATTGACCCAGACAGAGCTTGCTATACTGCATACCTGACTTAATGCCACGGAATGACCTATATACATGAACAACTAGAGATGTGTTTTGTTTTGTTTTGTTCTCGTTATTATTGTTTAAATATGTTCTTGAGGTCGGTTGCCTCAATTTCAGGGGTCTTTGTAGACATCATACAAATAGCACTTGCACTTTATAAAATCTCATGCAATGTGTAGTATCACAAAAGAGTAATACAGGTACTATCTGACCACATACTAAAGGTTAGAACGAGGCTATATATATGTCTGACAGGTGGTTTTATGTTATGCTCACATTTGGATTGTAGACCTAACAAGAGGATGTGCCTATCCTCAGAGGTGGTGTATACTGTATATCTTTATACCTTTATGTATGAAATGTCAACTTGATATTTTTGATCTTGACCTTTTTCAATAAAAAGATAATTGACAAGAATATAGCTACTATAATACTGCTCCTATGTACAAGAATATAACTACTATAATACTGCCTCCTATGTACAAGAATATAACTACTATAATACTGCTCCTATGTACAAGAATATAACTACTATAATACTGCCTCCTATGTATAAGAATATAACTACTATAATACTGCCCCTATGTACCTGCTTCAGGCCCATATTCATCCCGCCACCACTGCACCATCAGGAATTTGGGCCCTACTATCTAGCTTAAGGTTACAAGATATTATATCTGAGTCTGGTGCTTTAAATTGGAGTGATGTTTTCGCTCTTCCAAAGGTCCAAAAGGCCTCCTTTTTGGCAGTTATGGCCTTTAAAAAGGACCTAAAGCCCTTTGAAAAGGTCCCACGACCCACAAATGATCCCTCATGGATGGAGGGGAAGATTTCAGTAGGCCAACGCCCGCGGAAGCCTCTCTCCACATTATACAAGGAGCTGCTCTCCTCCGCCCCTCCAGATCTATGGTTTCTCTCAGCCTGGGAGAAGGAGTTATCCATAACTTTGTCAGAACCTGAGAAAGCTTTTATCCTCACACACTCACACGGATTCAACCGTTGCATTAAGATACAAGCTAACTCCTACAAATTGCTCACAAGATGGTATAAAACAGCAGAATATCTTCATAAGATCAATTCTGATATCCCCGACCGTTGCTGGAGGTGCGGAGGAGATGTTGGTTCTCTTTCTCATATATGGTGGAATTGTGAAAAGATCCGGCCTTTCTGGATAGAGATCGAAACTATTATAAATAGGATCTGTAAAAACCAGGTTAGATTAGACGCAAAACTCCTAATGTTATGGTGTCCTAATGACACGCTGACCCCCTCAAGGTTAAATCTACCGACTATGCTTATAACAGCAGCTCGCCTATTGATCCCATTGTTATGGAGAAATGATTCTCCTCCATCCCTCTTGATGTGGACCGAGAAGGTGGATCAGCTTTACCGGTTTGAGGAGCTTGCACACTGGGAGACTCACTCTAGAGCAAAGTTTATCAAAACATGGTCCCCTTGGAAGCTTTATCGTAACTTCTAGATTCACACGAAGCATATGATAGACATCTATTACCCCCCCCCCTTACCTCCTTTTCCCCCTCCCCTCTTCACATGTCTTGTCTTTACTTTTCCGTATTAATTATTTTTATGCACATGTTAATGTGTTACTGAGTCATGTCGCCACTGCACTTGAATTGATGCGCTTAGCGAATAAGCATTTGTCCAGCTGCGCCTGGTATTTAAGTGATTGAATTGTCACATGACTATTTGCGTCTTCTTCAATAAAAATAAATTTGATTAAGAATATAACTACTATAATACTGCTCCTATGTACAAGAATATAACTACTATAATACTGCCTCCTATGTACAAGAATATAATTACTATAATACTGCCTCCTGTGTACAAGAATATAACTACTATAATACTGCTCCTATGTACAAGAATATAACTACTATAATACTGCCTCCTATGTACAGAAATATAACTACTATAATACTGCTCCTATGTGCAAGAATATAACTACTATAATACTGCTCCTATGTACAAGAATATAACTACTATAATACTGCTCCTATGTACAAGAATATAACTACTATAATACTGCCTCCTATGTACAAGAATATAACTACTATAATACTGCCTCCTATGTACAAGAATATAACTACTATAATACTGCTCCTATGTACAGGAATATAACTACTATAATACTGCTCCTATGTACAGGAATATAACTACTATAATGCTGCCTCCTATGTACAAGAATATAACTGCTATAATACTGCTCCTATGTACAGGAATATAACTGCTATAATACTGCCTCCTATGTACAAGAATATAACCGCTATAATACTGCCTCCTATGTACAAGAATATAACTACTATAATACTGCTCCTATGTACAAGAATATAACTACTATAATACTGCCTCCTATGTACAAGAATATAACTACTATAATACTGCCTCCTATGTACAAGAATATAACTACTATAATACTGCCTCCTATGTACAAGAATATAACTACTATAATACTGCTCCTATGTACAGGAATATAACTACTATAATACTGCTCCTATGTACAAGAATATAGCTACTATAATACTGCTCCTATGTACAAGAATATAACTACTATAATACTGCCTCCTATGTACATGAATATAACTGCTATAATACTGCCTCCTATGTACAAGAATATAACTACTATAATACTGCTCCTATGTACAAGAATATAACTACTATAATACTGCCTCCTATGTATAAGAATATAACTACTATAATACTGCCCCTATGTACCTGCTTCAGGCCCATATTCATCCCGCCACCACTGCACCATCAGGAATTTGGGCCCTACTATCTAGCTTAAGGTTACAAGATATTATATCTGAGTCTGGTGCTTTAAATTGGAGTGATGTTTTCGCTCTTCCAAAGGTCCAAAAGGCTTCCTTTTTGGCAGTTATGGCCTTTAAAAAGGACCTAAAGCCCTTTGAAAAGGTCCCACGACCCACAAATGATCCCTCATGGATGGAGGGGAAGATTTCAGTAGGCCAACGCCCGCGGAAGCCTCTCTCCACATTATACAAGGAGCTGCTCTCCTCCGCCCCTCCAGATCTGTGGTTTCTCTCAGCCTGGGAGAAGGAGTTATCCATGACTTTGTCAGAACCTGAGAAAGCCTTTATCCTCACACACTCACACGGATTCAACCGTTGCATTAAGATACAAGCTAACTCCTACAAATTGCTCACAAGATGGTATAAAACAGCAGAATATCTTCATAAGATCAATTCTGATATCCCCGACCGTTGCTGGAGGTGCGGAGGAGATGTTGGTTCTCTTTCTCATATATGGTGGAATTGTGAAAAGATCCGGCCTTTCTGGATAGAGATCGAAACTATTATAAATAGGATCTGTAAAAACCAGGTTAGATTAGACGCAAAACTCCTAATGTTATGGTGTCCTAATGACACGCTGACCCCCTCAAGGTCAAATCTACCGACTATGCTTAGAACAGCAGCTCGCCTATTGATTCCATTGTTATGGAGAAATGATTCTCCTCCATCCCTCTTGATGTGGACCGAGAAGGTGGATCAGCTTTACCGGTTTGAGGAGCTTGCACACTGGGAGACTCACTCTAGAGCAAAGTTTATCAAAACATGGTCCCCTTGGAAGCTTTATCGTAACTTCTAGATTCACACGAAGCATATGATAGACATCTATTACTCCCCCCCTTACCTCCTTTTCCCCCTCCCCTCTTCCCATGTCTTGTCTCTACTTTTCCGTATTAATTACTTTTATGCACATGTTAATGTGTTATTGAGTCATGTCGCCACTGCACTTGAATTGATGCGCTTAGCGAATAAGCATTTGTCCAGCTGCGCCTGGTATTTAAGTGATTGATTTGTCACATGACTATTTGCGTCTTCTTCAATAAAAAGAAATTTGATTAAGAATATAACTACACATGGACAAAGTTGTTGGTACCTTTCCTTTAAGAAAGAAAAACCCACAGCAGTCACTGAAATCACCTAAAACTCACAAAAGTAACAAATAAAAATGTCCTGAAAATCGGCTAATGGAAATCAGACTTTGCTTTTGAATTCTGGTTCAACAAAATAGTTTCGAAAAAGCAAACTAATAAAACTGGTCTGGAGAAAAATGATGGTTCCCTAGAAAAGATTGAACAATATTAGATAACATGGACATATTAATCTAAGGTGTGTCCTCTATTTAGCATCACAGGGGTCTTCAAACCTGTGATCAGCCAGTCTGCCTATGGAAGGGGTGAAACGTAGTCACTGTGCTGTTTGGTGGCGCGGTTAGTACCGCACTGAGCATTCCTGACTCATCTGCGGTGGTCAGCTGCGTCTTTACATTGCACAGATCCTTTTGTGCTGCAGCGGTGCCCCTCCACTGCTAGCCGGCCGCACAAGAATCTGCACGGTCTTCCAGCTCCCACTCAGTCTCAGGCCCTCTTCCATCAGTCCTAGAGACTTGCCTGCAGGCCCGGTGCTATAATAAGGGAGATCAAGCAGCTGCCTTAGGGCGCAGAGAAGGGGGGGGGGGGGGGGGACGGAAAAATTAAACTTTTTTAATTTTTTATTAATCACTTGCACTCCTCTGTGTGGTGGTCCTGATTTCTTCTCTCTGGGCTCCCGAGTCCCGACAAATAGTTTGAGGACCTTTCCCACTCAGCCAATCACTGGCGCGACATGTAACACAGCTGCGGCCACTGACTGGCTGAGTGGGAAAGGTCCTCAAACAACTTGTCGGGAGCCCAGAGAGAAGATACCAGGACCACACAGAGGAGAAGGGGAGCTGCTGTAGATGGGACCAGGGCCAGGTGAGCGTAATGTTTATTTTCACACAACATTAATAGAGGGGGGGGGGGGGGTGAAGTGACATGGGGGGAGAAATGTGCCATAGACGGTGAGGAATGTGACATGGGGGGTTGAAATGTGACATGAAGGGGGCGAAATGTGGCATGGGGGGAGGAATGTGACATGGAGGGGGTGAAATGTGACATGGGGGGAGGAATGTGACATGGAGGAGGAATGTGACATGGGGGAGGAATGTGACCTAGAGGGGGTTGAAATGTGACATGGAGGGGGTGAAATGTAACATGGGGGGAGGAATGTGACATGGGGGGTTGAAATGTGACATGGAGGGGAAGAAATGTGACATGGGTGTGATGTGACATGAAGGGGAAGAAATGTGACATGGGAGGGAGGAATTTGACATGGGGGGAGGAATGTGACATGGGGGAGGAATGTGACATGGAGGGGGAGAAATGTGACATGGGGAGGAATGTCACATGGAGGGGGAGAAATGTGACATTGGGGGAGGAATGTCACATGGATGGGGAGAAATGTGACATGGAGGGGGAGGAATGTGACATGGAGGGGGAGAAATGTGACATGGGGAGGAATGTGACATGGAGGGGGTTGAAATGTGACATGGATGGGAAGAAATGTGACATGGGGGAGATGTGACATGGAGGGGGAGAAATGTGACATGGAAGGGGAGAAATGTGACATGGGTGGAGACATGTGACATGGAGGGGGAGAAATGTGACATTGGGGGGGAATGTGACATGGATGGGGAGAAATGTGACATGGAGGGGGAGAAATGTGACATGGAGGGGGAGGAATGTGACATGGGGAAGGAATGTGACATGGGGGGTTGAAATGTGACATGGAGGGGAAGAAATGTGACATGGGGGGTGATGTGACATGGAGGGGAAGAAATGTGACATGGGGGGAGGAATGTGACATGGGGGGAGGAATGTGACATGGGGGGAGGAATGTGACATGGATGGGGAGAAATGTGACATAGGGGGGAGAAATGTGACATGGGGAGGAATGTGACATGGAGGGGGAGAAATGTGACATGGGGGGAGGAATGTAACATGGAGGGGGAGAAATGTGACATTGGGGGGAGGAATGTGACATGGATGGGGAGAAATGTGACATGGAGGGGGAGGAATGTGACATGGAGGGGGAGAAATGTGACATGGGGGGGAGGAATGTGACATGGAGGGGGTTGAAATGTGACATGGATGCGGAGAAATGTGATATGGAGGGAGATGTGACATGGAGGGGGAGAAATGTGACGTGGAAGGGGAGAAATGTGACATGGGGGGAGAAATGTCACATGGAGGGGGAGAAATGTGACATGGAGGGGGAGGAATGTGACATGGAGGGAGAGGAATGTGACATGAAGGGGGTTGAAATGTGACATGGATGGGGAGAAATGTGACATGGGGGGAGATGTGACATGGAGGGGGAGAAATGTGAAATGGAAGGGGAGAAATTTCTCCCCCCTCCATGTCACATCACTGCTTCCTGAATACTGTAAAGAAGAGGACCGGCACTCGCAAATGGAATTTTCAAATTTGAAAATTCCATTTGCGAGTGCCGGTCCTCTTCTTTACATTGTTTGCTGGGACGCCGACCTTTTGACACGTGCACCGCAGCCATCACAAGGCAGTGCCGACCCTTATCTTCAATATTGCTTCCTTAATACATCACCCCCACCGAGATTTGGTTTCTGGTGGGTGGCGCCAAAATGTAGCTTCGGTTGTGTGGGCAAAAATCCTTGCACCGGCCCTGCTTGCCTGCACTTCTGGTTGTCCTCTCACTGAAATCTAACAACCTATATAATTAAATCATGTGAGCAAAAGGTCCTCTCTGTGCACAAAGCAACCTATTATCCAACAGCAATAACCCAATTAGTCAATAGGTGGCAGCATAACCTCAGTGCAATACAATTAAAGGGATTCCGCCCCCTAGATTTTGCATACAGAGCCGTTTATAGGGTCTGACGAATCTCCTATAACATGTCCGCAATATACCTTTGCCATATATATGAATGCTTTAGTTTATTTTAAAAAATCGAGTTTATCAATTTGCAAATTAAATCTGAATAAAGCCCAAGGGGCTGTTCCTAACGTCTCAATTCCTAAGGCCCCTTTCACACGGGCGAGTTTTCAGCGCAGGTGCAATGCATGAGGTTAACGCACTGCACCCGCACTGAATCCGGACCCATTCATTTCTATGGGGCTGTGTCAGGAAAGGTGTTGCAGAAAGCTGGAACTTATAAATAAACATCAGACTGGCTTGATCCCAAACTAAGGAGCATATGGGTGAGCCCTATAAAACCCCTAGAGCTCTCCCTGACTGCTATGCCCATGCAAAGGTCTTTATGGTAGACGATTGCATGCCCACGTACCTAGACTGTGTGACACCTGAAAACCCTATAATAGTGAGGGGACACGACCACCGGCTCCCTGCACTTAATACGGACGGAGTCAGGGTCACCTAGAATCAAGCCAGCAAGGAAACACAAATAAAGGAAAAAGACTTATCTGAGGAATCAGCAGTAGCAGCCTCCAGCAGTGAAAACAATCCAGGAAGAAGTATAAACCGCAAAGTGAGGCAGTATGGGAGGGAATATATTAGTGTAAATAGGTGACCGCTGGGAGAAGGAAAGGAGGTGACAAAGTGAAACCAAAACAAAGAACGTCATGCAAGAGGTAGAGAAGAACGTCTAACAGACCTTCTCACAGAACTGGTGGTGACAGTACCTCTCCCTCTATGGGTGGACTCCGGACACTCATAGCCCACCGTCTCAGGATGAGACCTATGGAAAGCCCTGATGAGACGAGTGGCCTTAATGTCCGCCACTGGGACCCACATCCTCTCCTCAGGACCATAACCCTCCCAATGAACGAGGTACTGGAGAGAACCGCGGATAATGCGAGAATCCACAATCCTAGAGACCTGAAATTCAAGATTACCATCAACAACAATCGGAGGAGGAGGCAGGAGGGTACAGTGGGTTGGACATAAGGTTTTAATAGGGACCTGTGAAAAACATTATGGATCTTCCAAGTCTGAGGAAGATCAAGACGGAAAGCAACGGGATTGATGACGGACAAGATCTTGTAAGGCCCAATAAACTTAGGACCCAACTTCCAGGAGGGAACCTTCAGTTTGATATTCTTTGTAGACAACCGGACCAGGCACACGTCTCTTATCCGCCACACTCTTATATCTCTCACTCATCCTCTTCAGATTACCCTGAAGACGAGGAAAATCTCTCCTCATCAGGTAAACCAGAAGACCCCTCTCCAGAGAATGTCCCAAACTGCGGATGAAACCCATATGCACCAAAAAATGGTGACTTATCAGAGGACTCCTGGCGACGGTTATTTAAAGCAAACTCAGCAAGGGACAAAAAAGAACACCAATCCTCCTGATTCTCCGCCACAAAACAGAGCAGATATGTCTCCAGATTCTGATTGACGCGTTCGGTCTGACCATTCGACTGCGGGTGAAAAGCAGAAGAGAAGGACAACCGAACCCCCAAGCGAGAACAGAAGGCCTTCCAGAATCTGGAAACAAATTGCGTGCCCCTATCAGAAACGATGTCTGAAGGAATGCCATGCAATTTAACAATGTGATCAACAAACGCTTGTGCCAGCGTCTTAGCATTGGGTAACCCAGAAAAGGGAATGAAATGCGCCATTTTTCCACTACTACCAGAATCACAGTCTTCCCCGAGGAACGAGGCAGGTCCGTAATGAAGTCCATGGACAGATGCGTCCAAGGACGGGAAGGAATGGGTAACGGGAGGAGAGAACCCGATGGCCGTGAATGAGGGACCTTGGCACGAGCACAGGTCTCGCAGGCTGCCACAAAACCCTCCACCGTCTTACGAAGAGCCGGCAACCAGAATCTCCGAGCAATGAGATCCACTGTGGCTCTACTCCCCGGGTGCCCAGCAAGGACAGTATTATCGTGGTGCTCCTTAAAAACCTTGTGTCGTAAAACGAGAGGCACAAACAACCTCCCAGGAGGACAAAGATCAGGAGCCTCTGCCTGGGCTGCCTAAACCTCTGCCTCCAAATCAGGATAAAGAGCAGAGACGACCACCCCTTCAGCCAAAATGGGACCCGGGTCTTCAAAGTTCCCCCCTCCCGGAAAACAACGTGACAGGGCATCCGCCTTCACATTTTTAACCCCAGGGCGGAACGTAACAACAAAATTAAACCTAGAAAAGAACAAAGACCATCTGGCCTGTCTCGGGTTCAGACGCTTGGCCGATTCCAAGTAGGCCAGATTCTTATGGTCAGTAAACACGGTAACAGGGTGTCTGGCTCCCTCTACCCAACGGCGCCATTCCTCAAAAGCTAATGGCCAACAACTCACTATCTCCCACACCATAATTTCTCTCTGCAGAGGAGAGTTTCCTTGGAAAAAAAGCACACGGTCGCCATTTGGCAGGAGAGGGACCCTGAGATAAGACCGCACCCACCTTTAGAAGCATCCACCTCAACAATAAAAGGTAGAGAGACATCAGGTTGTACCAAAATGGGAGCGGAAGCAAAACTCTTTGATAGTAGAAAAGGCTTTAAGCGCATCTACCGACCACAAAGAAAAATCAACCCCCTTTTTAGTCATATCAGTGAGTGGCTTAACAACAGAGGAATAATTCAAAATGAACTTTCTGTAATAATTGGCAAAACCCAAAAACCGCATCAGCGCCTTCTGATTCTCAGGAAGCTCCCAATCAAGCACAGCGCTGACCTTCTCAGGGTCCATGCGAAAACCAGAAACGGAGAGAAGAAAACCAAGAAATTAAATCTCCGGAACCGCAAACACATATTTTTCCAGTTTAGCGTATAATTTATTCTCCCGCAGAATCAGCAAGACCTGACGTAGGTGGTCTTGATGAGTCTTGAAATCAGGAGAAAAAATCAAAATGTCATCTAGATACACCAGTACAAATTTCCCGATTAAATGATAAAAAATGCTGTTCACAAAATGTTGGAAGACGGCCGGAGCATTCATCAAACCAAAGGGCATTACCAAATTCTCGAAATGACCCTCAGGGGTATTGAAGGCCGTCTTCCATTCGTCCCCTTCCCTGACCCTGACTAGGTAGTATGCCCCTCTTAAATCCAACTTAGAAAAAACCTTAGCCCCATCAATCTGGTTAAACAGGTCTGGGATCAGAGGAAGCGGATATGGGTCACGAATCGTGATACTGTTCAGCTCCCTGAAATCCAGACAAGGTCTTAAAGAACCATTTTTTTTCTTAACAAAAAAAAAACCCAGCGGCAACAGGTGACTTCGAGGGTCGGATGTGTCCCTTTCTCAGGCTCTCAGAGATATAAGTACGCATAGCGACTCTTTCAGGTTGGGAGAGATTGTATAAACGTGATTTTGGCAGTTTGGCGCCTGGGATGAGATTAATAGGGCAATCGTACTCCCGGTGAGGGGGCAGCTCCTGGACACCACTCTCGGAAAACACATCCGAAAATTCAGAGAGAAAAGATGGTACAGTCTTGGTAGAAACCTCTGAAAGAGACACCGTGAGGCAATTCTCTCTGCAAAACGCACTCCATTTATTTGCCTTGCTTGCCAATCAATGGTAGGGTTATGTTTAGTGAGCCAGGTTAGCCCCAACACTAGAGGAGTAGGTAATCCGCTTAGGACGAAACATGACATATCCTCAACATGAGCGTCACCCACAGTCAAACGGATATTGTGAACTATGCCCTTTAATGATCTTTGAGAAAGTAGAGCGGAATCGATAGCAAAAACAGGTATATCCTTTTCTAAAGTGCACACCTGGAAGCCATATGTTATAGCAAATTGATTATCAATGAGATTGACAGCTGCTCCACTATCTACAAAAATCTCACAAACAATGTTTTTGCTGTCTAGCGCCACCCTGGCAGGTAGGAGAAAACGGAAACTACAAGTAAATGGCAAACCTTCAATTTCCGCATCAACCTTGCCAATAGTAGAAAATGGAAAGTTTTTAGAGGGTTTTTTTCTTTTTGTTTTTCTTTTATTACCCTCAAAAAACTCCATAAATCTCCTAGAGGGGCAAACATTAGCCAAATGATTTATACCCCCACAACAGAAACAAACCCTCCTCTGAGAGCTGAATCCTCTACTATCAGAGGCAAGCAAACCCAGCTGCATGGCCTCCTCCTCAGAGGGGATTGAGACAGACTGAGACCCCTGCGCACTGAATGAGACCGCCCCACTGTCCTTGGACTGAATATGACAGGAAGGAGTAGTCTCCTCTCTCTCTAAGAAGCCTGTCAATACGAACAGCTAGAGACATGGCAGATTCTAACGAGGCTGGTCTCTCATGAAAAGCAAATGCATCTTTCAATCTTTCCGAAAGACCATGGCAAAATTGACTTCGGAATGCAGCATCATTCCAACCAGTATCAGCTGCCCATCTCCGAAATTCAGAACAATATATCTCTGCGGACTGTTTACCCTGGCATAAAAGATGCAGTTTAGATTCAGCCAGAGCAATACGATCCGGGTCATCATATATCTGCCCCAGGGCTACAAAAAATTCATCCACCGATCAGAGGGGCCGTGCCCCCACCGGCAGCGAAAAGGCCCAAGACTGAGCGTTATCCCTGAGCAGCGAGATGATGATCCCCACCCTCTGCTCCTCATCACCAGAGGAATGGGGAAGTAGGCGAAAATGGAGATTGCAAGCCTCTCTAAAGCGAACAAAATTCTCACTACTCCCGGAGAACGTATCTGGAAGCGAGATCTTAGGCTCGGAACAAACTCCATGAACGCAAGCAGAACCGGTCACCTGAAACTGAGACACAGTTTTACGGAGATCTGCTACCTCCAGCGAAAGACCTTGCATGCGGTCAATCAAGGCTGAAACCAGATCCATGTTTAAGACGGTTATGGCGGTTTATAATGTCACGGATGGTGTTGCAGAAATCTGGAACTTATAAATAAACATCCGACTGGCTTGATCCCAAACTAAGGAGCATATGGGTGAGCCCTATAAAACCCCTAGAGCTCTCCCTGACTGCTATGCCCATGCAAAGGTCTTTATGGTAGACGATTGCATGCCCTCGTACCTAGACTGTGTGACACCTGAAAACCCTATAATAGTGAGGGGACACGACCACCGGCTCCCTGCACTTAATACGGACGGAGTCAGGGTCACCTAGAATCAAGCCAGCAAGGAAACACAAATAAAGGAAAAAGACTTATCTGAGGAATCAGTAGTAGCAGCCTCCAGCAGTGAACACAATCCAGGAAGAAGTATAAACCGCAAAGTGAGGCAGTATGGGAGGAAATATAAAGGGAGACAATTAGTGTAAATAGGTGACCGCTGGGAGAAGGAAAAGAGATGACAAAGTGAAACCAAAACAAAGAACGTCATGCAAGAGGTAGAGAAGAACGTCTAACAGACCTTCTCACAGAACTGGTGGTGACAGGCTGTGCACATGAGCAGTGATTTTCACGCATCACTTGTGCGTTGCGTGAAAATCGCAGCATGCTCTATATTGTGCGTTTTTCACCCATAGAAGTGAATGGGGCTGCGTAAAAATCGCAAGCATACGCAAGCAAGTGCAGATGCGGTGCGATGTTCACGCATGGTTGCTAGATGACGATCGGGATGGGGACCCGATCTTTATTATTTTCCCTTATAACATGGTTATAAGGGAAAATAATAGCATTCTTAATACAGAATGCTAAGTAAATTAGGGATGGAGGGGTTAAAAAATTATTATTTTTTTAATTAAACTCACCTTAATCCACTTGTTCGTGCAGCCCGGCTTGTCTTCTTTCTTCTTCTTTGAGGACCTGGGAGAAAAGGACCTTTGGTGACATCACTGCGCTCATCAGATGGTCCGTTGTCACGGGTAAGGAAGGTAGAGAGGAAGTGCACCCCCTTGACTGCCACCCTCAATCCTTGATTCAGGGTAATCTAAAGAGGATGAGTGAGAGATATAAGCGTGTGGCGGATAAGAGACATGTGCCTGGTCCGGACCTGAATGTGGGTGATCTGGTGTGGTTGTCTACAAAAAATATCAAACTGAAGGTTCCCTCCTGGAAGTTGGGTCCTAAGTTTATTGGGCCTTACAAGATCTTGTCCGTCATCAATCCCGTTGCCTTCTGTCTTGATCTTCCTCAGACTTGGAAGATCCATAATGTTTTTCACAGGTCCCTATTAAAACCTTATGTCCAACCCACTGTACCCTCCTCTTTACCATCAACAAAAATCGGAGGAGGAGGCAATCTTGAATTTCAGGTCTCTAGGATTGTGGATTCTCGCATTATCCACGGTTCTCTTCAGTACCTCGTTCATTGGGAGGGTTATGGTCCTGAGGAGAGGATGTGGGTCCCAGTGGTGGACATTAAGGCCACTCCTCTCAGCAGGGCTTTCTATAGGTCTCATCCTGCGAAGGTGGGCTCTGAGTGTCCGGAGTCCACCTGTAGAGGGAGGGGTACTGTCACCGCCAGTTCTGTGAGAAGGTCTGGCAGACGTTCTTCTCTACCTCTTGTATGACGTTCTTTGTTTTGTTGAGAACTTGCAAGAGAAGAAGGCACACGGTCTTAAATTTGTGAAGTTGGAAGACCCGTCCTCCGAGGCATCCACCTCCACCACAAAAGGTTCCTCAGGATTAGGTTGAACCAAGACTGGGGCCATTTGAAAACAATTTTTCAGAGTCTCAAAGGCCACACAGGCTTCCAACGACCAGTTGACAAGATCAGACCCTTTCTTAGTTAAATCGGTAAGGGGTTTGACAATAACATAATTTTTTTTAATGAATTTACGGTAAAAGTTGGCGAATACTAAAAAACGTTGAAGTGCCTTTAAGAGGATGGTCTTACCCAGTCTTGGATAGTTTGAACCTTACTGGGATCCATTTGAAATGAATGTGGAGTAAGAATATACCCAAGATAGGGAATCTCTTGAACTCCAAACACACATTTTTCCAATTTAACAGACAGATGATTCTCCCTGAGGATTTTAAGAACCAATCTGATGTGAGACACATGGGTATTCCAGTCAGGTGAAAAGACAAGAATATCATCAAGATAAACAATCATAACTTTGCCGATAAGTTCTCTGAAAATGTCAATCATAAAGTTCTGAAACACAGCTGGGGCACTGCAAAGACCGAATGGCATAACAAGATACTCAAAGTGTCCCTCTGGGGTATTAAAGGCGGTTTTCCATTCATCACCCTCCTTAATACGAATCAAGTTATAAGCCCCCTCAAATCGAGTTTAGAAAACCAAGAAGCACCCAAGATCTGGTTGAATAAATCAGGAATCAACGGGATGGAATACTGATTCCTAATAGTGATCTTATTCAAGTTTCTATAATCAATACAGGGTCTGAGACCACCGTCCTTTTTCTTAACGAAAAAGAACCCAGCTCCCAAGGGCGGGGTGGAGGGCCTAATATGTCCCTTCTTAAGACTCTCCTGGATGTAGTCTCTCATGGCAGTGCGTTCAGGGCCAGAAAGATTGTAAATCCGTCCCTTAGGAAATTTGGACTCGGGAACCAACTCAATAGCACAGTCATAAGACCTATGGGGAGGGAGAGTGTCGGTCTCAGCAGTGGAAAAAACATCATGAAAATCAGCAATAAAGTGAGGAATGGCATCAAAAGAAACTCCAGCTTGAACTACAGTTAAGCAAGAACTACAGTTGAGCCCCCATTTCTCTAACTCGCCCGAACTCCAGTTATAAGGGTATGTTGCTGAAGCCAGGGCATGCCAAGAACTACCTGAACAGGAAGATTCTCTAAAACAAAGAAAGAACATTTCTCAGAGTGGCAGACCCCTACAGACAGGGTAATCTCGGGAGTACGGAGTTTTACCGTGCCCCCCAGCAGGGTGGTAGAGTCGATGGCGACCACCTGGACCTGGGTGGACAACTTTAGTATTGGGATCTCCACCCGTTCAACAAATTTGAGATCAACGAAACTAAATGCTGACCCTGAATCCACAAAAGCACTTCCTGACCCCTTTAAGACCCCAAAGGCAATTGAGACAG
This sequence comes from Bufo bufo, assembly GCF_905171765.1. NCBI lineage: Eukaryota > Metazoa > Chordata > Amphibia > Anura > Bufonidae > Bufo > Bufo bufo. The sequence goes on from NC_053395.1 coordinate 19,048,410, forward strand.
GCAGCAATAGTTTTCTTCTTACCACCTCCGGGAATACCTTGTCCTTGGATCCCTCTGACTTGGACGATCTTCCGGAAGGAGGAGCCTTGGGACACTGACAGACCCAGTGGTCGGAATCGCCACAAAAGAAACAAGCGCCCCGACGACGCTGTAGTTCTCTTCACGTCATCCCGAGCTGTATGGGCTCGTCCACTTGAGCCTCCATCTTGGGTTCGGTAGGAGAAGCCTCAGGTTTAAGAAGGGTATGAGGGGAAAACAAATGCTCTTGCTGTCTCTCTCTAATCCGTCTGTCTAATCTGATGGCTAACGTCATGGTCTCTTCTAAAGAGTTAGGACTGGGGTAACAGACCAGCATATCCTTTAACTTCTCTGTCAACCCTGCCCTAAACTGGCATTTGAGCGCTGGTTCGTTCCAGCCTGAGGAAACGCACCACTTGCGGAACTGGGTGCAATAATCTTCCACGGGCCGATCCCCCTGGGTAAGGGCCTTTAGATTAGACTCAGCCACAGATGCTCGGTCAGGCTCATCGTAAAGGACCCCTAGCGCCTGGAAAAAGATGTCGACAGAATTCAGACAAGGGGAATCAGGCGGCAAGGAAAAGGCCCACTCCTGGGGGTCCCCTTGAAGCAAAGAGATGATTATTCCAACCCTCTGTTGGTCAGGACCAGAGGAATGAGGTCATAGTCGGAAATAAAGTTTGCAGCTCTCTTTGAAAGCTAATAAACTCCGGCAGTCACCCTAGAACCGATCGGGTAATTTAATATGCGGTTCCACCTGAATGGCGGCGGGAGCGAGAGTGGGGGGTGTTCGGGCGGTCTCCTGTGCCTGTTACCTCTCCCCTAACTCTTGCACAATTTGAGCAAGACCCTGCACATGCTCGGTGAGACTCTGTAGAGGGTCCATGCTAATTAGGCCTGTGATTCTGTCACGGGTAAGGAAGGTAGAGAGGAAGTGCGCCCCCTTGACTGCCACCATCAACCCTGTCCCTGCCTACTTGCACCACCCTCCCTAGGTGACGGGGCACAACCGGGCGACGGTCCCTGACCTACGTAAGTGCAAAGTAGAGAGGATAGAGACAGAGAGGAACCGGACAACCAAGGCAGAGAGCGGTACACGAGACGTAGGCAAACGGATAGATAGGGAGGTAGACAAGACAAAGGTACCCAGTAATGGGAGAGGCAATGGTGGGTCAACTAGTCGAGGTCAGTCCGGGAGGTCACGTCAATACAAGGGAAGAGGCAGGAGACAAATCCGAGAACGAGCCGAGGTCAAATCCGAGAGATAGCGTCAGTACCAAGGGAGCAGGCAGAAGGGAGGTCAGGAAACGATCAAGGTCAAATACCAGAGGTCAAGTAAGATAATAGTATATAATACACACAGCCCAAGAGACGAAATCACAGGCAACCTGTGGCCAGCAGGTTGCCTGTTTAAATAGTGGAGGAAAGGGATCATGTGACGTGGCCAGCGTCACATGACCCATCCTCCCTGACAGTAGCCAAGTGCCGAGTGCCTAGCTCAGTGCTCAGCCCCACCTGGTTCCTATGGTGACGGGGGACGCCGACCGCTCCTGCAGGAGGAGTGCGGCCGGACGTACCGCGTCGCCCGTCACCATTACAACGGAGACGCCGGGAACTGGGAAGCGCAGCCGGACGCAGCGAGCGTCTGGGCTGCCGTGAGATCGGGGACCGCCGGCAGCGCAGGGGGACAGAGCCCGCCGCCTGCCTCTCATGACAGTCCGTCACATGGTCCATCACCATGGTGATGGACCATGTGATGAGCGCAGTGACGTCACCAAAGGTCCTTTTCCTCCCAGGTCCTCAATGATGAAGAAAGAAGAGAAGCCGGGCTGCGCGAACAAGTGGATAAGGTGAGTTTAATAATTTTTTATTTATTTTTTAACCCCTCCATCCCTAATTTACTTATAACCATGTTATAAGGGAAAATAATAACATCTACACAGCCTTGAACTCAAACCTGAACTTCTGTGAAGAAGTCCAAGTTCGGGTCTGGGTACCAAACATGAAGATTTTTCTCATTCGCGTGCAAAACGCATTAAACCGCTTTTCACTCGCGCGGAAAAACTGTGCATTTTCCCACGACGCACCCGCATCCTATCCGGCCCTCAGACGCGACGCCCGTGTGAAAGAGGCCTAAGGGTGCGGCTAGGCTCCTGAAACGTTAGGAACAGCACCTTGAGCTCTTTTCAAAAGGTAATTTGAAATTGATTTTCTGAATAGGCCGACCCTATAAACGTCTCTATATGCAAAATCCAGGTGACAGAATCCCTTTAAATTAAAGTACAATCTCACAATAAACTGCACAGTTGACCAACAATGTAAACGCGAGATCCCTCGACCTTCTACTCTAGGAATGTCTCCCAGGGCGTCATTTGCAGGCTACCTGGATTCTCTGAAGGCTTTCACAGCTAATGAATATATTACTGTCAATGACGACATAAGGGATATAAAAAAAAACGACTATTTACAATGAAAGCTGTAACTTCAGCAAACCTCCACAAGATGGCAAGAGTGTGACAGACAATCCACAATTACTCTCAATTTTATCAATGACATTTACGTAACGTAATGTGAAAGGAGTCGCTTAAAATGATCATCAGAATAACAGCGTCAGTCATTACTGACATTAGTAAAACTGCTGTATGTATGAAAGGCCTAAACCAGGCGGAGAAAATGGAAAATGAGACGGGCTTACTGGCCCATCTCTCTTCTCCGATCACGGCACAGCCCACTTTTTTAGACCCACTAGTTGTGCCGCAATCTGCGCCTAAAATACGTCTAATATAGGTGTATTTCAGCTTGATAAATGACCCCCATAATTACTTTCAGCTCGCTGTTACCCGTCATAAGAAGGAATAGAAGATGTGCAGGTCATCATCTTATCCGCAACAATTTTGTCAGGAATTGCGGTCGGAGCAGGACGACCATGCACGGGTTAATGTAGCAAGTAATAGGGATTTTGATCCCATCCAGTCTAGGTCTCCTGCTCTGGACGGCTTCCAGGACCTTTGTTTGTTACATGATAGAGTCGAGGCGGGCAAATTTCAGGGCGGTTCAGCCCACACGGGTAAGAATATGTCCACCGAAGAGTACAATGGACTACAGGAACTAATGGGGAGATCTGATTTGGTCATTAAAGAAGCGGACAAAGGGGGAGCGGTTGTAGTTATGGCCGGCTCTATCTATAAGAGGCAGGTCCAAAAAATGTTAGATGATTCAACTACCTATGTTTCAATAAAGGGGTTCTCAGGGCTTTTAATATTGATGACCTATTGATGATATCAGATCGGCACCCGGAACCCCCGCCGATCAGCTGTTTGAAGAGAAGGCGCGCGCGGTGAGCAGGTGTAATTACACACCTAACCGCCCCCTTCATTTCAATGAGATGGATCGTTCCCATACACTTATATAGGAGCGATCCGTTCCATTTAAATGAAGGGGACGGCTTGGGTGTAATTACACCTGCTCACCGCTGCGAGAAGGTAAACAGTGAAGAGGAGGCGGCGCTGGCACGGCGCGCGCCTCCCCTTGAAACAGCTGATCGGCGGGGGGTGCCGGGTGCCGATCTGATATTGATGACCTATCCTGCGGAGAACCCCTTTAATGAAACCTAGGTAGTTGAATCATCTAACATTTTGAGATGCTTCAAATCTTATCCAAAGGTTCTGAGTTAGGGATCTTGAGTAAAAAAAGAAGTGGATTACATATATGTTGAGCATCCAATTATTTCTAATTTTCATTCCCTCCCGAAAGTCCATAAGGGGATATTCCCACCCCCCATGAGACCTATTGTGGCTGGGATAGGCTCTGAATGGGTTGATTCCCTGCTCCAGCCCTTGGTTCCCCGATCCCAGGTTATTTAAAGGACATCAGGTCGATTTTACAATCCTTTGCCAATTTTAAGTGGCAACATAATTACTGCATGTATGGGTTGTGGCCGACGTGGTGTCTTTGCACACTAACATACCACATGGCCTTGCACTTATAGCATTACGCTGGTTTTTGGAAACCTACACTGATTTCACTTTAGTTCTACAGGAATTCGTTGAAGTGGTGGTGGAGTTTTTGCTGAAGCATAACTTTTTTATGTTCAACGGCAATTTATTACTTGCAGGTCTCAGGTGTGTCGATGGGGGCCAAGTTCTCTCCCTCCATTGCCAATATTTTTTATGGCAGGAGAGGGGCTTTCTCCTTATCGACACACGTCCTTTTTTTTCAAGATATACGCTGGTATGGGCGTTACATCGACGACTTCTTCTTTTAGTATAAACTATGAAATGTCCGTCAATTTTTTGGATTTACGTTCTAGAGGTCGATACTGAAAGATCTAGAGTATTTACATCTACTTACAGGAAGGAGACAGCGGGCAACACCATTCTCCTAGCTACCTCCCGTCACCCCCCACATGTGATTCGCAATATTCCTTAGGGGGAAATGATACGAGCGAGGCACAACTGCTCCAATAATGAGGCGTTTTTGCAAGAGGCGAAAAATATCAACAATAGGCTAAATAGGAGAATATATGCTACACAGAAAACACAGGGCGCAAAAGATTGGGCATTTTCCCTAGATCGGAATAACCTCGGGCTTTTTCCCTCAAAACAGGATCCAAGTAAAAAGAGGATAATGAGAGACAAAATACGGTGACCTTTGTTACCAAATATAGTGAAAAGTACACAGTCCACTCCTAAATTATGATAAGGAGTGGACTGGATTGATAACAGGAGGCATAAAATGTGTGGCCCGCAAAGCCCCCACTATAGGGCAGAGGATCAGCCCCAGTATGTTCTGGGAATATCCTACCTTTCAGTAACTACAAATGTGGCCATAAGAAATGCATTTGTTGCGACCACATGAGCACTACCAAGATCGTCCAATCTGCTGCAAATGGTGGATGTTATGGGGTAAAATCTTACATAAACTGCAACACCAAGTTTGCCGTTTATGTAATTACGTGCACCATCTGTTTGTTGCCATATGTGGGCTGTACAACCAATTCTATTAAAACTCGAATACGCAAACATATTTCGGATGTGCCGCACTACAAGACTCGTAATGTCTCTGCGGCTAGCCTGCATTTTGCACTAACGCATGTGGGTGATACGTCAGCGCTAATGGTCCAAGGGGTGGAAAGGGTTACCTCACCTGAAAGGGGGGGAGATCACAGAAAGCTTTACAATAGAGAAGCTTTTTGGATGTTTCAATTAGGAACCTATTCCCCACTGGCTTAAATAATAAAACATGATCTCATTCTGCAATATCACTGATAGCACATACATTCATTGCACATTTATTAGTTTTTAGGTAGATTATTACAGTCAGGTCCATAAATATTGGGACATCGACACAATTCTAACATTTTTGGCTCTATACACCACCACAATGGATTTGAAAAGAAACAAACAAGATGTGCTTTACCTGCAGACTGTCAGCTTTAATTTGAGGGAATTTACATCCAAATCAGGTGAACGGTGCAGGAATTACAGCAGTTTGCATATGTGCCTCCCACTTGTTAAGGGACCAAAAGTAATGGGACAATTGGCTTCTCAGCTGTTCCATGGCCAGGTGTGTGTTATTCCCTCATTATCCCAATTACAATGAGCAGATAAAAGGTCCAGAGGTCATTTCACGTCTGCTATTTGCATCTGGAATCTGTTGCTGTCAACTCTCAAGATGAGATCCAAAGAGCTGTCACTATCACTATAATACTGCCTCCTATGTACAAGAATATAACTACTATAATACTGCTCCTATGTACAAGAATATAACTACTATAATACTGCTCCTATGTACAAGAATATAACTACTATAATACTGCCTCCTATGTACAAGAATATAACTACTATAATACTGCCTCCTATGTACAAGAATATAACTACTATAATACTGCCTCCTATGTACAAGAATATAACTACTATAATACTGCCTCCTATGTACAAGAATATAACTACTATAATACTGCTCCTATGTACAAGAATATAACTACTATAATACTGCCTCCTATGTACAAGAATATAACTACTATAATACTGCTCCTATGTACAAGAATATAACTACTATAATACTGCCTCCTATGTACAAGAATATAACTACTATAATACTGCCTCCTATGTACAAGAATATAACTACTATAATACTGCTCCTATGTACAAGAATATAACTACTATAATACTGCCTCCTATTGACAAGAATATAACTACTATAATACTGCTCCTATGTACAAGAATATAACTACTATAATACTGCCTCCTATGTACAAGAATATAACTACTATAATACTGCCTCCTATGTACAAGAATATAACTACTATAATACTGCCTCCTATGTACAAGAATATAACTACTATAATACTGCTCCTATGTACAAGAATATAACTACTATAATACTGCCTCCTATGTACAAGAATATAACTACTATAATACTGCCTCCTATGTACAAGAATATAACTACTATAATACTGCTCCTATGTACAAGAATATAACTACTATAATACTGCCTCCTATTGACAAGAATATAACTACTATAATACTGCTCCTATGTACAAGAATATAACTACTATAATACTGCCTCCTATGTACAAGAATATAACTACTATAATACTGCTCCTATGTACAAGAATATAACTACTATAATACTGCCTCCTATGTACAAGAATATAACTACTATAATACTGCTCCCTATGTACAAGAATATAACTACTATAATACTGCTTACTATGTACAAGAATATAACTACTATAATACTGCTTCTATGTACAAGAATATAACTACTATAATACTGCTCCTATGTACAAGAATATAACTACTATAATACTGCTCCTATGTACAAGAATATAACTACTATAATACTGCTCCTATGTACAAGAATATAACTACTATAATACTGCTCCTATGTACAAGAATATAACTACTATAATACTGCTCCTATGTACAAGAATATAACTATTATAATACTGCCTCCTATGTACAAGAATATAACTACTATAATACTGCCCCCTATGTACAAGAATATTACTACTATAATACTGCCTCCTATGCACAAGAATATAACTACTATAATACTGCCTCCTATGTACAAGAATATAACTACTATAATACTGCTCCTATGTATAAGAATATAACTACTATAATACTGCCCCTATGTACAAGAATATAACTACTATAATACTGCTCCTATGTACAAGAATATAACTACTATAATACTGCTCCTATGTACAAGAATATAACTACTATAATACTGCCTCCTATGTACAAGAATATAACTACTATAATACTGCTCCCTATGTACAAGAATATAACTACTATAATACTGCTCCTATGTACAAGAATATAACTACTATAATACTGCTCCTATGTACAAGAATATAACTACTATAATACTGCTCCTATGTACAAGACTATAACTACTATAATACTGCTCCTATGTACAAGAATATAACTACTATAATACTGCTCCTATGTACAAGAATATAACTACTATAATACTGCTCCTATGTACAAGACTATAACTATTATAATACTGCTCCTATGTACAAGAATATAACTACTATAATACTGCTCCTATGTACAAGAATATAACTACTATAATACTGCTCCTATGTACAAGACTATAACTACTATAATACTGCCTCCTATGTACAAGAATATAACTACTATAATACTGCTTCTATGTACAAGAATATAACTACTATAATACTGCCTCCTATGTACAAGAATATTACTACTATAATACTGCCTCCTGTGTACAAGAATATAACTACTATAATACTGTCTCCTGTGTACAAGAATATAACTACTATAATACTGCCTCCTATGTACAAGAATATAACTACTATAATACTGCTCCTATGTACAAGAATATAACTACTATAATACTGCTCCTATGTACAAGAATATAACTACTATAATACTGCTCCTATATACAAGAATATAACTACTATAATACTGCTCCTATGTACAGGAATATAACTACTATAATACTGCTCCTATGTACAAGAATATAACTATTATAATACTGCCTCCTATGTACAAGAATATAACTACTATAATACTGCCCCCTATGTACAAGAATATTACTACTATAATACTGCCTCCTATGTACAAGAATATAACTACTATAATACTGCTCCTATGTACAAGACTATAACTACTATAATACTGCCTCCTATGTACAAGAATATAACTACTATAATACTGCTTCTATGTACAAGAATATAACTACTATAATACTGTCTCCTGTGTACAAGAATATAACTACTATAATACTGCCTCTTATGTACAAGAATATAACTACTATAATACTGCCTCCTATGTACAAGAATATAACTACTATAATACTGCTCCTATGTACAAGAATATAACTACTATAATACTGCTCCTATGTACAAGAATATAACTACTATAATACTGCTCCTATGTACAAGAATATAACTACTATAATACTGCTCCTATGTACAAGAATATAACTACTATAATACTGCTTCTATGTACAAGAATATAACTACTATAATACTGCTCTTATGTACAAGAATATAACTACTATAATACTGCCTCCTATGTACAGGAATATAACTACTATAATACTGCTCCTATATACAAGAATATAACTACTATAATACTGCTCCTATGTACAAGAATATAACTACTATAATACTGCCTCCTATGTACAAGACTATAACTACTATAATACTGCCTCCTATGTACAAGAATATAACTGCTATAATACTGCCTCCTATGTACAAGAATATAACTGCTATAATACTGCCCACTATGGATAAGACTGGTCAGATAGGTTTTAGGTATAGAGGAGGGTGCGGTATGATATATTTTTGTATGCATTATGTATTGTCATCTATTCTTCAGGTTCTTGTGTATCCACTTCAGGCAAAGATGGAACTGAGATTGTGGTATCTGTAAAAGACAGAAATAAGTCTGACATACCGCAGTCACTTTCTTAGTCTCCCATAAATATCACTTTTTTCTGGAGCCTCTTCTGGTGGCTAAAATTGGCTCATTAGGAATAGTCCTGGTGTCTGCAAAACTCATCTATTTGTGGATGGAGGCAGTAGGGGGGGGGGGGGTGTAGAAATAGAAGAGAGAAGAAGTTTGGAGTGAGGAGTGGAGGACTAGAGGGGACAGCTCAGCAGAGACGCACGTGAGAGGAGAGAAGAAGGAGGATAAAATACAAGGAATTAAAGGGATGATACAATAAAGGCAAAGAAGAGGAGCATCAAAAAGAGGTCACAGGAGAGTACACTGAACACAAAAAAGAAAATTCTCCGGAGATGGGGTCAGGTGGAAACATGTGCAGATCACTATTAGTTTTCTTCGTCCTGTGTCTTCCGGGTGTCTTCATGGAACAGACCCGTCTTCTAGAACAGAGGAAGCCTTTCTTTGAACGTTTTAGACGGTTGGAGGAGCAGGTGAGCCAGACAGATAAGCAATAAGTGCTGATTTATTATGGTCCTGTATTATACTGCAGAGCTGAAGTCACTATTCTGCTGGTGCAGTCACTGTGTACATACATTGCATTACTTATCCTGTACTGATCCTGAGTTACATCCTGTATTATACTGCAGAGCTGCACTCACTAATCTGCTGGTGCAGTCACTGTGTACATACATTGCATTACTTATCCTGTACTGATCCTGAGTTACATCCTGTATTATACTGCAGAGCTGCACTCACTATTCTGCTGGTGCAGTCACTGTGTACATACATTACTTAACCTGTACTGATCCTGAGTTACATCCTGTATTATACTGCAGAGCTGCACTCACTATTCTGCTGGTGCAGTCACTGTGTACATACATTACTTATCCTGTACTGATCCTGAGTTACATCCTGTATTATACTCCAGAGCTGCACTCGCTATTCTGCTGGTGCAGTCACTCTGTACATACATTACTTATCCTGTACTGATCCTCAGTTACATCCTGTATTATACTCCAGAGCTGCACTCGCTATTCTGCTGGTGGAGTCACTGTGTACATACATTACTGATCCTGTACTGATCCTGAGTTACATCCTGTATTTTACTCCAGAGCTGCACTCACTATTCTGCTGGTGCAGTCACTGTGTACATACATTACTTATCCTGTACTGATCCTGAGTTACATCCTGTATTATACTCCAGAGCTGTGAGCTCAATTATGCCTGCTTCAAAGCTGCACATTCCCTTCTGGTTCAGAGTCTGCAGAGTTCACACTCTATTACCTGTGGATCTATGAGTGTGAACTCTCCGTGAACCAATCCCAGGTGTCTCATGAAGCCTTTTTCTCCTGGTGGTTGCGGACGGCTGACAGAAGTGTCAACTGCAGCCTGAAAAAGCTGCAGCACCTGCCTGGCACTGTGCTGATGGTCAGCAGTGATTTATGGTTGCCTGGTTTTACTTTCAAAGGAATAAAGCGGCATTCAAACGTTTCCTTGCGAGCCGTCATATGCATTTGCTGTGCAGGTGTCTGTCTTCTATTGTTCTCTGTTATCAGCCATTTTGGCTATATTAATTGTTCAATGGGACAACTGGGATGTCATGAACCCACTGTGCCACGTGTCCTAACTCCTCTAAGGGCGTTGGCTAAGTGAACCCCTCATTCTTCACAGTACCCCTGATGGTGGGGATAGACTTTCCCGAGGGGAACACCAGGTCGCTACCTCTTGAGAAGGATAGGCACACAAGGCAGCTGGTCAAGGCGGACCAGGAGATACCTGAGCAAGGTACCAGAGGTACAAGCATTGTCAGCAGGCCAAGTCATAACCAGGAGCAACAGTGCAGGACCGAAGGATGAGGCAGAGGCGAAGTCAGACTGGTAATAGGTCAGGGCAGGCGGCACAGGTACAGGTCAGGCAATCTGGGTCGGCAACAGGAGAGTCAAGGCAAGCAGGCAGGGATCTAACAGGTAGCGGATATCAGGAACCTTAGCAGGACATGAGGACCTTGACAGTGAGGCATCTGGGAAGGGGGCTGAGCCACTTATATATGTGCAGGAGGGCTAGGATTGGTCAGCGAGGTCACATGATCTAACCCATAAAATACAGGAAGTAACGGGCGCCGGCCCTTAAGTAAATGCTGCAGGAAACAAGCAGAAAGCATGCTGTGGCCAGGGCTGAAAGGAAACACTGGCAGCAGATCACCACTGAACACTGCGCCCGGGACCGCGGCGGTAAGCAGGGGAACAGCAGCGCACATCAGCCGCTGTTACATGGGAGGAACTCTAAAAATTCCCTCCCCCCTGTCAAATATCTCCAGAGACATTTCCATCTATCTATGTGACTGATATCAGATGCTGCACTATTATAAGCTCCTGCACTATGAGATTCTGATGTCACAGATTGTTTATGGAGTTCGCCAAATAATCCACAATGTGTCTCTTTGCAGTTTCGTCGCTTTCAGGAAGTCACCTTGACCCGTCTACAAGGAATCGCTGAAAACTACAACGTCTCCTACAACATTGACGCCCGCTTCCATCATATTCACAACCAGCAGCAATCACTGGCCGAAAACTTCAACGTCACCAACGAGGTGACGCAGGCCGAGCTAAATGGCATCAAATTCTGGCTGAAAAAGATTCAGAAGAAAACCAAAAAGTTGGACTTGAAGTTCTCCACCCTGGAACAGGCCGTGGCAGAGAGAAACAAGCAGCTAACCAAAGAGAACAAAGTTCGAGACGTGACTGTGGCCAACCTGACATCGGCCCTCAGCGGCCAGAAGAGGATCATCTACCAGCTGGTGAAGGACAAGAGCGCGTTACAGAAGGGGATGGAGATGCTCCGCGAGTCTGTGGAAAGACAAGGAGGCAAAATAGTGGATTTGGAGATGCAGTTGCAGAATATGCACCAAAATGAGATCATGCCACCAAGTGCTTTGATGGCACCACAAGTGATGAACCGAACCCCTGAAACCAGACAAGAAGTTCCATCACATACCGACTCTGGACCTAAAACTTCCCAACAACGCATGGTAAAGCTCCAGGGCAAACATAATCAGATGAAAAAGTTGCAAGAAGACCTGATGACCACCATTGGTAAGATGTCTCCCATGGCAGCTCAACATAGAGAGGAGACCAGGACGCTCGGTCCAACCAAGGAAAAGACAACTCGTCTCCAAACTACAAGGGCACCATCAAGTGTGACACTGGTTCCACATCAGAACCACAAAACTACCCAGTATGAAGACCAGGTGACGGATGACCACATCGCTAGTAATGTCATCCAGATTTTAGCCTTAAGAGGAAATGTGACCAAGGATGACAGCCCTCCTGGAGGGATCAAAGCTCCATATGTACACAGTACAAGGAGGCCATTACAAGTCACCGAGGCCCCAGAACCAGAAGAGAAGACCACCAAGGTCCCAGCAACACGTAAGATTATCAAATGTAGTCAGCGGATGTCAGGCATCAGGGTTCATGTATCCTGCCTCTTTAGGTACCATGTTGGTGAGACTGGTGGGATCTGTGAGAACCCGGACTTAAGCCTCATTCACACGTCCGTGTTCCACGGACGTGTGCTGTACGTGTTCTCCCCATTAATTTTAATGTGTGTATTCACACATCAGTTTTTTACCACGGTCCGTGGGTCCGTGTTTTAGCACAGATGCATGCTCTAATTTGTCCATGTTCACTAATCCATCACGCCCATTATAGTCTACGGGCCCATGAAAACCACAGATGCAACACGGATGCCATTTGTGTTTCATCCGTGTTTCACAGATCATTAGGAAGAGATGCTTTGAAAAAAAATTTTCAGCTGTGCCGAGTCAGTGAAACAAGGATGGCACACGTACAGCAAAAAACGGACACACGGACCCGACACGGATTAATCGTGGACATATTCACGGAGGCATCACTGACACTTTTTCACGGATTTAAGCACACACAGGCGCTAAAATGAGTTATATGTGCCGCCATCTTGTGCACAGATATAAACACAGCCAAAGATGTATATGCATCTACAATTTCTGGGTGTTATACAGCAAAAGATTCAGAACCCATAACCCTAAATTAATTCACTCAGACCTTAAAATAAATTACAAAATCAAATTAAAAACTTTAAACAGACCAGATAAAAAAATAAAATAAAAATATTTAGACCAAACCCCTCCATTTTCAGACCAGATGTAAAAATGAAAACTCCAGACACGAACAAAAAAAAAAAAAAAAACATTTCAGGCCCCAAACCAGAGCCAAAAATGAAGACCCCAGACCATAGAAAAAATATGAGGCCAAAATCATTTTGCTCAAAAACCAGTAGGTTGCTGTGTAGAACTTGTGATGTTCTCTTTATCAGAGTTCATACCCCAGACCAGACCCCTCCATTCACAAACCAGACAAAAATTGAAGACCTCAGACCAGAGACAAAAATATGATTTCAGACCACACACTAGACCCCTCCATGTACAGGCCAGACCCAAAAATCAAGGCCCCAGACCAGTAGTCTGACCTAATGTACACTTCCTAGGCCCCAGTTACAGCAGAAACACAATCTGATGGGTGCCAATTTCAGCTGCACCCCTGAAGGTATATGTATGTCCTGTGTATATGTACGTATACTGTATGATCACAACATGTTCTTGTTTTTGGTTTCAGTCTGCAACGTGGATTCTATGCTCATTTTCCCCAATTCTTCCACGGAGAACTTCGCAACATTCGGTAAGGGATTGAGGGAACCCTTGCATGAACTCTCCATCTGCAGCTGGGTGAAGACTAATGTAAGCTACGTAGGCACCATCCTTTCATATGCAACAGAAGAGAACGACAACAAGCTGGTTCTTCATGGCAGACATGGTGCCACCTATGACTCACTTCACTTTGTCATTGGAGACCCGGCTTTCCGAGAACTCCCGCTTGTCCCGCTGGCAGATGGCAGTTGGCACCACACCTGCTTCATCTGGTCCTCCATCCAAGGCAAATACTGGTTCTATGTTGACCGCAGGTTAATTGTTATTGGCTCCAAATTTCAGAAAGGTTATGAGATCCCTCCTGGAGGATCTTTAGTTCTTGGCCAAGAACAGGACACCTTGGGTGGTGGCTTTGACAGCTCGGAAGCTTTTGTTGGACAATTGGCAGGATTTGCAATGTGGAATAGAGCTTTAACACCTGGAGAAGTCTCTGGTATTGCCACTGGTAAAGGCTTGCCAAGAGGTACCATCTTAACCATCGCTGATGCCTCCTCGCTTCATGGTTCAGTGGAGCGGGTGGACTGTACCTGTCTGGAGCACTGTCTGTAGATTTCCATAATGCTGTGTTAATAGAGGATTGCCTCCATATTGGACAATTATTTATGGGACCGCTATGGGCATGTTACACCATCTATGTAAACCCACCATTAGTGACCAATAATCAAAAATATATTAGTATATTTAGCCAGTCAAAATGAGTGTCAGACTGGCCCAAAAGAAGATCCTCGATGACTGGCCACCACATGGCCCATGAGGTCCTCAAATGACTCTAGGACCCATTAACTATTAGGGTTGTTTACACATACAGGGAGTGCAGAATTATTAGGCAAGTTGTATTTTTGAGGATTAATTTTATTATTGAACAACAACCATGTTCTCAATGAACCCAAAAAACTCATTAATATCAAAGCTGAATATTTTTGGAAGTAGTTTTTAGTTTTAGCTATTTTAGGGGGAATCTCTGTGTGTGCAGGTGACTATTACTGTGCATAATTATTAGGCAACTTAACAAAAAACAAATATATACCCATTTCAATTATTTATTTTTACCAGTGAAACCAATATAACATCTCAACATTCACAAATATACATTTCTGACATTCAAAAACAAAACAAAAACAAATCAGTGACCAATATAGCCACCTTTCTTTGCAAGGACACTCAAAAGCCTGCCATCCATGGATTCTGTCAGTGTTTTGATCTGTTCACCATCAACATTGCGTGCAGCAGCAACCACAGCCTCCCAGACACTGTTCAGAGAGGTGTACTGTTTTCCCTCCTTGTAAATCTCACATTTGATGATGGACCACAGGTTCTCAATGGGGTTCAGATCAGGTGAACAAGGAGGCCATGTCATTAGATTTTCTTCTTTTATACCCTTTCTTGCCAGCCACGCTGTGGAGTACTTGGACGCGTGTGATGGAGCATTGTCCTGCATGAAAATCATGTTTTTCTTGAAGGATGCAGACTTCTTCCTGTACCACTGCTTGAAGAAGGTGTCTTCCAGAAACTGGCAGTAGGACTGGGAGTTGAGCTTGACTCCATCCTCAACCCGAAAAGGCCCCACAAGCTCATCTTTGATGATACCAGCCCAAACCAGTACTCCACCTCCACCTTGCTGGCGTCTGAGTCGGACTGGAGCTCTCTGCCCTTTACCAATCCAGCCACGGGCCCATCCATCTGGCCCATCAAGACTCACTCTCATTTCATCAGTCCATAAAACCTCAGAAAAATCAGTCTTGAGATATTTCTTGGCCCAGTCTTGACGTTTCAGCTTGTGTGTCTTGTTCAGTGGTGGTCGTCTTTCAGCCTTTCTTACCTTGGCCATGTCTCTGGGTATTGCACACCTTGTGCTTTTGGGCACTCCAGTGATGTTGCAGCTCTGAAATATGGCCAAACTGGTGGCAAGTGGCATCTTGGCAGCTGCACGCTTGACTTTTCTCAGTTCATGGGCAGTTATTTTGCGCCTTGGTTTTTCCACACGCTTCTTGCGACCCTGTTGACTATTTTGAATGAAACGCTTGATTGTTCGATGATCACGCTTCAGAAGCTTTGCAATTTTAAGAGTGCTGCATCCCTCTGCAAGATATCTCACTATTTTTGACTAATATAGGGTGTTGATGTCATTAGACCACACCCCTTCTCATTACAGAGATGCACATCACCTAATATGCTTAATTGGTAGTAGGCTTTCGAGCCTATACAGCTTGGAGTAAGACAACATGCATAAAGAGGATGATGTGGTCAAAATACTCATTTGCCTAATAATTCTGCACGCAGTGTAGTCTATTGGTCCTAATGATAGTGTAGGTTCTTAGAGTACTTTCCTCTGGAGGGCCCTCACCTTCCACCCAAAGCATATGATGTCCAATGGTGCATACCACAATAGGGCCTCACAGAAATCCTTATAGACCTCTAACAAAGGTCCTACAGAGCCATAATATGTCCATGAATATGAGGCCAAAATCATTTTGATAAAAAAAAACTGTAGATTGCTGTGTAGAACTTGTTATATGCTCTCTTTATCGGACACAGTGACCCTTAAACATCCTGCAGAACCCATGTATACTGTGCAACTGCCACGTGTGTCACTTAATATGTATGGTACATGTATGTATATTCTAGTATGTGTGCTCTACCTATGCTAAGAATATTATTACAAATTCTTCAACTGATATTTAAGAATTGTGTAAGAAAGTATTTTAATGCTCTTGAGGCTGTAACTTCTCCTCCAGTTCTCCAATCTGTCTGCTCTGGTACCTGGGCTTTGGCTCTGACAGTATTCCCTGTCCACTTCCTGTCTTGGCTGAATCTCCTCCCCTATCCTGACCATGTATCTGGTGCCCTCAGCTGGAGTGAGATGTTACAGAGGTGCCTCTGTGTGTTACACTATGTCTAGAGATGGATAGTCTTCCTATTTGATTCCATGCGTTCAACATACATAGAGAAACGCTGAAACTGAGGTTAGTGGTCATCACTTTGGTGGCCTACAAAATATTGTAGACTGACACCAAAGCTCTGCTCAGAAAACGTCTTATATATGTTTATATATTGTCGGGTGAGCACTGCAGTACAATATAGAAGGAAAGGATACTAGGTCAACCCCCACTTGACCATCAAGGGAAGATTATGACCACCAGATATCTAGTTCAGGCAAATGTTGCAAACATCTGCACTGTGTTATGGTCGTGGATCCCCAGACCCTAATTATAAAATGTCTTTTGGACTCTTGCCATGAAATAGTCAATGTATGGTCCAAACCAACAGCCCATTGCCTACCACTAAGATCCTGTGAGGCTAAGACTATCCAATAGTGGTGGACTCGCTGCAGGGATAACCTGAAGCAATAGCTGGTCATCCCTCTTCCCTGGCATAATCTCAGTGCTACCTTGAGGCTTTAAGGCTGGGGCTAGATGATGATATGTGAACTGTGACTCTGTTGGGCATTAATGCATGGAGTTCCAACTCATCAGTCACAAAAAATTGCAGCAGATGACAACTTTGGTGCAAAGGATTTTACATTTTCCATTGATCTCCATGGGGACAAGAAAAAAGTTGCACCAAGGTTCCATCACTCCTCTCGAGTGGGTTTGGTCTTCTCAGTGGAGTCATGGTCCAGATCTAGCCTTACATGAGGCAGTAACTCACAACATCTCCACAAACATAAGTATGATGTTTTCAAGATGACAAACTCGTGAACTGGTGGATCTTCTCTGATTTATGACCACTTGACCCCTTTCAGGAACTAAAGACTGGATGTTTGGAGAAAGTTTACCCAAGTGTAGTGAAGTTTTACTGTGCCATATGCTCAGTTGTCCCAACTGTGAGGAGACCTTTAAATAACTCAAGAATAACAAGCATTGAGAAGGTGCTCGGGTTACATCTTTCTCCAGTACTGTTCTCGGCCATGAAGAAATCTTTTTTACAAGATCAGGCTGGTTCAGAAGCCGACATGGACTCCTGGAGGAATCTGGTTGTCATTCTCTCGTGTCTCGTCTGTGGCTTGTCTTGTGGGGATGTTGGGTGGCCGCTGCTAAATATGGACTTCTTGGATGAGGACATCAGGAAAGAAGTTGACCAGGCTCTTCGGGTGGTGAACCATCCAAGCTTCCAAGGATGGAGGTTGGAGCTTATCCAACAGGTGAGAAGCACACATTTCATGGTAGTTCCAGACTTTGCATATCTTGCATAACTGGAGCATGAGGTCTCTTACATACTAGTGGGCAGCAGCGTTTATACCAAAAGGTCTCCTGCAGCACATAAAGGGTCAGCAGTACTATACATGGGATGCAATGCTTGGGCAAACCATCATAGAGATCTTGCACTGGGATATGGTTTGGTTGGGGGTGGGAGGTTATAGTGTGGGCAGTGCACCCTTAATGTCACTCAATATAGACATGTTATATTTACCTATACCTGACTGGACTCAAGGTTGATAAAGTTTGTCTGTACTGATACATTGTAACAAACTATCAGGGCAGGAGATTTGTGTTGTTGATGAGTGTAGTTCACAGAGGCTTGTCTAAGCTGGATAGAATTGCAGCAAACCATAAATTGTGAAGGCCTGTAAATTACAAAGCTTCCATTTACTGACAGCAAACAGATATCTTGAAGATGATAGCAAATTGAAACATAAGGTCTATTAGAGAGTTGCAACATGTTTCATTGGGCAACAGACTGCCGTCTAGCTCCAAGTTAGAGCTCTGCAAACCCCTCCTCTAGCTCCAGCTCTGCAGACCCTTCCTCTAGCCGCAGGTTACAGCTCTGCAGACCCCACCTCTAGCTCCAGGTTACAGCTTTGCGGACCCATCCACTGGCTCCAGGTTACAGCTCTGCAGACCCCTCCTCTAGCACCAAGCTACAGCTCTACAGACCTCTCTTTAGCTTCAGGTTACAGCTCTGCAGGCTCATCCACTGGCTCCAGGTTACAGCTCTGAAGACCCCTCCTCTAGTTGCAAGTTATAGCTCTGAAGACCCTTCCTCTCGATCCAGTATACAGCTATGCACACCCCACCTATAGCTCCAGGTTGCAGCTCTGCAGACCCATGCACTGGCTGCAGATTACAGCTCTGCAGACCCCTCCTCTAGCACCAGGTTACAGCTTTGCAGACCTCTCCTCTAGCTCCAGGTTACAGCTCTGCAGACCCCTCCTCTAGCTCCAGGTTACAGCTCTGCAGACCCCTCCTCTAGCTCCAGGTTACAGCTCTTCAGACCCCTCCTCTAGCTCCAGGTTACAGCTCTGCAGACCCCTCCTCTCGCTCCAGGTTACAGCTCTGCAGACCCCTCCTCTAGATTCAAGTTACAGCTCTGCAGACCACTCCTCTGGCTCCAGGTTACAGCTCTGCATACCCCTCCTGTAGCTCCAGGTTAGGCTACTTTCACACTTGCGTTCGGAGCGGATCCGTCTGCATTATATTTCACAAGAAAATCTAAGTGTGAAAGTTAGTCAGACGGATCCGTCCAGACTTTGCATTGAAAGTCAATGGGGGACGGATCCATTTGAAAATTGCACCATATTGTGTCAACTTCAAATGGATCTGTCCCCATTGACTTACATTGTAAGTCTGGACCGATCCGTTTGGCTCCTCACGGCCAGGCGGATACCCGAACGCTGCAAGCTGCGTTCGGGTGTCCGCCTGCTGAGCGGAGCGGAGGCCAAGCGGAGCCAGACTGAGGCATTCTGAGCGGATCCGCATCCACTCAGAATGCATTGGGGCTGGACGGATGCGTTCGGGGCCGCTTGTGAGAGCCTTCAAACGGAACTCACAATCGGAGCCCCGAACGCTAGTGTGAAAGTAGCCTTACAGAGCTGCATTCCACTCTATTACAGGCTGCGCCCCGGATGCACATCGGTCTGGTTGAATTATGGCTTCAGTTCAGGAAACTCCAGAAAGATCAGGACGAAATGTGGAGGAAGATGAAGAGGATGATGAGGACTTCTGCAGCGTCTTGCCAAGGTGTAAAATGTGTAACCTAATCCACACCCCCTCACATATATTGGCAAAGAAAGTGACATTAAAACCTTAAGCCCCGCACCATTCTGCTTGCTAATGCCCCAATCTATGCAGAAGCAATTTCCTAATTCCTTTCTATCACACATTTTTACAAAAATCTCATTACTACAGCCTTCAGTGCACCGAAGAACGGGCTGAAAGTGTTTGTACCCCTGAAATTTTTTCAGCAAATTAAGTATTTCTTCCAGAAAATTATTGCAATTACATTATGTTTTGTTCTATACATGTTTATTTCCTCTGTGTGTATTGGAACACAAAAAAACCGGAGAAAAATAAGCCAAAAATTATATAATTTCACGCAAAACTCCAAAAATGGACTGCACCATCAACTTAAAATTTTTGATGCACACCCTTTGGAAGAAATAACTGAAATCGGACGCTTCCTATAACCATCGACAAGCTTCTTGCACTTCTCAACTGGAATTGTGGACCACTCTTCTCTTGCCAGGTCTCCAGGCCTTCACATTTGGAGGTCGCCTTCTCCCAACAGCAATTTTAAGATCTCTCCACAGGTATTCAATGGGATTTCGATCCGGACTCATTGCTGGCCACTTCAGAACTCTCCAGGGCTTTGTTTCCATCCATTTCTGGGTGTTTCTTGAAGTATGTTTGGGGTCATTGTTCTGCTGGAAGACCCATGACCTAGGACGCAAACCAAACCAGCTTTCTGACACTGGGTCCTTGACTGCGACCCAAAATCCTTTGGTATTCTTCAGATTTCATGATGCCTTGCACACAGTCAAGGCGCCCAGTAGAAGAGGCAGCAAAACAACCCCAAAACATCTTTGAAGGTCCACCATATTTGACTGAAGGTACAGTATCCTTTTCTTTGTAGGCCTCGTTCTGTTTTCGGTAAACAGTAGAATGATGTGCTTTACCAAAAAGCTCTATCTTGGTCTCATCTGTCCACAAGACGTTTTCCCCAGAAGGATTTTCTGCGGTCTAGCTTTTTGATGTCTCTGTGTCAGCAGTGGTGGGGTCCTCCTGGCGTAGCTGACACTGGTCCACCATGAGCCTGCACCACAGCTTGAATTTCTTTGGAACTGTTGAAGATTGTTGATATTTTTCCACAATTTTGGTTCTCAAGTCCTTAGACAGTTCTCTTCTTCTCTTTCTCTTCTCCAGACAAGGCAAAGATTGAGACGACTTCTCCTCCTTATTATCTGGCTTTAGGTGTGACTTTTATGTTGCCCACACCTGTTACTTGTCACAGGTGAGTCTGAACGAGCATCACGTGCTTGAAGCAAAGTTGTCTACCCACAATTTTGAAAAGGTGCCAACATTTTTGGAGTTTTGTGTGAAATTATGTCCAATTTGCCTTTTTTTTCTCAGTTTTCTTTTTGTGTTGTTCCAGTACACACAAAGGAAATAAACATGTGCATAACAAAACAAGTGTTATTTCTGGGAGAAATACTTCATTTTCTGGAAAAATGTCAGGGGTGCCATGACTGTACCTGAGACCTGCCGGCAGCAGTCACATGATTTCCGCCAGATTTTCTCAATATAGAGTGAAACCATCTTTAAGACATTGATGTAACTTCTAACATATTAGGACATTTGTAGGCCTGCCCCAAAGAACATTAGCGCCCCCTTTATGCAAATTTACATAAGCCACACCCCAAATCTCAGACAAGAAAACTATAGGGGGTCACAGCTGCAATTGGGGCCCCATGGTCCAGGGGACCCTCAAGCCACTTGCAGTGAGTAGTTTTATACGTAAATATAAAAAGTACTCTGCTCATCACTAGAAAGTGTTCTGTGCCCCCTGGTGAGCGGGGAGGCGTTGCGCCTCCGTCCACCTCCGGTACCCTGTGCCTCTTCCTCCTGGCTGCAAATGCGGACCCAAAAGCCAAACTTGAGCCTAGGTGTTGGAGTGGGTGAAGCTGGCATGCCATCCTGCTAGTTGCTGTCTGGGGGGCGGTGGGGTGGTAAATGCTGGGAGGGGGCGTTTAACAGTCTTGTATGGGGCCCCCCCCCCACTTTCTGGTTGTGTTCTTGTATGTAATCCCCATCACTCAAACTATTTTCCAGAACTGAAAGACCAAATCAGGGATTTTAGTACCCAGGTGCCCAAGAGGGTGGACGTGATCGAAAACCGGGTGGAAATAATGAGCGTGAGAGTCAAGGCAATGGAGGAGGAGCATGGATCTGCAAACCGAACACAAACGATGGAGGATCATCTAGAAGGGGGCAAGACCGCTTCTGAGAGGAGGACCCGCACCCTGCAGCCACGCTCCAGCAGTGCCACGGGGTCCAGAAAAGTCAGCAAGACCCAGCTTGTCCACAAGGTGGCAGCTCTCACCGAGATACTGAACGGGCACAACGAGCTGCTGGTGGAGCTGTATCAGAGGATGACTGCTCTGGAGGAAATGAAGGTGGCAAAACCCACTCCGGTCACACCGCAAGACGGGAGCGGAGATGGACGTTAAATGCCGGCTGCTCCGTGTGCTTGGACAGGGACACTACAGCACCACTGGGATCCGGCCACAACAGCGACACCTGAACCCAAACTGCAGGGCAGCGAAAAAACATTGTCTGTTCATGTCTTAGACTCCAGTCACATCCAAAGCTGCATTCACAATTCTGCTGACTTTGCCTCCAAAGCCGAAGTCAAGTCTTTGCTGGCTTCCTGTCCGCTCTCAGTTTTTTGCATTGCTCCGCATTTCACGTCTGCTTCATACTGGCTGACTGTCCATACACCACAGCGCAATCTGCTGCAATGCATGGTGGGAGATGAGAGGATAATGCATAATACCATGGCAACTTACCTGTAAGGACTGTGCAAATTGTGAATGCAGCTCTGGGTGTGACTGGAGTCTAAGGCACAATGTAACTCAATAGATTTATGAATGCAGCTCTGGGTGTGACTGGAGTCTAAGGCATAATATAACTCAGTAGAATTATGAATGCAGCTCTGGATGTGACTGGAGTCTAAGGCACATTGTAACTCAGTAGAATTATGAATGCAGGTCTGGGTGTGACTGGAGTTTAATGGATAATGTAACGCAGTAGAATTATGAATGCAGCTCTGGGGGAAACTGAAATGTAAGGCATAATGTAACTCAGAAGCATTACGAATGCAGCTCGTGATGTGACTGGAGTTTAAGGCACAGTGTAACTCAGAGCAGGTTCCTTGATGATCTTGAGGGTCCTTGCAGTGGGAACCCCATAATACATGAGCTGCAGGGACGCCTCTTATATTATGCCTTCCCGTTATCCAGTAATTCTCCAGGTCAGGAGCTGAGTATCAGGAGAAGCATCGATACTATGAGCTCTGCATGGACTGAGACCCCCGGGGTGACTGCAGCTGCTGACCAGATGTGGAGGGGGGCCGCGGGGCCCTGGAGGAATCACATTCCAGGCTTATGTGATCTGCCGTCCACTGTCTCCATATTACCTGCGTTCTGTGTGTGAACAATAATCCACATATATGATAATAAACGACCGTACTGTGTATGACAAGTGCTGCAATACCGCGCGCGCCGCTCCTGGAAGAAGCTATATGTACTTTATACAGCAAACAAAAGGTTAATAATACAGAAAAATACCACCATACTGAGCTAAAATAATACCCCCATACTGAGCCAAAGTAGTAACCCCATACTAAGCCAAAATAATACCACCATACTGAGCCATTATAATACCCCCATACGGAGCCAAAATAATACCACCATACTGAGCTAATATAATACCCCCATACTGAGCCAAAGTAATACCCCCATACTGAGCTAATATAATACCCCCATACTAAGCCAAAATAATACCACCATACTGAGCTAATATAATACCCCCATACTAAGCCAAAATAATCCCACCATACTGAGCTAATATAATACCCCCATACTGAGCCAAAGTAATACCCCCATACTGAGCTAATATAATACCCCCATACTAAGCCAAAGTAATACCCCCATACTGAGCCAAAGTAATACCCCCATACTGAGCCAATATAATACCCCCATACTGAGCCAATATAATACCCCCATACTGAGCCCAAATAATACCCCTGAGCTTCAGTAATCCCAGTGGTTAAATATTACTGCTATATAGTGGCTAAATAACGACCAATGCTTAAAGGGGTATTGCCATCTCAGAGCCGCCCTCCTGGGTGAGGGGTCAGGACTATAACCACCAGTGGGTTGTGCTCGGTGGGACCGCATCTAACAGGCAGCATGCCATGTCTGTGCAGGACCCTTTTAGAAGTACCTCATTAATACCGTGCACTGGTCGTCCCCACACCATGTAGTCTGTGGGGGTCGGCGCGGTCCTCTCCCCTCCCACCACTGAAACTAACCGCCTCTTATTGCTCTGTACATTAGTATATGGGCACGGCAGTAGTATGTGTCACACGGCATGGCAGTAGTATATGGGACACATTTATTGCAGTGACATTTCTACACGCTGTACCACTTGATTTGTGTCTGCAGCAGCCTGACACCGGCCCCCGGGCCCTGAGGCGAGAGCAGTCACGTGACAGAGCGGGCACAGCGGCGGAAAGTCCCACATTACAACTCATCAGAAGTTTCCCTGCCGCCATGTTGCTATGGTAACTCGGCGGAAGCGCTGGAGTCAGCAGGACTACATTACCCGTCATCCCCCGGGCGCGCATTCCAGGTGTGACCCCGGTGACGCGCCGTAGCTGGCGAGTCACATGATCGGCTGAAAGCTGAGGCTCCGTCTGTCACATGCCCAAACAGAGAGCGGCCGCCGCGGTGTGAACATGGCCAATGTGGCCAACAGGGTGTCCTGGTCCGGGAGGGAGCAGGCGGAGGAGGACGGGGAGAGCACGCCGCTGCTCAACGGAGCCAGCAACAGACAGGTGAGGGGGGCTCTGTCTGGTGAGGTCACGTGGGGTAGGTAGTGACAGGCTGGGGGGGCTGTGAGGACAGTGGAGGGTCCCTGCTGAGGGCACATAGGGTGCTGGTCCTGGGGGCTGCGGACAGTCTGGGGGCTCAGGTTTGTGTAGGGTGGTGGTAATAGTGGGGCTATTGACAAGGGTCTGGGGGGCCTGGCAGAGGGGTCTGTCTAGGGTGGGCGCGGATGAGAAGGACGGTCGTTGTGTGACCGCCGTGCGCTGTGGACGACCCCCCTACCCCACCCCCAGTGCAGGGTGTTCAGGGGGCACATACTTTCTGTGTATATTGTATTTGCACAAGGATTCTGTGGAGTTGCCCTTTAAGCCTGTGACCCTGGGGGGGGGAGGGGGGAGGATTAGATGTCTCATAAAGAGCGGCCGGTGACCACTTTTATGACCGTGCTCCTGAGGCTTCACCCATCACTGCCTGCTGGGAGTTGTAGTTCTGTTATGCGCCTCGGGTTCAGCTTTGTGCTGTAGTTTCTGTTTAGTACAATGTAAGGCATCGCTTCCTCTTCTATCGGTAATTCATGTGTCACAAGAATCATAACACCCATCATCCAGGGGGCGACGTGCTGCAGAGAGGGGACTTAGCACGAGGTCACCCCCCCCCCCCCCCCAGCAGTGGCGTTTCGCCTCCCTCCCTGCTGGGAGTTGTAGTTCTGAAGCAACTGGAGAGCCACGGGTTGGAGATGGCAGCTATTCTGCATGGTGTCTGTAAGGGCGGGGGGCACCGCTGTGGCGACTCTCTGACCCTGGTGCACGTGGCGAGGTTTCACAATAGACCCTGCGGCTTTGTCTTTACAGGACGCGGAATCTCTCCGATGAGTCAAAGACTAAATCAGGGCAGCGAAACCGCAGTAAGAGGGGGAAGAAGTGATGGGTTAAACAGTAAAGGGGTCTTCTCCCTCCAGCGGACGGCGCTCATCATGTATTCTCTATATGGCCTTCTTTCATGGCTTCATTAGTTTTTCCATCACATTATACACTGCTCGTTCAGAGGAGTTACGACCACCCTACAATCCAGCAGCGGTGGTCGTGCTTACACACTGTAGGAGGAAGCGCCTGCCTCTCTGGTGGCCGGGAGCGCACATAGACACACGTGCGCAGCGTCTCCGGCCACCTCGTATCTGCGCTGCAGTGTATAATGGGATGGAAAAATGGATCCAGCCAGCAAAGGTGGCAATATGGAGAATCACAATACATTAGTGTCATGTGATCCTTCATGGGCCCCGTGTGATTGACTGGTAGGGCTCCCAGGGGGAGGAGCTTAACTGGCACGTTGGAGGGGGGGGGGCTGCTGGTGTCTTGTATTGATGGGTCTGCACATTGCAGGATCGGCAATTAAAGGGATGAGGAACATTCCTTCTGCCTGTGGTGTTTATATATGAGGTGGAGTCGGGAGCAGCAATCACCGCGCTCACTGCAAACACCCGGAGCTGCGAGCACCAGTGTGAGGAGTGGGGGGGGGGGGGGGGGGGGTCTGCAGGTTGTGACTACAACTCCCAGCATGTCCAGTCCCATGTAGTAAAGAGATCTGCAACCTGTGGCTTCCCTGCTGCTATGACTACTCCTCCTACCATGTCCACTACTTCATATAGTACAGGAGTCTGCCACCTGCGACATTCTTGCTGTTGCATAACTACAACTCCCAGCATGTCCAGCTTCTTGTACTACATCTGTGGCTCTTCTCCTGTCCTACAGTCATCCTCTCCCGGCCTGAGACGGCTGATAACAGGGAGCAATAGACTGCAGTTTTGCTATCAATCCCAGCGACTAACTCGGCTGCTAATACAGCGCGTCTGCGGCCATATTGCGTCCTGTCCCGTCACGCTGTGCACTGTCCCTTTAAGTCATTTTCCTGGAACAACCTCACGTTCTGCTTCCCCTTCCTCTTTCTGATACTTTTTGTTACATGTGGGGAAGTTGTACCATTGTGTGTCTTATCGGCTACTGTCATGCATTTAAAGGGGTACAAGGGGGCGGAGTAGATACTAATAAGCTCCTCCCATTATATATATATATAATTATAAAGATTTTTTTTCTCCCCTAGTCTTCCAGTTCCATTCTCTTCCGTATCGGGCAGCTGAGCACCGTGGACCTCGGCGATGAGAACCAAGAACTGGTGAGGGGTTAACGCACTGATTTTGACCCTTGTGAGCGGATATTATAAGCGCCCCCTAGAGGTGGAATCTACGTGCAAAAACTTCTGTTATACCCCGCCCGCACCCAGAGCTGCGTTTAGAACTCTGCAGCTCTGGGTGTGAGTGGAGCGGTCAGTGCTGCCGGTCTAGCTTAGATATAATTCAGTCCTGTGATGCATTGTGGGATCTACCTCGAGATGAATTTATTTCATTTTCTGTTTTTTTTGTAATTTTTATCTTTTTTTGCAGGAAATGGATTTGTCCTCGCCGGTCATGAAAGAAATCCCGCACAACGAGAACCTCCTGTCCCTGAAATACGAGGTGACCTCCTGTGGTGACCCCCCCCCCCCCCTCTTCCGCTTGCACAGCTGAAGTGTCGTGTCAGTGTCTCACTTCTCTTTATCTCTTGGTTGCAGAGTCTGGATTATGATAACAGTGAGAACCAGCTGTTCATGGAGGAGGAGCGCAGGATCAATCATGCTGTAAGGATAACCCCCAACATCTGCCCCATCCCGGGGGGGGGGGGGGGGGGGATTCCATATGATGTTTTTTTTATAGTATAAGGAGGGTCCATTCACACATACTTATGTGTTTTGCGGATCCGCAAAACACAAACACCAGCAATGTGCGTTCCACATTTTGCGGACCGCATATCGCCGGCACTATAATAGAAAATGCCTAATCTTGTCCGCAATTGCGCACAAGAATAGGACTTGTTCTATTTTTTTCGGGAACGGAATTGCGGACCCGGAAGTGCGGATCCCGAAATGCGGATCCGGACAGCACATGGTGTGGCCCCATAGAAATGAATGGGTCCACAATTCCATTTCCGCAAAATGCGGAACAGAATTGGGGACGTGTGAATGGACCCTAAGTAAGAGTTGCAGAACTACAGCTCCCAGCGTGCTCTGAGGGTAGCTGTGTGATTGTAACGCCACATTGTGTCCCTGGCAGGCGTTCCGCACGGTGGAGGTCACCCGCTGGGTCATCTGCGGGATGATCGGGATCCTGACCGGACTCATCGCGTGTTTCATCGACATTATGGTGGAGCAGCTGGCGGGTGTGAAATACCAAGTGATAAAGAGCAGTATCCTGTGTGTCCCCATCTATAAAGAATGGGGGGAAAAAAGCGGGGGCGTTACCAATAGCAACCGATAAGGTCTCTGCGCCCAGTAATAACATGCCTGTGCATCATGTGACCAGGCGCTCATCTCTTGAAATACTCTGTGCTGCGGGGCACCCTGCCCTTACCCGTGTTTTAGGTTCATTCTGTGATCTCCAACAGGATCAGTACATTCCTATTCTGAAATACTCTGTGCTGCGGGTCACCCTGCTCTTCCCACTCTATAACTTGCAGTCTGTGATCTCCCACAGCATCAGTACACTCCTCTCCTGAAATACTTTGTGCTGCTGTGGCGCACTGATGCTCCCTAAATGCCTGTCCTAATATTAAAATAGGTTACTTAATACATTAACTTCCTCCCCCCCTGAAATACTTTGTGCTGCTGGGGGAATCCTGCTTCTTTCATTATGTACCTCTGAGTCTGTCATCTCCTGTGAGATCAGCATATTCCTCTTCTGAAATACTCTGTGCTGCTGGGCCCGCCGCTCATCTCCCTGTGGTCTATACACAAGATGTTACTGAAATACTTTGTGCTGCTGGGAACTTCACTGCCTCCACTTCACTGCCCCCCCTCCCGTGGTCCTTAGGCAAGATCAATACATTACTCAAATACTCTGTGCTGCTGTGTTGCCCCGCTCCTCACTGGACACCTCTCCTTATTAATATTATAGGTTACTGCAGAGTTTAGCATTCTGTTCTTCTGAAATACTCTGTGCTGCTTGGGGTCCTGCTCCTTTCACTATGCAATTGTGTGTGAGCTGCAAGGTTACCACCCTCCTCTCCTTAAATACCCTGTGCTGCTGAACACCCTGCTCTCCCAATAAGATCTGCGTACACTTCTTCTGAAATACTCTGTGCCACTGTGGTAAATGGCTCTATGATCTCCTCCTTATATCCATCACCCCCCCCCCCCCCCATCCCTGCATGCATGTCTCTCCTGAAATACTCTGTACAGCTGTGAACACTTCTACAGCCTGACTAGCTCCAGGGTCCTTTTGTTCTCGGGATTTCTGGGACTGGCGAGAGGTGATGATGAGGCTGTCCTGAAATACTCTGTGCTGCTGTGGACACTTACCATATAAGCCAGGGCACACTCCTCTCCTGAAACACTCTGCACTGCTGTGCTCATTTCCCATCCGAGCCGGTGCACACGTCTGTCCTGAAATACTCTGTGCTGCTGTGGTTATTTCCCATCTGTGTCCCGGTGCGCACAATTCGGTTTTGTTTTTTTTCTTAACCCTTCCCGCCAGATATTGACAAGTTCACAGAGAAGGGCGGCCTGTCGTTCTCGCTGCTACTCTGGGCCACGCTGAATGCGGCCATAGTCATGGTCGGCTCCCTGGTAGTGGCCTTCATAGAGGTAAGTTCCACAGTCCGATGATGACTGATCTCGTCTGGTTCCGTGCCTCATTTTCCGGATTCTTCCTTGCAGCCAGTAGCAGCCGGCAGTGGGATCCCTCAGATCAAGTGTTTCCTGAACGGAGTGAAGATTCCCCACGTGGTGAGGCTCAAGGTAAGCGGTGATCACGTCTGCAGGCGATCCTCTGTGTTTTTTCTTTTTCGTGAAGTTCCATCCTTTTATTTTTCTCTTCTCGCGTCCAAAGCTGCATTCAGAGTTCCTCCAATTGTCCCGAGAGCTGCAGGACCTTGCGTCTCTATGCTGCCCCCTGCTGGTTCTGTGTGCTCCTACCCAAAGGTGCTCAGTTGTGGTGCATTGTGGGAGATGTAGTGTTTATATCTGGAGTGTACACGTCATCTGGATCTGCACTGCGTTGTGGAGTGTTGTCAGAGGAGCCCCTGCTGATGGGGATCTAAGTTGTCAGAAGATGTCTCAGTTCTGTCGAAGGCGGCGGAATTTGGACGCAGCTTTGGTTGTGATTGGAGTATAAGTGACTGAACATTATATGAAGGTGTAACATGTCTCTGTCCCCAGACCCTGGTTGTGAAGGTGTGTGGCGTCATACTGTCTGTGGTTGGAGGCCTCGCAGTCGGCAAGGTTGGTGGAGTCTTTCTTTAGAGCGGGTGCAGCCACTTGTGTCCTCTTATACGTCTGCAGGATCCCACACAACGGATGAAATCGTGACAGCCGCTCTGCTTTTCTATGATTTTTAGGAAGGCCCCATGATACACTCGGGAGCCGTGGTCGCAGCCGGCATTTCTCAAGGAAGGTCGACCTCTCTGAAGAAGGACTTCAAGGTAAGTAATGACAGGAGAGGTGGGGGCGTTCCCGACCAGAGGTATGTGACCGAGGGGGTTATATGACAGGAGAGGTGGGGGCATTCCCGACGAGAGGTATGTGACCGAGGGGGTTATATCACAGGAGAGGTGGGGGCATTCCCGACCAGAGGTATGTGACCGAGGGGGTTATATCACAGGAGAGGTGGGGGCGTTCCTCACCAGAGGTATGTGACCGAGGGGGTTATATCACAGGAGAGGTGGGGGCGTTCCCGACCAGAGGTATGTGACTGAGGGGGTTATATGACAGGAGAGGTGGGGGCGTTCCCGACCAGAGGTATGTGACCGAGGGGGTTATATCACAGGAGAGGTGGGGGCGTCCCGACCAGAGGTATGTGACTGAGGGGGTTATATCACAGGAGAGGTGGGGGCGTTCCCGACCAGAGGTATGTGACTGAGGGGGTTATATCACAGGAGAGGTGGGGGCGTTCCCGACCAGAGGTATGTGACCGAGGGGGTTATATCACAGGAGAGGTGGGGGCGTCCCGACCAGAGGTATGTGACTGAGGGGGTTATATCACAGGAGAGGTGGGGGCGTCCCGACCAGAGGTATGTGACTGAGGGGGTTATATCACAGGAGAGGTGGGGGCGTCCCGACCAGAGGTATGTGACCGAGGGGGTTAGATCACAGGAGAGGTGGGGGCATTCCCGACCAGAGGTATGTGACCGAGGGGGTTATATGACAGGAGAGGTGGGGGCGTTCCCGACCAGAGGTATGTGACCGAGGGGGTTATATCACAGGAGAGGTGAGGGCATTCCCGACCAGAGGTATGTGACCGAGGGGGTTATATCACAGGAGAGGTGGGGGCGTTTCCCACCAGAGGTATGTGACCGAGGGGGTTATATCACAGGAGAGGTGGGGGCGTTCCTGACCAGAGGTATGTGACTGAGGGGGTTATATGACAGGATAGGTGGGGGCGTTCCCGATCAGAGGTATGTGACTGAGGGGGTTATATCACAGGAGAGGTGGGGGCGTTCCTCACCAGAGGTATGTGACTGAGGGGGTTATATGACAGGAGAGGTGGGGGCGTCCCGACCAGAGGTATGTGACTGAGGGGGTTATATGACAGGAGAGGTGGGGGCGTTCCCGACCAGAGGTATGTGACCGAGGGGGTTATATCACAGGAGAGGTGGGGGCGTCCCGACCAGAGGTATGTGACTGAGGGGGTTATATCACAGGAGAGGTGGGGGCGTCCCGACCAGAGGTATGTGACTGAGGGGGTTATATCACAGGAGAGGTGGGGGCGTCCCGACCAGAGGTATGTGACTGAGGGGGTTATATCACAGGAGAGGTGGGGGCGTCCCGACCAGAGGTATGTGACCGAGGGGGTTATATGACAGGAGAGGTGGGGGCGTTCCCGACCAGAGGTATGTGACCGAGGGGGTTAGATCACAGGAGAGGTGGGGGCGTTCCCGACCAGAGGTATGTGACCGAGGGGGTTATATGACAGGAGAGGTGGGGGCGTTCCCGACCAGAGGTATGTGACCGAGGGGGTTATATCACAGGATAGGTGGGGGCGTTCCCGATCAGAGGTATGTGACTGAGGGGGTTATATCACAGGAGAGGTGGGGGCGTTTCCCACCAGAGGTATGTGACTGAGGGGGTTATATCACAGGAGAGGTGGGGGCGTTCCTGACCAGAGGTATGTGACTGAGGGGGTTATATGACAGGATAGGTGGGGGCGTTCCCGATCAGAGGTATGTGACTGAGGGGGTTATATGACAGGAGAGGTGGGGGCGTTCCTGACCAGAGGTATGTGACTGAGAACATTATATGACAGGAGAGCTGGGGGGGCGTTCCTGATCGGCTATCAGATATTGATGACCTGCCCCGAGGACAACCCTATTAGTTTCAATGTGTAATTCAGCTCCCCCTAGTGGTAGCTGCAGGCAGATAGCATTTTCTAGCCATGCTGGGGATTTAGCGCTCTGCCATCCAGAAAGATGTTGTTATGCAGGAGGTGTGGACCCAATGTATAACTGCACAGCTCTGGCTTGGGTCTACTTGTAAGGGCATGATCCAAGTGCCCCCCTGATCTTCAACCTTTAACCCCTGTACAGGGGCCCGGACTCTGCTGTAAGGGAACCTCCAGGCCTCTGCCTCTTGATAAGTAGTCTCTGTTCTGTGAAGGCTGACCCAAGCAGGTGAAGAGACACCAGTGCGTGGCACCGAGGGTAGAGGCAAAATTGTAGTCACTCGAGGTCATGGCAGGCAGAATATGTTCCATCCGGTAAACGGTCAAAAGGTCGGAACAGGCGCCAAGGGGTCAACATGAAAATCAAGCAGAGGTCAGGTCAGGCAGCAGAAGTTTAAATCCAGTAAACAGGCAGAGGTCAAGCACAGGAAACCAAGACGGAATAGAACACCTTCACAGGGACTAGCAAGCTAGAGAACCTATTGCTCCGGCACCCACAGGGTACGGTGCCTTAACTATCCCATGATATGGGGGCTGATAGAGAGCGAGCGCCCCTCCTGGAGGTGGAGATGACTGCAGACAAAAGCCACGATAATTGTCGGAGATTGACTTTGATTTCTGTTCCCTCGTCTTATGTCTGACTTCTGTTTCCTGCAGATCTTCGAATACTTTCGCAGGGACACGGAGAAGAGAGACTTTGTCTCGGCAGGAGCCGCCGCCGGAGTCTCTGCAGCTTTTGGGGCCCCAGTCGGTACGATCTCTTCTCTAGTCCAGGGCTGCTTATTATCAGAAAGAAAGTTTAGTCAAGACTGCAGACATGGCAAAAAAGTCCGGGGGGGGATGGGGGGCTTGTCCTCCGCTCTGTGACCACGTTTGGAGCGGACAGGTGCACCCTCTTTTTAGGATTTTAGGATCCAGATGACTTTTTATATCTGTACATCTAGTTATAATTATTTTTATGGAGCTTTTGCCAAGTTTCCTGGCGCAGGCGGCATACATGCTAGGAGTTGTAGTATCCCAATAGGTTCTCCAGTCACTTTCAGATCTGCTGCTGCGCTGCATTGTAGAAGATGAAGTTTACCAATAATTACCTTTCACTATATGCACGGCAGCCGAGCTTGCACTGTTCAGAGCCGGTGGTTGGGTCTAAGTCCTGCCACCTGAGTGCGAACCAGGATCTTGGATGCAGCTCTGGATGCGACTGGAGTAGAGGGAAGCAGAATTTTGCTACCCTAAAGATATTTTAATGCTTTAAATGACTGGGCTTCGGGCTTGTTTCATTGAGTGACCGGGGTCTGGTCTGTCCACAGGCGGGGTGCTTTTCAGCTTGGAGGAAGGGGCGTCTTTCTGGAACCAGCTGCTGACATGGAGGATAGTGAGTATACGTAGACCCTAAGTTGCACCACCTATCAGGAGACCCCCGTTCTGCCAGGTGAGTCCTCCGGCCAAAACTTACCCCATCACGAGGAGCTTTCTTCGTTCAGTCTCTGCCGGCTTACTCACCTGGGAGGTTGAGGGTCGGGGGACCACCAGCTATCACCCTGACGGCCTCATTCACACTGAAGGAGAATTTCTTTATGTTTAGCCCCAGGGTCTCCATGTCTTGTAACCAGGGCTGAGATCTGCGCGGCATTTATAGCAAAGCCTGCAAAGAATTTCTAGTAAATTCCCAGAAGAGCAGCGGGTGCTGTATACATGTGTGCGGGGGGTGCACATGTGTACACAGGGGGCTTTGTTCTGGTCGCACCCAGCACTGGAGGGATGGACGAGCGTCACAAGGAACGGCTGCTGCTCGCCTCACATCACCCGGCTCCGCCTGAGCTCTCAGATATACCAGGAGGCTGCATGAGATCACTGGGCTGCCATCATCCAGAAACAGCGCCACTCATGTCTGTGGCCTATGTCGGTATAGCAGCTCGGCCCATGGTGAATACTGTAATACCAGACATGGCCCATGGATACGAGTGGCGCTGTTTCTGGAAGCCAGGCCCTGCTGAAAGGCACCGCAGCCACTGTAGAGTTTTCATATTGCCCTGTAAGTCTGATGTAGAAAACAATATCCCAGAATGCAACTGGAGTATAATTGTAAATGCAGCAGTTGGGATGTAATAGTGAATGCAGCTCTGCAAGCGGCTGTGGTGTAATTGTGAATACAGCTCTTGATGTGACTAGGGTGTATTATTTGTAAATGCACCTGTGTATACAACTGGGGTGCATTCATTGTGAATGCAGCTCTGGATACAACTGAGGTGTAGTGATTGTGAATGCAGCTCTGGATACAACTGGAGTGCATTGATTGTAAATGCAGCTCTGGATACAACTGGAGTGCATTGATTGTGAATGCAGCTCTGGATACAACTGGAGCGCATTGATTGCGAATGCAGCTCTGGATACAACTGGAGCGCATTGATTGCGAATGCAGCTCTGGATACAACTGGAGCGCATTGATTGCGAATGCAGCTCTGGATACAACTGGAGCGCATTGATTGTGAATGCAGCTCTGGATACAACTGAGGTGTAGTGATTGTGAATGCAGCTCTGGATACAACTGGAGTGCATTGATTGTAAATGCAGCTCTGGATACAACTGGAGTGCATTGATTGTGAATGCAGCTCTGGATACAACTGGAGCGCATTGATTGCGAATGCAGCTCTGGATACAACTGGAGCGCATTGATTGCGAATGCAGCTCTGGATACAACTGGAGCGCATTGATTGCGAATGCAGCTCTGGATACAACTGGAGCGCATTGATTGCGAATGCAGCTCTGGATACAACTGGAGCGCATTGATTGCGAATGCAGCTCTGGATACAACTGGAGCGCATTGATTGCGAATGCAGCTCTGGATTCAACTGGAGCGCATTGATTGCGAATGCAGCTCTGGATTCAACTGGAGCGCATTGATTGCGAATGCAGCTCTGGATACAACTGGAGCGCATTGATTGCGAATGCAGCTCTGGATACAACTGGAGCGCATTGATTGCGAATGCAGCTCTGGATACAACTGGAGCGCATTGATTGCGAATGAAGCTCTGGATACAACTGGAGCGCATTGATTGCGAATGCAGCTCTGGATACAACTGGAGCGCATTGATTGCGAATGCAGCTCTGGATACAACTGGAGCGCATTGATTGCGAATGCAGCTCTGGATACAACTGGAGCGCATTGATTGCGAATGCAGCTCTGGATACAACTGGAGCACATTGATTGCGAATGCAGCTCTGGATACAACTGGAGCGCATTGATTGCGAATGCAGCTCTGGATACAACTGGGATATAATACTGAATGCAGCTTTTGTTGTAACTGGAGCAGTATACATAATATAGCACCAATGAAGTGCAGGATTAGTACAGGAAAGTATTTCCAGACCGCAGCGCCATGTTCTGAGCTGAAGCTGCGGCTCGGTCCAGGTTACTCCAGTCAGTCGTCCTGGTGGCCGCTGGTCTGTGCCCAGCGCGGGGCGGTCACCTCTGGTGTTGGGTTTACCGCTGAGTCAGTTCTTTCCTCTCACACGCGTGTGTCCCGTGTACTGCAGGCCGCCCCGTGTAGTTGCTCTGAGGAGGTCATCCTAGTGGACCGCTTACTGACTGATTTACGCTTTTCCTCCCTGCAGTTTTTCGCCTCCATGATCTCCACCTTCACCCTGAACTTCGTCCTGAGCATTTACAACCACAAGCCGGGCGACCTCTCCAACCCCGGTCTCATCAACTTCGGGAGGTTTGACACAGACGTGAGTCTGGCCTGCGTGTCTTCTCTGTATGCGTCAAGGGGCCGGATGTCTCCCCTGATAATTCCTTCCTTTGGCTTTTAAATAATATTAATACCGTAAAATAACTGCTTCCTTTTTCGTTACGCTGTGATTTTCCGCTTGGGTCACAATGTCTGATGACCCTTCATGGAATTTATTGTTCCCCATCAGTCATAATCTCGTGCCCGTCTGCAGGAGCCGACTTTTCCAGTCTTCTGTACCTTCGTGGATAGATTTACTCATAATTTTTAAAGGGGTTATCCAATAATACAAATACCCTCCCCCACAGTGCCCGGGCCCCTCTTATAGACGATACTAACACACTCCCCGGCACCCGCGTCCCTCCGGATCCCTGCACGGCCACCGCTGCCTCGCCTCATCTCGCGGATCAAAACATACAGGGGGGAAAGCAGCCAATAGCAGACCGTGGCGGTGACCCTAGCGTCATCCGTGATGCTAAGGAGGCTGGTCACCGTCGCGGCCTGCTATTGGCTGTTTCTCCCCGACGCCGGATGGATTGACGCGGGGGCCGGGGACCAGGTAAGTATCGTCTATAGGAGGGACCCGGGCATTGTGGGAGGGTATTTGTACTATTGGATAACCCCTTTAAGAACTCTGTTTTCTGTCCGTGAATGAGTGTTACTCATAAAGATCTATCGTTACAAACCCTCAGCTGAATAGGGAGGAAGGAATAGATCGGCCTCAGAACGCAGGGAAAAAGGTTTTCTGTCGGAGACTTTTAATGGCACCGACATTCACTTGTAAGGAATCGGGAAGGAAGGATTTGAGGCTGAGAACATGGAGCACACACGGCTCATTGTTCCTCCTTATAACAAGCCAGCATGTGACACGGTCGGGTGCTTGGATTACACAGACACTGCCCCCCCCCCCACAATACATCCTCTGAAAGTGTATCTTTACTGAAGACGGTACAGTATGTCACAAGAGAGTCTCATGGTCTAATGGAAGAAGTCCTCACCCTCGGGGTGTTCCCATGATGTAAAATAGATTTAGTCTGTGAGCGAGCAGAAAGCATTGCTGAGAAGATTTCCTTCTCCCTACAACATCCCCCACTTAATAGATCCCGACAGACCACAGATTTAATATTCTCCGTACGCCTTCCTGTTACGTATCCCACCCCCTGACACACACTTATTTTTATCATCTGGAATGATACTCTCCTATGTACAAGAATATAACTGCTATAATACTGCTCCTATGTACAAGAATATAACTACTATAATACTGCTCCTATGTACAAGAATATAACTACTATAATACTGCTCCTGTGTACAAGAATATAACTACTATAATACTGCTCCTATGTACAAGAATATAACTACTATAATACTGCCCCCTATGTACAAGAATATAACTACTATAATACTGCCCCCTATGTACAGGAATATAACTACTATAATACTGCTCCTATGTACAAGAATATAACTACTATAATACTGCCTCCTATGTACAAGAATATAACTACTATAATACTGCTCCTATGTACAAGAATATAACTACTATAATACTGCTCCTATGTACAAGAATATAACTACTATAATACTGCCTCCTATGTACAAGAATATAACTACTATAATACTGCTCCTATGTACAAGAATATAACTACTATAATACTGCTCCTATGTACAAGAATATAACTACTATAATACTGCTCCTATATACAAGAATATAACTACTATAATACTGCTCCTATGTACAAGAATATAACTACTATAATACTGCCTCCTATGTACAAGGATATAACTACTATAATACTGCCTCCTCTGTACAAGAATATAACTACTATATTACTGCCTCCTATGTACAGGAATATAACTACTATAATACTGCCCCTATGTACAAGAATATAACTACTATAATACTGATCCTATGTACAAGGATATAACTACTATAATACTGCTCCTATGTACAAGAATATAACTACTATATTACTGCCTCCTATGTACAAGAATATAACTACTATAATACTGCTCCTATGTACAGGAATATAACTACTATAATACTGCCTCTTATGTACAAGAATATAACTACTATAATACTGCTCCTATGTACAAGAATATAACTACTATAATACTGCCTCCTATGTACAGGAATATAACTACTATAATACTGCCCCCTATGTACAGGAATATAACTACTATAATACTGCTCCTATGTACAAGAATATAACTACTATAATACTGCCTCCTATGTACAAGAATATAACTACTATAATACTGCTCCTATGTACAAGAATATAACTACTATAATACTGCTCCTATGTACAAGAATATAACTACTATAATACTGCTCCTATGTACCAGAATATAACTACTATAATACTGCTCCTATGTACAGGAATATAACTACTATAATACTGCCTCTTATGTACAAGAATATAACTACTATAATACTGCCTCTTATGTACAAGAATATAACTACTATAATACTGCCTCCTATGTACAGGAATATAACTACTATAATACTGCCTCCTATGTACAAGAATATAACTACTATAATACTGCCTCCTATGTACAGGAATATAACTACTATAATACTGCCTCCTATGTACAAGAATATAACTACTATAATACTGCCTCCTATGTACAAGAATATAACTACTATAATACTGCTCCTATGTACAAGAATATAACTACTATAATACTGCCTCCTATGTACAAGAATATAACTACTATAATACTGCTCCTATGTACAGGAATATAACTACTATAATACTGCTCCTATGTACAGGAATATAACTACTATAATACTGCCTCCTATGTACAAGAATATAACTACTATAATACTGCTCCTATGTACAAGAATATAACTACTATAATACTGCTTCCTATGTACAACAATATAACTACTATAATACTGCTCCTATGTACAAGAATATAACTACTATGATACTGCTCCTATGTACAAGAATATAACTACTATAATACTGCTCCTATGTACAAGAATATAACTACTATAATACTGCCTCCTATGTACAGGAATATAACTACTATAATACTGCCTCCTATGTACAAGAATATAACTACTATAATACTGCCTCCTTGTCGTCGGTTGTTTTGCAGGAGAACAGCTACAAGTATTTTGAACTTCCGATCTTTATTGGGATGGGAGCTATAGGTGAGTCTAGTTACGTCGCTGTCTGCGGTGCTGATAGTTTACGGTAATATAATGCTCTATGACTTGCTGTTTGGCAGGAGGGATACTGGGGGCGCTGTTTAATGCCCTGAATTACAGGCTGACTATGTTCCGGATCAGGTAATGTAGCTTTTCCTCTCTCATTCTTTGCTGTACACTCAGGAGGCCCCATTCTAATGAGTCACATTGTTCATCCTGAGCCTGCTGGTTCATTAGTGAAGTAGAGCAGTTTCTGTTTAAAGGGGTTTTCCCATCCCAGACAATGGGGGCATATCGCTAGGATATGCCCCCATTGTCTAATATGTGCGGGTCCCACCTCTGGGACCCGCACCTACAATGAGAACGGAGCGGGGAAATGAACGGAGGGCGCACTGCGCATGCGCAGCTGCCCTCCAGTCATTTCTATGGGGCCGCCGAAAATAGCAGAGCGCTGGACCGACTCCCATTCACTTCTATGGGAGCAGCGCTTGGTGGTGGACGGACCCCAGGAAATCCGGGGTCCTCCAGCTCTGTTCTCCTAGCGATATGCCCCATTGTATGTGATGGCAATACCCCTTTAATGCTGGATAACGTCCCGTATGTCTTTAGTGATTTTCCCGTCCTGCTGTGTGCTGCTGCTGTCGTTACAGTGTTTCGCCTCCTGCTTTGCTCGTTATCCTCCTCCCGGATAAATCTGCGTCTAGAAGTGCTGGATCGGGGATATTTAATCCTCCTCTTCCTCATTTCTCATCCACTGTGGGAATTTAGGAAAAAATTCTTCGGAAGTAATTAATAAGCAGTCTGCGGCAGACTGTGGGGGAGGGGAACACCCCTGCAGTTCACATCCAGTAATTGCAAATTCAGATGTGGAGACCTACAAGTTCAAAAAATAGGGTCCTGTCCCTTTAAGAACTTCATGTCTTTGATAACGGCTGAGCCTGTGTCTTTTCAGGTATCTGCACCGGCGCTGCCTGCAGGTGATAGAAGCCACGCTGGTCGCCGCCGTAACCGCCTCCGTGTCCTTCGTGATGATTTATTGCTCCTCGGACTGCCAGCCGCTGAGAGAGAACTCCGGAGAGTACACCTTACAGGTACAGGTCACATGATGTCATCTTCTCCGTTCACATCCAAAGCTAAATTCGGATTTCTGCGGATTACCTGTACCCAGAGAGCAGTGCATTGTGGGTGACCATCACAGCGCTTGGCTGTTAATGGGGAGGAGCTAAGCTGCTGTTTCTGTGAGCGGTCAGCTAAACGGAGCTTTGGATGTGACCGGAGAATATTGCTTCATGTAGATTTTATCCATGTTAAAGCTAGGGGTTGTGACGATGCCAAAATTTTGATTTGATTTTCGATACCATAAAAAAAGTATTGCGACACTCGATTTCTTGATTTCCTATCCTTTAAAAATGGTCGTCAATATCCGATCGGCAGGGGTCCGATTCCCGGGAAGAGGTCGGGGTGCTCCGGTGAGCGCTGCAGCCTCTTCCTAGGCCGTGGGAAGTCACATGACCTACGAGCAGCCCAGTCCCATTCAAACACTATACAATGTACGGCACTGATTGGCGTGGGTGCCAGGTGTCGGACCCCCACCCGTCAAATATTGATGACCTAAACTAGGAATCCAGGAAAACCCCTTTAAATCCCGTTATTGGACCAAAAGAATTGTGATTCTTCCGTCTCCAGCTGTTCTGTGCAGATGGAGAGTACAATGCGATGGCGTCGGCGTTCTTTACCACCCCGGAGAGCAGCGTGCGCAGACTCTTCCATGACCCGGCCGGTGAGTGTCGCCTGCGCGGTGCGGTTCATCTCCGTCACTCCAGCTCTGACCGCCATACTGTGCCATGTTCTCCGCAGGCTCCTTTAACCCGCAGACCCTGGGCCTCTTCACCCTGCTCTACTTCTTCCTGGCCTGCTGGACGTACGGCCTGACGGTCTCCGCCGGGGTCTTCATCCCGTCCCTCCTCCTGGGGGCAGCCTGGGGGCGTCTCTTTGGAATCATGTTAACCAACATTTCTAATGACTCCATTGTAAGTGCCTGCGCCGTGCTTTGTTCTGTCCGCTTCTGGGAAAGTTGGGTCACTCAGTATGGCCGCCACAGGAGATCTCACCCAGCTTTCCCAGATTGTCGTACTAGGCAGACTTGCTAATCGGGAGTCTGTAAAGGCTGAGTGACAACCACATGGGGGCAGTAGTAGTGGCCATATTGGTTGTCACCCAGCTTTCCCAGAAACCTTCATGGTGATTGATTTTGTCTTTTCTGCCTCTCCGGCTCCATATGTAGCTGAGTTTACTGCGCGCACATGGTGAAGCTCTCACTCTCCTGTCTCTTGTGTTGTAGTCGTGGGCTGATCCCGGGAAGTACGCATTGATGGGCGCAGCGGCTCAGCTCGGTGAGTGCTTCAGCAGACGGAGGTTTAGACTTTCCATATTTATCATCCACCCATCCCCCATCCCCACCGTTCAGTCGTGGTGATCGCTTACACAGATGTGGAGCCTCCCGATCCTGCGTTTGTTCAGTGCGCTGGTCACACTTTAACCCTTAGAGCTCCCCATGATGAAAATTATTGCCACAGCGCCTGCCTGCCCCCTCTACATACTTCTGCAGGACTGTATTACACGCACATGCTCAACCGCCACTCCATTCATGCTGGAGGACACAGAACCCGCACTGGAACATGGAGCGGTGGTCGGGCGTGTGCACTGACGCTATTTTCATCCCTGTTGGGCTTCCGGATATAGGTGAAGTCCACAGTCTTCATCAGTGCGCATGCTCGGCTATATCCGGCGGTGCCATAGAGATTAGTGGAGTGGTAGTGCGCATGCTCGGCTATATCCGGCAGTGCCATAGAGATTAGTGGAGTGGCAGAGCGCATACTCAGCTATATTCGGTGGTGCCATAGAGATTAGTGGAGTGGTAGTGTGCATGCTCGGCTATATCCGGCAGTGCCATAGAGATTAGTGGCGTGGCAGTGAGCATGATCGGCTCTATCCGGCGGTGCCATAGAGATTAGTGGCGTGGCAGTGAGCATGATCGGCTCTATCCGGCGGTGCCATAGAGATTAGTGGAGTGGCAGTGTGCATGCTCGGCTATATCCGGCGGTGCCATAGAGATTAGTGGAGTGGCAGTGCGCATGCTCAGCTATATTCGGTGGTGCCATAGAGATTAGTGGAGTGGCAGTGCGCATGCTCGGCTATATCCGGCGGTGCCATAGAGATTAGTAGAGTGGTAGTGTGCATGCTCAGCTATATTCGGTGGTGCCATAGAGATTAGTGGAGTGGCAGTGCGCATGCTCGGCTATATCCGGCAGTGCCATAGAGATTAGTGGAGTGGCAGTGCGCATGCTCGGCTATATCCGGCAGTGCCATAGAGATTAGTGGAGAGGCAGTGTGCATGCTTGATGATTGGTGGGAGTCCCATCTGTCGGCCCCCACCAATCAGACAGTTTCCCCCATCCTTGGGCCTTAAAGGCACAAAATAGGCTCAACTTTAACTGGTAAAATGCCTATGAAACTACAACCCCCAACACGCCAGCAAGCATTCGGGACATGCTGACCGCCAAACACATCATGTGGGGTGTAAAATATTTGCTCAGTCTGTATCTTTATTA
The DNA here is from genome assembly GCF_905171765.1 of Bufo bufo. NCBI lineage: Eukaryota > Metazoa > Chordata > Amphibia > Anura > Bufonidae > Bufo > Bufo bufo. The sequence goes on from NC_053395.1 coordinate 19,090,885, forward strand.
GAGTCGGCGGTCAAAATCCTCCTCTTCTCCTCACACGGTCTGGTTTCCTGCAGCCACCACTAGGGGGAGCTCACTGCATAAAGATTCATACAGCTCCTATAGCTCTGTCTTCAATGAGCTCCCCCTGGTGGTGACTGCAGGAAACCAGAAACGCATCATCTACATGACTTTGAAGAGAAGCAGGGGGTTTGGAGCTTTGTATCAGACATGATATGCTGGGGGGTATTCATATGTAGGTCATTTCAGAAGTCTCCCCTACTTTTTTTTTTTTTACAGGCGGAATAGTCAGGATGACGCTGAGCCTAACTGTCATCATGGTAGAAGCCACAGGAAACGTCACCTACGGTTTTCCCATCATGCTCGTCCTCATCACGGCGAAGATAGTCGGAGACCTTTTTATCGAGGTAAATCCAGGGCAGGCGGAGTTCTTACCGACTCTTTGGCTCTTAGAGGGATTTTCCACTTTGTAAATCCATAAAAAAAAATTATTTTAATTTTTTTGGTAAGAAGGGTCCCTGAGGATAAGTTGGTCAGGGACCCCCAGCGACCAGTTATCTGTACAAGACCCAACTCCAAGTGTTTAATTCCTCTACAGTGCCCCCACAGGATATGTGAAGCATTACACCATTCTCATTGTTATCAGTGTGCTCTCTGTATAAGGCGTGCATGCTGGGTCCCCCACATGGATTTCTAATCTAGATACTCCCTTTTGCAAAGACCTCTGCTTGCTGTCAGTGAATACAGGCTGCTGTAACGGTTGTCCCTTTTACCCTTTGCATACAGGGCCTCTATGATCTTCATATCAAGCTGCAGAGCGTCCCCTTCTTACACTGGGAGGCCCCCGTCACCTCGCACTCCCTTGCGGCCAGGTCAGTGACTTCTTCTGATTATTATTATTTTTTTGTATATTTGGTGGATATTCACCTCTTGCCCAATATCTGCCCCTTTTATAAACCCCCAGGGATGGGAATACTGCCACTCCTTCATTGCTGCCCCTAGCACAGAGACCTCCAGTGGTGTGTGGCTACAACTCAGCCCAGTACCAGGCACGGCCACGCTCCTATGGATGGCGCTGTGCCAGGTACAGCAGTGCGGGGGCGGCAGGCCCACCTCCCATCATACCTCTGGCTGTAGAGATGACTATTGTGCCAGCATGCCCCTTTAAACAGCCGGCACGCCTGCAGTGATGGTCTTTACCATGTTATAATGGACCTAGACAATCGGCTGTGAGCCGGAACGTTTCACGGCGTCAATCATGGCAGAGATTTTCTGTGGTCGTGAGATCTGGGAATCTTCACAACCTTAAAATATGAGAAGAGAATGAATGGCGCTGTGTATGAGCAGGGTGCAGCTGAGCTCGGCAGGCTGGGAGTAGTAGTACTATTTCTGTGTCTTGGAGACGACTGCCCTAAGGGAAGGATCTTGTCAGATCCAGTACAAAACTCAGCTTCCCTCCTCCTCTTTGGCCGTGGCTCCTTCAAACAGATCTGCCGCTTATTGGATGAGCTCCATTCCATCCATGTGGTATTGCATTAAAGGGGTTGTCTCATCATAGACAATGGGGGCATATCGCTAGGCTATGCCCCCATTGTCTTATAGGTGCGGGTCCCAGCACCTATATCGAGAACGGAGCCCCCCCCTCCAAGGTGTTGGCTGGAGGACTCCGGTCTGGCAACCACCAAGCCAGCTCCCCATAGAAGTGAATGGGAGCGTACCCCGCATGCGCGGCCCCCGCTCCCATTCATTTCCATGGGGCGCTCGGCTATTTTCGCCGGCCCCATAGAAAATGAATAGAGGGCGGCTGCGCATGCACAGTGCGCCCTCCTTCACTTGCCGGGCTCCGTTCTCGATATAGGTGCGGGGACCCGCACCTATAAGATAATGGGGACATATCCTAGCGATACGCCCCCATTGTCTATGATGAGACAACCCCTTTAAATTGAATAAGGATGAACGCAATTCTGATCCAGGCCTGTGCACAAGGAGGGCGCTGTTTCTGGGGGGAAAGCCCAGCCCTTCCTTGTAATCTTAGGACCCTGTAACTAGTGATCTCCTCCTGTAGGCAGTGGACACAGGGCCGTGCAGTTCTCTGCTGCCACCTAGTGGTGCTTTTTATGTTGCTTTATATCTAGATTTTATAGCTCTTGATTGTTACTTCTTCTTCTACCCCTTCCTTCAGGGAGGTGATGAGTACGCCCGTCACCTGTCTGCGCAGAAGGGAGAAGGTTGGCATCATTGTGGATATTCTAAGCAAAACCACCTCAAACCACAATGGCTTCCCTGTGGTGGAGAATAGCGGGAATACTGGTCAGGTGAGCGACGTCCAGCGCCCTGCCTTTCACCCACTCTTTGCCCCCTTCGTCTTGTAACAGAGTATTGTTCAGTATTGCTTCACTTTTTCTTTTTTCCTTCTTTTTTCCCCCCCTACAGCCTTCTAGACTGTGTGGATTGATCCTAAGATCCCAGCTGATTGTGCTCCTGAAACACAAGGTACAACGTACTGACAAACAGAACTGTCCCGCAAAGTGGGCGGGGCTAACACGTTAGTTAAAGGGCTTGTCCACATTCAGACTCCTCCTTCTTTCCCCCATCTTGGGACCTGCGGGGAAGCATATTTTGCCTGTGCCCCGCTGCTGGGTTCTAGCTCATTCGGTTTCCTGCCCGCCTGCTCTCACGTGTGAACATCCAGTTTCACGGGAGTCGTGTGTGCCGCTGCAACCACAGCGATGACGTGTCCCCTGTGCATCACGTCATTGGCTGCAGCAGCACATGTGACCCCCCCATCAAACCGGATGTTGACATGCAGGACCGGAGTGCGTCAGGAGTCAGAACACAGCGGCAGGGCGCAGCCCGGCCAAAAGGTCCTCTAACTTGAACGACCCCCTTTAAGAGGTGTTCTGACACTGTTGACCGGGGGTTATAGGATTGGAGACTGGTGATGACATCAGCACTTCCCCTTTGATAATCCGCTCCCTTCACTGTGACCTCAGTCTTCTGTTATACTGACATCTAGTGGGCAATGTGAAAATTGCCGTAGTTCTCAATAAGTTTTTACATGAGACCTAATAAGACAAAATGTGAATGTTTTTTAGACTTTTTTTTCATAAAGAAAAGTATTAATATAAGCCCCCTCCCCCGCTCTATATCGCTGGAGCTGGTCATCATCATCCTGCCTGTGATTTTTAGGTTTTCGTTGAGAGGGAAAATCTGAGTCTCATCCAGGGGCGCTTGAAGTTGAAAGATTTCCGAGATGCTTATCCTCGCTTCCCCCCGATCCAGTCCATACATGTTTCCCAGGACGAGCGGGATTGTCTGATGGACCTGACGGAGTTCATGAACCCCACGCCCTACACTGTACCCCAGGTATCGCCTTCCTTCCCAGCACCGTCTCTGCTGTAGTGTCCTGCTCCGGGGGGTGTCTGATATATAATGTGTCGTTTACAGGAAGCCTCGTTACCGCGAGTTTTCAAATTATTCCGAGCGCTCGGCCTCCGGCACCTGGTGGTGGTGGATAATCAGAACAGGGTGAGTGCCCCCAATGTCTCCGAGGTGTTGTGTGTACTTCTGGAGCCACATGCCACCCGTGTCCCTGTCTCCTGCCTGTGTTTTCGTCCCCCCCCCCCCGTCTGATGGACCCTCATCCTCTCGTCTCCTGCCCCTGCGCTTCACCTGCCTGTGGCGCTTTGCCAGTTCTTTCGCCTCCTTTACTGCGGTTTCACCTGCGCTCTCGGCCCCCCTCGCCTCCTGTCTTCTGCCTTTGTTCTCCCCTCTACCCTTTGCCTGTCCCCCCAATTACTCTTGCATTTCGCTTGCACTCTCCCCATATTGTTATGCTCTTTGCTTTAGTTTTTGTTTCCTCTCTCCCCTTCCTTGTTCCTTTTTGCCCTCACCTCCACATCCTCTTTCCTTATTCTGCCCCTTCCCCTGTGCTGCTGTCCTCCTGCCTTCTCTTCCTTCCTTGCAGTCTCGTCCACCTCTCCTCCTTTCCTGCTGCATTTTGCCCGTGACCCCCCCCCCCCCCTCTTTGCACCCCACTGCCCTCCCTTTTTCCCTTCCTCTTTCTCTCTGCCTCTCACCCACTTGGTGCCTCTTGCCTCGGCCCCCCTTTACACTTGCCCGCTGCTTTTCGCCTGCCTTGCTTACCTCCTGCTGCATTTTTCCTTGCTCGCAGCATCGTCTTGTCACCGTTTTTTTCCCCCCCGTAGGTCATGGGTCTGGTGACCAGAAAAGATCTTGCTCGTTATCGTATTGGGAAGAACGGCCTGGAGGAACTGTCCCTGGCGCAGACGTGATGTCACCTCCATTTTTATAGCCTTCCCTTTCTTTGATGCGGACATTCAGCAGTTGCAAGATGTTGCCACACTGCGAAGACCTGACTGCGCTGGAAGAAAACCCCCGATCCTGGAAGCCATATCGGCCGCAGCACAGGAGCGGCCATTACCAAGTCTCTGGGCCGGCCGTAAAGTGTGTGCAGCAGCGGTCCTTCCTGGAAGCAGACATTTTACTTTACTCCAGTACAAGCACGCTGATGTTCTCTGCACACGTCTGTGATTCCTACAGTATAACTATGCTCCATATCTGCATACTACTAAATTCATAAAACCTAGCGGTGTCATGTATGTTTTATGTGTATATTACACTCCAGTCACATCCAAAGCTGCATTCAGAATTCCTTTTTCTCTCAGGTTGTCTCACTGCTGCCACCTGCTGGCTTACTATTTTACATCGTATCCTTTTTGCTGTGCTTCATCATGGCTTACGTAGGGTATTCACCCTTTAGAGGTAACGCATCGCTGTTGGGGCGTGTCGGCACAGCGCTGACGGGTTCAGATCAGCACCAAATTAAACTGTGACTACAGCTCTGGAGGTGAATGGAGTGTAACATGACCAAATGGTTTTATACTGTGAAATCAACTTGGCTAAACCCTGCAATGATGACTCTCCGTTGGTTGGTAAACTACAGCTCCCAGCATGCCATGAGCTGCTGGCTGTCAGGGCCTGCTGGGGGTTGTAGTTTACCATCTGCTCAGGAGCCACACACTGGATATTACTGCTGTCAGAAGTCAATCCTTTCGCTTTCCCAGCATTTCTGTCGTTCATCCTGGACGGCCGCTGTTTCAGTGCATAATAACTGGGCGATATCCCTTTAAAAATATTATTTTTTGTTTTTTATTTTAGAATCTTATTAAATATTTAAAAGTAAATTTATTCAGTTTTGCTCGGTACGTGCAGCGGCCCAGTCCGTGAATTTGTTTTCATTGGGTTCAGGATTCGTGGAATCGGTTCTGGGGCAAATTGTGCGAGCTGAGCATCATGGGAAATGGTGCGGAGTCGAGTGTAGAGCGCGGCCTCCCTGTTGTCTATTCATCTAGTGTTGTTATGCAAGTTTTAGTTTTCATGTTTTAACGAGAATGTCAAAGGAAAGCAAAATGAAAGCCTAAAATAAGATTCTAGTTTTATATATTTATATATTTATATATTTTTTTTTTTTCTTATTTTGACTTTTTTTTTTTTCCCTTTGGTCCTATAACTGGTACATTATAAATATACGGCATATACATTGCTGATACTCCCGAAACTTGCAGCTCTGCCCCCAGGGACACCTTCACCCCCTGCTCCTCCAGGGTTTGGAAACAAAGCTTAGAAAACGGATATCGCCCACCAGTTTCTGCTGCCTCTTCTTGGCTACATGTACATTTGTCTTGCTTCCCCCACGATTCATTGTCCGTGTAGCACCGGTGACGACGCGTTGCGCCCCAAAGCACCAGTTCCAGGACCGTCAACAGTTTTCACTAAGTGACCACTTGCTCTAGAAGCCAAATATGATGACATTTCTGACAGGGTTGTATTTTCTATCTGTAAGGGGGGGGTGAGAGCGTGGACGGAAGGACGTGCGTTGGCGAATGCTCGTGTGATTGCTGCGCTGCTCTGAAATTAAAGGTGTCATTTTGTAATGGATTCAGTTCTAAAATTTTGCTGCTCTTTAAATAAACCGTTTAGTTCACCTACCACAATTTATTCTGTGATATTCTTTTTGCGTTGTTCGTCATGTGACCAGCAGGTGACGCTGTGTGCCAGGATTATGTGACCCACACCTATCTGACATTGGGGGCTTATCCTGGCAATATGCTCCCCATTTATGAGATGGGCCAAAACCTACAAGATGCTTAAGTGGACACCCGGCACCCCCACCGATCAGCTGTATGAGGAGAGGGCACGCGCCGTCTCCCTTCTCACTGCTCCGGTCTATGGCAAAGCAGCGGTGAGCAGGAAGAGAGAAGGGACACACTGCGCGCGCCCTCTCCTCATACAGCTGATCGGTTGGGGTGCCGGGTGTCGGACCCCAATCTGATATCGATGACCTATCCTGAGGATGGGCCATCAATATTAAAATCCCAGAGAAGCCCTTTAACCCAATGTTGCCTTTTATGTGAGGAGGTACTTGATGGGGTCACTTACTATTAATATGAGGCACATGGAGCAACTAAAGTAATAACACCATGTGCCTCGCAATTATAACTGACCCCATCATTTATCTCCTATAATGGCAACACTGGGGTTAATGAGAGTCACATTACAGTCCCGTTACAGTTGGAAGGGAGGGGGACGCTCCTTCCTTCTACCCGCGCGGCTGCTGATGAGAACATGGCGATCCCCGCGTTCTGCGCGCGCGCGCGCGCCATGTTCTCTAAGGGTTTATGCACATGACCGTGGCTCCTCTGACACATCATAGTCAGTTAGTCTCTGATTGCAGGGCACACATATGATGAGGTGAGTACACGGCAATGGACCCGCGATCAGATAGTGACGGACTGTGTCATAACTCACTATGAGGGCTCATGCACATGGCCGTGCCCGTATTGCAGACCGCAAACCGACACACAGACGTGTGCATGAGCCCTAATCGGAACTGCTACTAAGCTGAGTAACTTGGTATCAAAATACTGACTATGTCAGTATCAAACTGAACAAGGCATCAATATTTCGATACCCGGTGCAACCCTAGTAGGGACGGAATTTAAGGTACCTTGTGTAGAGGATGAGCCCTCACTGTAAAATAATAGGCGTTGTGATCTCCGGTAACAGGACTCTGACCCCACAGCGAGCTGCTCAGGCTTATAAACAGTGGGGGCAAGCAACAGTTTTTAGATATGTTCGTTGGAGAGAGGGGATATACAAATAAAATCGTTAGACAAGTACTTTTTAAAAAAATGTATTAAGCAAAATATATTCTATCACCACCGTATGTACAGAGCTGGGCATGCAACGCCTAAATCTAGATGAGATTTCTTTAATTCAGTGTAGTACCACCTATCGCCTGTAGAGGTCCTTACTTGCCTGTTATACTGTCTGTGTAATATTTAAGTGGTATATAGGGGGTAGTAACAGCTATGCCTTTCAAGATCTGCTGCTCATGAGTCAAGGATCTTACAACTGATTTTGGTTGAATTGGATGAAATGGGCAACAACTATCAAATGGTGGTCTCGGACCTTCTCGTTTGGTTGGGGCATCTCTTCCTAAACAGTGTTCTAGCATTACTCGAGTTCCTTTAAAACCTGATTACAGGGTCCTCAGTCTGGTTTTGGGCAGGTGTGGAAAGGAGGAGTAAAGGTAGGTCCCTCTAAGGGGAAAAGGTCCAGAAATTAGTTGAGCACAGGTTTGGACCATGTTCTACCAAGCAGAGAAATGACCTACAGTAGATACCAAGCAGCATCTAATCTAGAAAAGGCTCCTAAAATATCTAGAAATATGTGCTGTGATAAGTTTTGGGGAAGGGAGAAGTTACCACAATGTGGACCTATCTCCCGAATTCACTCATTAGGTCCCTTGCGGTGCTCTGTAATTCCTGGTGTGTGTCCGATGTCCAGTTTTCCAGGAGATCACTGAAGTCAGGGGTGTTTGTATTCAGGATACAGGATGGGACAGGAGATGGTTCCTTCCAGAATGACAGGGGTAGCATCCGTCTGTGCATAGGCACAATATGAGCGTATTTCCGGTCTAATCTGTGTAGCCTGGCGTCCTTACCCATTGCCACCCTTTGCCTTGTATACTTTCGAAGACCAAAGTCGAAGAGCTCGGTGAGGGGGCCTAGCTTCTTGGGATCTTCCTTGGTGCAGAGGGTCTTTAATATCTTATGGTCTATCTCTACGGGAGGGGTGAGTGGGTGGAACAAGTCATCTCTATCATGGTCTTTGCTTTGTGCCATCTTTACCAGGTCTTGATAGTACAACTCCTGCCCTCCATACATTCGAGGGGTAAAGTAATCTTCATAAATGTTGCAGGAGTCTGGGTCTTCTTCCTTGGTCTTCTGGCCAAAATATCTTTGAATGTCATTGCTGATGAGTTCTGAAAATTTCAGGAGCTGCTCGGTCATCTCTGTAGAACTTTCTTCCAAGGAAGCATCATGGCTGCTTACATTGCTGGTTGACCTCATTTCTTGCTCTTCTTCATAGGGGTAGTCTTCAATACCGTCCTCTTCCAACATGTCATCCTCCTCTTCCGAGGAATCTTGAAAGTCAACATCTTGGGTCAATGCTGGAAATAAGAATGGATGTTGGAAGGGTGGAGACAGCCTAAATTCTGAGAGGTTTCTTATGACGCCAGTTGCCATTGTGTGTGCTACAAAAGAAAAAAAAATTTGGTTAAGTGAAGGTCCTCACTTTGAAGGTGTAACAATCTTCCCATTTGACGTGGTTTAGCCCTTGGCCTCTGCTCAGTGAAGATCTACAGGCAGGGGCAAATGGCCATTGGACCAGAGCTCGTTCCATTGTTGGAGAGCAGCTACTGTATATGCCCATGTGTAGGACATCTCATGATCTGCATCGCAGACCCTTAATCTTCAGAGCTCACGTGGACTCTATACATCCACTCTATCAGGTGCTGAGGTGGTAGTCAAGCATAAGACCCCAATATTAGAAATGGTAAATGGAGGAGGGGGTTATTATAGGTATTGCATTGGAGTCCAAGAATGTCAATCTACCCCTCTAGACTATATACAGGTTGGTCACCTTAGCAATTTCAATGGTTGTCTACCTACTCCTCCAAAATATGAGACAGAAAGAGGTGGCAGCCCTTGCTAAATATTTTAAGTTATAGAGTACAATCCAGGGAAACCATAAAAGGGAGAAAAAAAAAATCAGATAGGGTGTGAATACTTTTGCACACGTTTCTTGCTGCAATGCGTCTAGAACAAAAGATGCAGCAACCTTGTACACAGTCTTGATTAATAGTCTACCATTTTGTGTCTACATCCCCTATGTAGGGCCTCCTACAAGCAAACCTTGTTTAGTAAAAATCTGTAGTCATCAGTTACTACCTCTTTATACCTTCTGTAGTTTATCAAGAAGACTGGGCAGGAGGGGAAGAGCGTCAATGATGACTGCAGAATCACACCACCCAGGGTTTGCTTGCAGTCTGTAAGTATACATAGATCTGCGTAGGAGCTGTATGCACAAAACGGCAGGAGAGAGTTCATCAAGACTATAAAATGTGCAATTGGTGTCACTGGTGCAATAGGAAACGGCTGCAAAAATCTTCATACCCTTTAATCATCCCTGGCTTAAAAGCAGCGTGTTTTAAATAATTACAATATGACAAAATAGTCCTAAAAAAATTAGATGTGTTTTTTTTTCTCACGTCCGATTATTCCAAAAGAAATTGTTAATATTACCCATGAAGCAAAATACAAGAAATCTGATATTAGCAAAATGAAATGTCAACTAAAAACTGCCGGCCAGGACCCGATTGCTTGCTGTCGACAGCCGCACCATTCTCTTGTATTAAATGTACGCAATTTGTATAAAAAGGATAAAGTCGATCATATAATAATTTGTAGATGTTTTTTAAGGAGAAAAATAATTTTATTTTATGAACTTATTTCATTAAATGTTTTGTATTTTTTTTTTTATTATTTTAAATGATTTGGGGGGAAAAATCCTCCTTATCTGGCATCCGATAGTCTTGGAATTCATCCTACCTGCCAATTGTTTTTGGTCAGAGACCTGCAAGATCATTTGGATTGTAAGAAAGATGAGAAGACTGAGCAGAGATAAGCGAATGAGAAACTTCTGTGAAAAATTAAAAACGTTCTGTCCGATTTCCCTTTTTTTTTATGGGTCCTTAAAGGCTTAATTTTGACATGAAATTAACAGTTTTGTTGGAAATTTGTTGTTTTTATTGTTGAAAAAAATTTAATTGTAAAAGATTTTTTAGGCACAAGGATGAAAAGTAAATTAGTAAATTCCTTGTGTCATTTAATTAGCCAGAATTCAGATTCTTTATGCTGTAAATCCATATTTTATGTTGATATCGATATCAATATGATTTACACCTTTTAGGTAAAACGTGTATTACTTCAAAAAATGTCTCACAAAATTAAGAACTATTCTAGAAATCATTTAAAATCATTTTTAAACTAACCACTTGCGGCTAAAACGTCAAAAACATACTTTAAAAATCGATCGGTCTATCAAAATGAATTTCGCCTATAGTATAAATCCTATGGGTGCAAATCATTTTTAATTGACGTACATTTCAAGAAAACTAAATAAAAGTTCTCACTGAATCAAAAAAAATACATAAAAAAAAGTCGTTTTTAAATTGTACTTTTATAATCCAGTATTTCTAAGGACACAGTTTGATGTTTGAAAAATGGTATAAATCTAAATCTTTTAAGTCTGAAGGAAATAAGAAAACAACTATATATTATACAGTTTAATAAAAATATAAATTTGAATTATTTCTTATTTTTGTTATTTACTATATGGTTTATGTAAAATTTAAGTGGTAAAAATATATTTGTATACTTTTAATTATATATATATACAATTAAATTATTTTCAATTTTTTTTTCAAAAATGAAATTGAAATAAACTGAAACTGAGAGTGCTCACCTTCTTGTTTGCTGGGTTCCCCGTCCTATAGCACCTGAGGCTTTAGATAAAGTATTTATAGGGGAGGCTGGAGCTGACAGGTTGACAAATATTTGATAGGAGCATTGTAATCGTACACTTGGCAAACACAGCAGGGATTTGTTTTAGCACCCGGCAACCGGGGAGCAAAGGGGAAAGGGAGCAAATTAGAACGGATGGCGAGTTTTAACTTAATGGTCAATTTGCCAGGGGATTCTCAAGTGGTGTCCCTGTGAATTCTGCTATTAAGTCTCCGGCCGCAGATGCCTGTCCGCCCCTAACACTTGTACGTATGGCCCTTATCACCAGGCTCGGGCCGGCTCTGACAGATTGCTGGAAAATTACATTTCATGCTATTTTGACTTCTGGAGTAGGGATCTTTTAAAGGACATGATGCTTGACAAACAGTTAATATTTAGATAGACAGTCAGGCGGAACGACGTAGACCGCGCCGCAAACAAGAGGGAGGCAAAAAAATACCATAATGTGCAGCTGATATTTTTTATTATTTTTTTAAATCCTTTCATCAGGGGAATTTTTTGAAAGTTTTTAAATTTTAAAATGTAACAGTTTTTTTGTCTTGTTTTGATTATAACCACTAATATCTGGTCCCATATAAGGGAGAATGTGTAAACCCGCCATATACTGTACATGCTCATGCTGACACTGCCATAAACATTGAAATCTAACAAGGCTCCCCCCCCCCCCCCACCTCCAAAGCATCTGACAGTGAAGCCCACCGCTCCCTTAAGATTGTTGTGATCCACCAAATTTTATCAAGACAATTTGGAGCCTGTTTGCTTTCCGATCCACGAGCGGACATAGAGAATTGGGCTCCGTCGTCATGCCATCCTGTTTCCCACCCATTCCTTCCAGTAAAGATGGACTTTTGGCCCCCTGGGCTGCTTTGCCATCCTTGTGTTTGCTAAGGTGGAGGTCCTTGCTTAGGTTAACACCACCCATGGAGTACACATAGGACAACCTTGATTGGTCCCATGGGCAGAGGTAGCGGTGGCACGTGGTCAGTGGTGGGGGGGGTCTGTATAGTTTTTGCATTGGGATTCAGGGGCTTCAATTTACACAAAACGCTAGAATTGGATGGTAATGGTGTCATTAAACAGCAAGAGAGTAATAGACTTGGAGAAATCGGACCCTTAAAACTTAACTTTTAATAAAGATACAGATAAAAACGCCCTATATTTAGCAGCGAATAGATACTCCATAAACGTGGGCAAAAAATAGCCCGGCTACTACTGTGCATGTAGCGTCCACTAAATGATGACATATGTAGGTAACAAAGCCTGGGGCAACAAAGATAGTCCGGGGAACACTTTCCCTGAACAGGCCCTCACTAGACCTCAGCCCAGGGACAACCCCTGATGGTGGGACTTCCCTGTCCTCGTACCTGTCCTGTAAGGCCCTAGGTGGTATATCGGTAGTGATACCCCCCTAGATGGTGAATTGGAAAAAATACCCAATTCACCATCTAGGGGGGTTTCACTACTGATAGGGCTTTATAGGGCCTTACAGGACAGGTACGAGGACAGGGAAGTCCCACCATCAGGGGTTGTCCCTGGGCTGAGGTCTAGTGAGGGCCTGTTCAGGGAAAGTGTTCCCCAGACTATCTTTGTTGCCCCAGGCTTTGTTACCTACATATGTCATCATTTAGTGGATGCTACGTGCACAGTAGTAGCCGGGCTATTTTTTGCCCACGTTTATTGAGTATCTATTCGCTGCTAAATATAGGGTGTTTTTTATCTGTATCTTTATTAAAAGTTATGTTTTAAGTTAAGTCCAATTTCTCCAAGTTTATTGCTTCAATTTACACCTCTGATTTGGGCCCCTTCCATCATGGGCCCCACAGCAGCTGCCCTGTCTGATCCTACAAACTGCAATAATCTTGTAGTAACGTTTCCGTATTCTCCTGACTCCTCTCACACCTCTACCCCAAGCTTACCTCCTACTGTCCAAGGTTCTTTCAGGTTCATGGATGTCAAAGGGCAGAGGTAGTCCTGATCCTGACTCCAGATAAGCTCCAGCTCTGGAGAACTTAACGCAGCACCATGTATCAAAATTTTTTGGTTTTACCCTCCCCTCCTGCTCCCCGACTCTTCATTCATGATGCATACTGTTCAACGCTAGGGAGGTCGTACAACTGATTTCCGAGGGCTCCTCTGGTATTCCCTACTGTTTTCCATTGCATGCAACACATCCCAGTGAAGATATCGACACCCGTAATCCGGCTTTGAGGTTCCAGAAATTTTTCCGAGATGAGTCATGTTTTTATTTTTTTCAGAAACAGCGCCACTTTTGTCTACAGTCTGTGTCCAGTATTGCAGCTCAGTCTTATTCACTTTATCATGGGGATGAGATTCTTTTCTTCTCAGGAATGTACTGTTCACACATTTTAAACCAGGCTAGATTAGTTTTAGTCTAAGGGGGTGGAGCATGACACAGGGATTCTTTCTGTACTTTGTATCTCTGTGTCATGCCCCGCCCCCTCAGCTCTGCGGTAGGGATAATGCATTGCATCAGTTTTGCCTGTTTTTTTCCTGAGATAATGGATCTTCCCTTTAAGAATAGATAGAAAATAAATTGCCTGCCTGCCTGCCAGGGGTTAATAATTCCATTAAGCAATTAGACGTCTTAAAAACTGGCTCTGACCGTTTTATCTCTGCCTGAATGAATTATAAATATTGACTGTGAGGACACGTGGCTGCGTTCACACTGTGGCTGCACACCCCCGTGCGGAGGGGGGGGGGGGGGAGGGGGGGGGTGCTCTTCCAGGCAACTGCATGTGGGCTTGTGGCAGACTGGCCTGCCACAAGCCCTCTACCCAGCTGTACACAACAGGGGCATGTCCCCTTTAATTTCTTCTCAACCTCATTGGCCCTCTTGGGGTCGGGGCCCATTGGGACATCCTTCTGTCTTTTAGTGGGCCAGTTGTAGGGTCTTGGACTCTGGGGTCAGAACCCGCAGATTCCCATTACATAAGTCAACAAACCGTAAGTGTGGTCTCCAGGACCTCCAGGGAGAGTATACAGTATGTATGACCCCATCAACTAGTGGGGACAGCTAAACCCTGTGAACTGTTTCCTGAGGTGCTCATTGGGCAGATTTTTTAGTTGGTTCCTGCCCGTCCCAGAGCCACTTTTGTGCTTCCAATTGGCTCAGAGATCAAAAAAGGCAAATTATGGCAAATAGTCTCATTGACCTATATGATTCACATGTTGGAGGTAGGTTCTTCTGAGCCATACATGGCACACCTACCTTGAAGAAGAGAAGGTGCTCTGCCTCTAATGAAGGTCCAATACTTTGGGAGAACCTAAGGGTAGGGCTTTCTGACAGATCCAGCTTGTTATGACCATGGATTATAGAGTTGGAGTTGACCACCAGAAGATAGGCAGGCCCATGAGGTCCAACAGTGGACAACCCCCTCTTAAGTTACTGGTAGATCAGGTCACTGGGCACTTGGTTAGCATGCAATCAAAATAAGGTGTTCGGCCCGTATTACCCCAGGTACACCACAATTATATGGCGCAATGTTTTATATTGTAAGGTTTTTTTCTGACCCTTCAAAGCCTCCCTGCCCCCACCATCAGACGCAGACATAAAGAACAACATGAGACATCGCAGCATATGTCCGAGCATCTGCCGCTCTGCTGAATTTCCAGAGCCATCGCCTTATCAGCCCATCGTACCGGAGGACGGACCAGGCCCTGCTTATACTGTCATGGTTGCCCAGAAACTTAAAATTAACAAAAAAAAAAAATTGTAAACCTTAGTTAATAATACAACCCCCTCCCCTCCCCCGCCGCTCCTCGTCTTTCACCCACTGATTTTACAAGGCAAAAATCAATATGTACAATATGTTTGCACTTAAGGAGGGCTCCAATGAATTACACAGTCCATTAGGCACACGAGGACTGCGGCTCAGCCTCCGCCATTACATGAGCATTAACGAAACTTTAATACAGTTTGCTTTCAGATAGCAGATGAACTGTCACCTCTTCTTCCTCCCCTGGTTCCAGGAGGATGCCGGCCCTGTCCTCCACGCTCTAAGTCAGTGAGGAGACTCTCACAGGCGAAATCGCTGGAAAATTAGAACTAGAAGCTGGTTATAAAATATTTCAGTCACTGAAGATGTCATCTAAAGGGGAACTCATCTATATGAATTCCAGTAGGATGAGGCCATATCGCCAAAGATGAGAGAACCCGTTGATCTTCTACATTGTCTTTGCTTAATGTCATAGAAACCTACCCGTGATGTCATCAGTTGGGAGTGTCCTCTACGATTGGGTAGGATCAGGCATGATCAATCTATCTAATCTGTCACTCCAAGAACTTCACCCAAAAATATATATGTATTTTGATAGGATGAGTTCATATTGCCAAAGATGAAAGCCCTTCTGATCTTCATCACTGTCTTAGTTCAATGTCATAGAGGAAGCCCACTGGTGATGTCATCAGTTGGGAGCGTTCTCTATAAACAGGGAGGATCAGACATGATCAATCTATCTAATCTGTCACTCCAAGAACTTCACCCAAAAATATATATGTATTTTGATAGGATGAGTTCATATTGCCAAAGATGAAAGCCCTTCTGATCTTCATCAGTGTCTTAGTTCAATGTTATAAAGGAAGCCCACTGGTGATGTCATCAGTTGGGAGTGTTCTCTATGATCTCTATTATCAGGGAGGATCAGGAATGATCAAACTATCTAATCTGTCACACAACCAACAGAAATATATGGATCCACTATATATCAAACAAGTGGAGAGTCAATATGCATATTATTTGATGGGAGACGAATTTAATAATTCTGACCACACTTCTCTGTGTGGACGGAGATGACGCATGAACGTAGTCCGGCGGCATGGCAGGATGTCCTAGCGCCATATAGTGAGCGGCGCTTATTGTTACATCTATTACAGGTGGGTCTGAGTATGGATATCAATTATAATCAGCTAGTAGCCTTCCCTCATTATGCTAATATCTGATCCTATTGAATAATAACTAGTCACATGGCCAGTTTGACCTCTAACCTTATTGCTCTATATATACCTACTAATATTACCACTCCAGCGAAACGCGCGTCGGGGAGCGGACTGGTGGTGCTGTCGTTTCTTGTGGGCCTTATATTGGTCAGTATATAATTGTGTCTTTATAATACAGATCCTAGTGTTCTGGTCTCATATGTTAGCTATATAGGCATAAGCTATTGTTTATTGTATTATATTGTCTGAGATCAGACTTAATCTGGGCATATAGCTTCATTTATATTGACCAGTATACATGTAATGCACTTTATGCTGATCGATTGTTGCACTTGCACTTTATTATATACAGGGAGTGCAGAATTATTAGGCAAGTTGTATTTTTGAGGATTAATTTTATTATTGAACAACAACCATGTTCTCAATGAACCCAAAAAACTTATTAATATCAAAGCTGAATATTTTTGGAAGTAGTTTTTAGTTTGTTTTTAGTTTTAGCTATTTTAGGGGGATATCTGTGTGTGCAGGTGACTATTACTGTGCATAATTATTAGGCAACTTAACAAAAAACAAATATATACCCATTTCAATTATTTATTTTTACCAGTGAAACCAATATAACATCTCAACATTCACAAATATACATTTCTGACATTCAAAAACAAAACAAAAACAAATCAGTGACCAATATAGCCACCTTTCTTTGCAAGGACACTCAAAAGCCTGCCATCCATGGATTCTGTCAGTGTTTTGATCTGTTCACCATCAACATTGCGTGCAGCAGCAACCACAGCCTCCCAGACACTGTTCAGAGAGGTGTACTGTTTTCCCTCCTTGTAAATCTCACATTTGATGATGGACCACAGGTTCTCAATGGGGTTCAGATCAGGTGAACAAGGAGGCCATGTCATTAGATTTTCTTCTTTCATACCCTTTCTTGCCAGCCACGCTGTGGAGTACTTGGACGCGTGTGATGGAGCATTGTCCTGCATGAAAATCATGTTTTTCTTGAAGGATGCAGACTTCTTCCTGTACAACTGATTGAAGAAGGTGTCTTCCAGAAACTGGCAGTAGGACTGGGAGTTGAGCTTGACTCCATCCTCAACCCGAAAAGGCCCCACAAGCTCATCTTTGATGATACCAGCCCAAACCAGTACTCCACCTCCACCTTGCTGGCGTCTGAGTCGGACTGGAGCTCTCTGCCCTTTACCAATCCAGCCACGGGCCCATCCATCTGGCCCATCAAGACTCACTCTCATTTCATCAGTCCATAAAACCTTAGAAAAATCAGTCTTGAGATATTTCTTGGCCCAGTCTTGACGTTTCAGCTTGTGTGTCTTGTTCAGTGGTGGTCGTCTTTCAGCCTTTCTTACCTTGGCCATGTCTCTGAGTATTGCACACCTTGTGCTTTTGGGCACTCCAGTGATGTTGCAGCTCTGAAATATGGCCAAACTGGTGGCAAGTGGCATCTTGGCAGCTGCACGCTTGACTTTTCTCAGTTCATCGGCAGTTATTTTGCGCCTTGGTTTTTCCACACGCTTCTTGCGACCCTGTTGACTATTTTGAATGAAACACTTGATTGTTCGATGATCACGCTTCAGAAGCTTTGCAATTTTAAGAGTGCTGCATCCCTCTGCAAGATATCTCACTATTTTTGACTTTTCTGAGCCTGTCAAGTCCTTCTTTTGACTCATTTTGCCAAAGGAAAGGAAGTTGCCTAATAATTATGCACACCTGATATAGGGTGTTGATGTCATTAGACCACACCCCTTCTCATTACAGAGATGCACATCACCTAATATGCTTAATTGGTAGTAGGCTTTCGAGCCTATACAGCTTGGAGTAAGACAACATGCATAAAGAGGATGATGTGGTCAAAATACTCATTTGCCTAATAATTCTGCACGCAGTGTAATTTGGGCTTATAGCTCCATCCAAATTGACCACTATATATGTAATGTACCTTATGTTGGCCAATTGTTGCTCTTGCACTTTATTATATGCCCATAAACTATGCACTACCAGCCCTATTTATTTTTAATCATGTTTTTATGCATTGTGTTATGTCAATCATGTGAAGAATACATTTGTTCTATTTGATTATTGATTACAACTTGTGGTTACTTTATTGTTTGATATATAGTGGATCCATATATTTCTGTTGGTTGTGTGTTCTCTAACATATATCGGTTGAATACCATTCTATGAGAAATACTTTTTTGGTTGTTTTATCTAATCTGTCACTCCAAGAAGTTCACCCGAAAGTATGTATTTATTATGATAGGATGAGTGCATTATGCCAAAGATGGGAGGCCTTCTGATCTTCATCACTGTCTTAGTTCAATGTCATAGAGGAAGCTCAGTGGTGATGTCATCAGTCGGGAGTGTTCTCTATGATCAGGGAGGATCAGGCATGATCAGTCTATCTAATCTGTTACCCCAAGAACTTCACCCCAAAAAATATATATGTATTTTAATAGGATGAGTTCATATTGCCAAAGATGAGAGCCCCTCTGATCTTCATCACTGAATTAGTTCAATGTCATAGAGGAAACCCACTGGTGATGTCATCAGTTGGGAGTGTCCTCTATGATCAGGCATGATGAATCTATCTAATCTGTCACCCCAAGAACTTCACCCGAAAATATATATGTATTTTGATAGGATAAGTTCATATTGCCAAATATAAGAACCCCTCTAATCTTCATCACTGTCTTAGTTAAATGTCAAATAGGAAACCCACTAGTGATGTCATCAGTTGGGAGTGTTCTCTATGATCAGGCATGGTCAATCTACCTAATATTTCATCCCAAGAACTTCACCCAAAAATCTATATGTATTCCAAAAGGATGAGTTCATGTTGCCAAAAATAACAGCTCCTCAGAGCTTCAACATTGTCTTAGTTCCATGTCAAACAGGAAACCCACTCGTGATGTTGGGAGTGTCCTTTTTGATTAGCAAGGATCAGGCATGATCAATCTATCTAACCTGATATCCTAGCCTAAGAATCTATCCCTGAAAATGCCACACAGCTATTGGATCTGTAAGACTAAAGTTAGTGTGGCCCTTATAGCAGAGGACAGCAGGCCAATCAGGACTTGGACCCCTCTCACCAGGGGCCACATATCTGATACATGGTCTGTCTTCATTTTATGTACACCATTGGATTAAGGTCATAGAGGGCAGCTGTGGGGTTGCCCTATCGCTCGCCTAATACCTTTGCTCTTGTCACATGGTTGTAGTCGTCTTGATCACCTTGCAGTGACCCCACTCTCCTCCATCCCTTGCACTTATCTTTGGTTGTCTCCTTCCATCCTCTTGTTTGTTTTCTCCTTTCTCCTACATAAGATCCTGGTATATCATCAATCACCGTCACTCTGACAAAATCTCACAATCAAGGGAAATTATTGAACCCTTCCTCAGCCCCTTTGTCTTTATCCTGACCCTTGAGGGGCGATATCAGGGAAGTGAAAACCGTATCTCTTCCTGGGTCTCATGCTGGAGATAGCAGCTCCTTCTCAAATAGCGATGTCTCACCTGAATCAAAGACGTCTCAGGTCAGAGAAGAAAGTAAACATTACAAGATTAAGGAGGAGAAAGGGAGAAAGACTGGAAATCAAGACGACTGTAGAGTAAACTAAACTGTGAGCAATGTACAATTACATGTATGTGTAAGGAAATGGCATAAATACTAATCACGGGTGCATCCTAGAGGAAGAATCTTACTGCAACTGCTGTCAACTATCCCAAGAACTGAAGGTCATTGCAATATATAGAAAATCATAGGGGCAGTATTATACTGTTTCAGTTATATTCTAGTTTCTAGTACATAGGAGCAGTATTATAGTAGTAATATTCGTGTACATAGGAGGCAGTATTATAGTAGTTATATTCGTGTACATAGGAGGCAGTATTATAATAGTAATATTCGTGTACATAGGAGGCAGTATTATAGTAGTTATATTCTTGTACATAGGAGCAGTATTATAGTAGTTATATTCTTGTACATAGGAGCAGTATTATAGTAGTTATATTCTTGTACATAGGAGGCAGTATTATAGTAGTTATATTCTTATACATAGGAGCAGTATTATAGTAGTTATATTCCTGTACATAGGAGCAGTATTATAGTAGTCATATTCTTGTACATAGGAGGCAGTATTATAGTAGTTATATTCTTGTACGTAGGAGCAGTATTATAGTAGTTATATTATTGTACATAGGAGGCAGTATTATAGTAGTTATATTCTTGTACATAGGAGGCAGTATTATAGTAGTTATATTCTTGTACATAGGAGCAGTATTATAGCAGTTATATTCTTGTACATAGGAGCAGTATTATAGTAGTTATATTCTTGTACATAGGAGGCAGTATTATAGTAGTTATAGTCTTGTACATAGGAGCAGTATTATAGTAGTTATATTCTTGTACATAGGAGCAGTATTATAGTAGTTATATTCTTGTACATAGGAGCAGTATTGTAGTAGTTATATTCTTGTACATAGGAGGCAGTATTATAGTAGTTATATTCTTGTACATAGGAGCAGTATTATAGTAGTTATATTCTTGTACATAGGAGGCAGTATTATAGTAGTTATATTCTTGTACATAAGAGGCAGTATTATAGTAGTTATATTCTTGTACATAGGAGCAGTATTATAGTAGTTATAGTCTTGTACATAGGAGCAGTATTATAGTAGTTATATTCTTGTACATAGGAGCAGTATTATAGTAGTTATATTCTTGTACATAGGAGCAGTATTGTAGTAGTTATATTCTTGTACATAGGAGGCAGTATTATAGTAGTTATATTCTTGTACATAGGAGCAGTATTATAGTAGTTATATTCTTGTACATAGGAGGCAGTATTATAGTAGTTATATTCTTGTACATAAGAGGCAGTATTATAGTAGTTATATTCTTGTACATAGGAGGCAGTATTATAATAGTTATATTCTTGTACATAGGAGCAGTATTATAGTAGTTATATTCTTGTACATAGGAGGCAGTATTATAGTAGTTATATTCTTGTACATAGGAGGCAGTATTATAGTAGTTATATTCTTGTACATAGGAGCAGTATTATAGTAGTAATATTCCTGTACATAGGAGCAGTATTATAGTAGGTATATTCTTGTACATAGGAGGCAGTATTATAGTAGTTATATTCTTGTACATAGGAGTAGTATTATAGTAGTTATATTCTTGTACATAGGAGGCAGTATTATAGTAGTTATATTCTTGTCCATAGGAGCAGTATTATAGTAGTTATATTCTTGTACATAGGAGCAGTATTATAGTAGTTATATTCATGTACATAGGAGCAGTATTATAGTAGTTATATTCTTGTACATAGGAGCAGTATTATAGTAGTTATAATCTTGTACATAGGAGGCAGTATTATAGTAGTTATATTCTTGTACATAGGAGGCAGTATTATAGTAGTTATATTCTTGTACATAGGAGCAGTATTATAGTAGTTATATTCTTGTACATAGGAGCAGTATTATAGTAGTTACATTCTTGTACATAGGAGCAGTATTATAGTAGTTATATTCTTGTACATAGGAGCAGTATTATAGTAGTTATATTCTTGTACATAGGAGCAGTATTATAGTAGTTATATTCTTGTACATAGGAGCAGTATTATAGTAGTTACATTCTTGTACATAGGAGCAGTATTATAGTAGGTATATTCTTCTACATAGGAGGCAGTATTATAGTAGTTATATTCTTGTACATAGGAGCAGTATTATAGTAGCTATATTCTTGTACATAGGAGGCAGTATTATAGTAGTTATATTCTTGTACATAGGAGCAGTATTATAGTAGTTATATTCTTGTACATAGGAGCAGTATTATAGTAGTTATATTCTTGTACATAGGAGCAGTATTATAGTAGTTATATTCTTGTACATAGGAGCAGTATTATAGTAGTTATATTCTTGTACATAGGAGCAGTATTATAGTAGTTATATTCTTGTACATAGGAGCAGTATTATAGTAGCTATATTCTTGTACATAGGAGCAGTATTATAGTAGTTATATTCTTATACATAGGAGCAGTATTATAGTAGTTATATTCTTGTACATAGGAGCAGTATTATAGTAGTTATATTCTTCTACATAGGAGGCAGTATTATAGTAGTTATAGTCTTGTACATAGGGGGCAGTATTATAGTAGTTATATTCTTGTACATAGGAGCGGTATTATAGTAGTTATATTCTTGTACATAGGAGCAGTATTATAGTAGTTATATTATTGTACATAGGAGCAGTATTATAGTAGTTATATTCTTGTACACAGGAGCAGTATTATAGTAGTTATATTCTTGTACACAGGAGCAGTATTATAGTAGTTATATTCTTGTACATAGGAGGCAGTATTATAGTAGTTATATTCTTGTACATAGGAGCAGTATTATAGTAGTTATATTCTTGTACATAGGGGGCAGTATTATAGTAGTTATATTCTTATACATAGGAGCAGTATTATAGTAGTTATATTCTTGTACATAGGAGCAGTATTATAGTAGTTATATTCTTGTACATAGGAGGCAGTATTATAGTAGTTATATTCTTGTACATAGGAGCAGTATTATAGTAGTTATATTCTTGTACATAGGAGCAGTATTATAGTAGTTATATTCTTGTACATAGGAGCAGTATTATAGTAGTTATATTCTTATACATAGGAGCAGTATTATAGTAGTTATATTCTTGTACATAGGAGCAGTATTATAGTAGTTATATTCTTCTACATAGGAGGCAGTATTATAGTAGTTATATATAAATACAATAGTGCCTGCGCTGTCGCTATTAAGTTGTCTCTATATGCACTGTGGCAGACAGAGCCGCTGCTGGGTACCTGATTGGATGACGGCTGCTTCGATCCAAAGTGGTATGTATAAGAATAAAAATGAACAAACTAATGTTCGGTACCAGCGCTGGGAATAGAATGGATATTAGTTCAGTTTTGGTAATTACCTTATTCCGGCAGGACCAGGGGTTTGATCGGATAAGGTATGAACCGACTGTCCGGTATGGAAACAAGATGAGGTAACTTAACAGTGCTTCTTGCTTCTTATCTTCTTGCTCAACCTCGGAGTGCGTATACCGCCCCGGCCGGTGGCTGGCGTGCGCACGAGGGAGCTGTGATGGTACAAGGTTCCGGAACGTGCGGCGTGACGTCACGACTGACCTACGGGGTAATCCAGAGACCAAAAACGATCCTACGCGTTTCAAAGCCTACGGGCTTCTTCGTCAGGGATAGTTGTTCTATGTGTACTCTGGGTTAAGTAGGTGTCCGGTCCCCATGGCAACTGCTATTAATTACCCCATCAAACGACCTGATTATACTCCTGTGTAAGATCCCAAATGGGTAAAGGGTGGCATCTACTAACTTACAACAAGCATCAATTAGATTCTACAGTGATGGTGATTTAAAATGCAAATAGTTCCATCTCACGATTCAGACCGTTAGGTGCTAGGGAATTCAATCTGAATATCCATTTGCTTTCACATCTCGATAGTTGTCTGATAATATCTCCGCCTCTCGGATTTAGTTTTATTTTCTCAATACCCCCAAAAAAAGAACCGACAAATTTGCCTGCGTGGTATTGGGCATAGTGACGGGACAGAGGATGACCTTCATATTTTTTCTTTATATTATTAAGATGTTCCCCCATCCTAATTTTTAGTTCACGTTTGGTTCGACCCACATATATTTTTAAACATGGACATTTAATAAAATATATCACACCTCGGGTATTACATGAAATATACTGGTTGATTTTGTATTTGTGGTGATTGTCCCCTATTTCTGTAATGGGGAATTTAATTAAGCCATGTTTAGTTTTCCTGCAGTTTTTACACATTTTACATGGGAAGAAGCCTTTGTGTATCAGAAGACCTAGTTTTTTGGTTTGGGGCAGTTTCACCGTGGGCGCTACCATAGTGCACAGATTCAAGGCTTTCCTGAAAACAAAGGTAGGATTTTTTGGGATCCTATCACCTATTAATTTATCTTGTCGCAACATTTCCCAATGTTTTCTGACAATTCTTTTAAGAATCATTGCCCCTTCATTATATGTAGTAATTATCGGGATTTTTATAGGGGCATTAATGCGATCGGTTACAACAAGTTTTTTAGGATCCTGCACTTTATTCTTCAATAATAGATTACGGTCTACCTCTCTAATTTGTTTAATGGTAGGTTCCAGGTCCTCCATTTTGTACCCTTTTTCAATGAATTTAGTATTAAGGTCTCTAGTTTCCTTCTCAAAATGACCAATATTAGTACAATTCCTACGTATCCTGATGTATTGGCTGCGGGGAATATTCGTAAGCCACGTGGGGAGATGGCAGCTTCTAAGGGGGATATAACTATTACAATCCGTGGGCTTACAATATGTCTTGGTGTGAATCTGCCCTTCCTCAATAAATATAGTGAGATCTAAAAAGTTGACCTGCTCTTTACTATATGTAGGTACAAACTCTAGATAAAATTCATTTTTATTTAAATTATTTAAAAAATGGTTCAAGCTAGATTCCCCACCCTTCCAAATAAAAACAATGTCGTCAATAAAACGTCTCCATAGGACCAGATTCGCACCGAGTCTGCCATGTGGGAAGATAGTGGTATCCTCCCAATGGCCCATATATAGATTAGCGAAACTCGGTGCGAATCTGGTCCCCATCGCAGTACCCCATGTCTGCAAATAAAACTCCTGGTTGAATTTAAAATAATTGTGTGTAAGGATAAAACTAATACAATCGCCAGTGAATTCTATTTGTTCTTTCGGCATATTACCATCTTTTTCCAAAAAGTATTCCGTCGCTGTCCTACCTTTTGTATTTTCGATCACGGTGTATAGGGAGGTGACATCCAGGGTCCCCAGGATATAGTCATCCTCCCATTTGATATCTTCCAGAAGTTGTAAGATATGTTTGGTATCTTTAAGATACGCTGGAAGTTTCTGAACATGATTTTGTAGTAAGGTGTCCACATATTTGGAAAGATTAGCCGTCAAACTATCTATCCCTGAGATGATCGGTCGGCCTGGGGGATTAGTTGGATTTTTATGTATTTTTGGCAAATAATAAAAGATCGAAATTTTAGGACATTGATTATTAATAAATTGTGCTTCCTCACCTGTTAAAATACCTCTCAATTTGCCCTTTTTAATAAGGGATCCAAGTTTTTGTTTATATACATGGGTTGGATCAAAGCTCAATTTTTTATATGTCTTTTTGTCACTGAGGAGTCGTATTGATTCACTGTTATAGGAGTCCTCATCCAAAATCACAATACCCCCCCCTTTGTCTGCGGGCCTAATCACAATTTGGTTATTAGTTTGTAATGTCCTAATAGCCTTTTTTTCCCAGGGAGATAAATTTTGAGGGCCCGTTCGCTTGCTATTTGGATTAATCTTGCGTAGATCTCTCAGTACCAGGGCTTGAAATGCAGTGAAAGCATCAGAGTATTCACCGAGAGGGTTAAAATGTGATTTGGGTCTCAGCGTGGTATGTAAGGGGGTCCTGGTTAGGGTACCTGACTCACTGACGAGTTGTTGTCCCATGTTAGTATTATTTATAAATCCTATAGATGGTATTATGCCAGCTGTTGGTATAATTTTATTAGTATTGGCACAAGAGGTAGTGTTTATTTTTAAGAAATATTTCTTTAAAGCCAAATTTCTCAAAAATTTCTTAATCCCTACAAATGCATAAAAGGGACAAAATTTTGAGGTGGGGGCAAATTTGAGGCCTTTCTCTAATAGTGCCAACTCATTATCCTTCAGGGTATAACAACTGAGATTGTATATACCCTGCCCTCTCTTGCGTTTAATTTCAAGTTTTCTGGTTAGTCCTTTCCCTCTCGTGCCTCTTTTTGTTTTTTTCTTTGTGAGGGTCTTGCCTGGAAAAAATCCCTTTTTACTGTCTTTCTTTTTGTTTTTATTATGTTATCCGTTTTCAGGGATTTATCTTTAGCTCGTCTATTGATGTTCCTTTTTACTATTGAGCTATAACTATGTGGCATTTGATGGTGCGTATTGGTTGTTTCTTCATGATGTAATAGGGCACGATTATCTACACTTTCTACTGTAGTAATGGAGTCATTGTGATTGGGATCTTCATCCAATGACTCCAATATGTCATACCGGTTACTAGTTTGAATAGATCCATTCGTTGTAGTAGCCTGTATCATTACATTCGGTATTAGGGGTTGTTGCTCAGATATATTATCTATATTAGACTTAGTTCCAGATAGTCTATTAGATCTTATTATCCCTGTATTAGTAGAATAATCATTGGTATCATCATCATAAACAGAAAAATCACTGTAGTCAGACTCCTGGTCCTCGCACACAGTCTTATCTATCGTGTTGTAATGGGTGCTGGCGCTAAGTTCTATGTTTATTACAGTCCCACCTCTAGTTGCTGACGATGTTACCAAATCCCTATCAAATTTTTTAGTTTTAATATTAATAATTTCGTTCTCTTTTGTTCTTATCCGTGTTTTGATTGATCTAGAAATTTTGATTATATCTTTATGATTCTTATATGGTTTAAGGTTTTGAAACAATTCCTTTATTTCTTGATTTATTTTAATTAGACCTGCTCTTCTTTTTTCTATAATGAACAATACAGTTTTTCTAGAAAATTCATGAAATAGTGAATTCCATTCATCAATAATTTCCGGGCCGTCTAAGTCGCTCGTTAGTCCTTTATGGATTTGGAGTCCTTTCGGTATTATATCATGTTCCAAATATTTTTCTAGCGAGGCCATTTCCCACAAGTCTCTCATTTCTCTGATTAGGAGCCTTTCAAGCTTTTTAATGTTTACCAGGGCTTCCTCAATGTTATCTTCATGTCTATCACAATCCTCTAGAGAAGGGTTAGGTTTATTAAAGAATGACTGGACAAATTTGATACGATCCTGGCGGTCTCCCCATAGTTCGCTCATGGTTAATCGATGTATGGAGTACACAGAGAGGATATTAATTCTATGTATGCAAGTAGGCTGGCGGCAATATTAATCCAGGGAGACCAATGATGGTATATGTATATGAGGACACGAGATATGAAAGTGTTATGGGGGTTATAAATGGAAAGGATGGTTGGTTGTTGGTATGTGAATTGCGATTTGCAGCAGAGCACAATAGCAGCTTTGGTAAAATCAATAAATATATAAATACAATAGTGCCTGCGCTGTCGCTATTAAGTTGTCTCTATATGCACTGTGGCAGACAGAGCCGCTGCTGGGTACCTGATTGGATGACGGCTGCTTCGATCCAAAGTGGTATGTATAAGAATAAAAATGAACAAACTAATGTTCGGTACCAGCGCTGGGAATAGAATGGATATTAGTTCAGTTTTGGTAATTACCTTATTCCGGCAGGACCAGGGGTTTGATCGGATAAGGTATGAACCGACTGTCCGGTATGGAAACAAGATGAGGTAACTTAACATACCTTATCCGATCAAACCCCTGGTCCTGCCGGAATAAGGTAATTACCAAAACTGAACTAATATCCATTATAGTAGTTATAGTCTTGTACATAGGGGGCAGTATTATAGTAGTTATATTCTTGTACATAGGAGCAGTATTATAGTAGTTATATTCTTGCACATAGGAGGCAGTATTATAGTAGTTATATTCTTATACATAGGAGGCAGTATTATAGTAGTTATATTCTTCTACATAGGAGGCAGTATTATAGTAGTTATATTCTTCTACATAGGAGGCAGTATTATAGTAGTTATATTCTTCTACATAGGAGGCAGTATTATAGTAGTTATAGTCTTGTACATAGGAGGCAGTATTATAGTAGTTATAGTCTTGTACATAGGAGCAGTATTATAGTAGTTATATTCTTGCACATAGGAGGCAGTATTATAGTAGTTATATTCTTATACATAGGAGGCAGTATTATAGTAGTTATATTCTTCTACATAGGAGGCAGTATTATAGTAGTTATATTCTTCTACATAGGAGGCAGTATTATAGTAGTTATATTCTTCTACATAGGAGGCAGTATTATAGTACAAAAACTAAAAGCCCAGCACAAAGTACAGTACTGCACAATCCAGGTTTATAAGATTAAAAAAGGAGCACTGCTTACAGGACCTATGTGTTTTTTTTCCGATCTGCCTTAGTCATAGCACGCTGATAAGAATATGGCTTGAATGAGTGTTTGACTTGTCAGGAGTTCAGAGTCAAGTTCTATGCATCAAGCTGTCAGAGCCGTTCCCTGATGAATTCACGGTAAAGCAGAAAGCAAGATACTCTGCAGATACATTGAAAGTGAAGGCTGTAGAACAAAACCTGTTGAAAATTTAAAATAAAGAACAATTGAAAAAAAAAAGATTTTTTAGCCCAAAATGATTAAAATGTAATCATTAAAAATTGCCTACGAAAGTGTTCATAATTTAATTACTAGTGTAGTGAGGAGGATTTACTCCTGCAGTAGTGGATAGGATTCTGTAGTAATTAGTGATGTAATGCTGCTGGCCGCCCACAGGGGGAGTGCTAGATCTGGAGGTGATGTCAGACTGCACTGACCTTCTCCTGGTCCTGTCCATGGTGCTGAAGGGCTGAGCCTGACACCTAAAGCCTAAGTCTTCAATCTCTATAATCTCTTATTATTTCCTTGCTGTTTTCATGATCTCTGCTTGTAAACAGTGAATGGCCTCACTGCTTAGATCCAGGGGCTGAAAAGCTTGCAGAGGCCTAACACTTCTTACAGCTAAGGGTTTGTTACAATGGTATCCAGCCTAGACCATCCTTTGTGAGCTGCACAGACTGATACATTGTAGCAGATTATCAGACATAACAGAGATAGGCGGTTATCTCCTAGAGAGGATTACCTGCACTGGATACGATTGTAACAAACCTTCAGATGTGAGATGTATTAGATCTGCACAGGTTTCCTGCCACTGGATCTAAATATGAAAATATTCTCTATTCACTGACAGCAAGTAGAGAATGTCACAAACGAGGTAATGTAAAGGAGAGGTAATACATAAATATACATATATAAGATATTAATAGTAATAGAGAATTTATAATACAGTAAAAGCTGATACAAGACTTCATCCAGCCCCAGTCCAACGCTTCCTCTACTCTTCATATTGCAAAGGTCTATAAAAGATGAGAAAGAGGCAATAAAAACTATAAAATAAGAACACCATGATAAAGAAGATCACCTCAATCAGAGATATAGTCTAAAATAAGGGCTGTATTAAAATGATGCATAACTAATACCTTCATTAGGCCTTTTTGGTGTCACTGAATCTTTTTGAGTAAGAAGTTTCTTCCAGTTGCCTTCTCTAAAGGAAATAAGAACCTTATCGATCTCCTTGGACCTCAGAAGGGAACCGTCCGAATTGTGATGTTCCTTCAACTGTCTGGGGATTGTTTTCAAAGGCGTCCGATCTTGTGCTTCTCTACGTGTCATCCCTACGTGTATCAGGCGACGGGGGCAGATAGCCCAGTAAATGACCCTTAATGTACTACCAGTGATGGGATACCTGATCCTTAACGCCACATCATTAGATGAATTCCAAAAATTCCACCAGCCCTGTCCACATTGCATCAAGCCACCCGGTCACCACATTCTCTACAACTCTACTTTTCATCCGAACATTTGTCTAATATGGGGGCCTGAATAATCACTTCTTACCAGATAGTCCTTAAAGGGGTTCTCCGGGAATTAAGAAAATGAAAATACTTAAATATTACTGTATTATAGATATATTCCCAAATACCTTTCATTATTTATAATGGCTCGTTTTTTGTCTAGGGAGCAATCATCAGGGGAAACAAAATGGCCGCCGTACAATTAGTTCACACAAAACCTGTCCTGATCACACAGGAGGACAAGTTTCTTTACAACACTGAGCTAAAGAGCTGCCTCATCCTCCTCTCTGCTCTGCGTGTCAGGGATTATGATCCTGAATACAGATGATAAGAACTTTAGCTGAATCTCTGGGGAATTTAGTTCATGAGGAGGCATGACGTACAGAGAGGACGGACAGGACAGACTGTGGTAGTGGAGACTGTAAACAAGTGCTGCTGCTCATTAGCCACACCTCACCCTCCTCTCATGTCTCCTCATCATCTCCATTCCCACAGAGATTCACCTGTATTCAGGATCATAATCCCTGACAAGCAGAGCGGAGAGGAGGATGAGGCAGCTCTTTAGCTCAGTGCCCTGAAGTAACTTGTCCCCCTGTGTGATTAGGACGGGTTTTGTGTGTACTAATAGGACGGCGGACATTTTATTTCCCCTGATGACTGCTCCCCGGACAAAACGAGCCATTATAACTAATGAAAGGTGTTTGTAGATATACAGTGCCTTGCAAAAGTATTCACCCCCCTTGACTTTTTTCATATTTTGGTGCCTCACAACCTGGAATTAACATGGATTGTTTGAGGATTTACATAATTTAATTTACAGAACATGCCGACAACTATGAAGATGTTTTTTTTATTTTTTATTGTGAAGCAAACAACAAATAGGACAAAATAACATAGAAAAAGTCAATGTGCAGAACTATTCACCCCCCTACAGTTAATACTTTGTAGAGCCGTCTTTTGCAGTAATCACAGCTCCAAGTCACTTTGGATAAGTCTCTATGAGCAGTTGCCGCATCTTACCACTGGGATTTTTGCCCGTTCCTCCTTACAAAACTGCTCCAGCTCCTTCAGGTTGGATGTTTGCGCTTGTGAGCAGCAATCTTTAAGTCTGACCACAGATTTTCTATTGGATTGAGGCCTGGGCTGTGACTCGGCCATTCCAAAACATTTACATGTTTCCCCTTAAACCAGTCAAGTGTTGCTTTAGCCGTGTGTTTGGGGTCATTGTCCGGCTGGAAGGTGAACCTCCGTCCTAGCCTCAGATCACGCACAGAGTGGGACAGGTTCTGCTCAAGAATATCCCTGTATTTAGCACCATCCATCTTTCCCTCAGCTCTGACCAGTTTCCCAGTCCCCCCAGTATGATGCTGCCACCACCATGTCTTACTGTGGGGATGGTGCTCTTTGGGTGATGTGATGTGTTGGGTTTGCGCCAGACATAGAGTTTTCTTTGATGGCCGAAAAGTTCAATTTTAGTCTCATCAGACCAGAGCACCGTCCTCCATACATTCTGGGAGTCTCCCACTTGCCTTTTCACAAACTCACAACGTGCCTTTATGTTTTTAGCTGATAGTAATGGCTTTCTTCTGGCCACTCTGCCATAAAGCCCAACTCTATGGAGCGTACGGCTTATTGTCGTCCTATGTACAGATCCTCCAGTCTCTGCTGTGGAACTCAGCAGCTCCTCCAGGGTCACCTTAGGTCTCTGTGCTGCCTCTCTGATTAATGCCCTCCTTGCCCGGTCCGTGAGTTTTGGTGGGCGGCCGTCTCTTGGCAGGTTTGCTGTGGTGCCATGTTCTTTCCATTTGGTTATGATAGATTTGATGGTGCTTCTGGGGATCACCAAAGATTTGGATATTTTTTTATAACCTAACCCTGACTTGTACTTCTCAACAACATTGTCCCTTACTTGTTTGGAGAGTTCCCTGGTCTTCATGGCAGTGTTCGGTTAGTGATGCCTCTTGCTTAGGTGTTGCAGCCTCTGGGGCCTTTCAGAAAAGGTGTTGTATATGTAATGACAGATCATGTGACACTTAGATTGCACACAGGTGACATCATGTCACTAATTATGTGACTTCTGAAGGTAATTGGTAGCACCAGAGCTTTTTATGGGCTTCCTAACAAAGGGGGTGAATACATACGCACATGACAATTTTCTGTTTTCTATTTCTAAACAATTTCGAAACTCAAGACACTTGACACCCTCTCCTCCCTCGTCGAGATCGCCTGTAGTATGTTAAAACCACCACGTCCACAAGGATGATGACCCGGGGTACTTCTAAACATAAGATGCTTTATTAGAAACAAGCTCAACGCGTTTCGGGGAATGTATATAAAAATCCCCTTCTTCAGGAGCATAGACAGTGACTAGCTCAACAAAGCAGGAGTATTGGCCCTACTTCAAAAGCATTCAATGTTCTGTCCTCAGATGCAAATCCAGTTGTTTCTGTGTGTTTATCAGTTTTGACATTGCAATTTACCTGTGTTGTATTTCTTCTGCATTATATTGTATGGTAACAGCACCATCTACTGTTGAGTTTAGTGAATTTCGTCCAGCCTGTGTTCCTATGCATTATGGGGGTCCCAGGGCATTGTGGGTAGTTCTTGGTTCTTTGTAGTCTTGTGCTTGCATTAGAAGCAGTAGCCATCTTATGTCTGTGTGAGAAGCCACACTCTCACTGGTTCTTCTGCTCCATGATTTGTTTTACAGCATGTTTCAAACATAGTCGGTAAGGACACTATCTATGTGACATTACACTGTCGTTTTTTTAATATGTTTCTTGTATTCGAGCATCTTCAGTGAAGACAAGGTCTCAGATAAGTGGCTCTAACAGGAGAAGCTGCCGCCATTGCCCGCGCAAAAGCAGAAGCTGCAAAGGCAAAATCCAGCTTCACAGAACAAGAGATGCAGATAAAGCTGGAGAAAGCGCAACTTGAAGCGACTCTAGTAAAACTCGTCGCGGATAAAGAGATAGCAGCTGCCATAGCAGAAGCGGAATTTCTAGAAGCCACGGAACTTCAGGAAACCAAGAGTCATCGCAGCATTGTCCAGCCAGAACTTGAATACCAAGATCCGAAACAGCGTACCTTACAATATGTCTATCAACATTCCAAGTCAGATGATGACCCAGATCCACAGCTCCATACAAAGCGGTTTGTTGACAAGCCAAGCCAACATGCTTATTCGGATCATCAGAAAGTCGACTATCAGTCTCCTTGCAGCAAACCAGAGAATACACATCAGAGTGAAACCGGCTATAACAACTTCTCTCCAGAACAGAGAATCAGAAATCTGCCCCTGCTAAAAGAGATGCCCTTCGCTTCAGAACGGTATTACACAGACCGGATTAAACCAGAAACTTCCAACAGGTATGGCCGTGCACCACACATTCACTCTGACAACACAACACCAGCCGGTTCCAGCTCCAATCAAGCCACAATGGACTTTGCCAGGTTCCTTGCTCGACGTGAGCTGGTCACCAAGGGACTTGTAAAGTTCCGCGACCGCGCTGAGAACTATAGAGCTTGGCGAGCTTCCTTCCAAAATGCCACCAGAGACTTAGGTCTGTCATGTAGTAAGGAATTGGACCTCCTGGTAAAATGGCTGGGAAGTGAGTCCGCCGAACACGCTAGAAGGATTAGAGACATCAATGTAAATTATCCAGACATTGGTCTAAAAAGGGTCTGGGATAGACTTGATGAGGTTTATGGCGCAGCAGAGGTCATAGAAAGCACCTTATTTAAGAGAATTGAGGAATTTCCAAAAATAGCGAACAAAGGCTATTCAAAGTTTAGAGAGTTAAGTGACTTATTAATGGAGCTGAGTGTAGCAAAGGCAGAAGGAGATCTGGTAGGATTGACATTCCTCAACACTGCGAGAGGTGTGAATCCCATAGTTCAGAAACTCCCATACAACCTGCAAGAGAAGTGCGTCATGTATGGTTCTCGGTATAAACAGATGTACAATGTACCATTTCCTCCATTTAATGTTTTTGTCGATTTTGTCTCTGAACAAGCAAAAATCAGAAATAATCCTAGCTTTGATTTCATGATGTCATGTGCCACCACCTCAGTCAGTAAACCTCGTAGGGCAATGGTGCAGGTCTACAAAATTAACGTTTCTTCCACAGGTTCAGTCCATAAAGAATTCAGCTCCTATCAAGGAGGAGACAAACCCAAAGACCCGAGCAGACAGTGTCCCTTACACAGAAAGCCTCATTCCCTACTTAAGTGCAGAACCTTCAGGGAAAAGTCATTGGAAGACCGCAAGACCTTCCTCAAGGAGAACAACATCTGTTTTAAATGCTGCTCTTCAACTTCCCACTTGTGTGCCGAATGTGACAGCACAGATCATAACACAGCTCTACACCCTGGGCCACCATCGTGGGCTTCACCCAAAACCCAAGAGCATAGCGGGGAGCTGAAAGACACAAATATTGACACTCTGGCAGTTACTTCTAAATGTACAGAGGTCTGCAGAGGCCTCATAGGAGGCAGGTCCTGCTCTAAAATCTCCCTAGTGAGAGTTTACCCGGCAGACAACCGAAGCAAAGCCATCAAAGTGTATGCAATTCTAGACGATTAAAGTAACAAGTTGTTAGCGAAGTCTGCCTTCTTTGATAGCTTTGACATCAGAGGACCTGGTGCCCCCTACTCTCTGAAAACTTGTGCTGGTACTGTGGAGACAGCCGGAAGAAGGGCAAGCGGCTACATAGTAGAGTCCAGCAATGGTCGAGTGCGCCTGCCTTTACCAACTATACTGGAATGTAACCAGATTCCTGACAATAGGTCTGAGATACCCATGCCAGAAGTAGCAGCGCATCAGCCTCACCTGAAGCGTATAAGACACCTGATCCCGAACTTTGACCCTGAAGCTCGGATAGTCTTACTCCTCGGGAGAGATATCCTACAGGTCCACAAGGTTAGACAGCAGATCAATGGACCTCACAACGCTCCATATGCCCAGGGACTTGACCTAGGATGGGTCATTGTAGGAGAGATCTGTTTGGGAGGTGTACACAAACCAACAACAGTCAACAGCATGCTTACCAGTACACTTGAGAATGGACGCCCATTTCTTCTCCAACCATGCGAAAATCACTTCTTCATCAAGGAACTGCCTCAAAGCACTTCATCACAGGTACCCTTGCAGGTCTTGCCTACGATGACTTCATCTGGGATGGCAATCAAGACCACCTGGGATCCACAGTCTTCCGCAAGACTAAAGAGGACAATCGTATGGCGATGTCATTCGAAGATAGACTGCTCCTAGATATAATGGAGCAGGGAATGGTGCAGGACAAAACAAAAGCTGGGTTGCACCTCTACCCTTTAAAGACAACGCTTACCCAACAATAGAGAACAAGTTTTCAAACGATTTGTCTCTCTCAGGCACAGCCTACGATGTAAACCTGAGATGAGAGATCACTTCTTTACCTTCATGGAAAAGATATTCCAGAACGGTCATGCAGAGCTAGCACCCGTACTTCGAGACTCGGAAGAGCGCTGGTACCTACCCATGTTTGGGGTGTATCACCCGAAGAAGCTAGGTCAGATCAGAGTAGTGTTTGACTCAAGTGCCAAGTATGAAGGCATATCATTGAACAACGTTTTGCTGTCTGGCCCGGATCTAAACAACAAGCTCATAGAAGTGCTTCTCCGTTTTCGCAGAGACTCCGTTGCATTCACGGCTGATATCCAACAGATGTTCCATTGCTTCCTCGTTAAAAGGGAACATAGGAATTTCTTGAGATTCCTATGGTACAAGGACAACGATCCCTCTAAAGATTTTACAGAGTATCGCATGAAGGTACACATCTTCGGCAATAGTCCTTCTCCTGCAGTTGCCATCTATGGATTAAGACCTGCAGCTCAGAAAGTAGAAGAGAAGTACGGAGTGGATGTCAGACTCTTTGTAGAGAAGGACTTCTATGTGGATGACTGTCTGAAATCAACGCCCTCAGATGAGACTGCAATCAGTCTTCTTAAAAGAACCCAGGAGATGCTCTCTCTGTCTAACCTGAGGCTACACTAGATCGCTTCTAATAGACAGAAATTGATTAAAAGCCTTTCCTTCTCAGGCCCATTCAGATGACTTAAAAGATTTAGACCTAGGCTTTGACTCACCTCCGATGCAGCAGAGCCTTGACCTAGTCTGGGACATAAAAGCTGATACCTTCACCTTCCAGGTTAACAGAGAAGAAAAATCCTTTACTCGCAGAGGAGTACTGTCGGCCATAAGCAGTTTATATGACCTATTGGAATTTGCAGCTCCTATACTCATCAAAGGTAAAGCTATGTTAAGAGACTTCACCAGAGAAGCGTCGAACTGGGACACTCCCCTTCCCATGAAGGAAACAGCCACGTGGATGGCCTGGAAAAATTCCCTTACAGCCTTATCTGATCTTCACATAGCTCGTCCATATGTTTCTATACCAACTACCAAGGTTGAGACACAAAAACTGCGTTTTCTGCGATGCTTCAGTAAAAGCAATTGTAGCTGTAGCTTACTTGAAGACGTTAGAAACCAGCGGACAATGCCATGTAGGGTTCGTCATAATCAGAGCGAAACTAACGCCACTCCATGAGCACACAATACCACGCCTGGAACTATGTGCCGCGGTGTTAGCGGTGGAGTTAGCCGAACTTATCGCTATAGAAATGGACCTGGAGATTAAAGACTCTGAGTTCTATACTGATAGCAAGATAGTACTAGGATATATCTGTAATGAAGCTAGACGCTTCTATGTCTACGTCAACAACAGAGTGCTAAGGAACAGAAGATCTACCTCTCCTGAACAATGGAAATATGTACCTACGCATCTCAACCCCGCGGACCAAGCAACTAGATTAAGGAAACTTGACCCAGTGATCAATGAAGATGGGCTCTTAAGAGAAGGTGGACGCCTTATGGAATCCAATGCAGGTCTGGCACAGAAACATCCTGTGATAGTTCCTGGACAGCATCATATAGCTACTCTGCTCGTGCAACATTACCATGAACAGACAAAGCACCAAGGTCGCCTGTTCACTGAAGGAGCTCTAAGAGCAGCTGGACTGTGGATAGTTGGAGCTAAAAGATGTGTATGCAGATTCATATTTAAATATGTTACCTGTTGGAAACTTTGTGGTATGTCACAGGCACCGAAGATGGCAAACCTCCCGTATGACCGACTAAGTATGGATCCACCCTTCACCAATGTTGGCCTAGACGTGTTCGGTCATTGGCCTGTGGTTGTCCGGCAAACCAGGGGAGGCCGCGCGCACTGGAAATGTTGGGCGATTATGTTTAATTGTCTGTCCATCAGAGCTGTCCATATTGAAGTAATTGAATCTATGGATGCTTCCAGTTTCATTAATGCTTTCCGACGTTTCATTGCCATTAGAGGACCTGTCAAACTCATTCGTTTTGTCGGAGCAGCGAAAGAACTACAACTCTCTTCCAACTTGGACGTTAACAGTATAGAAAGATGCCTCAGTGAACGAGGATGCACTTGGACCTTCAACTCACCACACTCTTCACACATGGGAGGTGCTTGGGAGAGGATGATAGGCATCGCACGGAGAATCCTCGACTCAATCTTCTTACAAGAAGGATCTTTAAAGCTGACTCATGAAACCCTGACTACCTTCATGGCGGAAGTATCGGCAATCATAAATGCCACACCGCTAACTCCGATTTCTAGCGATCCTGATGACCCAACTGTTCTCACACCCGCCACACTGCATACACAAAAGACTGAACAAATTTGTGCTCCACCTGGAGAATTTAATTCCAAAGATCTTTACAGAAATCGATGGAGACAAGTACAGAGTCTCTCAAATTCGTTCTGCGACAAGTGGAAAAAGCAATACACTCCCACTCTGCAACCGAGGAGAAAGTGGCAAACCAACAAGCCTAACCTCCAGGACGGTGATATAGTACTAATGAAAGACTGCCAGTCACGAAGAAATGAGTGGCCGTTAGGTCTTCTGATTAAGACATTCCCAAGTAAAGACGGAATTATTCGCAAGGTAGAATTGAAAATACGGAGACAAGGGAAGAAGAAATTGTTCCTCGGACCAGTAGGAGAACTCGTTCTACTGTTTACACCCAAAGAATACAATAGTGATGTCGGCTGGCGTCAAGCGGGGAGTGTTCTGTCCCCAGATGCAAATCCAGTTGTTTCTGTGTGTTTATCAGTTTTGACATTGCAATTTACCTGTGTTGTATTTCTTCTGCATTATATTGTATGGTAACAACACCATCTACTGGTGAGTTTAG
This sequence comes from Bufo bufo, assembly GCF_905171765.1. Classification (NCBI taxonomy): domain Eukaryota; kingdom Metazoa; phylum Chordata; class Amphibia; order Anura; family Bufonidae; genus Bufo; species Bufo bufo. Next base: position 19,128,703 of record NC_053395.1, read on the forward strand.
TGTATTTCATCCAGCCTGTTTTCCTATGCATTATGGGGGTCCCAGGGCATTGCGGGTAGTTCCTGGTTCTTTGTGGTCTTGTGCTTGTATTAGGAGCAGTAGCCATCTTATGTCTGTGTGAGAAGCCACTCTCTCACTGGTTCTTCTGCTCCATGATTTGTTATACAGCCTGTTTCAAGCATAGTCGGTAAGGACACTATCTATGTGACATTACACTGTAGTTTATTGTATGTTTCTTGTATTTGATAGCTCATTATCATTGTATTACCTCATGTACTGTATGTATAGCAGATATTCTTTATTCATGCCATGTACCATGGATATTTATGTTCTGAAATACTACTGTTTTAGTTTCACCTTTCCTGTCAATCTACTAGCAATAAAGAGAAAGTTAAAGCGGAACAGTCTCTTTTCTCTCAGAGGACAGAGGGTTTAACTACATGTCACACACCGTGCTAACGTGTATGAGGACAGTATATTCAAAGATACAAATCCTGGGGGAGAAAATGGTCTTAGAGGGTGGATTGCTTAAAGAGTCTATATTCCTTAGTGCTCCATGACGAGTATACATTAGAGATGAGCGAAGCTGATGAAGTGGAATTCGATCCGAATTTCAGGAATTATCCGATTCACACCGAATCCAAATTTTCTTGCGATTCGTGGTAACGAATCACATTTTTTCCTAGGATGGCTGCTGCACGTGTGAGGACATGGAGCAAGGAACTCTGGGAAGGCGGGATCACCCTTAATGCCATGCATGCTATGCAGGGTCCCCCCAGATATCTAAGTATTAATCCCCCCCCGCCCGCCCGCCCGCCCCAGTCTCACCAGAGCTCAGTGACAGGCAGCATCAGGACGTTCTGTGTGGGCAGAGGAAACATAGCCCCCTCCCCCCAACCTTTGCCTGCACTTGCTCGAGGCTGCAATGCCCAAACATCAGACTGGGTGACTGGGCCTTCTGCTGCATCTGACCCACAGGCTCTGACCTCAGCTGCCGGACTGCAGGAGCTCCCAGGACCCTTCTATTAAAGCACCTGGTCATGAGTAAGGGTCGGTATTAGCAGATCCGAAACGCGTAGACCGGGTTGCCAGTTGGATTTTAATATATTTTTGAAATACAGTACGTCACTTTTTGGAAGCTGGACTCCCTATGGTTTTTTCTTCTGTATTTTAAAGCACCTGGTAAGTCCATCTAGTAAGAAGCATGCAGCAGTGTCTGTGGAGGAGGGGGTGCAGGGCTGCTGGGGTCACACTCTCATTATAGCAGCCCTGCACGGCCCTCAACTACTGATGGTCACTGACCTGTAAGTTTCCACTGTCAGCTCTGTGTTTCCCCTGTGCCTCCTCCTGAGTTCTCCCTGTGCCCCCTGTGAGTTCTCCCTGTGCCCCTGTGTGTTCTCCTTGTGCCCCCTGTGTGTTCTTCCTGTACCCCTGTGTTCTCCCTGTGCCCCCTGTGTGTTCTCCTTGTGCCCCCTGTGTGTTCTTCCTGTACCCCTGTGTTCGCCCTGTGCCCCCTGTGTGTTCTCCTTGTGCCCGTGTGTGTTCTCCTTGTGTCCCCTGTGTGTTCTCCTTGTGTCCCCTGTGTGTTCTCCCTGTGCCCCTGTGTGTTCTCCCTGTGTCCCCTGTGTGTTCTCCCTGTGCCCCTGTGTGTTCTCCCTGTGCCCCTGTGTGTTCTCCCTGTGCCCCTGTGTGTTCTCCCTGTGCCCTTGTGTGTTCTCCCTGTGCCCCCTGTGTGCTCTCCCTGTGCCCCTGTGTGTTCTCCCTGTGCCCCTGTGTGTTCTCCCTGTGCCCCTGTGTGTTCTCCCTGTGCCCCTGTGTGTTCTCCCTGTGTCCCCTGTGGGTTCTCCCTGTGCCCCTGTGTGTTCTCCCTGTGCCCCTGTGTGTTCTCCCTGTGCCCCTGTGTGTTCTCCCTGTGCCCCTGTGTGTTCTCCCTGTGCCCTTGTGTGTTCTCCCTGTGCCCCCTGTGTGCTCTCCCTGTGCCCCTGTGTGTTCTCCCTGTGCCCCTGTGTGTTCTCCCTGTGCCCCTGTGTGTTCTCCCTGTGCCCCTGTGTGTTCTCCCTGTGTCCCCTGTGGGTTCTCCCTGTGCCCCTGTGTGTTCTCCCTGTGCCCCTGTGTGTTCTCCCTGTGCCCCTGTGTGTTCTCCCTGTGCCCCTGTGTGTTCTCCCTGTGCCCCTGTGTGTTCTCCCTGTGCCCCCTGTGTGCTCTCCCTGTGCCCCTGTGTGTTCTCCCTGTGCCCCTGTGTGTTCTCCCTGTGCCCCCTGTGTGCTCTCCCTGTGCCCCTGTGTGTTCTCCCTGTGCCCCTGTGTGTTCTCCCTGTACCCCTGTGTGTTCTCCCTGTGCCCCCTGTGTGTTCTCCCTGTGCCCCCTGTGTGCTCTCCCTGTGCCCCCTGTGTGCTCTCCCTGTGCCCCTGTGTGTTCTCCCTGTGCCCCTGTGTGTTCTCCCTGTGCCCCTGTTTGAGCTCCTTGTGTCTTGTGGGCTCCCACAACCAAACGACATGCTCGTGTGGTGCTTGTGACGTGGCCGTGCCGTGTTCAATTACCACATGGCTGTCTGGGCCATAGTGGGCTCTAGGTAAACTAATAAAGACAACATTGTTTAGGTGGTCTGCATTGTTAATGCGGGGGGGGGGGGGCGTGGGAGTCTAGATTAAGAACCTATCAGCAGTGTCTTTTTTTTTTTTTTCAGTACTTGGGGAGAGCAGACCAGGACCACTAATAAAGGCATCTGTAAAGCTATGTCCACAGATCCCCCATAACAGTGTGTCATCCACAGGTCCCCCATAACAGTGTGACATCCACAGGTCCCCCATAACAGTGTGACATCCACAGGTCCCCCATAACAGTGTGTCATCCACAGGTCCCCCATAACAGTGTGACATCCACAGGTCCCCCATAACAGTGTGACATCCACAGATCCCCCATAACAGCGCCATCCACAGATATCCCACCCCATAGCAGTACCATCCACAGATCCCCATAACAGTGCCATCCACAGATCCCCCATAACAGTGCCATCCACAGATCCCCCATAACAGCACCATCCACAGATCCCCCATAACAGCACCATCCACAGATCCCCCATAACAGCGCCATCCACAGATCCCCCATAACAGTGCCATCCACAGGTCCCCCATAACAGTGTGACATCCACAGATCTCCCATAACAGTGTGACATCCACAGGTCCCCCATAACAGTGTGACATCCACAGATCCCCCATAACAGTGTGACATCCACAGGTCCCCCATAACAGTGTGACATCCACAGCTCCCCCATAACAGTGTGTCATCCACAGGTCCCCCATAACAGTGTGACATCCACAGGTCCCCCATAACAGTGTGACATCCACAGATCCCCCATAACAGTGTGACATCCACAGGTCCCCCATAACAGTGTGACATCCACAGATCCCCCATAACAGTGTGACATCCACAGCTCCCCCATAACAGTGTGTCATCCACAGGTCCCCCATAACAGTGTGTCATCCACAGATCCCCCATAACAGTGTGTCATCCACAGATCCCCCATAACAGTGTGTCATCCACAGATCCCCCATAACAGTGTGTCCTCCACAGATCCCGCATAACAGTGTGTCATCCACAGATCCCGCATAACAGTGTGTCATCCACAGATCCCCCATAACAGTGTGTCATCCACAGGTCCCCCATAACAGTGTGTCATCCACAGCTCCCCCATAACAGTGCCTCATCCACAGATCCCCCATAACAGTGCCTCATCCACAGATCCCCCATAACAGTGTGTCATCCACAGATCCCCCATAACAGTGTGTCATCCACAGATCCCCCATAACAGTGCCTCATCCACAGATCCCCCATAACAGTGTGTCATCCACAGATCCCCCATAACAGTGTGTCATCCACAGATCCCCCATAACAGTGTGTCCTCCACAGATCCCCCATAACAGTGTGTCATCCACAGATCCCCCATAACAGTGTGTCCTCCACAGATCCCCCATAACAGTGTGCATGTACAGCATTATCTCCATTCACTGCTATAGAATTTCTACAAATAGCAGAGCCAGTGATCAGCTATTATCAGAACACTCACAGTATAATGGAGGGTGACCGTGCATGCACACTGTGCTCTCCCTTCACTTGAGCTTAGCCGCGCCCAGGCCAGTGATACTAGTCGTGATGTCACTGGGCCAGCGGTAAACAGTGAGAAGGCCGTGGCGCTGCTATAGCACCACTGCCTTCTCAAACAGCTGATCGGCGGGGGTCCAGGGTGTTAGAATCCCGCCGATCAGATGCTGATGATCTATTCAAAGGATAGATCATTAGTTTAAACAAACTGCAGAACCTCTTTTACAAAAAATAGTTACCGTACTTCTCCCATCCCGGATCTGCACCTCATAATGGGATACATTTTGGAAGGCCATTTAAAACAAAAAAGCCACTTCTTTATTTTTGAATCACAATCGTGATCACAGCCACCAAATTTTTATAAAGTTTGTGTAACAACTTCTTAGTTCTTAACCCCTTAGTGACCAGTCTGTTTTGGGCCTTACTGACCGAGCGTTTCTCTTCCTTATATAGTAATTTCGTCCACACTGCCTCCCATGTAGTAATTCCCTCCACAAAGTAATTTGCCCTCCACACTGCCCCCATCAAGTAATAACCCCACACACTTCCCCCCCATTAGATAATTTTCCCCCACACTGCCATCCATTAAGTAATTTGCCCCCACACTGCCCTTCATTAAGTAATTTGCCCTCCACACTGCCCCCATCAAGTAATAACCCCCCACACTGCCCCCCATTAGATAATTTGCCCCGACACTGCCATCCATTAAGTAATTTGCCCCCCACACTGCCCACACAGTATTAATTTCTCCACACTGCCCCCACAGTATTAATTCCCCCCATGGTAGTAATTTGCCCCCACAGTATTAATTGTTCCTCACACTGCCCCCAGAGTACTAATTTCCCCCACACTAGAAATTTGCCCCCACGTAGTAGTTTGGCCCCCCACTGTCCCTTCAGTAATGTCCCCCAAAGTTGGCAGTTGGCACACAAAAATAAAAGCTAATACTTACCTGTGTCCCAGTCAGGGCTCACTCGTTGATGGTGCAGGTGCATTGCGCGCACACATCAGTGTGCTGCGTCCGGGCACAGACGCGGCGCGATGCCGTCATCACGCCCGCCTGCGCCGGGATTTTACTACCGCATAGGCTTCAGGCCTACTAGGCCTGAAGCCTATGGTGGTGATCGGTGGACGGCGGCGGGGCATGGAACTATGCGCTCCCGTGCCCAGCCGTAGTTTGTGGGCGTTTAAGTCGGCGTTGGGCCCCCCAGCGATGCCGGGCCCTGTGCAACCGACCCAAACGCCCCAATTATAATCCGCCACTGATCTGAATGTATACTTTGGTGCATGTATACCCTGTACAACTGAATGTATACCCTGTACAACTGGATGTATACCCTGTACAACTGAATGTATACCCTGTACAACTGGATGTATACCCTGTACAACTGAATGTATACCCTGTACAACTGGATGTATACCCTGTACAACTGGATGTATACCCTGTACAACTGGATGTATACCCTGTACAACTGGATGTATACCCTGTACAACTGAATGTATACCCTGTACAACTGAATGTATACCCTGTACAACTGGATGTACCCTGTACAACTGAATGTATACCCTGTATAACTGAATGTATACCCTGTACAACTGTATGTATACCCTGTACAACTGAATGTATACCCTGTACAACTGGATGTATACCCTGTGCAATTGGATGTATACCCTGTACAACTGGATGTATACCCTACACAACTAAATGTATACCCTATACAACTGAATGTATACCCTGTACAACTGGATGTATACCCTGTACAACTGGATGTATACCCTGTACAACTGGATGTATACCCTGTACAACTGGATGTATACCCTGTACAACTGGATGTATACCCTGTACAACTGGATGTATACCCTGTACAACTGGATGTATACCCTGTACAACTGAATGTATACCCTGTACAACTGGATGTATACCCTGTACAACTGGATGTATACCCTGTACAACTGGATGTATACCCTGTACAACTGGATGTATACCCTATACAATTGGATGTATACCCTGTACAACTGAATGTATACCCTGTACAACTGGATGTATACCCTACACAACTAAATGTATACCCTGTACAACTGAATGTATACCCTGTACAACTGGATGTATACCCTGTACAACTGGATGTATACCCTGTACAACTGGATGTATACCCTGTACAACTGGATGTATACCCTGTACAACTGGATGTATACCCTGTACAACTGAATGTATACCCTATACAACTGGATGTATACCCTGTACAACTGGATGTATACCCTGTACAACTGGATGTATACCCTACACAATTGGATGTATACCCTGTACAACTGAATGTATACCCTGTGCAACTGGATGTATACCCTGTACAACTGGATGTATACCCTATACAACTGGATGTATACCCTGTACAACTGGATGTATACCCTACACAACTAAATGTATACCCTGTACAACTGGATGTATACCCTGTACAACTGGATGTATACCCTGTACAACTGGATGTATACCCTGTACAACTGAATGTATACCCTGTGCAACTGGATGTATACCCTGTACAACTGAATGTATACCCTGTACAACTGGATGTATACCCTGTACAACTGGATGTATACCCTGTACAACTGAATGTATACCCTGTACAACTGGATGTATACCCTGTACAACTGGATGTATACCCTGTACAACTGAATGTATACCCTGTACAACTGAATGTATACCCTGTACAACTGGATGTACCCTGTACAACTGAATGTATACCCTGTATAACTGAATGTATACCCTGTACAACTGTATGTATACCCTGTACAACTGGATGTATACCCTGTACAACTGAATGTATACCCTGTACAACTGGATGTATACCCTACACAACTAAATGTATACCCTGTACAACTGAATGTATACCCTGTGCAATTGGATGTATACCCTGTACAACTGGATGTATACCCTACACAACTAAATGTATACCCTGTACAACTGAATGTATACCCTGTACAACTGGATGTATACCCTGTACAACTGGATGTATACCCTGTACAACTGGATGTATACCCTGTACAACTGGATGTATACCCTACACAACTAAATGTATACCCTGTACAACTGAATGTATACCCTGTACAACTGGATGTATACCCTGTACAACTGGATGTATACCCTGTACAACTGGATGTATACCCTATACAATTGGATGTATACCCTGTACAACTGGATGTATACCCTATACAATTGGATGTATACCCTGTACAACTGAATGTATACCCTGTACAACTGGATGTATACCCTGTACAACTGGATGTATACCCTGTACAACTGGATGTATACCCTGTACAACTGGATGTATACCCTACACAACTAAATGTATACCCTGTACAACTGAATGTATACCCTGTACAACTGGATGTATACCCTGTACAACTGGATGTATACCCTGTACAACTGGATGTATACCCTGTACAACTGGATGTATACCCTGTACAACTGGATGTATACCCTGTACAACTGAATGTATACCCTATACAACTGGATGTATACCCTGTACAACTGGATGTATACCCTGTACAACTGGATGTATACCCTACACAATTGGATGTATACCCTGTACAACTGAATGTATACCCTGTGCAACTGGATGTATACCCTGTACAACTGGATGTATACCCTGTACAACTGGATGTATACCCTGTACAACTGGATGTATACCCTACACAACTAAATGTATACCCTGTACAACTGGATGTATACCCTGTACAACTGGATGTATACCCTGTACAACTGGATGTATACCCTGTACAACTGAATGTATACCCTGTGCAACTGGATGTATACCCTGTACAACTGAATGTATACCCTGTACAACTGGATGTATACCCTGTACAACTGGATGTATATCCTGTACAACTGAATGTATACCCTATACAACTGGATGTATACCCTGTACAACTGGATGTATACCCTGTACAACTGAATGTATACCCTGTGCAACTGGATGTATACCCTGTACAACTGGATGTATACCCTACACAACTAAATGTATACCCTGTACAACTGGATGTATACCCTGTACAACTGAATGTATACCCTGTACAACTGGATGTATACCCTGTACAACTGGATGTATACCCTGTACAACTGGATGTATACCCTGTACAACTGGATGTATACCCTACACAATTGGATGTATACCCTGTACAACTGGATGTATACCCTACACAACTAAATGTATACCCTGTACAACTGGATGTATACCCTGTACAACTGAATGTATACCCTGTACAACTGGATGTATACCCTGTGCAACTGGATGTATACCCTGTACAACTGGATGTATACCCTGTACAACTGAATGTATACCCTATACAACTGGATGTATACCCTATACAATTGGATGTATACCCTGTACAACTGGATGTATACCCTGTACAACTGGATGTATACCCTGTACAACTGGATGTATACCCTATACAATTGGATGTATACCCTGTACAACTGGATGTATACCCTGTACAACTGAATGTATACCCTGTACAATTGGATGTATACCCTGTACAACTGGATGTACCCTGTACAACTGGATGTATACCCTATACAATTGGATGTATACCCTATACAATTGGATGTATACCCTGTAAAACTGAATGTATACCTTGTACAATTGGATGTATACCCTGTACAACTGGATGTATACCCTACACAATTGGATGTAAACCCTGTACAACTGGATGTATACCCTATACAATTGGATGTATACCCTGTACAACTGGATGTATACCCTATACAATTGGATGTATACCCTGTACAACTGGATGTATACCCTACACAATTGGATGTATACCCTGTAAAACTGAATGTATACCCTGTACAATTGGATGTATACCCTGTACAACTGGATGTATACCCTGTACAACTGGATGTATACCCTGTACAACTGGATGTATACCCTGTACCACTGAATGTACCCTGTACAACTGAATGTATACCCTGTACCACTGAATGTATACCCTGTGCAATTGGATGTATACCCTGTACAACCGAATGTATACCCTGTACAACCGAATGTATACCCTGTACAACTGGATGTATACCCTGTACAACTGGATGTATACCCTGTACAACTGAATGTATACCCTGTATAACTGGATGTATACCCTATACAATTGGATGTATACCTTGTACAACCAAATGTATTCCCTGTGCAACCGAATGTATACCCTGCACAACTGGATGTATACCCTGTACAACTGGATGTATACCCTGCACAACCGGATGTACAGTCCTGATCAAAAGTTTAAGACCACTTGAAAAATGACAAAAATTCCTATTTAGCATGGCTGGATATTAACAAGGTTCCAAGTAGAGCTTCAACATGCAACAAGAAGAAATGGGAGTGAGACAAAACATTTTTTGAGCATTCAATTTAATGAAAACAACGAATAAACTGAAACTGGCTGTTTTTCAGATGATCAAAAGTTTAGGACCACACCTCCAAAGAAAAACTAAACACCCCAAAAAAGAAATCCAACTTCCAAACATGAACTCAGTAATGAGTAGCTCCGCGGTTATTGTTGATCAATTCAAAAATTTGTTTCGGCATGCTTGATGCAAGCGTTTCCATGAGGTGAGTGGGAACATTTCTCCAAGTGGTGAAGACGGCCGCACGAAGGCCATCTACTGTCTGGGACTGTTGTCCATTTTTGTAAACTTTCCTTGCCATCCATCCCCAAAGGTTCTCAATTGGATTTAGATCAGGGGAACACGCAGGATGGGCCAAAAGAGTGATGTTATTCTCCTGGAAGAAGTCCCTTGTCCTGCGGGCATTGTGTACTGTAGCGTTGTCCTGTTGAAAAACCCAGTTGTTACCACACAGACGAGGGCCCTCAGTCATGAGGAATGCTCTCTGCAACATCTGGACATAGCCAGCGGCCGTTTGACGCCCCTGCACTTCCTGAAGTTCCATTGTTCCACTGAAGGAAAAAGCACCCCAGACCATTATCGCGCCCCCTCCACTGTGGCGCGTAGAAAACATCTCAGGTGGGATCTGCCAGTAATGTTGGAAACCATCAGGACCATCAAGGTTAAATTTTTTCTCATCAGAGAATAAAACTTTCTTCCACCTTTGAATGTCCCATGTTTGGTGCTCTCTTGCAAAGTCCAAACGAGCAGTTCTGTGGTGTTGAAGGAGACGAGGTCTTTGAAGAAGTTTTTTTTTTTAAGCCCTTCAGTCTCAGATGCCGTCTGGTGGTTATGGGGCTGCAGTCAGCACCAGTAAGGGCCTTAATTTGGGTTGAGGATCGTCCAGTGTCTTGACGGACGTCCAGTGTCTTGACAGTGTCTTGATCCTCCGGCTCAGTGCTGGTGAAATTTTTTTTGGTCTTCCACTTGACTTTTTTGTTCCATAACCTTCAGGATCATGTAAGAAATTCCAAATGACTGTCTTTGCACAGATTTGGCCTTTTAAAGGGATGTGGTCCTAAAATTTGGATCAGCTGAAAAACAGCCTATTTCAGTTTAATCGTTATTTTCAATTAATTGAATGCTCAAAAAATGTTTTGTCTCACTCCCATTTCTTCTTATTGCATGTTGACGCTCAACTTGGAACCTTGTTAAGATCCAACAATGTAAAATAAGATTTTTTGCCATTTTTCAAGTGGTCTTAAACTTTTTATCAAGACTGTATATGTAACACCCCAGAGTTGTGTTACGAAACTCTTTTACCCCTCTACAACCTGTTAGGTGTATCTACATTGTCATCTAATGTAATTTCATATAATGTTCTCACAAATGTGTATTGAAATCCTTGTTAAATGTATTTGCTGTAATCTCCATGTTTACCAGCAGGTGGCAGCCATGTGTTCATCAAGGACTTAGCCAGTTTAGTGTTTCTGAACTGGAATAGTTCTTTCCAGTTCAGCCTCCCCCTCTATGAGCAAAGTGGGCTGCGCCCATTTCCTGCCTCATGGGGAGAGGAGGAAGTTAAGTTAGTGTGCCAGCCACCCCTGCTAGGGGAAGGCTGTGTGTGTAGGAGCTCCCAGTTATAGGGATCCAAAGCCAGGATCTTGTCTCGGCTGAGACAATTGATCATCATCCCCAGCCTGAGCCCTTTAGCCTCAGCTGGAAGAAGCAAGCAGACGACTCCATTTACAGGAAGAAGCATACCCTGAGACAATAACTGTGAGTACCGTCCAGAGACAACAGGAGAAGCCAAATTCCTCCTCAGCAAGTCAGTCCCCAAGACAGCAGAAGATAGTCAGTGCAGAAGATAAATTCCTGCCACATTACAGAGCCACAAGCAGACGTCCTTTTCCTGCAAAAGCTCCAGGCACATGATAGAGCAGAAGATAGTTTCCTGCCACATATTGCCAATACCTGCTGGGACCAAAGACTAATGCTGTATCTCGCTTGGATAAAAGTCTGCATCCACTAAAGACAAGTTTGAACTTTACCCTAAGGTCTGGATCTCAATTACTGCTGCAAGTTCCTCAATTACTCCTACTAGCACCACACTCATTTTATTGCAAGTGAGCCAGGATCCAGGAGTCCAGCCGTACCCAGGTAGGAGACACCGTTGACACCATTATCATTACCATACAGAGACATTACATCGCTCTGACATTCCTAACCTGGGGCGTGAGTGATAACACCCTTCAAGGGCCTCTTCTTCGTTGATCCAAAGGAAGCGGAGGAATGGATTTCCAGGAGATCGAGTCGCCCAAGACCTCATTGAGATGATTGATTTCGTAGATCCCGCAAGTATCATTCCTACACTGTTACACTTACCTGTTTGCTGTGTTCCGTTGACTTTCAACATCACTGACTGGGGCTCAGGGCAATCCGTCACCCTGCACCAGTAGAACGTATTAGACCATAATACTTCATATTCTTATAGTAGATGGGCCTCTCTTTCCATTTTTATTTCTTCTATATGCACGCATTATGCCATATTATTTTATTGTTACGGGGACTGAGCAGATACCTGCATAGGTTTACCATCTTATTGCACTATGCAGGTCTCCGGAAACCTAGCCACATTACAGGATGGCACTGATTTCATCACTTATATGTTCACTCAATTATCTGTTATACTACGGTTATGTTACACACAGTTTATTCTGTTAAAGGCATGGTACACTGTCTATACTATCTCAGCGGGGAAGGTATGTGAGATTGTGAAACAGCTCTTCCTGCATAATGTTTGTGCCTAATTGTATTGAAACTGTCATTTGGCATTTCGGGCACTAGAGGCCACTGTTTTGCAGCTACAGCCAGCACACTCTTGGGATTATGTGCAGCCAGCCAGTAGCGCAGGGGCAACACGTGAGGTGCACGGTGGACTGATGAGGGGCCAAATAATAACACACAGTTCATCAGTTTACTCACGGTTAGCAGAAAGCCTCCCTGGGCCGGCAGCACAGTGTTGAGGTGGACAGCATGAAATCCTCCGGGGCACGCTCTGTGGTGGGGAAGCATCAGCCAAGATGGTGGTTGAGGTGCCCTTGATGTTAGGGGTGCTTAGGGTGCTTGTTGCGGCTGAGTCCCTTGATGGTTTTTGACGTGACGCCAGTACCGTTAATGGTGGTACAACCAATAGTGGTAATAAGGAGGTAGACAGTGGTAAGATGCAACTCACAACTTTTACTGTGGATGACTTTGGTTGGTAGCAGTACAAAATACAGTCTCTTGATGGTAACAGAGTTGATTCTGCAAATCCACTGTTTCTAGGCTTTTTAGCCTTGACTTGGAGCTGTGGGTTAGGTGTACCTTGTTCCCGTTGATGTGCTCAGTCCTATTCCTTGTCCTTTCCCTACAAGCTGAACATTGGGACAGCCAAACTCATCTGTCTCTCAGAAGTATGGTGTGGCTGCCAGAAGCTATAAGTCCTCCACCATGTGCAAAGGTGTCTGTGGCCCTCAATAATGGCTCTTTTCACCAATGATTCCTTAGGAAGCTTGTTTCTATTCCAGGGAGGCAAACTCTTCTCTTACTGGTCAGGGATGCAAGTATATAGTCCGGCCACAGAAGGAAAACGCTCTTCTGCGCCTCACATCTTAGTATCACCTGCTAGCGAAGTTGGCTCCACTCACTAATCTGTGTCATGGAGTCTTCACTCTACATTCTCTCCCACTAATCTAATCTCTTCAGATCTGCTCTCATCTCTAACTACATTTTTTCAACAACTCCTCATCTCAACTGAACTTTTTTATCTGACTCCCTAGGCCTGACGTAGGTATATATATATATATAAGACCTAAGCTATATCCCCATCTAGTGGTGGGATGTATAAATTACACCTAATCTGCCTGGTAACAGGGATTTTGCAGATACATTAATACAAAGTACCACAATACAGCATAATACAATTGCTAAGACAAAAAGTGCTTTTAAGCAGTGCCCACGCACACGTAGTGGGACGCTGCATATGTAAAGCAGATAATGACTCATGCAGGCTGCCTCTGAAGAAAACCAGGAAGTGTGAACTGAACTGATATGGTGAAAGCAATGTTCTGTGAGAGACTCACTGAATCCAATTCCATCTTGGCTTCCCGGTGTCCATGAGTGAACGGGAACGCAGAGGAAGGAGACTAGTTGATGTCCCTTACTTGGATTCGGCTCTTTGAAAGAGAGATTGTTCCAGGAAGACCATTTACAGCGTGTGGGCAGAAGTCTGATTACCAAGCCAAGGCCGCACGGTTGCTGAGAGGTTGGTGGCCATCCCGAGTAAGCGGCATCCTCGGGCCCAGAACGGACGCCGGTCAGTACACCTGTCATTGTCTTATATTGAGTGGCGCCTGAAGTAACAGAGACTAGCCTAGGCCTGAAAGTAGTTAGATAGTTAGGGTTATATGTTTTGCTAGGCCTTACTGTACTGTTCTGCGGCGCAGTATTTGACTTGCAGGCTCTGCTGCGTCTGCCACCGGCTAGGTGTGTCCTCTTTAGCAGCAGAGCACGACTTGCAGGCTCCCAGTGACTGGGGGCCTGGGGTATAACTTAGTCTGTGTGTACTTATATTGTTGTGTTACTATTGTTAAAGTAAAGTTTCTGTTCTTGCATATAAAGCTGGTGTCAGTGTCGCTTTTTTTGTCTGTGACTTTGCTGTATCCTGGGGAGCCCACCCCGGTACACGGCTTACAGGTATATGTGAGACGGTTCAAGAGAGAGGGTTACTGCCTCTCTTAGGCTGGGGAGCTGATCCATTCGGTGAAGGAGCTATCGTGTTACAGATGGCATATTTGAATGTAGTGTCCTGGAACGTGAGAGGACTAGGTAATCCAAGGAAGAGGATCGCAGTATTTTCCCATTCATGTCAGTACAATCCTCACATACTGGGTCTGCAAGAGACTCACCTTACACCAGAGACAGGGAGTAGAATTAGGAAGCCATGGGTTGGGTGGTCTCTGAATGCGTATGGGTCGACGCATTCTAGAGGAGTGGCCCTACTTGTACATAAGAATCTTAGGTGGGAGGTGCAACACTAAGTGGTAGATCCAGAGGGGCAATACATCTTTGTGTATGCGTTCATCAATTGCACTCCCTATGTAGTGATCAATATGTACAACCTCACGTCCTCAGCTTAGTGAAGAGGACAGAAATCTATTAGATGCTGATATTTCGCTAGAAGAAATCCAAATGGCAATTAAGGAATTACCTGCTGGGAAAGCGCCCGGTCCAGACGGTATTCCGGTAGAAGTGTTTCTAAATATGTCGATGTATTAGGGCCCCAGCTTCTCAAATTATATTTGGCTACTCAGCAACTGCATCAGTTGTCGGAATCCATGTACGATGCTACTATAGTGGTGATCCTGAAGCCCGATAAAAACCCGCTGGAGTGCGGATCGTATCCACCAATCTCGCTACTGAATTTAGATACTAACGAGGCACTTGGCTACTAGATTAAATAAGGTATTCACCACCATAGTGCATAGGGATCAGTCGGGATTAATCCCGGGCAGATCGACATCTGATAACATTAGGAGAGCGCAGGCCATAGGAATGGCAGGGGACAAGCACTGGGCCTTGGCATCGCTGGACACAGCCGAAGCTTTCGATTCCGTGGACTGGATGTATTTATTGGCGGTGTTGCAGAGTTTTGGTTTTGGCCCCAAGTTTATCAAATGGATAGAGATACTATATCAACTTCCCAATGCTAACATATTAGTGAATGGGACTCAGTCGGATTTATTTATACTCCACTGAGGCACAAGGCAAGGATGCCCCCTGTCGCCGCTACTATTCGCGGTGACGATATCTTTTCCATTCACACGTCCGCAAAATGGGTCCACATCCGTTCCGCAATTTTGCGGAACGGGTGCAGACCCATTCATTTTCAATGGGGCCCGGAATGTGCTGTCACAGATGTCCTAAAACATATCCTACACAACCAACCCCCAACACTCTGTGTCAATACACACCGCAATGTTGCACAGTTGTATTCATTTAAAATGTTTACACAATACAAAATTTCAAAAATGTTGTACAATATGCTGTAAAAATGTCAAAATGATCAATTTATCCGTATATCTATCTATCTATCTATCTATCTATCTATCTATCTATCTATCTATCTATCTATCTTTCTATCCTTCTATCAATCTATCTATTTATCTTTCTATCTAACCGTCTATCTTTCTATCTATCTACATATCTAGCTATATACCTATTTGCCTATCTATCTAACAATTTATCTATCAACAATCTAACGTTTCAATAGATAAATATTTTATCTATCTACCGATCAATCTATCTAACAATTTATCCATTTATCTGTCTATCTTTCTATCTATTTCTAACCATCTAGCTACTATAACATGGCTATCTATCAAACATCTATCTATTTACATTTCTATCTATCAAACATCTATTTGTGGTCGGGGCTACACCTGAAACGGAATCCTAACTAGTAGTTACCTAAAACGGTTTGATTTGTGCCGTAACCGCAACGTTGTAGCGATGACTGAAGGAGGCCATCCCCTGGTGTGACAATGAAATGGAGGGTGGGAAGGGTGGGTGTGCTGAAACAGACGTAGAATGTAGGGGAGGGGGGAGTGACCCTAAATAGCGGAGCAGAGCCCCTCCCACAAATACAGGCCAATAAATCGGCCTTATAACTTGTGGTCGGGGCTACACCTGGAACGGAATCCTAACTAGTAGTTACCTAAAACGGTTTGATTTGTATCGTAACCGCAACGTTGTAGGGATGACTGAAGGAGGCCAAAAAGGACAACATGTAACCAGAAAACTTTATTACAATTTGCACTTACAGTACCAAGTTCTGAAAGGCAAGAGACATCTCAACGTTCGGGTGAGGTATGTATCTGTAATAACTGGAGGACTGCCACCGCCCTAACTTTCTGATGACGTGAGCAGGAACTTGGTTCTTGGATGCTGCGGAAGCGGCGCCAATCCGAAAGGAGTGGGTCTATACCTAGGTTGGCCACCAGGGTACGGATGTGACAAACAAATTGGGTGGTTGTGAAATGCGCTGCATTGAATGGCAACAGTGGACTATGGGGTGGTTTACTGTCAAAATTTTTAACAACTGGCGTAGCACTTGAACAGGGCACCAGCGGTGGGTGGTAGGGTAGTATGTGATCTGGGTAGGAGGGCCTGATTGTGATGTTTTGGTGGACGTGAGCGAGAGAATGAAGCTTTCTCTATTAGCCTTCAGTTGACCGACAGTCAGATACCTGCGGCTACTAAGGGCTGAGGTAAACTCTCCTGGTCTCAGGAACCCATAGAAAGCCATGGCTGCTTTGATCACTAGACTCCGTTAGGCGCCAAAGGGGCTATTGTCTAACATGTCAGATAACTCACGAAATGTTTGCCCGGTGATGGCCTGTCGGCCAGGATGTTTATTTTGATTGCATTTTTCAAGACCCCTGAGAGTAGCCTTAATTACATGAATGGAGAAGAGTGAGGGAGCTTCTGGTTGACTCGAGGCTCGGAAATGATGAACACCGGCTAAGTAAGACTTAACTGTGTAGTATGACAGTTTAAATTCAGAATGACAATAGCTGATGAAAGCCAGGATGTAGTTGGTAAAATCAAGACTGCCTTGGGGAAACTTGTCTTGGAATTTAAGAAATGCCCTCCAACCTGTATGGTAAGTCCTGGACGTGTTGGGTGACAGGGACTTGGCCAGAAATGAACGAGCTGTAGCTAGATGTGAGTTTAAACCCAGATCAGTGACGGAAAAGGAGGAACTGAGGCACCGTTGATGTCTGCATCGGGAAATACCTGTGAGAAAAGGGCAAAATTAGCTCTAGACAGGGCATCGGCCGCGACATTCTTTTGCCCGGATATATGTGAGCATCTGTATCGAAACTGGTGCTGCAAGGAAAGAAGCACTAGACGTCTGAGGAACAATATCATCGGAGGGGATTTAGATGACCCGTTATTTAAGATATCAATGACCGCTGCGTTGTCCGAAACAAATAACACAGTGTAATCGGTCCATTTGTGACCCCAAACATGAGCGGCTGCAACTATGGGGTAAATCTCAAAGGAAGCTGAAGACTGAAGAAACCCCGGCAGTGTCTTGACCTTGTCAGGCCACACGTTCGCTATCCAATGTGTGCCAAAAATTGCTGCGAACCCAGAACTGGGAGCGGCATCAGAGAAAACTATAGGGGAACTGTTGGACACTTCAGGGATGAAGAGTGAAATACCATTCCAGTTACTAAGAAAATAGTCCCACATGGCTAAATCAGCTACTGCTTGGTCGTCAAGGCATATAAGGCTGTCTTGGGAAGGAGCTGAAGGTAGGAGAGCTAGTAGTCGTGAAACAAATGGCCTACCTTGGGGCATAACTCGCATAGCAAAGTTTAACATACCTAAAAGAGACTGTAATTCAACTTTCTTAATAGTTCTGGTCTGCGTAAAATTGTGAAGGACGACCCTAATCCTGCCCAATTTGTTTTCCGGTAATTTCCGACCATGTTTATTGTGTCCAGAATGATGCCTAGGAAAGTGATAACTGAGGATGGACCTTCGACCTTTTTTGGGGATACGGGAATACCAAGTTGGTGGAAACAGCTTAGAAGCGACTGTAGTGCTTTTGAATTGGACCCGGGGTATTCTAACAATAGAAAGTCATCCAGGTAATGGTTGACAAAACTACAATGAAACTCGTTGACTAGTATCCAGTGGAGAGCCTGAGCCAATTTGTCAAACAACCACGGGCTGCTTTTGGATCCGAAGGTAAGTTTAGAGGCAAAGTAGTAAAGATCTCTCCACTTTATACCGTTCCACTGCCACAGAGTTGGACTGATGGGGAGTAGTTTAAAAGCGTCAGAAATATCAGCTTTTGATAGAATAGTGTTACGGCCTAACTGCAGTATTATGGCGATAGCCTGATCTTTGGAGGAATATTTCATACTGACTTCTTCGGAGGGTATGAGAGAGTTGATACTGGGAATGGAGTGACCGCGCGGGGCTGATAAATCGATGATCAATCTTTCTTTATTGCTAAACTTCCCTGTGACTACGCCTATAGGACTGACTCTCTACCGATCAAAAGGAGGTAAAGAAAAGGGGCCTATCGGGAACCCCTTGGCCAACTCTATGGAAATCACCTCATCTGCTGCTTCAGGGTGACGCTCCGCTGATAATAAATTTCTGCATTCATAAGATGATTCGGGCAGGGCAATTAGACCAGTGTGGAAACCTGACCTAAATCCCGACATGAGGAACTGTACGAAGCTAGGGTCGTGGTGGTCGCGTAGGAAATGCAGCAAGCAATCAACGTTAACGACACTCCAATATGACTTATCCGCCTTTAATGTACAGACCGATTTGGGATGGGCTCTGAAGAAATTGACACAAACATGTAAAACCTACACTGACTGTAATTGCAGGAGGAAAAATTTAAGTTATTGCAGATCTGAGATCGGCCGAGGTATTTAATGGGCCTCCCTAACTTATCAACTAAACCTGAGGCTCAGAGTACCCAGACGGCTGTGCGGGAGGGCTACTATCGACACTTGAGGCAGCCTTGTGACACCATCCTGCTGTGTGGTAGATGGACTGACACAGAGAACAAGCAGGAGCCCTAAGGCCAGCAAAGTGTCTGCAAAATATCTCAGTGTCGATATTAGCCTGAGGGCCGCTGCAGCCTTGGCGGAAAAGGAACAGTGATAATCGTAGAACGAACTACCACCATATTTGTACCCCAACTCGGTTACCCTGAACAAACAGAGATCTAATTCCTCCCTCCGGTCGGGCCGTACGGAGCAAATCACATCTCTATACAGGCTGAAAGCTAGAAGGAACTCAGCGATGGTCAGCTTTCTGTTCAACCTGAGATCATGGCCCCTGAGGACCACTGAGACATCACCGCACGCGATGACTTTGCTGTCTGAGAAATCCCAAGTAGCAATCAACGGGGAAGCCAAGTTGACGTCCCTGCCTTCAAGGATAGCTTTTTTGGTGTTAGCCGGTATGAAGTGAGGCGGAGTGATATTAGGAACAGAGACAGTCGTACCGGTACACCCCAGCGGCGGAGGTGGACGGGATGACCAACTCTGGATTCGGAGGAGTGAGGATGGCACCACGGGACTCGACCGTTTCCAGTCTGGATTGAATGTCCGTGACTGATGACGTGAGATTGTTAAGCATAACGTGAATCTGAGCGAGCGAGGTCTGGACCGTGGCCATAGAGACTTCCTCCTGACGTTGAGGACTTGAATTGGACATAAGTAGGCGGTATAATTCTGCCTTCCTGGCCGAGGCTGAAAACGGTATACCCTTGCTGGATAGAGCTCCGCCATCAACCTGGGTACGGTCCAATTCCGTAATGACGGGATGCTACCCACTTCGGACAGTCTGGCGGCATTCCCGTTGACCGAGGCCTCCACGATATCAGAGGCATGAGACACGGTCCTGTAGGTACAGTATGTAACAATGAGGCTCAGCGACATGACCCGAGACCAGACACCAGTGACAAACCTACCACCGAACAATGTGGTGTGCGCAACATGCCATCGTGATTGGTGTCACCTCGTGACCAATAATTTCTGCCACCGACAGACTGAGCTGACTTACCCACAGCGCGGGGGGAGCGAATGGCAGGTTGATGAGAATACCTGAGCTAACCGTGAGATTTTAGAAGACAAAATGAGGGAGCGAACCTACCCCTGAAAACTTCCCTATACTACCTGTTGGAAACGAAACTGGACCACCCAGAATCGACAGTTGACCCTGAAAAGAAACGTCCCTGGAGAGAGAACGGAGAAAACATACTTAAATAGATAAGGAAAACGGCGATACGTGATTTTAAACGTGAACGAGATTGATGACTATACAAGCGTGCTATGCGTAAACTGTGAAGGTATGAAGTGAACTAGCGTGGTAATTTCATACCTGCAAAATGACTGAAACACGATCTAATGAAATGGGAAAGGAGAGCCTAGCTAAACCGTTGTACGTGCATATGTATCCTTGTATTTTATTTACTTTTCTTTTTCCTTTCTTTTTTTTTTATATATATATCTTTCAAACAAATAAATGAGTTATTGTTATATTATTATTATTATTTTTTTTTTAAACACATAATAGAGTGTGTATAAATTAATAAAATTGCAAGACGAGAAATGAGTATATATGTATTTATTCATTTTTTTCTCATGCAGTAGCAGGAGTGAACACCAGAGGGCGCCAATCTCCTAGCCTGCAACGAGCTGTCCTGTGAACCCCCGGCCTGCATTCCCAACTGTGGCCACCAGGGGCGCAAGGACCCGGACAAGATAGATGCCTGAGGCACCGCGCGGGAGACCGGGAGCCAGCAGGCCAGCAGAAACAGGAGAGGAGACAAGAAAAACGTAAGTGAAGAACAAACCTGCCTCACTAATGGCACAGCGGCCCATGCCAGACATTTGGGCGACGAATTCAGGATCACGCTGACCCCTGCAGCCTACCTACACTGCCGCGGGAGCCGATGCAGCCAGGCAGATCGCTCCCGTCCAGCGTGACTCCCCCTTACCTGGGGAGCCGGCGCCGCCGACCGGACTTCAAGCAACGCGGCCACTGACTGAGGCGGCAACTTACCTGGCTAGCGGGGCGCACTCCGGAGACGCACGAGGGGCAGTAAGGCACTGTTTGTAGTGTTGTAGACAGCTGTAGCCACGTTCTGTGCTGAAACAGACGTAGAATGTCGGGGAGGGGGGAGTGACCCTAAATAGCGGGGCAGAGCCCCTCCAACAGATACCGGCCAATAAATCGGCCTTAAAACTTATCTTTCTACCTATGTAACGGTCTATCTCCTATCTATCTATCTATCTATCTATCTCCTATCTATCTATCTATCTATCTATCTATCTATCTATTATCTATCTATCTATCTATCATCTATCTATTATCTATCTATCTATCTATTATCTATCTATCTATCTATCTATCTATCTATCTATTATCTATCTATTATCTATCTATCTATCTATTATCTATCTATCTATCTATCTATTATCTATCTATCTATCTATCTATTATCTATCTATTATCTATCTATCTATCTATCTATCTATTATCTATCTATCTATCTATCTATTATCTATCTATCTATTATCTATCTATCTATCTATCTATCTATTATCTATCTATCTATCTATTATCTATCTATCTATCTTATATCTATCTATCTATTATCTATCTATCTATCTATCATCTATCTATCTATCATCTATCTATCTATTATCTATCTATCTATTATCTATCTATCTATCTATCTATTATCTATTATCTATTATCTATCTATTATCTATTATCTATCTATCTATCTATCTATTATCTATCTATTATCTATCTATTATCTATTATCTATCTATCTATCTATTATCTATCTATTATCTATCTATCTATCTATTATCTATCTATCTATCTATTATCTATCTATCTATCTATCTATCTATCTATCTATCTATCTATCTATTATCTATCTATTATCTATCTATCTATCTTATATCTATCTATCTATTATCTATCTATCTATCTATCATCTATCTATCTATCATCTATCTATCTATTATCTATCTATCTATTATCTATCTATCTATCTATCTATCTATCTATCTATCTATCTATCTATTATCTATTATCTATCTATTATCTATTATCTATCTATCTATCTATTATCTATCTATTATCTATCTATTATCTATTATCTATCTATCTATTATCTATCTATTATCTATCTATCTATTATCTATTTATCTATTATCTATTATCTATCTATCTATCTATCTATCTATTATCTATCTATTATCTATCTATCTATTATCTATCTATCTATCATCTATCTATCTATCTATCTATCTATCTATTATCTATCTATCTATTATCTATTTATCTATTATCTATCTATCTATCTATTATCTATCTATTATCTATCTATCTATCTATCTATCTATTATCTATCTATCTATCTATTATCTATTATCTATCTATCTATTATCTATTATCTATCTATTATCTATCTATTATCTATCTATTATCTATCTATCTATCTATCTATCTATTATCTATTTATCTATCTATCTATCTTTCTATCTACAGGGAGTGCAGAATTATTAGGCAAGTTGTATTTTTGAGGATTAATTTTATTATTGAACAACAACCATGTTCTCAATGAACCCAAAAAACTCATTAATATCAAAGCTGAATATTTTTGGAAGTAGTTTTTAGTTTGTTTTTAGTTTTAGCTATTTTAGGGGAATATCTGTGTGTGCAGGTGACTATTACTGTGCATAATTATTAGGCAACCTAACAAAAAACAAATATATACCCATTTAAATTATTTATCTTTACCAGTGAAACCAATATAACATCTCAACATTCACAAATATACATTTCTGACATTCAAAAACAAAACAAAAACAAATCAGTGACCAATATAGCCACCTTTCTTTGCAAGGACACTCAAAAGCCTGCCATCCATGGATTCTGTCAGTGTTTTGATCTGTTCACCATCAACATTGCGTGCAGCAGCAACCACAGCCTCCCAGACACTGTTCAGAGAGGTGTACTGTTTTCCCTCCTTGTAAATCTCACATTTGATGATGGACCACAGGTTCTCAATGGGGTTCAGATCAGGTGAACAAGGAGGCCATGTCATTAGATTTTCTTCTTTTATACCCTTTCTTGCCAGCCACGCTGTGGAGTACTTGGACGCGTGTGATGGAGCATTGTCCTGCATGAAAATCATGTTTTTCTTGAAGGATGCAGACTTCTTCCTGTACCACTGCTTGAAGAAGGTGTCTTCCAGAAACTGGCAGTAGGACTGGGAGTTGAGCTTGACTCCATCCTCAACCCGAAAAGGCCCCACAAGCTCATCTTTGATGATACCAGCTCAAACCAGTACTCCACCTCCACCTTGCTGGCGTCTGAGTCGGACTGGAGCTCTCTGCCCTTTACCAATCCAGCCACGGGCCCATCCATCTGGCCCATCAAGACTCACTCTCATTTCATCAGTCCATAAAACCTTAGAGAAATCAGTCTTGAGATATTTCTTGGCCCAGTCTTGACGTTTCAGCTTGTGTGTCTTGTTCAGTGGTGGTCGTCTTTCAGCCTTTCTTACCTTGGCCATGTCTCTGAGTATTGCACACCTTGTGCTTTTGGGCACTCCAGTGATGTTGCAGCTCTGAAATATGGCCAAACTGGTGGCAAGTGGCATCTTGGCAGCTGCATGCTTGACTTTTCTCAGTTCATGGGCAGTTATTTTGCGCCTTGGTTTTTCCACACGCTTCTTGCGACCCTGTTGACTATTTTGAATGAAACGCTTGATTGTTCGATGATCACGCTTCAGAAGCTTTGCAATTTTAAGAGTGCTGCATCCCTCTGCAAGATATCTCACTATTTTTGACTTTTCTGAGCCTGTCAAGTCCTTCTTTTGACCCATTTTGCCAAAGGAAAGGAAGTTGCCTAATAATTATGCACACCTAATATAGAGTGTTGATGTCATTAGACCACACCCCTTCTCATTACAGAGATGCACATCACCTAATATGCTCAATTGGTAGTAGGCTTTCGAGCCTATACAGCTTGGAGTAAGACAACATGCATAAAGAGGATGATGTGGTCAAAATACTCATTTGCCTAATAATTCTGCACGCAGTGTATTATCTATCTATTATCTATTTATCTATCTATCTATCTATTATCTATCTATCTATTATCTATTTATCTATTATCTATTATCTATTATCTATCTATCTATCTATCATCTATTTATCTATCTATTATCTATCTATTATCTATCTATCTATCTCCTATCTATCTATCTAATATCTATCTATCTATCTATCTATCTATCTATCTATCTATTATCTATCTATCTATTATCTATCTATCTTTCTATCTTTCTATCTAATTATCTATCTATCTATCTATCTATCTATCTATCTATCTATCTATCTATCTCCTATCTATCTATCTAATATATATCTATCTATCTACTATCTATCTATCTATCTATCTATCTATCTATCTATCTATCTATTATCTATCTATCTTTCTATCTTTCTATCTAATATCTATCTATCTATCTATCTATCTCATATCTATCTATCTATCTATCTATCTTTCTATCTTTCTATCTATTATCTATCTCATATCTATCCATTTATAAAAAAAAATCAGATTTCAAAAATGTTGTATAAATGTCAAAATGATCCGTCAGAATCTGACGGCGCTCAGAGCAATCATCACACCGCACGCTCCGGCCGATCAACGCCGCAACCCACACGCACCGACCGCACCCGAGCGCCATCTGCTACACGCCACCCCACACGCCGCCCGAGCTGTCCAATTCTAGCGCCCCCGTTATTGTAACGGGCATAATGTCTAGTTATTTATAAATATGTAATTGTATGAACAAACAGCTGACCTAAATATTCATGTGTCCGTTATTCATTTATATCTTCATCTCTAGGAAGGATTAACGGAGGAACAATATAGAGTTCTAAGAAAAAAGGAAACAGCCTTGATGAATACATGTGTTTAGTAAAAAGCCACTTCATGAGAGACAACAAGACCTCTTTAACACAAATTATTATTAATATTTACATGACGCTTATCAATTTACCACTGAACGTAGTGCTCATAAAGCTGCTGCTGGATGAATGGGGCATCTAGGTCTACATTGTGTTCCGCACTCCCGCTCCAATGGCTTCTATATAGTGTATTAGCGCTGTGATCAATTGTGATTATGTAAAGGCCGTATAGACAGCCCTTCATAGCAGTGCCTGACCGCCATCTCTGTACACTGAGCGCGTGCTGTCAGTCATAACACAGCCCCATCATTAATGATAAGCTTTACTGAATCTTAACCCATAAAACTATATATCAAACTGTTTAACTCTTTCAGCTCTATTACATGTTGCCATAGATTGACCCTCTCATTTTCATGGTGCCCGGGGCCCCTTTAATACGTCGACATCAAAATCAATGTATCGGTTTATCTTTGTATAACTAACACATGTTACGGCTTGAACCATTTTTTCTCAAGAGATTCATATATATAGCGGTTAACGTTGTAACTTTTACTTTGAATGTATGTAAAAATGTATTTGTGTGTAATGCCTGATAATGTTTTTTATTTGTTTTACATATCCGAAATATTGAGAAAAACATTACTACACGACAAAAGCTATCGGTTCTTCTGGAGTCGTTGAACCTTATTCAGAGCAGTGCAAAAATTTGGAATAAGAAAATACACTGTAGAAATTGGTGCTGCTGGTGCATTAGGCTGACTATACATTGTGGACGTCTAAACTTGGCAGGTGTTTGTACAAAATGATCGCCAACTGGCTTATTAGAAGATAGATATTTAACCACTTCCCATCTGGGCCCTTTGCCCCCTTCCTGACCAGGCCAAATTTTGCAAAACGGACATATCTCACTTTATGTGGTAATAACTTTGGAACGCCTTTATTTATCCAAGTCATTCAGAGATTGTTTTCTCGTGACACATTGTACTTCATGATAATCATAAATTTGAGTCAAAATATTTCACCTTTATTTATGAAAAAATCCCAAATTTACCCAAAAATTTGAAAAATTCGCAATTTTCTAAATTTCAATTTCTCTGCTTTTAAAACAGAAAGTGATACCTCATAAAATATTTATTATTTAACATTCCCCATATGTCTACTTTGTGTTGGCATCATTTTGGAAATGTCATTTTATTTTTTTAGGACGTTAGAAGGCTTAGAAGTTTAGAAGCAATTCTTCAAATTTATAAGAAAATTGCCAAAACCCACTTTATAAGGACCAGTTCAGGTCTGAAGTTACTTTGTGGGGCCTACATAGTGGATACCCCCATAAATGACCCCATTGTAGAAACTACACCCCTCAAGGTATTCAAAACCGATTTTACAAACTTTGTTAACCCTTTAGGCGTTCCACAAGAATTAAAGGAAAATGGAGATCAAATTTTTAAATTTCTCTTTTTTGGCAGATTTTCCATTTTAATAAATTTTTTTCTCTAACACATCGATTATTAACAGCCAAACAAAACTCAATATTTATTACCCAGATTCTGCGGTTTACAGAAACACCCCACATGTGGTCATAAACTGCTGTACGGGCACACGGCAGGGCGCAGAAGAAAAGGAACTCCACATGGTTTTTAGATGACATGTCCCATTTGAAGCCCCCTGATGCACCCTTACAGTAGAAACTCCCAAGAAGTGACCCCATTTTGGAAACTAGGGGATAAGGTGCCAGTTTTATTAGTACTATTTTTGGGTACATATGATTTTTTGATCATTCATTATAACACTTTATGGGGCAAGGTGACCAAAAAATTGGTTGTTTTAGCAAAGTTTCTATTTATTTATTTTTACAGCGTTCACCTGAGGGGTTCAGTCAAGTGACATTTTTATAGAGAAGATCGTTACGTACGTGGCGATACCTAATATGTATACTTTTTCTCATTTATTAAAGTTTTACACAATAATAGCATTTTTGAAACCAAAAAATTATGTTTTAATGTGTCCATGTTCTGAGAGCTATAGTTTTTTTATTTTTTGAGAGATTTTCTTATGTAGGGGCTCATTTTTTGCAGGATGAGGTGACGGTTTTATTGGTACTATTTTGTGGGACATACGCGTTTTTGATCACTTGGTGTTGCACCTTTTGTGATGCAAGGTGACAAAAATTGCTTGTTTTGACACCGTTTTTTTTTTTTTTTTTTTACAATGTTCACCCGAGGGGTTAGGTCATGTGATATTTTTATAGAGCTGGTTTTTACGGACGCGGCAATACCTAATATGTATACTTTTTTTTATTTGTTTTACTTTAACACAATAATAGCATTTTTGAAACCAAAAAAATGATGTTTTAGTGTCTCCATGTTCTAAGAGCTATAGTTTTTTTATTTTTTGAGAGATTTTCTTATGTAGGGGCTCATTTTTTGCGGGATGAGGTGACGATTTTATTGGTACTATTTTGTGGGACATACGCTTTTGTGATGCAAGGTGACAAAAATTGCTTGTTTTGACAGTTTTTAAAAAAAAATTTTTACGGTGTTCACCCGAGGGGTTAGGTCATGTGATATTTTTATAGAGCTGGTTTTTACGGACGCGGCAATACCTAATATGTATACTTTTTTTTATTTTTTCTATTTTTAACTTTTTTTTTTCATTCCTTACTTGGGGACTTGTTAGATAGCTGGATAGATAGAAAAATTTATAGAAAGATAGATAGATAATAAATAATAATACATTGTTAGATAAATGGATAGATTGATAGGAAAATAGAAAGATTGGAGGTTAGATAGATATTAGAAGCTAGATAAAATATATTGGTAGATAATTAGATACATTGATATGTGGTAGCTAGACAAAAAAATTGCTAAATTGTTAGATAGATGGATCGATAGAAAGATTGATAGAAAGATAGATAAATGGATAAATTGTTAGATAAATGGATAGATAGAAAGATAGATAAAAGAATGAAAGATAAATAGATGTTTGATAGATAGAAAGGTAAATAGATAGATGTTTGATAGATAGCCATGTTATAGTAGCTAGATGGTTAGAAATAGATAGAAAGATAGATAAATGGATAAATTGTTAGATAGATTGATCGGTAGATAGATAAAATATTTATCTATTGAAACATTATATTGGGATAGATAGATATACGGATAAATTGATCATTTTGAAATTTTTACAGCATATTGAAATTTGGAAATTTTGTATTTTGTATAAACATTTTAAATGAATACAACTTTGCAACATTGCGGTGTGTACTGACACAGAGTGGGGGGGATGGTTATGTAGGATATGTCTTAGGACATCTGTGACAGTACACAACAGTATATAAATGTAATATCAAGCAATATAAAAGGGGCGGGGGTATCTGTATAAAAGGGGCGTGGTACCTGTCACTTTGCAGTTTGACGAAACATATACCCCCTTACTACTTGCGGATCCGCACTTCCGCATCTGTGCTTCCATTTCCGCAAAAAAAAATAGAACATGTCCTATTATTGTCCGCAATTGCAGACAAGATTAGGCATTTTCCATTATAGTGCCGGCGATGTGCGGTCCACAAATTGCGGAATGCACATTGCCAGTGTCCGTGTTTTGCGGATCCGCAAAACACTTACGGACGTGTGAATGGACCCTCATAGTAACATTATTAAAGGGTAAGTTTTTTCTTTATGTCTATTCTAATGGATTTCCTTCCTTGTACAATGTTATAATATACTTTCTAACATAGAAACTTTAATGGCTCAGCAATAGATTGATTCAGCTGTTTATATTGCGCAGACGTTACCTGACGCCCACTAGGTTACACAAATGGGTAGACTGTCACACAATAGATGCCATAGACGTCCGAAGGGTAATGCTGACTTTTGGCATCTGCTGTGGCATTGTGCTTACTTGAGAGGCTATTGGAGGGAGGTGGTAGAAGTATTGTCAGCTATGGTTCCCTCTGCAGTACCGCTGTGTCCTAAAATGTGTGTACTGGGTATATTAGATGAGGAGACATGGGGGCATTACCATAGAGTGTTTCTGAGTGAGACCCTATTCCTTGCTTTGAGATGGATGGCCGATAGAGCGCCCACACTAAGCCAGTGGAAATCACTAGTTAATCACGCTGTGAGCATGGGGAAAAATTGTATTCATGCACAGAAAATGCCCACAAAAATTTCACAAGGTATGGGGAGAATGGCGCTCATCCTCCCTCACATTGCACAACGCATGCATGCGCTCTGTGGCCGAGATGGATAACCTGCCTGATGTATCATCATGTAAGACTTTGTTATATCTCTTCCTCACTCCTCTCTGATTAAGAATGGATTTTATGCACCTCCTGTAAGATCCTTAGGGATCTCTCATGATTTCTGAGTATCCCCTGCAAGGGATGTATCCTGGCTATGCTTCTTTGTCTCGTGCCTTATTTGTTAAACTTCAATAAAAATAAATGAAATACACATAAAAACCTGGAGTTTCTACCATTCATCTGATCCACTTTATTGGGAAAAATTCATTGTGACGGATCCCATACCACAAGGGGTTAGGCAGATCTTCACAGAGCCCATCATAGTTCCGGACCTGACCACCAGGGGGCTGAGAGGTCCGTACGGTGCATGGAGTTTAGACTCAGTGACGTAGGAATGTCACGTCATATTGTGACGTCAGCATGGAGATCAGGCACTACCTCCATTCCACGTCTGCTGCCTTGTGAAGCTCCCAGAATGCACCCCTCCCTTAGGAGGGCGGCACAGAATGAAAATTGGAGGCAAACAGGTTGGGGACGCTGGAAGACGCATACATCTTAGAGCGGCGGTGTAGCTGATACGGTAAGTCTACCGGGGGTGGCAGCCTGACTACAGACTCTTCCTGTCCACCTCAGAAGCTGTGTCCTGAAACACTCTGCTTAAGGCTACATTCACACGTCAGTATTTTTCTATATCCCGATTTTCGGTCCGTCTTTTGCGGATCCGTTGTTCCTGAAAATGTTTCCGTATGTCATCCGTTTTTTGCGGACCCGCAAAAAAATGGAAACATGTATAAATTTCAATAAGCAAATAAAGTTGTTTGGATTTCTTTGAAAAAAAATTGAAAAAAAAAGTGAATAAAAGTCTAGTTATGTGTTACCTCAGGTGCCATTTCATTTCCAGGAACGGAATCCGCATAAAACGGATGACATACGAATGTCTTCCGTTTTTTGCGGATCCATTGACTTTGTATTGGTCCAGGATCCGATTTTTGCGGAAAAGAATAGGACAAGTTTTATATTTTTTCGGACATGCGGAACGGAACAACGAAAACGGACAGCGCACATTGTGCTGTCCGATTTTTTTCCAGGACCCATTGAAAATGAATGGGTACAGAACTGGTCCAGATCTGTTCCGCATAAAACGGAACAGATCAGGAAAGAAAAAACGGACGTGTGAATGGACCCTAATACTGTGATTGTGTTTCATGTAAAATGTGTTTTTGCCCGAGTTCCCGTAAAGTTTGGAGGGTGAGAGGGTGGGCTTCTAACAAACCTCCCAGGGCTGACTCCATCTGGCGGAAGTCCCTGGACAACAGAGTGTGCCCCGAAAGAACTGGTGCTGTCCTTCCATTTACTGCACACCGGCCCAAGGAGCTCTACAGAACTGTGAGTAATCCACTACTACTACCCCCATCGGCCCACCATAACACACATATTGCCCCTGTGGTCCGGTCGCTGCTTGACTCTGGGGCCATGGCAGAGAATAGAGAGGACCACGGGAACTGAGGGGGTTGTCTGCAGGGTCCGGATCACCACGATGCTTCTTCCCGCCACGAGTCGTCTCTTCTCCCTTATCCTCCTCGCCTTCTCAGCACAAAGCCCCCATCCCGGTGCCCCCACAGTGTCATCCTGCTGCTAGCCCCAGTGGTCCGGTCAGTAATCAGTGCCCCCAAAATAATAGTACCACACAACACACGGTGCCACTCGGTAGAAGAATCCCATTCAGGGCAAATACCTCGACCAGCCGGCTAGAAGCAGCATGCCCCCCAACACTAAGTTCCCACGTACGGTCCTCCAAAACAGCATGCCAAGCAAAGTCCAACAGTGATAGGGGTTTTCCAGGATTTTAATATTGAGGACCCCCGCTGATCAGCTGGTTGAAGAGAAGGCTGCGCTCTTCCTCAGTCTCTCGCTCGTGGACCGGGTGACGCTCTTTCTCCGACACAACGTCCGTGTCTTTCTCCGCCATCTTTCCTCGGGCAGCTCTCTCTCTGGTCTCTCACGACGTGCAGGCCTGCTCGCTCTCTTCTCTGGGCCCGCTCCCTAGGTCTTTGCATAAAGGGGGCTCTAACACAGCGTCTATGATGGCGCAGCAATAATAATCTTCCTGCTTTTTAAAAGAGCGGCAACTCAATTTTCCCGCTCTTCAGGTGGTGTCTCTAACTTTTTCCCGCCGGTAGCACGGGTGTGGGCACAATGATGGCGCAGTGAAAATGTTAAAGAAAATATTAATCATTGATATTTATGAAAATCTCAATAATTAATATTCATAAATAGACAAGAGTCGTCTAGTGATGACTCCGCCTATTTATGCCTAAATTATAACTAGTTAACTACCTCTGATTGCATATACACTACACTGAACTACATGTGACTTACTATCACTATACTAGGGCGGCGACTACTAAAAACACCATACACTGCATTATGAACAATAAGGAATATTTATTACACAATACAATTGTACAAGTCTAAGAATACGCTATATCTATAGATCAATATAAATATATATACATATAGACGTACACACCACAGTATAGAAACAGTACTACAATAAACACAATACAAACCTAACTACACCACACAGTACACAATTCCCATTCCAACCCATACACACTATCTATACAATACACTTACATACATTCATTAGCAGCAACCCACCCGCCTGGCTACTCACTGTCCCTATGGGGATAACAAGGGGTTAAAAACACAATTGTGGCCTGCAGGGGTAAATACATGCAGGCCAAGGAACACAGGGTTGTAGCTGGACAGCAAGGGTTAACTGTGCAGGGGTAACCCAAGAAAGGGTTAACAATGTAGCAGCAGTGAAAGGGATTGACACACTGCTGTAGGGGTACAAGGCAGCAGCCGTGAAGGGGCTACTGCTGGGGCTACACACAAGGCAATGCAGGGGTTAATGCTCTGCAGGGACAAGGCAATGCAAGAGTTAATGCTCTGCAGGGACAGGGCAATGCATGGGGTAAATGCTCTGCAGGGACAGGGCAATGCAGGGGTTAATGCTGGGGCTGCACACAGGGAGAACTGTGCAGGGCAGGAAATATAGCCTAGCAAGGGAGGTGAGCACGGGTTAATGCTCTGCAGGGCAGGCAATGCAGGGGTTGAGGACATGGGCAGAAAGGGGTTAAGGAGGCAGTGCTACTTAGCCATCCAGGGTTCAGGACTCAGCACACTGCCCGATCCTCCCTCCTTCCTGCGCTCTTCACTGGAGCAGCTCGACTGCTCGTTCTCCCCCCCCTGCTCTCCTCTGGACTGGTGGAGATCGTGCTTCTAATGCAGCACAGCCTGTGAGTGCTGCCTGCGCTCATCTTCTGGTCGGGGTTAGGGAGTGCGGGGCAGACTCTGAGCTCTGTGTTTGAGCGCCGGATGCGCTCTCCTTCAGGGGGGGTCCTGTGTCTCCTAGAGCTCCTGTATTTATGTTTCAATGGGGTATTTATTGATGAAAGCATAAAAAAATAAAATAACAATTCAATACAGAATAATTCAGGTATTAAACTTGAATATACTTCATATGAAATAACAGTACATGTTGACATTCCTATTGCAGTACACAATTTAGCGTAGTTAGTGCAATATCTGTAGCTTATAAAATAAAGACAGGGTACAAAGTCAGAAGGTGAGTTAATGATATACATCTCGGCACGTCACTACCAATCATAAAGTAATACAGTAACGTATGTCTGAGGAATGAGAGGATGAAATAGAGCTTCTGTATTTAAACCCTGCGGCGCTCGCTCCCGTTTTCCCGCCCTGCAGACGTGTGCATGCACGCCTGCAGCCAGGACCACGTGGGCTGGCGCGGTGATATGACATCACCGCACCAGCCCGCGCTCCCAGGCAGGGGGATCCTTTGATCCTCCTGCCTGTGGAGATATCGCACATCTCTAGCACTGTAATTACAGCGCCGGAGGTGAGCGGTACACAGGGCATGGGAGCTCTTTGTTCTCATGTCCCTGTTAGGCGCTGCCGGAGATGGTGACAAAGGGCAAAGGATCTTTATTGATCATCTGTCCTTTGAAGAGGCTGGTCTCCCCCCCCCCCCACCCACAGCAGGCACATTCCAGAGGGGGGGGGGCATCCATGGGAGCTTCTGGGCACAGTTTAACTGTACATATATATATATACTTATAGATGCTTGGGGCACATCCATAAATATATATATAACAGGGGGTCTGAATGGGCACATATATATTATATACATAGAAATGTATGCTGACAAGGGGGCATACATACATCTCTATGTATACACCTACCACCTGGACTAGCCCATGCAAAAGGGTGGCCATTTTGGTGCAATTTGTGAGTTCATTCAATGAGAGCAAGCAGTGGTAGTGACACAATAAAATATGCCATTTTCCAACTTTTGACAATGCGATTTTGTAGCAGGGGTCTTGCACAATATCCCCATGCAATTTCAAGCTACATAAACACTTCTTCAGCTCAATAAAGGCGTTTATAGTCTCTCCACGGTCAGTAATGAGTTTGAGCACATTCAAAGTCTCTCTCATAAGACACATATCATTTGGGGTCCTATTCACACTAGGCGCGGAGGATTTTGATCCTGTTCGTGATGCCAAATTAATGCAGCGACCGGGCCGCAGGGGCAACACGTGAGCTACGGTGGGCCGATAGAGGCTGTAGTTGTTTTACTCACGGTTAGCAGCGCTCCCTGGGCCGGCGTGCAGTGATGGGAAGGACAGCACCAGTTCCTTCGGGGCACTCTCTGTTTGTCCAGGGATTCCCCGCCAGATGGTGGTTGAGGTGCCCTTGGTGGTGTGGGTTTTTAGGTGCCTTGGGGGCAGGGTCCCTGGTGTTTGTGATGCCAGCATCATTTATACAACAAGAGTGGTAATCCAAATATCAGCTGTAATCCTTATAACAGGCTCGACAATTGTAGCTTGCAGAATTTCCTTTCTAACAGGTGGGAGAGATTCCTTCTTATATCTGTCTACACTAGGTCCACACTCTAGCACTCAGATACTGGATATAATAACTTCTTACTTGTAATTAGCTATCCACAGGGCGTTCTGCCTAGCGGCAGGCAAAATCCTCTGCTCCATTATTTGTACAGGACGCTTTCATAAACTCTGGTCCACCATGTCCATAGAGGCTTTTGGTAATAGACAACTTTGTGCCTAGTCGCCTGGCTGTGTCCAGGTGCTTTTAGGCTTCTCCCGGTCACTGGTGCTTGTGGAGCCCATGCGCTAAGGCTGCTTCTATCTCCACTAGACTCACTCTATATCCAAGTAATGAATCTTTGGTCCGTGCTAGGCAGGGCCGTCTTTAACACGGGCAAAACGGGCAGCTGCCTCTTGAGCCCCACTGGCCACAAATATCTGCTCCGCCGGCTCCGTCCCAAAAACTACCGTAGCAGGCAGGCAAGCTGGCCTCACTCCGTCATACACCTGCTCCGCCTGCTTCATTAATAAAGTGGGAGGAGCAGGCGCGTGACATAGTGAGTGACGTTACGCTGCCGGCTGGCCTGCCTGCTACGGTAGTTTGATAGTACTAGCTCCAGCCTCCCAGCCATGACTACACTTACATAATAAAGACTGCTGTGAGCGGGGCCCGGTATAATAGAGTACAGTGACTGCACCAGGCCCCGCCGCAATTCCAACACCAGTTGCCGGCCTCCACTCCCTGGGTCACTATTTACACAGGGACACTGTTATGTGGGGAAGATCTGTGGATGACACATATATTATAGCATAAAATACTATATATGTGTCATCCACAGATCCCCCATAACAGTGTCATCCACAGATCCCCCCCATAACAGTGTAATCCACAGATCCCCCATAACAGTGTAATCCACAGATCCCCCCATAACAGTGTCATCCACAGATCCCCCCATAACAGTGTCATCCACAGATCCCCCATAACAGTGTCATCCACACAGATGCCCCCATAACAGTGCATCATCCACAGATGCCCCCCATAACAGTGTCATCCACAGATATCTCCATAACAGTGTCATCCACAGGTCTCCCATAACAGTGCATCATCCACAGATCCCCCCATAACAGTGCGTCATCCACAGATGCCCCCATAACAGTGCCATCCACAGATATCTCCATAACAGTGTCATCCACGGGTCCCCCATACCAGTGCGTCATCCACAGATGCCCCCATAACAGTGAGTCATCCACAGATGCCCCATAACAGTGAGTCATCCACAGATACCCCCCATAACAGTGCGTCATCCACAGATGCCCCCATAACAATGCCATCCACAGATATCTCCATAACAGTGTCATCCACGGGTTCCCCATCCCAGTGCGTCATCCACAGATTCCCCCATAACAGTGTGTCATCCACAGATCCTCCATAACAGTGCATCATCCACAGATCCCCCATAACAGTGCGTCATCCACAGATCCCCCATAACAGTGCCTCATCCACAGATCCCCTCAACAACAGTGTCATCCACAGATCCCCCATAATAGTGTCATCCACAGACCACTATTAGTTCAAAACCCACCAAAAGCACACCTTTTGGTTCAAAATATTTTTTTTCTTCTTTTCCTTCTCAAAAACCTAGGTGCGTCTTATCATCAGGTGCATCTTATAAAGCGAAAAATACGGTACTTGCTTGCTCCTCCTCCCGATCTCCCCTGCCCTGTGACGTCACGCGGAGGCACTGCAACGCTAGGGCCCTCCTCTGCGCCTTCCTAGCTCAGTCCTCATGGCTGCGGTTATGTTTGTTTAGGCATTAGTTCGCCTGTAACATTGTAACCCTGGACAGAACTGTCATTTCTCACTCACTTTTAATTTCTTCTACAGAAAAAAAATGGGGAATGACCCCTCTAGAGGTTTAAAGATATACAGACGTATGAAGAAGAGACCAATGACTGAGCTAGGAGATTCCAGCTGTGAAGCCGGCAGAAGTAAGAATGCAGCTCTGGGGTCTAAAAGAGGTTAAAAATCAGGATCAGTTATCAAGATAAGTACAGTGATATATATATAGTATTAGTATTACGATGTGACTGACTGTTTTTTTCTTTACATCTAGGTTGTGAGACTGTATATATATACAGTACAGACCAAAAGTTTGGACACACCTTCTCATTCAAAGAGTTTTCTTTATTTTCATGACTATGAAGGCATCAAAACTATGAATTAACACAGGTGGAATTATATACATAACAAACAAGTGTGAAACAACTGAAAATATGTCATATTCTAGGTTCTTCAAAGTAGCCACCTTTTGCTTTGATTACTGCTTTGCACACTCTTGGCATTCTATTGATGAGCTTCAAGAGGTAGTCCCCTGAAATGGTCTTCCAACAGTCTTGAAGGAGTTCCCAGAGATGCTTAGCACTTGTTGGCCCTTTTGCCTTCACTCTGCGGTCCAGCTCACCCCAAACCATCTCGGTTCAGGTCCGGTGACTGTGGAGGCCAGGTCATCTGGCGCAGCACCCCATCACTCTCCTTCATGGTCAAATAGCCCTTACTTTCAAAGTTTTCCAAATTTTTCGGCTGACTGACTGACCTTCATTTCTTAAAGTAACGATGGCCACTCGTTTTTCTTTACTTAGCTGCTTTTTTCTTGCCATAATACAAATTCTAACAGTCTATACAGTAGGACTATCAGCTGTGTATCCACCTGACTTCTCCTCAACACCACTGATGGTCCCAACCCCATTTATAAGGCAAGAAATCCCACTTATTAAACCTGACAGGGCACACCTGTGAAGTGAAAACCATTTCAGGAGACTACCTCTTGAAGCTCATCAAGAGAATGCCAAGAGTGTGCAAAGCAGTAATCAAAGCAAAAGGTGGCTACTTTGAAGAACCTAGAATATGACATATTTTCAGTTGTTTCACACTTGTTTGTTATGTATATAATTCCACATGTGTTAATTCATAGTTTTGATGCCTTCAGTGTGAATCTACAATTTTCATAGTCATGAAAATAAAGAAAAATCTTTGAATAAGAAGGTGTGTCCAAACTTTTGGTCTGTACTGTATGTTATAGAAGAGGTAAGTGCAGGTTCCTAAAATACAGTATACGAGATGTTAAAGGAGTTCACTATGGATAGTGAACACCAAGGAAAAATCTGTAACACTACCTACCGTCTGTCATGTGGCAAAGGGACTAATGGGCCCCCCTTCCCCTGCCCGAGGCTCCAGGGCTTGAATGTGACTGCTGCCTCTGCAGCAGGGGATTAGCTAGAAGTGACTAGGCCCCACAACAAATTTTTCTACGGGCCCCCCCAACCCCAGGCCCGCTCACGGACTGTATGTCTTGGACTGTATGCCTTATTCATTTTTTTTTATTTTTTTTTGGTGTATGTGTGTGTTGGGGAGTTGGTCACCAAAACCATGTTTTTAGTATTTTTATATTTTATTAGTGTTTAATAATGTTTATTTATCTTTATATAAAACATTGGGAAGGGGGTTGATTTGAACTTTCATCCCTATCTCTGCCAGCCTCCTGTCTATAGCTTGCAGTACATGGCAGCCTCCTCGGTTTACTTAACCCTAGTCAGGCCCAGCTTGGAACTAAGACTGTCTGAGACACTGCTCCTGGGCGCCCGGGCCCCTTGTCAGCCCGGGCCCCGAAGCAGCTGCTTCCCCGGTAGTTACGCCACTGCTCTGCATCCCTCTGTAGCTAACCCCCCAAAATACAAGGGGTTGTCTGGACTACTGATATTGATTACTAGAGATGAGCAAAGTTTTAAAGAATTCGATTCGAACGCTTCGCCAAATTTTCCCCAAAAATTTACTTATTTCCGAATTAATTCATCACAAAGCACATGGGATACTGGCCTTAAAGATACTCCAAAGACAGGATCCGTTGTGGTTTTCATTTCTTCTGACGGATCAGCAGAACGGCAAAATAAATGTCCACAAGGCCAAACAGGGACACTAGTGGCCCAGTCACAGAGTGGGGAGGGTGGCAACAGTATGAGGAGTCAACATAGTGGCCCATTCACAGAGTGGTGAGGGTGGCAACAGCATGAGGAGTCAACATAGTGGCCCAGTCACAGAGTGGGGAGATAGGGGGCAACAGCAGTGGCAGTAACAGCAGAAGATGCTGGGTGGCAGTAGAAGGTGGTCTTGGTCTTTTTTAGCAAAGTTTTGTTGTGGCACCCAGAATGATCTAGTCTGATGCATCAGGCACTGGCGTGTGGAAATCCTGGCTAATACACGCCTGATTCATCTTCACAAAGATCAGTCTCTCCACATTTTGGGTGGAAAGACGAATTCTCCTTGGGGTAACTATGGCCCCCGCTGCACTAAACTGCCGCTCTGATGCTACAGTACTGGCCGGACAGGACAGCTTGTCCAGAGCAAACTTGGCCAGTTGCGGCCACAAATCAAGTTTGGCTGCCCAGTAGTCCAGGGGATCTTGGATGTGGGGTGGCAGGATGCAGTCCAAGTATGCCACCACCTGCTGGTTCAGGTTCTGCTCCATGTCTAGCTGCTGCTGGTGGGTGGTTTCCTCAGTAGGTGGGTGAAGAAAACTGCTCATCAGCGACTCTAGACTTAAGGTGCTGCTGATGGAGCTGGTACTGCTCCTGCCCCCCCACAGCCCACACCCATCCAGCAGTCATGGCAGTGGAATGTGAGTGCAGAGGGCCCCCTCCGTTCAGACCTTCGTGAGGATGGGCGATGGCGCATATAGGCAGCGGCCAACTGAATACATAGGATGTCTCGATATTAGTTGACTTTATCCTCCCTCTCAGCGGGTGGAAAAAAAGCCCCCATTTTGGAACGGTAGCGAGGGTCTAACATGGTGGAGAGCCAGTATTTATCCCTCCGCCGAATAGTGATAATACGGCTGTCACTACGCAAGCAACTCAGTATGCATCTGGCCATTTGGGCAAGGGACTCGGAAAGGCTCCCTGCCTCCATCTCCACTGCATACTGCCACGGGGTAGGGGTCATCTGCCTGGTCTTCCTCATCGCTCTCTAGCTCCTCCTGCTCCTCTCCTGTCACCACCCATTTCTGTATACATTGCTTGTGCATTAAGGTCCTGCTCCTCCTCCGCTATAGTTCAGCCCCACAAGGCTCAGGTGGCCATGACATGTAGGCACCACGTCTCCTGTCCCCTAGCCAACCAGATTTATCAGCATCTGCCCCCTGCGCTGTCCCTGAACTTTCCCTATCCAATATTTTAAAATTGAAGGCTTTCTTAATCACTGTCCCTAGCACTTGTCACGTCTCTCCCTATGCTCTGTTCACAGTGAAGTGGTGGAGAGCGGGCGGGATGAGGATTTTATAGGGCAGTGACATCACAGGGGCTGACTAGCTGCTGACTGGCTGTCGTATGGCATCATGGGTGATCTGGCGTTCCCGGGCATCTTACTTTCACTTTGTAACACGTGTAGCCCCCATTTTAGCAAAAAAAAACAATTTATTACCGCGAAGCGCCAGGAGATTCGGCTTTGGTGCAAATAGAATGTTTCCCAAAATTTGTATGGAATTACACTTTGTCAACGTCCGCAGATGACTGAAAGGGAGTGGCGGGCGCCCACCGATCGGATATTGATGACTTACCCTGAAAATAGTCATCAATGTCTGTAGTCCGGAGAACCCCTTTACAGAGTTCTATGGTATACAGTCATCTACAATGATTTCCATGTAATAAACTAATAATATATTTTCTTTATTTCTTTGCAGATGGGCTTATAAGAATAGTATTTTATTGTTATCCGCTTAGGGTGCAGCGGGATTTTACACAGAGCATTAAAGAAGGTGAGTATAGCACGCACGGACTGAGGGCGCTGGGAGGACATTAAGAGATGTGGGGCGACCATGGATAAAGACAAGAGACTTATCAAACTGGTGTAAAGTAG
The DNA here is from genome assembly GCF_905171765.1 of Bufo bufo. Lineage (NCBI taxonomy): Eukaryota > Metazoa > Chordata > Amphibia > Anura > Bufonidae > Bufo > Bufo bufo. The sequence continues at coordinate 19,168,829 of NC_053395.1, forward strand.
AACTGGTCAGATTCCACTGATTCCAATGATTTCCATGTAATAAGGTATTTTTTTTATTTCTTTGCAGATGGGCTTATAAGAATAGTATTACGTCGTCATCCCCATAGGGTGCTGCAGGATTTTATACAGAGAATTAAACAAGGTGAGAATAGCCCGGACTGACTCCAAACTACATACTGTACAATGTTTATTAGACATGAGCGAACTTCATATTTTGAAGTTTGTGTTCGGGTTGGGGTATATGCTGAATGGCGTTATGGATTCCGTTACCACGGACTGGTTTACATATATATTATGCAGCCGTTCTACTGTATGCAGCTGGTATCTGTTACGTTGTAGCATAGACCTAGGGAGAGACAGGGAGGCAGTACTATCTGTACCTACATCATTTACAGAAAGAGACAGGGAGGCAGTACTATCTGTACCTACATCATTTACAGAAAGAGACAGGGAGACAGTACTATCTGTACCTACATCATTTACAGGGAGAGACAGGGAGGCAGTACTATCTGTACCTACATCATTTACAGAAAGAGACAGGGAGGCAGTACTATCTGTACCTACATCATTTACAGGGAGACACAAGGAGGCAGTACTATCTGTACCTACATTATTTACAGAGAGAGACAGGGAGGCAGTACTATCTGTACCTACATCATTCACAGGAAGGCACAGGGAGGCAGTACTTTCTGTACCTACATTATTTACAGAGAGAGACAGGGAGGCAGTACTATCTGTACCTACATCATTTACAGAAAGAGACAGGGAGACAGTACTATCTGTACCTACATCATTTACAGGGAGAGACACAGGGAGGCAGTACTATCTGTACCTACATCATTTACAGAAAGAGACAGGGAGGCAGTACTATCTGTACCTACATCATTTACAGAAAGAGACAGGGAGACAGTACTATCTGTACCTACATCATTTACAGGGAGAGACACAGGGAGGCAGTACTATCTGTACCTACATCATTTACAGAAAGAGACAGGGAGGCAGTACTATCTGTACCTACATCATTTACAGGGAGACACAAGGAGGCAGTACTATCTGTACCTACATTATTTACAGAGAGAGACAGGGAGGCAGTACTATCTGTACCTACATCATTCACAGGAAGGCACAGGGAGGCAGTACTTTCTGTACCTACATTATTTACAGAGAGAGACAGGGAGGCAGTACTATCTGTACCTACATCATTCACAGGAAGGCACAGGGAGGCAGTTATATCTGTACCTACATCACTTACAGGGGAGATAGTACTGCCTCCCTGTAAATGATGTAGGTACAGATAGTACTGTTTCCATGTCTATGTGTGAATTATGTAGGTTCACACTGTAAATGATATAGGTACAGATAGTAATCTTTCCTTGCCTCCCTGTGAATGATGTAGGTAAAGATAGTACTGCCTCCCTGTGTCTTCCTGTAAATGATTTAGGTACAGATAGTACTGACTACCTGTCTTTCCATGTAAATGATGTAGGAACAGATAGTACTGCCTCTCTATCTGTTCCTACATCATTTACATATAGTCGTGATTCAAAATCTCCTCCTGTTTTGTGTCTGCAGCTGCTAGGCAGAGCTATGTGTCCCCAAGGTTACAGACTACAAACAGATCCTCTGTAGTCTGATCCCGCAGTTGTGTCAAGTTCTCTTCTATTGTCTGTACATTATATAGACTCAAACTACACAGGGCCTTTTTATAGTCATCAAATAGGAGTTTTTTTTAAATCAAGACTGAAAACTTGCAACTTTTTTATTTTATATACAATGGGGGAAAAATTGCTAATGTAAGGTGAAAAAAAATGAAACCTAAAGTATTATATTCCGTTCTTGGCAGGATGGAATACATTTTTATGCTTTTCTTTTCTATATATATATTTTTTAATTTGCAGATGAGCCTCCAAAAACAGATGGACCCGAGAGACCCTCATTTTATAAGAACAAATTTATGAAAGGTGAGAAAATAAACTGTTGTATATTATAAAGGGCCGACAGTTTCCCTGTTCCCTTCGCTACCGCCTTCTAGGGCCAGTTTTAGACAAAATCTGTCTCTGGGCAAAATTAAGTCAGATGCCGCATGCTACCCCCGACTTCCCCCACCTCTGGAAGATGGGAAGGGAAAAATATATCTGTTAGGCCTCATGCACAAGGCCATTGTTTAGGTCTGCATCCAAGCCGCAGTTTTGGCGGTTCGGATGCGGACCCATTCTCTTTAATGGGGCTGCAAAAGATGCGGACAGCACTCCGTGAGCTGTCCGCATCCGTTGCTCTGTTCCGAGGCCCCGCAAAAAAAAAAATATAGCATGTCCTATTCTTCTCCGTTTTGCAGACAAGAATAGGCATTTCTTCAATGGTTCGCCTGTTCCGCTCCGCAAATTGCGGAAGGCACATAGGCGGCTTCCGTGTTTTGTGGATCCGCAATTTGCGGACCACAAAAAACGGAACGGTCGTGTGCATGAGGCCTTAGTCATAGTCTGGAAGAGGGCGGGAGCAGCCAGCGGCATCCTACTCATCTAATTTTTTTTTAAAAAGGCGTTAAACTCAAATATGATCAAATAACACTCCCACTAACCCCTTCGTGACCACCCATACGCCTTTTTACGGCAGTCACTAAGGGGCCTTAGGCTGGGCCGCGGCCCTGCTCTAACAGCCCGGACTGGCAGGAGTGCCGATCCAGGATGTTTAACACTTTAAATGCCGCAGGCAATGGCGCCCGCTGCATGTAAAGTGCTGACAGAGGGAGCGAACTCCCTCTATCTCCCATTGGCACCCAGCAAATACAATCGCGGGGTGCCGATGTGTGTGAAGTCTGGCTGGGGTCTCGTGTAGGCCCCAAACCAGCCTTGAGTAATTTCCAGCAGGCTGCGCCTCTCTGCTGGTCAATATCAAATTAGCACTGACAATAAAAATGCAATGCACTTTTCAATGAAAAAAATATATAATCTCCCCCATATGTTTGGTATTGCCACGTCCGTAATGACCAGGACTACATAAATATCACATAAATTATCCCCTAAGGTGAACACCATAAAAAAAAAAAAAATAGACAAAATTGCTAATTTATTCTTAGTTGCCGCCGAAAAAACGTAATAACAAGCGATCAAAAAGCTCCATTTACTCAAAAATAATACCAATGAAAAATACAAGTCGTTCCACAAAAATTAAAGAGGAGCTTTCACTAGAATAAAAAATCTATACTAAGCATACAGACATGGAGAGCGGCGCCCAGGGATCTCCCTGCACTTACTATTATCGCTGGGCGCCGCTCCGTTCTCCCGGTATAGGCTCCGGTATCTTCATATGTTCGGCTCAACTGGGTGGAGCCTGCCGGCGTCTCCTTCTCCCAGGCTGTAGTGCTGGCCAATCGCAGCGCTCAGCTCATAGCCTGAGAGGTTTTTTTTTTCTCTCAGGCTTTGAGCCGAGCGCTGCGATTGGCCAGCACTACAGCCTGGGAGAAGGAGACGCCGGCAGGCTCCACCCAGTTGAACTGAACATATGAAGCTACCGGAGCCTATACCGGGAGAACGGAGCGGCGCCCTCACACAACTCCATAGAAAGAAAAATAATAAGGTTATGGGTCTTGGGAAGTGGCATTGCAAAAACATTTTTTATTTAAAAAAAAAGGGGTTTTATTGCAAAAAAGTAGTAAAACGTAAAAAAACTATATGTATTTGGTATCCCTGTAATCGTACTGACCCAGAGAATAAAGATATAATGTTATTTATACTGAAAAATAAACGACGTAAAATTTATAATGTAAAAACGCAGTGGCAGTATTATTGTTTTTCCCATCTCCCTCCCAGAAAGATTTGCTAAAAAATCTGAAAGTTATGTGTACCCCAAAATGGCGCCATTAAAAACCACAACTTGTCCGGCAAAAAACAAGCCCTTATAAAGCTATATAGATGGAAAAATAAAAAAGTTATAGCTCTTGTAACGCAACGATGAAAAAAGGAAGTAAAACGCTTGGTCAGTAAGGCTCAAGACGGGCTGGTCACCAAGGGGTTAAGCATTGGAAATGTGGCATTTGCCTTAAAGTCATGTTCCATAATTCTTGCTGACATTGAATAATGTTTTTTCTAATTTGTATTTACAGCTTCAAAGAGTATTTTTTGCTGTTATACCCGCAGCTCTGGTGAGTTCTTCCTTCATCCATACTCTATATCTTATAGATATATAACCCCTTCCAGAACTGCACTTCTATGACATTGTTCATATTCAATGACAGCAGGCAGAGATCTTTCAAACAAAATGTATAATAAGGTTGACTACGTCCTAGCACTTTGTGTCTCCAGCTCCTGTGCCCACCTACAGGTCTTGTGGTCATGTGTTGCTCTCTTCCACCTGCCGCCTCTTCTCCTGTCCGTGGGGAAGAGGAGACAGACAGGAGAGTAACCCAGGACAGCAGGATCAGACTACACAGGGTTTGTTTGTAGTCTGTAACCGTGGAAACACATAGCTCTGTGTAGGAGCTGTGAACACAATATATTAATTCATTTTTTCTTTGTAAAATCAAGACGATTTGCAAAGTTTTAAATGTAACCTAATGATATCACATAATATAATACACTGGACGACCCCTTTACATGGCTTTCAGTGGAGCCCTCCTGAAGGTGGAGTTCTCCTTTATGTTAAACTCTTGTTTTTTTATGTTTACGGATAAAAAAGGGGAAAAAGATTCAGAATATTTTATTATAAAGAAGATTCCTGTTGGAGTCGGGGCGAATATTGACTTTCCTGGTGAGTCCGCTCATAGCAGTGCGATATAATTTAGGACCCTTTCAGCAGCTGCTTGACACCAGCACACTCCTCCCCTCCTGAAGACGCTCTCCTCTGCCTTGTTTGGTAGCGTTGATGCACCTGTGGAGAGCACTTCCCTGGGTCACTTCTCCCCAACCATTAAAACCGGAACAGGACCAGCCTAGAAATGGCCCGCTGTCTCCAGGGCCCCCAATAAATGGCCGCCTCTCTGTCCTTTGGTTGGATGTGCCCGTTCAGTATAATCCTGCAGAAGGTGGGGGCGAATATTAACTTTCCTGTTAAGTACGCCCATCGCAACGATACAATTTAAGTGCCTTTTAGGAGCTGCTTGACTCTAAAATACTCCTAAAGGCTGCACGGACTGCCTCTATGTACACATGCCCTTCAGCTGGATGATGTCCTGCCCGATACCTACTGGTGACGCCCCTATTATGGTGTACCCCATAGTGCCCAAATATAAACATAACAAAAGGGCCTGATTATCGCCTAACAGGGTCCCAATACCATGGCCTGTGGACGCAAGCTATGGGTGCCCAGACCAAGCGGGCCACTGTCGCCCCTTCCATATTCATGTCATGCACCCCTAAAACTAGTCCTTGGAATATCGGAGTATTGGGGGGCACTGGTTGTTTACCGTTGTCAAGAATGCGTTTACCCATAGCTATGTGTGTCACTTAGACATCATTTAGTATTGCTGTCATTGCATTCAAGAGCTTAAGGACAGGGGGGAAAGAAAGAGAAAATAGTTATGTATCTCCATGGTTACAGACTACGACTACTGTGTAGTATGATTGTAGGGTCACGTGTTACTTTGTCGGCCCACTCTTTTTGTTACCGTGCAGACTGCAGAGGAGCTGTCTACTCAGAACGGCAGGAGATTTTTAATAAAAGCTGTAAACAGTAATACTTCACTTTTTATTGTACATGTATAGGAGCAGTAAAAATTGGTTGCAGGGTTTACATACCCTTCCAGAGTTTAATCAAATACGGTATATAATTCCTCAGGATTTAGATTTTTTTCCTGTTTGCAGATATCTTGGATAAATTACCAATACAGGAGACGAGTCCAGATCCATTGGATATTATCTATGACAACTGTCCGGTAGAAGGTGAGCCCCGAAAATGCATTAACAGTATATTCAACATTATTTGAAGAACTATCTATGATGAAAAAGTGTATTATTATTTTATTTTTCATTTTTATATTTTTTTACATTTTAGATGAACCCAAACAGTTTACTATGTTTGTCAAATACATGGGTGATCGGACCAGTGTCATAAAAGGTAAGAAAATATATTGTTTGTTAGATTGAGTTATGTACCCTGAATGGAGGAGCCAAATCGATTACCTGCATCTTAAATGTTTATTGTAACATATCCTGTTCATTTGCACTGTTATTGCACAGTTTTTACACTGCACTGTGGAAAGGGTTAACACACAGCCAGCTAATACTGAGAGACTTTGGGACTTTCCAGCCTGTACACTGAGAAGCTAGTAGTTTTCCTTTGCTGACATAAGGGACTATGCAGAGCCTGCAGACTGGTTATGCAGAGTGTTTTGAAGGTAAAAGAAAAAGAGGCAGTGAACTTTTGACCATCTGGTATAGCTCTGTCTAGACTCTTGTCATATCTCCCGACTTTAAAAAATAGTAAAGAGGGACAATATGTGTCGTGCACGTAGCGTGCCACAGCAATTTTTTCATACTAGGCCACGTCTCTAATTCTTCCCAAAGCATAACTATACACACCCAGTCTCCATAATGCTCACAGATAGTAATTCCCCCTTTGTTCCAGCACATAGTAGTAATGCCCACACTGCGCCTCTTCACAGTAATCATGCCCACTTTGTGCTCCTTCACATAAGTTATCCCACATCGTGCCCCCTTCACAGGTGCAATGTCCAGATATGCAGTAGTTATGCTCAGATATGTGCCCCCTCCCAATAGTTATGCACAGATGTGTGCCCCCATACAGTAGTTATGCCAAGATATGTGCTCCCTTCACAGTTGATATGCCAAGATGTGCCCCTCAGAGTAGTTATGCCCAGATATGTTCCCCATTCACAGCGGATGTGCCAAGATGTACCCCCTCAGAGTAGTTATGCCAAGATATGTGCCCTTTTCACATGAAGTAAAAAAAAATAAGAGTAAATACTCACCTATTTAACCTGATGATCACAGCCCGGCAGTCGGCGCTCCCCAGCAGCAGCAGCAGGATATTATCACACATTGTGCTACTGTGTAGGAGCAGAGGCTGATTCCCGGCCTGCCCTGCTCTTCCTACACAGTCCAGCAGCGCGATGTATGACCGCATTGTGCTGGTGCTGGGGAGCGCTGGCCGCTGAGAGGAATGGTGAAGCGGGGAGTGGACAGCTCCGTGCTTCGCCATTACAATCAGCTTTGAGCAGGACCTACCTCAGCCGCTCAGGGACCTCCAGATGGTTGGGAGGTATGCTGTTCTTTATGTCTGGAAACTGCTTAGTAATTCCCATTGACTTGTATTGAGACCTAATACAAGTCTATGGCAGCCATGAACTGCAACATTGTTTCTGTTAGGCTGTGCTTCTCCAACTTCTCCCTCCCACTAGAATGTTCTGAATCAGAAACTGTATAAAAGTAAAGCAGTCAGAACCGCTAAGTGTCTGCAGATAAGGAATAATGTTTAGTAGCAGAGACTTTACCAAACTTTACAAGAGACCAGAAGAAGACACAGAGATGGATATACCCTGCCACAGACCCTGGATCCAGGGCTGGGACAAGGCCATTTGGTGCCCAGGGCGAAGATGGCAAACTGCGCCCCCCCCCCCCCCCCCCCCGTTTTTAAGAAAGAATCAATGTTGTTCCAAAACAAGAATATACTTAAAGCAATAGAACAAAGGACTGTGGGACTTTGAAAGTCACAGACACTATAAAGTTCCCCCCCATCATCATGTGCCAGTATAAAGTCCCCCCCATCATCATGTGCCAGTTTTGTAATAAGCCCCCCCAATGTGCCAGTCACACTATTGTAAAAAAAAACAAAAAAAAAACACTTATACTTACCTAAGTGTCAGCGATGCGATGCAGCCTCTTCCTGTGTCCCACGCTGTAATGTAAGGCTCAGGCGGCACGATGACGTCATTGCGCCGGCCTCTGATAGGCTGCCGGCCTAGTGCCTGCAGCCAGGGGCGTACATAAAAATCACTGGGCCCCATAGCAGGAATCTAAATTGGGCCCCCATTCCCCTTTTATAGCCCCTCCCTTTGTTCCATGAACTATTCTTGCTGCTGCGTTTTATAATTTATGCCATCAGGGCCGGAATGGGATTACAAAACAGCCCTGGCACACAAAAGAGGTATAATAGATGCAGATGTATATTATATACAGCAGTGTACAGTTATGTGAGGTACGCGGTATAATAGATGCAGTGTGTACAGGTATATAGTATATTCCCTAGTGTTCTGATATGTGAGGTACAGGGTATAATAGATGCAGTGTGTACAGGTATATAGTATATACAGCAGTGTACTGATATGTGAGGTACGGGGTATAATATATGCAGTGTATACAGTATATACAGTAGTGTAATATGTGAGGTACGAGGTATAATAGATGCAGTGTGTACAGGTATATAGTAAATACAGCAGTGTATTGACACCTCGTACCTCACATATCAGTACACTGCTGTATATACTATATATCTGTACACACTGCATCTATTATACCTCGTACCTCACATATATAGTATATACAGAAGTGTACTGATATCTGTACACACAGCATCTATTATACCTCATACCTCACATATCAGTGCACTGCGGTATATACTATATATCTGTACATATTGCATGTATAATACTGTGTAATATATGCAGTGTGTGTGCATGTGTGTGTATATATATATATATATATATACAGAGCAGTGTATTGATGTGACACATAGAAGGTATAATACTGTAGATGCAGTGTTTATAGAAATATGTGGTCAGTTATGCATTATAGTCACTGTGAGGTACATGAGGTAGTGGTAACTGTCTGAAGTAGTATACATGAGTGAGCAATGAGTAAAAACAGGGCATGGAGGGGGGGGGGGGTAAATGATGAAAAGTGGAGGACCTCCTCTTACCTCTCCATTCCAGTCTGTATGGATCAATACAGAGCTGCTTGTGAACTTTTAATACTTGCTGTTAGGGGTTGAAGGACCTGTGATGATGTCATCACAGGTCCTGGCAGATGTACCTTTGAAACCTAGGAACTACACCATTTTTGGTGCAGTTCCTTTGCTAGAATCTGCAGGACCTGTGATGTTGAAGATGATGTCATCACAGGTCCTGGCAGATGCACTGTTCTAACCTGGGAACTACACTTTACACTGTGCAGTTCCCTTACAGGACCTGTGATGACATCATCAAAGGTCCTTTAGCTTTAGAAAGGTAAACAGGAGTAATTAGGGGGCGGGGCCTCTCCTCCACTTCGGTGCCTGCCTGCAGCCTATCAGAGGAAAGGGAAGGGACACGCCTCTCCCTCCCCTGCACCTCCGCTGGCACAGACAGTTTACAATGGAGATGAGCGCAATGGAAGCGCTCATCTCCCTGTGCCCGGCGGCGGCTGCTCACTTGGGGGGGGGGTCATTTTAGTTGGGGGGGCACATGGGGGGGCACAGCATGATGTAGGGGGGGCCGTGGCTGGCACTTCACCTGCGCCCCCCTCCTGTCCGCAAATGGTAGCGCCCAGGGCACCCGCTCCTTCGGCCCCTGCCTTGTACCGGCCCTGCCTGGATCATCAGCCCCTTGAGAGAGAGAGGGACAGCTAGCTCAGACCTTTCCTCAGCACAGAACCTCCTTCTGTCTGGGAGAAGCCAGTCCTATGCCTTGCCTGTATTGTTTTGCACTTGAGTTCCTCCAGTAAAGGAGCACACGGGTTTACTGCAGATCCTGACTCTCTGGACTTATTTCCCATTGGGGTGCACCACACCTTACCATATCCTCCAGATAGCAGCAACACATGGTGACAGCTCTACGTTGTCTGGGGGACCCAGGATATTAGTGGAGCCACCTCAAACCGGGCCACTGCTCTATGACAACACATGACCAGGCATCTGCATTTCATACTCCCCCACCGGCTGCTGTTACAACATGACTCTAGTCCTCGGGGGAGGGCAGCAATGGAGATCTAAGATGTGATTGGTCATGTTAGTCTGTTTTTAAAACTATCCTAACTTAGGGCTATGAACACGTCTGCAACTCTATTATTAATGTTCTCGTTGCCTATAAAATAAAATATTAAGCAATTTTACATATAGTCGTGATCCAAAATCTAGGCAGAGCTATGTGTCCCCAAGGTTACAGACTACAAACAGATCCTCTGTAGTCTGATCCGGCAGTTGTGTCAAGTTCTCTTCTATTGTCTGTACATTATATAGAATCAAACTACACAGGGCCTTTTTATAGTCATCATATAGGAGTTTTTAAATCAAGACTGCAAACTTGCAACTTTTTTATTTTATATACAATGGGGCGAAAAATTGCTAATGTAAGGTGAAAAAAAATGAAACCTCAAGTATTATATTCCGTTCTTGGCAGGATGGAATACATTTTTATGCTTTTCTTTTCTATATATATATTTTTTTAATTTGCAGATAAGCCTCCAAAAACAGATGGACCCGAGAGACCCTCATTTTATAACAAATTTATGAAAGGTGAGAAAATAAACTGTTGTATATTATAAAGGGCCGACAGATTCCCCGTTCCCTTCGTTACCGCCTTCTAGGGCCAGTTTTAGACAAAATGTGTCTCTGGGCAAAATTAGGTCAGATGCCGCATGCTACCCCCCGACTTCCCCCACCTCTGGAAGATGGAACAGGAAAAATATATCTGTTAGGCCTCATGCACAAGGTCATTGTTTTGGACCGCATCCGAGCCGCAGTTTTGGCGGCTCGGATGCGGACCCATTCACTTCAATGGGGCCGCAAAAGATGCGGACAGCATTTCCGTGTGCTGTCCGCATCCGTTGTTCCGTTCCGTAGCCCCGCAAAAAAAATATAACATGTTCTATTCTTGTCCGTTTTGCGGACAAGAATAGGCATTTCTTCAATGGGCCGCCTGTTCCGTTCAGCAAATTGCGGAAGGCACACGGGCGGCTTCCGTGTTTTGCGGATCCGCAATTTGCGGACCGCAAAAAATGGAACGGTCGTGTGCATGAGGCCTTAAAGTCATAGTCCGGAAGAGGGCGGGAGCAGCGAGCGGCATCCTACTCATCTCGCTCAACCTTATTCAGTGACATCACCTGCCCTCCCCTGGTAACCCCACCCCTAATTATTCTGAGGCACCTCCTAATAATACCGCCCCCCAGTTGCATTTTTTTTACCAGTCTGCAGCTTACCCTGTTTGGCCACTAGATGTGAGGACATGTTAAAGCTGCAGGATTTCATAATGTGATTGAAAGTTAGGTCTAGCTCACACTTCAGTGTTTGGTCAGTGTTTTCCGTCGGTGATTGTGAGCCAAGACCAGGTTGGGGTCAAAAACACAGAACAGGAGCAAATCTTTCCATTATTCCTCATCTCTGTACCACTCCTGGTTTTGTCACTGATGAAAATATCTGACCAAAACAATGTAGCATGAACTAGACCTTGAGACATGGGACCATGATGCAGCTTCAGGACCCCAGTGCAAAATCTGCATCCGTGTGGCTTTTGGGCCCCCTCAAAAACCAGAGCTGGGGGGTTTCTGCTGCATCTGCACCTCCGATAGCAAATAGGAGAAAATATGTCCCACCTGTAGGATTGCCACCTGACCAGTATTCTATCGACGAAACCAAGTATTTTGCTTAGCTTGCCGATACCGGTATTTTTTTTACCTGCTCTGCAATAATAATTGCCAGTACCGTTATTTTTTTACCTGCATTAACAATTGCCGGTAATTTTGTCAGACTTCAATGTTTCCTCCGTCAGCCACATCTAAGCCGCTGATTGAGGAAGTGGAAGGAACAGAGTGCAGCACGCACTGCATAGGAGGAGAAGCCATGTGTATTGAAGTGCCGGTATCTGTAGCTGCTTAGGCATTCCTGCTCTATGTCTATGTATGAAGTCAGTGCCTATGGACATGAAGGGGGTATCCCCCAAGCGCTGTCAGTATACTTGGCGACACTCTAGTGTATTTAAGTCTTATTTATCTAAAGAAAAAGCCCTAACCACTGAGCTATAGAGCTCACTACTGATAAATAAAAGATATTCTCTGGTCTTCTTTCAATAGTAGTTATTATGTATTCATATATAGCAGAAGCGTCAATTTATATTATTTTTGTAATTGCGAAAATAAATTTAATGCATAAAATAACTTACAAGTATCATAAAGCCATCCGCTATAGAAGGAGAACAATTAAAATAATGGAAGGGCTATCTGTGACGGATGCCGTGTGGGTGGAAAACTCAAAACCGAGCACAGGAGGGAAGGGGAAAGGAACGAGGCCTGGAAACTAGGGTAAAGGAGAAGGTCACCTCCTAGAAAAACCCTAATCCAAGTCCTGACTAACTATCAGTATGAACTGACCCCGATGGTAGGAAAGTTCATACACAGGAACCTAGAGCCCTAACACATCCTGTAGGGCCCTGGTATAGTGGCAGGACTTGAGACAACGTATTCCTCCACCAGAAGGATGAACAGGATTCTCCCTCAGGCCTGGATACAACAGACAGGGGAATACAACAAACAAAATACAAATAGGAAAGACAACACTTAACTTCACGTGGAGCAAAGGCAGCGCCAGGAGCTTAACTGAGAACCAACAACCAGCTAGCCCAGAGTCCAGTAACTGAAGCTATAAACCGCACCCCTAGAAGGGGTAAGCAGTAATAAATAGGGGAAGTTAAATGACCAAACCAACAACACCTGCCAGAAGTGTGGTCATTACCAAAACAACACGGACACAAATGATCCACAAGGAACCATTCAGATTAACCCACGTGTTGCCAGTCTCTCTGATCTCCTGGCCCCTGTCACAGTAGTGTCCATGACACTATCTCCATTAAATTACAGAAATTAATGTCACCTTATGGACCATACTGAGAGTAGGGTCTATCTGTTTTGCTGTCCGCAAAATACACATATCTGCATTTTTTGTGGACCCATCGACTTCAATAGATCCATAGACCACGTTTTACGGGCCAGAATAGGACATGTTCTACAATTTGTGGAACAGACATATGGATGCAGACCACAAAATGGATACAGACGTGTGCATGAGGCCTTATAGTCAGTGCGGTCCATCAGGTCACATACATTTCCATTATTTGATAGAGACGGTCCATCCATTATATTGTTTTCCTTCTATAATGGACAGTTTTGTGTTTATTGTAATTCTATTGTGTCATTATATTTTTGCAGTTACTAAAAAATATATACCGTAAAATGATACTTCTGCTACCAATACAAAATACATGGGAAACTGCTACTGAGGTTTTTAGCCAAAAAATATCTTACATTTATTTTCATTGAGCATTATATCTCTGTCGTTAGAGTCTTTGCTGTCAATGCAGATGGTTGTGGGTTCAAAATGCAAAGACAATAAAAAAAATAAAAAAAGTCATAAAAAAAACCTTAAATACACAGGAGTATCCCAAACAGAGGAGTTAAACTCCAATATGATCAAATGAAAACCCCATTAACCTCTTAGTAACCATCCATACGCCTTTTTACGGCGGTCACTAAGGGTCCTTAGGCTGGGCCCCAAACCAGTCTTGAGTAATTTCCGGCAGGCTGCGCCTCTCTGTCCCCCATATGTGTGGTATTGCCGCGTCCGTAATGACCCGGACTACATAAATATCACATAAATTATCCCCTACGGTGAACGCCATAAAAAATAAATAAAAAAAAAGACAGAATTGCTGATTTATTCTTAATTGCCGCCGAAAAAACTTAATAACAAGCGATCAAAAAGCGCCATTTAATACCAATGGAAAATACAAGTCGTTCCACAAAAATCAAGCCCTAACACAACTCCATAGAAAGAAAAATAATAAAGTTATGGGTCTTGGGAAGTGGCATTGCAAAAACATTTTTTCCTAAAAAAAAAGGGGTTTGATTGCAAAAAAACTATATGTATTTGGTATCCCTGTAATCGTACTGACCCAGAGAATAAAGATATTATGTTATTTATACTGAAAAATGAACGTCGTAAAATTAATAACGTAAAAACGCAGTGGCAGTATTACTGTTTTTCCCATCTCCCTCCCAGAAAGATTTAATAAAAGTTAGGCTCTATTCACACGTCCGCAATGTGTTTTGCGGATACACGGAGACACGGATCCGCAAAACACGGAAAGCGGCAATGTGTGTTCCGCATTTTGCGGACCGCACATTGCCGACATAATAGAATATGCCTGTTCTTGTCCGCAATTGCGGACAAGAATAGGACATGTTCTATTTTTTTGCGGAAACGGAAGCACGGATGCGGAAGTGCGGATCCGCAAATGTGGATGCGGACAGCACATTCCGTCCCCATAGAGAATGAATGGGTCCGCATCCTTTCCGCAAAATTGCGGAAAGGATGCGGACACATTTTGCGGACGTGTGAATGGAGCCTTAATCAAAGTTATGTGTACCCCAAAATGGCGCAATTAAAAACTACAACTTGTCCGGCAAAAAACAAGCCCTTATAAAGCTATATAGACGGAAAAATAAAAAAGTTATAGCTCTTGTAACGCGACGATGAAAAAAGGAAGTAAAACGCTTGGTCAGTAAGGCCCAAGACGGGCTGGTCACCAAGGGGTTAAGCATTGGAAATGTGGCATTTGCCTTAAAGTCATGTTCCATAATTCTTGCTGACATTGAATAATGTATTTCTAATTTGTATTTACAGCTTCAAAGAGTATTTTTTGCTGTTATACCCGCAGCTCTGGTGAGTTCTTCCTTCCTTCATCCATACTCTATATCTTATAGATATATAACCCCTTCCAGAACTGCACTTCTATGACATTGTTCATATTCAATGACAGCAGGCAGAGATCTTTCAAACAAAATGTACAATAAGGTTGACTACGTCCTAGCACTTTGTGTCTCCAGCTCCTGTGCCCACCTACAGGTCTTGGGGTCATGTGTTGCTCTCTTCCACCTGCCGCCTCTTCTCCTGTCCGTGGGGAAGAGGAGACAGACAGGAGAGTAACCCAGGACAGCAGGATCAGACTACACAGGGTTTGTTTGTAGTCTGTAACCGTGGAAACACATAGCTCTGTGTAGGAGCTGTGAACACAATATATTAATTCATTTTTTCTTTGTAAAATCAAGACGATTTGCAAAGTTTTAAATGTAACCTAATGATATCACATAATATAATACACTGGGCGACCCCTTTACATGGCTTTCAGTGGAGCCCTCCTGAAGGTGGAGTTCTCCTTTATGTTAAACTCTTGTTTTTTTATGTTTACGGATAAAAAAGGGGAAAAAGATTCAGAATATTTTATTATAAAGAAGATTCCTGTTGGAGTCGGGGCGAATATTGACTTTCCTGGTGAGTCCGCTCATAGCAGTGCGATATAATTTAGGACCCTTTCAGCAGCTGCTTGACACCAGCACACTCCTCCCCTCCTGAAGACGCTCTCCTCTCCCTTGTTTGGTAGCGTTGATGCACCTGTGGAGAGCACTTCCCTGGGTCACTTCTCCCCAACCATTAAAACCGGAACAGGACCAGCCTAGAAATGGCCCGCTGTCTCCAGGGCCCCCAATAAATGGCCGCCTCTCTGTCCTTTGGTTGGATGTGCCTGTTCAGTATAATCCTGCAGAAGGTGGGGGCGAATATTAACTTTCCTGTTAAGTACGCCCATCGCAACGATACAATTTAAGTGCCTTTTAGGAGCTGCTTGACTCTAAAATACTCCTAAAGGCTGCACGGACTGCCTCTATGTACACATGCCCTTCAGCTGGATGATGTCCTGCCCGATACCTACTTGTGACGCCCCTATTATGGTGTACCCCATAGTGCCCAAATATAAACATAACAAAAGGGCCTGATTATCGCCTAACAGGGTCCCAATACCATGGCCTGTGGACGCAAGCTATGGGTGCCCAGACCAAGCGGGCCACTGTCGCCCCTTCCATATTCATGTCATGCACCCCTAAAACTAGTCCTTGGAATATCGGAGTATTGGGGGGCACTGGTTGTTTACCGTTGTCAAGAATGCGTTTACCCATAGCTATGTGTGTCACTTAGACATCATTTAGTATTGCTGTCATTGCATTCAAGAGCTTAAGGACAGGGGGGAAAGAAAGAGAAAATAGTTATGTATCTCCATGGTTACAGACTACGACTACTGTGTAGTATGATTGTAGGGTCACGCGTTACTTTGTCGGCCCACTCTTTTTGTTACCGTGCAGACTGCAGAGGAGCTGTCTACTCAGAACGGCAGGAGATTTTTAATAAAAGCTGTAAACAGTAATACTTCACTTTTTATTGTACATGTATAGGAGCAGTAAAAATTGGTTGCAGGGTTTACATACCCTTCCAGAATTGAATGTCTCTCTTTAAATAATCAAATACGGTATATAATTTCTCAGGATTTAGATTTTTTTCCTGTTTGCAGATATCTTGGATAAATTACCAATACAGGAGACGAGTCCAGATCCATTGGATATTATCTATGACAACTGTCCGGTAGAAGGTGAGCCCCGAAAATGCATTAACAGTATATTCAACATTATTTTAACTATTTATGATGAAAAAGTGTATTTTTTTTTTTCATTTTTATCTTTTTTTACATTTTAGATGAACCCAAACAGTTTACTATGTTTGTCAAATACATGGGTGATCGGACCAGTGTCATAAAAGGTAAGAAAATATATTGTTTGTTAGATTGAGTTATGTACCCTGAATGGAGGAGCCAAATTGATTACCTGCATCTTAAATGTTTATTGTAACATATCCTGTTCATTTGCACTGTTATTGCACTGTTTTTACACTGCACTGTGGAAAGGGTTAACACACAGCCAGCTAATACTGAGAGACTTTGGGATTTTCCAGCCTGTACACTGAGAAGCTAGTAGTTTTCCTTTGCTGACATAAGGGACTATGCAGAGCCTGCAGACTGGTTATGCAGAGTGTTTTGAAGGGAAAAAAAAGAGGCAGTGAACTTTTGACCATCTGGTATAGCTCTGTCTAGACTCTTGTCATATCTCCCGACTTTAAAAAATAGTAAAGAGGGACAATATGTGTCGTGCACGTAGCGTGCCACAGCAATTTTTTCATACTAGGCCACGTCTCTAATTCTTCCCAAAGCATAACTATACACACCCAGTCTCCATAATGCTCACAGATAGTAATTATTCCCCCTTTGTTCCAGCACATAGTAGTAATGCCCACACTGTGCCTCTTCACAGTAATCATGCCCACTTTGTGCTCCTTCACATAAGTTATCCTACATCGTGCCCCCTTCACAGGTGCAATGTCCAGATATGCCCCCTCACAGTAGTTATGCTCAGATATGTGCCCCCTCCCAATAGTTATGCACAGATGTGTGCCCCCATACAGTAGTTATGCCAAGATATGTGTCTCTTCACAGTAGATATGCCAATATGTGCCCCTCAGAGTAGTTATGCCAAGATATGTGCTCCCTTCACAGTTGATATGCCAAGATGTGCCCCTTAGAGTAGTTATGCCCAGATATGTTCCCCATTCACAGCGGATGTGCCAAGATGTACCCCCTCAGAGTAGTTATGCCAAGATATGTGCCCTTTTTACATAAAGTAAAAAAAACTAAGAGTAAATACTCACCTATTTAACCTGATGATCACAGCCCGGCAGTCGGCGCTCCCCAGCAGCAGCAGCAGGATATTATCACACATTGTGCTACTGTGTAGGAGGAGTAGAGGCTGATTCCCGGCCTGCCCTGCTCCTCCTACACAGTCCAGCAGCGCGATGTATGACCGCATTGTGCTGCTGCTGGGAAGCGCTGGCCGCTGAGAGGAATGGTGAAGCTTGGAGTGGACAGCTCCGTGCTTCGCCATTACAATCAGCTTTGAGCAGGACCTACCTCAGCCGTTCAGGGACCTCCAGACAGTTGGGAGGTATGCTGCTCTTTATGTCTGGAAACTGCTTAGTAATTCCCATTGACTTGTATTGAGGCCCAATACAAGTCTATGGCAGCCATGAACTGCAACATTGTTTCTGTTAGGCTGTGCTTCTCCAACTTCTCCCTCCCACTAGAATGTTCTGAATCAGAAACTGTCTAAAAGTAAATCAGTCAGAACGCTAAGTGTCTGCAGATAATTGGGGTGCACAAATTGGGGTGCACCACACCTTACCATATCCTCCGGACAGCAGCAACACATGGTGACAGATCTACGTTGTCTGGGGGACCCAGGATATTAGTGGAGACACCTCAAACCGGGCCACTGGTCTATGACAACACATGACCAGGCATCTGCATTTCATACTCCCCCACCGGCTGCTGTTACAACATGACTCTAGTCCTCGGGGGAGGGCAGCAATGGAGATCTAAGATGTGATTGGTCATGTTAGTCTGTTTTTAAAACTATCCTAACTTAGGGCTATGAACACTTCTGCAACTCTATTATTAATGTTCTCGTTGCCTATAAAATATTAAGCAATTTTACATATAGTCGTGATTCAAAATCTAGGCAGAGCTATGTGTCCCCAAGGTTACAGACTACAAACAGATCCTCTGTAGTCTGATCCGGCAGTTGTGTCGAGTTCTCTTCTATTGTCTGTACATTATATAGACTCAAACTACACACGGCCTCTTTATAGTCATCATATAGGAGTTTTTTTTAAATCAAGACTGCAAACTTGCAACTTTTTTATTGGAAAAATTGCCAATGTAAGGTGAAAAAAAAATGAAACCTAAAGTATTACCGTATATTCCGTTCTTGGCAGGATGGAATACATTTTTATGCTTTTCTTTTCTATATATTTTTTTTTTATTTGCAGATGAGCCTCCAAAAACAGATGGACCCGAGAGACCCTCATTTTATAAGAACAAATTTATGAAAGGTGAGAAAATAAACTGTTGTATATTATAAAGGGCCGACAGTTTCCCTGTTCCCTTCGCTACCGCCTTCTAGGGCCAGTTTTAGACAAAATGTGTCTCTGGGCAAAATTAAGTAAGATGCTGCATGCTACCCCCCGACTTCCCCCACCTCTGGAAGATGGGACAAGAAAAATATATCTGTTAGGCCTCATGCACAAGGCCATTGTTTTGGTCCGCATCCGAGTCGCAGTTTTGGCGGTTCGGATGCGGACCCATTCACTTCAATGGGGCTGCAAAAGATGCAGACAGCACTCCGTGAGCTGTCCGCATCCGTTGCTCTGTTCCGAGGCCCCGCTAAAAAAATATAACATGTCCTATTCTTCTCCGTTTTGCAGACAAGAATAGGCATTTCTACAATGGTTCGCCTGTTCCGCTCCGCAAATTGCGGAAGGCACACGGGCGGCTTCCGTGTTTTGTGGATCTGCAATTTGCGGACCACAAAAAACGGAACGGTCGTGTGCATGAGGCCTTAGTCATAGTCTGGAAGAGGGCGGGAGCAGCCAGCGGCATCCTACTCATCTCATTTTTTTTTAAAAAGGCGTTAAACTCAAATATGATCAAATAACACTCCCACTAACCCCTTCGTGACCACCCATACGCCTTTTTACGGCAGTCACTAAGGGGCCTTAGGCTGGGCCGCGGCCCTGCTCTAACAGCCCGGACTGGCAGGAGTGCCGATCCAGGATGTTTAACACTTTATATGCCGCAGGCAATGGCGCCCGCTGCATGTAAAGTGCTGACAGAGGGAGCGAACTCTCCCATTGGCACCCAGCAAATACAATCGCGGGGTGCCGATGTGTGTGAAGTCTGGCTGGGGTCTCGTGTAGGCCCCAAACCAGCCTTGAGTAATTTCCAGCAGGCTGCGCCTCTCTGCTGGTCAATATCAAATTAGGACTGACAATAAAAATGCAATGCACTTTTCAATGAAAAAAATATATAATCTCCCCCATATGTTTGGTATTGCCACGTCCGTAATGACCAGGACTACATAAATATCACATAAATTATCCCCTACAGTAAACACCATAAAAAAAAAAGACAAAATTGCTAATTTATTCTTAGTTGCCGCCGAAAAAACTTAATAACAAGCGATCAAAAAGCGCCATTTACTCAAAAACAATACCAATGAAAAATACAAGTCGTTCCACAAAAATTAAAGAGGAGCTTTCACTAGAATAAAAAATCTATACTAAGCATACAGACATGGAGGGCGGCGCCCAGGGATCTCCCTGCACTTACTATTATCGCTGGGCGCCGCTCCGTTCTCCCGGTATAGGCTCCGGTATCTTCATATGTTCGGCTCAACTGGGTGGAGCCTGCCGGCGTCTCCTTCTCCCAGGCTGTAGTGCTGGCCAATCGCAGCGCTCAGCTCATAGCCTGAGAGGTTTTTTTTTTCTCTCAGGCTATGAGCTGAGCGCTGCGATTGGCCAGCACTACAGCCTGGGAGAAGGAGACGCCGGCAGGCTCTACCCAGTTGAGCCGAACATATGAAGATACCAGAGCCTATACCGGGAGAACGGAGCGGCGCCCTCACACAACTCCATAGAAAGAAAAATAATAAACTTATGGGTCTTGGGAAGTGGCATTGCAAAAACATTTTTTATTTAAAAAAAAGGGGTTTTATTGCAAAAAAAGTAGTAAAACGTAAAAAAACTATATGTATTTGGTATCACTGCAATCGTACTGACCCAGAGAATAAAGATATTATATTATTTATACTGAAAAATGAACGCCGTAAAATTTATAACGTAAAAACGCAGAGGCAGTATTATTGTTTTTCCCATCTCCCTCCCAGAAAGATTTGATAAAAAATCTGAAAGTTATGTGTACCCCAAAATGGCGCCATTAAAAACCACAACTTGTCCGGCAAAAAACAAGCCCTTATAAAGCTATATAGACGGAAAAATAAAAAAGTTATAGCTCTTGTAACGCGACGATGAAAAAAGGAAGTAAAACGCTTGGTCAGTAAGGCTCAAGACGGGCTGGTCACCAAGGGGTTAAGCATTGGAAATGTGGCATTTGCCTTAAAGTCATGTTCCATAATTCTTGCTGACATTGAATAATGTATTTCTAATTTGTATTTACAGCTTCAAAGAGTATTTTTTGCTGTTATACCCGCAGCTCTGGTGAGTTCTTCCTTCATCCATACTCTATATCTTATAGATATATAACCCCTTCCAGAACTGTACTTCTATGACATTGTTCATATTCAATGACAGCAGGCAGAGATCTTTCAAACAAAATGTATAATAAGGTTGACTACGTCCTAGCACTTTGTGTCTCCAGCTCCTGTGCCCACCTACAGGTCTTGTGGTCATGTTTTGCTCTCTTCCACCTGCCGCCTCTTCTCCTGTCCGTGGGGAAGAGGAGACAGACAGGAGAGTAACCCAGGACAGCAGGATCAGACTACACAGGGTTTGTTTGTAGTCTGTAACCGTGGAAACACATAGCTCTGTGTAGGAGCTGTGAACACAATATATTAATTCATTTTTTCTTTGTAAAATCAAGACGATTTGCAAAGTTTTAATTGTAACCTAATGATATCACATAATATAATACACTGGGCGACCCCTTTACATGGCTTTCAGTGGAGCCCTCCTGAAGGTGGAGTTCTCCGTTTATTCAGATGTTAAACTCTTGTTTTTTTATGTTTACGGATAAAAAAGGGGAAAAAGATTCAGAATATTTGATTATAAAGATTCCTGTTGGAGTCGGGGCGAATATTGACTTTCCTGGTGAGTCCGCTCATAGCAGTGCGATATAATTTAGGACCCTTTCAGCAGCTGCTTGACACCAGCACACTCCTCCCCTCCTGAAGACGCTCTCCTCTCCCTTGTTTGGTAGCGTTGATGCACCTGTGGAGAGCACTTCCCTGGGTCACTTCTCCCCAACCATTAAAACCGGAACAGGACCAGCCTAGAAATGGCCCGCTGTCTCCAGGGCCCCCCAATAAATGGCCGCCTCTCTGTCCTTTGGTTGGATGTGCCCGTTCAGTATAATCCTGCAGAAGGTGGGGGCGAATATTAACTTTCCTGTTAAGCATGCCCATCGCAACGATACAATTTAAGTGCCTTTTAGGAGCTGCTTGACTCTAAAATACTCCTAAAGGCTGCACGGACTGCCTCTATGTACACATGCCCTTCAGCTGGATGATGTCCTGACCGATACCTACTGGTGACGCCCCTATTATGGTGTACCCCATAGTGCCCAAATATAAACATAACCTGATTATCGCCTAACAGGGCCCCAATACCATGGCCTGTGGACGCAAGCTATGGGTGCCCAGACCAAGCGGGCCACTGTCGCCCCTTCCATATTCATGTCATGCACCCCTAAAAACTAGTCCTTGGAATATCGGAGTATTGGGGGCACTGGTTGTTTACCGTTGTCAAGAATGCGTTTACCCATAGCTATGTGTGTCACTTAGACATCAATTAGTATTGCTGTCATTGCATTCAAGAGCTTAAGGACAGGGGGGAAAGAAAGAGAAAATAGTTATGTATCTCCATGGTTACAGACTACGACTACTGTGTAGTATGATTGTAGGGTCACGCGTTACTTTGTCGGCCCACTCTTTTTGTTACCGTGCAGACTGCAGAGGAGCTGTCTACTCAGAACGGCAGGAGATTTTTAATAAAAGCTGTAAACAGTGATACTTCACTTTTTATTGTACATGTATAGGAGCAGTAAAAATTGGTTGCAGGGTTTACATACCCTTCCAGAATTGAATGTCTCTCTTTAAATAATCAAATACGGTTATATAATTTCTCAGGATTTAGATTTTTTTCCTGTTTGCAGATATCTTGGATAAATTACCAATACAGGAGACGAGTCCAGATCCATTGGATATTATCTATGACAACTGTCCGGTAGAAGGTGAGCCCCGAAAATGCATTAACAGTATATTCAACATTATTTTAACTATTTATGATGAAAAAGTGTATTATTATTTTTTTATTTCATTTTTATCTTTTTTTCCATTTTAGATGAACCCAAACAGTTTACTATGTTTGTCAAATACATGGGTGATCGGACCAGTGTCATAAAAGGTAAGAAAATATATTGTTTGTTAGATTGAGTTATGTACCCTGAATGGAGGAGCCAAATTGATTACCTGCATCTTAAATGTTTATTGTAACATATCCTGTTCATTTGCACTGTTATTGCACTGTTTTTTACACTGCACTGTGGAAAGGGTTAACACACAGCCAGCTAATACTGAGAGACTTTGGGACTTTCCAGCCTGTACACTGAGAAGCTAGTAGTTTTCCTTTGCTGACATAAGGGACTATGCAGAGCTTGCAGACTGGTTATGCAGAGTGTTTTGAAGGAAAAAAAAAGAGGCAGTGAACTTTTGACCATCTGGTATAGCTCTGTCTAGACTCTTGTCATATCTCCCGACTTTAAAAAATAGTAAAGAGGGACAATATGTGTCGTGCACGTAGCGTGCCACAGCAATTTTTCATACTAGGCCACGTCTCTAATTCTTCCCAAAGCATAACTATACACATCCAGTCTCCATAATGCTCACAGATAGTAATTATTCCCCCTTTGTTCAGCACATAGTAGGAATGCCCACACTGTTGCCTCTTCACAGTAATCATGCCCACTTTGTGCTCCTTCACATAAGTTATCCCACATCGTGCCCCCTCACAGGTGCAATGTCCAGATATGCCCCCTCACAGTAGTTATGCTCAGATATGTGCCCCCCCCAATAGTTATGCACAGATGTGTGCCCCCATACAGTAGTTATGCCAAGATATGTGTCTCTTCACAGTAGATATGCCAATATGTGCCCCTCAGAGTAGTTATAGAAACATAGAAACATAGAATGTGTCGGCAGATAAGAACCATTTGCCCAATATACTGAATACTATGGATAGCCCCCGGCCCTATCTTATATGAAGGATGGCCTTATGCCTATCCCATGCATGCTTAAACCCCTTCACTGTATTTGCAGCTACCACTTCTGCAGGAAGGCTATTCCATGCATCCACTACTCTCTCAGTAAAGTAATACTTCCTTATATTACTTTTAAACCTTTGCCCCTCTAATTTAAAACTGTGTCCTCTTGTGGTAGTTTTTCTTCTTTTAAATATGCTCTCCTCCTTTACCGAGTGATTCCCTTTATGCTATTTAAAAAGTTTCTATCATATCCCCTCTGTCTCTTCTTTCTTCCAAGCAATATACATATTAAGGTCCTTTAACCTTTCCTGGTAAGTTTTATCCTGCAATCCATGTACTAGTTTAGTAGCTCTTCTCTGAACTCTCTCTAGAGTATCTATATCCTTCTGGAGATATGGCCTCCAGTACTGCGCACAATACTCCAAGTGAGGTCTCACCAGTGTTCTGTACAGCGGCATAAGCACTTCACTCTTTCTACTGCTTATACCTCTCCCTATACATCCAAGCATTCTGCTGGCATTTCGTGCTGCTCTATTACATTGTCTTCCCACCTTTAAGTCTTCTGAAATTATTACTCCTAAATCCTTTCCTCAGATACTGAGGTCAGGACTGTGTCAAATATTCTATATTCTGCCTTGGGTTTTTACGCCCCAGGTGCATTATCTTGCACTTATCCACATTAAATTTCAGTTTCCAGAGTTCTGACCATTCTTCTAGTTTTCCTAAATCCTTTTCCATTGGCGTTTCCCTCCAGGAACATCAACCCTGTTACATATCTTTGTGTCATCAGCAAAAAGACACACCTTCCCAGCGAGGCCTTTTGCAATATCACTTATGAAGATATTAAACAAAATCGGTCCCAGTACAGATCCCTGTGGAACCCCACTGGTAACATTACCTTGTTTTGAATGTTCTCCATTGACTACAACCCTCTGTTGTCTGTCACTCAGCCACTGCCTAATCCACTCAACAATATGGGAGTCCATGCTCAATGACTGCAGTTTATTGATAAGTCTTCTATGTTGGGACAGTGTCAAAAGCCTTACTAAAATCTAGATATGCGATGTCTACTGCACCTCCACCGTCTATTATTTTATTCACCCAGTCAAAAAAATCTATAAGATTTGTTTGACATGATCTCCCTGAAGTAAACCCATGTTGTTTTTCATCTTGCAATCCATGGGATTTTAGATGTTCCACAATCCTATCCTTTAATAGGGTTTCCATTAATTTGCCTACTATTGATGTCAGACTCACTGGTCTATAGTTGCTCGATTCCTCCCTACTACCTTTCTTGTGAATGGGCACGACATTTGCCAATTTCCAATCTTCCGGGACGACTCCTGTTACTAATGATTGGTTAAATAAATCTGTTAACGGTTTTGCCAGCTCACCACTAAGCTCTTTTAATAATTTTGGGTGTATCTCATCAGGCCCCTGTGACTTATTTGTCTTCACCTTAGACAGCAAACTTAGAACATCTTCCTCTGTAAAGATACATGCATCAAACGATTTAATAGTCATTCTTTCTAGTGGAGGTCCTTCTCCTTTTTCTTTTGTAAAAACTGAACAGAAGTATTCATTAAGGCAGTCGGCTAGCCCTTTATTCTCTTCTACATACCTTCCGTCCTTTGTTTTTAATTTAGTTATTCCTTGTTTTAATTTCCTTTTTTCATTTATATATCTGAAGAATGCCTTATCCCCTTTTTTCATAGACTGAGCTAGTTTTTCTTCTGCCTGCGCTTTAGAAGTTCTTATAACTTGCTTGGCCTCTCTCTGCCTAATCTTGTAGATTTCCTTATCTTCATTGCTCTGGGTTTTTTTATAATTACAAAATGCTAGCTTTTTATTTTTAATGATTTGGGCCACTTCTGCTGAGTACCACATTGGTCTCCTCCTTTTTTTGCTTTTACTGACGAGTCTAATGCAATTTTCTGTTGCCTTCAATAATGCACCTTTTAAGTAGTCCCATTTCTCCTGGACTCCATGTAATCCGTTCCAGTCTGATAAGGACTCATTTATGACTAATTTCATTTTTGAAAAGTCTGTTTTTCTAAAATCTAAAACTTTTGTTTTTGTGTGGTGGGACTCTTTCACAGTTCTTATATTAAACCACACTGACTGGTGATCACTAGATCCCAAGGTTTCGCCTACAATGACATCATATACCGAATCCCCGTTTGTGAATACCAAATCCAAAATGGCCTCCCTCCGGGTTGGCTCCTCAACCACTTGTTGTAGAGATAACCCCAGTAGGGAATTTAGAATATCTGTACTCCTGGTAGAACTTGCTATTTTGGTTTTCCAGTTTATATCTGGAAGATTGAAATCTCCCATAATGATAACTTCTCCTTTCATTGTCATTTTAGCTATTTCTTCAACTAGTAGATCATCTAGTTCTTTAACTTGACCAGGTGGTCTATATATCACACCTACACGAGTTACTGCATGGTTAGCAAACTGCAACGTAACCCAAACTGACTCTATGTTGGCCTCACCAAGTTATGCCAAGATATGTGCTCCCTTCACAGTTGATATGCCAAGATGTGCCCCTTAGAGTAGTTATGCCCAGATATGTTCCCCATTCACAGCGGATGTGCCAAGATGTACCCCCTCAGAGTAGTTATGCCAAGATATGTGCCCTTTTTACATAAAGTAAAAAAAACTAAGAGTAAATACTCACCTATTTAACCTGATGATCACAGCCCGGCAGTCGGCGCTCCCCAGCAGCAGCAGCAGGATATTATCACACATTGTGCTACTGTGTAGGAGGAGTAGAGGCTGATTCCCGGCCTGCCCTGCTCTTCCTACACAGTCCAGCAGCGCGATGTATGACCGCATTGTGCTGCTGCTGGGGAGCGCTGGCCGCTGAGAGGAATGGTGAAGCGGGGAGTGGACAGCTCCGTGCTTCGCCATTACAATCAGCTTTGAGCAGGACCTACCTCAGCCGTTCAGGGACCTCCAGACAGTTGGGAGGTATGCTGCTCTTTATGTCTGGAAACTGCTTAGTAATTCCCATTGACTTGTATTGAGGCCCAATACAAGTCTATGGCAGCCATGAACTGCAACATTGTTTCTGTTAGGCTATGCTTCTCCAACTTCTCCCTCCCACTAGAATGTTCTGAATCAGAAACTGTATAAAAGTAAAGCAGTCAGAACCGCTAAGTGTCTGCAGATAAGGAATAATGTTTAGTAGCAGAGACTTTACCAAACTTTACAAGAGACCAGAAGAAGACACAGAGATGGATATACCTGCCACAGACCTGGATCATCAGCCCCTTGAGAGAGAGAGGGACAGCTAGCTCAGACCTTTCCTCAGCACAGAACCTTCTTCTGTCTGGGAGAAGCCAGTCCTATGCCTTGCCTGTATTGTTTCGCACTTGAGTTCCTCCAGTAAAGGAGCACACGGGTTTACTGCAGATCCTGACTCTCTGGACTTATTTCCCATTGGGGTGCACCACACCTTACCATATCCTCCAGATAGCAGCAACACATGGTGACAGCTCTACGTTGTCTGGGGGACCCAGGATATTAGTGGAGACACCTCAAACCGGGCCACTGGTCTATGACAACACATGACCAGGCATCTGCATTTCATACTCCCCCACCGGCTGCTGTTACAACATGACTCTAGTCCTCGGGGGAGGGCAGCAATGGAGATCTAAGATGTGATTGGTCATGTTAGTCTGTTTTTAAAACTATCCTAACTTAGGGCTATGAACACTTCTGCAACTCTATTATTAATGTTCTCGTTGCCTATAAAATAAAATATTAAGCAATTTTACATATAGTCGTGATCCAAAATCTAGGCAGAGCTATGTGTCCCCAAGGTTACAGACTACAAACAGATCCTCTGTAGTCTGATCCGGCAGTTGTGTCGAGTTCTCTTCTATTGTCTGTACATTATATAGAATCAAACTACACAGGGCCTTTTTATAGTCATCATATAGGAGTTTTTTTTAAATCAAGACTGCAAACTTGCAACTTTTTTATTTTATATACAATGGGGCGAAAAATTGCTAATGTAAGGTGAAAAAAAATGAAACCTCAAGTATTATATTCCGTTCTTGGCAGGATGGAATACATTTTTATGCTTTTCTTTTCTATATATATATTTTTTTTAATTTGCAGATGAGCCTCCAAAAACAGATGGACCCGAGAGACCCTCATTTTATAACAAATTTATGAAAGGTGAGAAAATAAACTGTTGTATATTATAAAGGGCCGACAGATTCCCCGTTCCCTTCGTTACCGCCTTCTAGGGCCAGTTTTAGACAAAATGTGTCTCTGGGCAAAATTAGGTCAGATGCCGCATGCTACCCCCCGACTTCCCCCACCTCTGGAAGATGGAACAGGAAAAATATATCTGTTAGGCCTCATGCACAAGGTCATTGTTTTGGACCGCATCCGAGCCGCAGTTTTGGCGGCTCGGATGCGGACCCATTCACTTCAATGGGGCCGCAAAAGATGCGGACAGCACTTCCGTATGCTGTCCGCATCCGTTGTTCCGTTCCGTAGCCCCGCAAAAAAAATATAACATGTCCTATTCTTGTCCGTTTTGCGGACAAGAATAGGCATTTCTTCAATGGGCCGCCTGTTCCGTTCCGCAAATTGCGGAAGGCACACGGGCGGCTTCCGTGTTTTGCGGATCCGAAATTTGCGGACCGCAAAAAATGGAACGGTCGTGTGCATGAGGCCTTAAAGTCATAGTCCAGAAGAGGGCGGGAGCAGCGAGCGGCATCCTACTCATCTCGCTCAACCTTATTCAGTGACATCACCTGCCCTCCCCTGGTAACCCCACCCCTAATTATTCTGAGGCACCTCCTAATAATACCGCCCCCCAGTTGCATTTTTTTTTACCAGTCTGCAGCTTATTTGGCCACTAGATGTGAGGACATGTTAAAGCTGCAGGATTTCATAATGTGATTGAAAGTTAGGTCTAGCTCACACTTCAGTGTTTGGTCAGTGTTTTCCGTCGGTGATTGTGAGCCAAGACCAGGTTGGGGTCAAAAACACAGAACAGGAGCAATCTTTCCATTATCCTCATCTCTGTGCCACTCCTGGTTTTGTCACTGATGAAAATTTCTGACCAAAACAATGTAGCATGAACTAGACCTTGAGACATGGGACATGATGCAGCTTCAGGACCCCAGTGCAAAATCTGCATCCGTGTGGCTTTTGGGCCCCTCAGAAACCAGAGCTGGGGGGTTTCTGGCAGCATCTGCACCTCCGATAGCAAATAGGAGAAAATATGTCCCACCTGTAGGATTGCCACCTGACCAGTATTCTATCGACCAAGCCAAGTATTTTGCTTAGCTTGCCGATGCCGGTATTTGTTTTACCTGCTCTGCAATAATATTGCCCAGTACCGTTATTTTTTTACCTGCAATAACAATTGCCGGTAATTTTGTCAGACTTCATGCTTCCGCCGTCAGCCACATCTAAGCCGCTGATTGAGGTAGTGGAAGGAACAGAGTGCGGCACGCACTGCATAGGAGGAGAAGCCATGTGTATTGAAGTGTCGGTATCTGCAGCTGCTTAGGCATTCCTGCTCTATGTCTATGTATGAAGTCAGTGCCTATGGACATGAAGGGGGCATCCCCCAAGCGCTGTCAGTATACTTGGCGACACTCTAGTGTATTTAAGTCTTATTTATCTAAAGAAAAAGCCTTAACCACCGAGCTATAGAGCTCACTACTGATAAATAAAAGATATTCTCTGGTCTTCTCTCAATAGTAGTTATTATGTATTCATATATAGCAGAAGCGTCAATTTATATTATTTTTGTAATTGCGAAAATAAATTTAATGCATAAAATAACTTACAACTATCATAAAGCCATCCGCTATAGAAGGAGAACAATTAAAATAATGGAAGGGCTATCTGTGACGGATGCCGTGTGGGTGGAAAACTCACACCGAGCACAGGAGGGAAGGGGGAAAGGAACGAGGCCTGGAAACTAGGGTAAAGGAGAAGGTCGCCTCCTAGAAAAACCCTAATCCAAGTCCTGACTAACTATCAGTATGAACTGACCCCGATGGTAGGAAAGTTCATACACAGGAACCTAGAGCCCTAACACATCCTGTAGGGCCCTGGTATAGTGGCAGGACTTGAGACAACGTATTCCTCCACCAGAAGGATGAACAGGATCTCCCTCAGGCCTGCATACAACAGACAGGGGAATACAACAAACAAAATACAAATAGGAAAGACAACACTTAACTTCACGTGGAGCAAAGGAAGCGCCAGGAGCTTACTGAGAACCAACAACCAGCTAGCCCAGAGTCCAGAAACTGAAGCTATAAACCGCACCCCTAGAAGGGGTAAGCAGTAATAAATAGGGAAGTTAAATGACCAAACCAACAACACTGCCAGAAAAGTGGTCAATACCAAACAACACGGACACAAATGATCCACAAGGAACCTTCAGATTAACCCACGTGTTGCCAGTCCTCTCTGATCTCCTGGCCCCTGTCACAGTAGTGTCCATGACACTATCTCCATCAAATGACAGAAATGAATGTCACCTGATGGACCGTACTGAGAGTAGGGTCTATCTGTTTTGCTGTCCGCAAAATACACATATCTGCATTTTTTGTGGACCCATCGACTTCAATAGATCCATAGACCACGTTTTACGGCCAGAATAGGACATGTTCTACAATTTGTGGAACAGACATATGGATGCAGACCACAAAATGGATACAGACGTGTGCACGAGGCCTTATAGTCAGTGCGGTCCATCAGGTCACATACATTTCCATTATTTGATAGAGACGGTCCATCCATTATATTGTTTTCCTTCGATAATGGACAGTTTTGTGTTTATTGTAATTCTATTGTTGTCATTATATTTTTCCAGTGTACTAAAAAATATATAAAATGATACTTCTGCTATATACCAATACAAAATACATGGGAAACTGCTACTGAGGTTTTTAGCAAAAAATATCTTACATTTATTTTCATTGAGCATCATATCTCTGTCGTTAGAGTCTTTGCTGTCAATGCAGATGGTTGTGGGGTTCAAAATGCAAAGACAATAAAAAAAATTTAAAAAGTCATAAAAAAAAACTTAAATACACAGGAGTATCCCAACAGAGAAAAATATAAATATATATATAAAAAAAAAAAGGGAGTTTAAACTCCAATATGATCAAATGAAAACCCATTAACCTCTTAGTAACCACCCAATACGCCTTTTTACGGCGGTCACTAAGGGTCCTTAGGCTGGGCCTAAGTAATTTCCAGCAGGCTGCGCCTCTCTGTCCCCCATATGTGTGGTATTGCCGCGTCCGTAATGACCCAGACTACATAAATATCACATAAATTATCCCCTACGGTGAACGCCATAAAAAATACATTAAAAAAAAGACAAAATTGCTGATTTATTCTTAATTGCCGCCGAAAAAACTTAATAACAAGCGATCAAAAAGCGCCATTTAATACCAATGAAAAATACAAGTCGTTCCACAAAAATCAAGCCCTCACACAACTCCATAGAAAGAAAAATAATAAAGTTATGGGTCTTTGGAAGTGGCATTGCAAAAACATTTTTTCTTTAAAAAAAAAGGGGTTTTATTGCAAAAAACTATATGTATTTGGTATCACTGTAATCGTACTGACCCAGAAAATAAAGATATTATGTATTTATACTGAAAAATGAACGTGGGTAAAATTAATAACGTAAAAACGCAGTGGCAGTATTACTGTTTTTTCCCATCTCCCTCCAGAAAGATTAATAAAAGTTAATCAGAAAGTTATGTGTACCCTCAAAATGGCGCATTAAAAACTACAACTTGTCCGGCAAAAAACAAGCCCTTATAAAAGCTATATAGACGGAAAAATAAAAAAGTTATAGCTCTTGTAACGCGACGATGAAAAAAGGAAGTAAAACGCTTGTCAGTAAGGCCCAAGACGGGCTGGTCACCAAGGGGTTAAGCCATTGGAAATGTGGCATTTGCTTAAAGTCATGTTCCATAATTCTTGCTGACATTGAATAATGTATTTCTAATTAGAATTTACAGCTTTAAAGAGTATTTTTTGCTGTTATACCCGCAGCTCTGGTGAGTTCTTCTTCATCCATACTCTATATCTTATAGATATATAACCCCTTCCAGAACTGCACTCTATGACATTGTTCATATTCAATGACAGCAGGAGAGAGATCTTTCAAACAAAAATGTATAATAAGGTTGACTACGTCCTAGCACTTTGTGTCTCCAGCTCCTGTGCCCACCTACAGGTCTTGTGGTCATGTGTTTGCTCTCTCCCACCTGCCGCCTCTTCTCCTGTCCGTGGGGAAGAGGAGACAGACAGGAGAGTAACCCAGGACAGCAGGATCAGACTACACAGGGTTTGTTTGTAGTCTGTAACCGTGGAAACACATTGCTCTGCGTAGGAGCTGTAAATACAATATATTAATTCATTTTTTCTTTGTAAAAATCAAGACGATTGCAAAGTTTTAAATGTACCTAATTGCAAGCGTACTCAAGTTGTGTGTTACAGGTGTTTCTGGGTGATGTAGTGCAATTTACACTAACCTGGTACAGCTGACTCTCTGAAAGGGCAGGTATAGGTAGAAATAGTTCGTGACGCCAGTGCAAGTAAAACGGTGGCACGCCGTTTGCGGATGCAGGAATAAATTGAGGAAACGTAGGATTAAAACAGAACTCCAACTTTAGTAGGTTTTCCAAGCAGAGACAATAAAGGAAATGCAGTTCCTCAGCATACAGTCGATTTTGCAATTCGGTCGATGCAGGCAATTCAGTACAGCAGGGTAATTACAGAGTGTTAAACACAGGACTTGCAGCACAGGAGCTTGCACTCTAATTCTGTCTGATCCTGGAATGTAGCAACTCTTCACCAAGCCCATTAACCTAAGTCTGGCTTATATCCTTGATTATGGCTTAAATAAGTACCTCCTCTGTCTCTCTCAGTACCTCTGCTTTCCTGATCTTTGCCTCTGTTTCTCTTAGCTTCTGGAAGGTTCCTCAGGCTCTTGGTCTATCGTATTCTGCTTCTGCACATGGGAATTCAGGAGGGAATCTTCTCCTGGACAGCAGGCTTCAGGCCTGGACTTGTCTCAGACATAGTCCTAATCTCCAACTGTAGATTACAGACACTAGACTCCGTCTGACTTCTACTTCCCTGTCTGGGCCTTATATAAACTAGTGCTCCCTAGCTCCCTCTATGGACTAGAAGTAGGAATGACACCCCTAGCAGGCCTGTACATGCAAGTTTCAGTAACAGGGAAATACACACATTACATTACATTCTATAAAACTGACATATAGCAACTTCCCATAATTAAGGAGGGACGACAGCACACCAAGTGACCTTTGGTAGTGACGGGTATTACAGTTCCCGTACACTACATACCCCACTGCTTTAAGCTGAGTACGACCTCGTACTCCATCATGGGTCTCCCAACTGGAATCTCTACCTGAAATAGAAAATAGAACATGCAGGCATACATACATGTAATTCATCTGCATTTACATCAGGTCCAATTGGCAAAGGTGCAGGGTAGTGACAAGGGGCGTCGTTCTCTTCTCTCAGGATAGTGAATGGAACGGGGCGCTGACCTGGCACAGCGTAACATTAAGAACCAGGATAGTCCATGACAATAAATAAGTCCATGATAGAACAGTATAATAACAGTATAAAAGTTCTTGGAGGCTCAAATAACAAACATGAGTCCGTACCCAGGTATTTCTTATTAAATCACAGAGGCTCTCATGCGGTGGAGTCCA
The DNA here is from genome assembly GCF_905171765.1 of Bufo bufo. Classification (NCBI taxonomy): domain Eukaryota; kingdom Metazoa; phylum Chordata; class Amphibia; order Anura; family Bufonidae; genus Bufo; species Bufo bufo. The sequence goes on from NC_053395.1 coordinate 19,202,270, forward strand.
TCTCTGGGCACATTACTTTTAAAAGAGTAAGATCTCAGAGGCTCAGGTACTTTGAGTCTGTCTCCGGGCACGGTTCTTAGTATGACGTTGCACAATAAAAGGACAGCAAAGACAAGTGCTGTAAGACCCCGGATCAACCTGAAAAGGGGGTTAAGGGTAAATGGTGCAACAAAGGAACAGGCACAACTTGGTGTGGGATAGCAAAAGCAGGCAGGAGGTCCTGGAAACAAACGTGGCTTTGTTAGCTTTATTACTTCAGTGGTCAACACCTACCACTGAGCCGTGGACAAACTGGCAGCCGCAACAAAGGACCAGAAACATAGGACTCCTGTCCTGGAAGGGTTAACATCAAACTTCTGATGAAATCAATCAAAGGCCTAGCAGGCTGATTCACAGTGGCATATCATAACCACTTGGCTCCGCTGGCAGGTATCGTCTGCAGTATTCCTCTACAGGAGGATGTGCCCACATAACTGTGTCAGGGGGCAGCTGTAGGGTAAAGGGGCCCCTAATAGGTATTGGCCCCATAGGCCTAGGGGTGAACCCTCTGATGGACCGTGCCGGCCCTGGCATGATCACGGCAGGGTGTGACGTGCTTGGCACCGCCGCAGCAAGCGGTCCGGTGCTCTGGGTGCAGCAGTTTACGGCAATCGCGGGTCCGGTCTGGGGCACTGACGAAGCGGTGGCAACAGAAGGCGGGCTATGGGTGGTGACAGGCACCCTTACCTCATCCTTCCTCGGCGGTGTCTGGATCCTGGCGGTGTATGTCTTGCGCAACTCCCGCAACTTCTCCTCCAGCCGGACGATCTGCTCACCGATGCTGTCTGTGTCGGAGTCGCTGTCCTCTGCTGACGCCGCCGGCGCAGGTACAGTCACCGATGGCGCGGACTTGGCCTCTGCAGGTTCTGGCGATGCATCTGGTCTCCGTCCCATCCGGATGTGCTGAAAGGTAGCACTAAGTCCTTTTAACTGCTCCAGCTCTGATATTGTCTTCTCCCGACGAGGCAGCTCGGGGGAAGGGATAGGGGCTCACCCATTTCTCCAACACGGTTGGCTGCCAGAAGACATTTGGCCCAATGAAGGAGCTCCGCTCCTGAAAGGCGTGATGGGCCGGCTCTGGAGAGCGTTCCGGTTCTCGCTCGCAGCCAGAGTAGTCTTCTCCTTCTTCTGCCTCCCAATCCTCAGGCGCTCGCTTGGGACGGGTCACGGCAGTTGCATAAGGGCCTCGCAGGCTCTCGGCAGGGGTGTACTCCACTTCCTCTCCCTCGCGGAGGCTGTGTTGGTACGAAGGGAGGTAGTCTCTTTTGACAGACCTTCGGTTAACATAGAGGTCTCTGCCAGTTAGATAGTCCTGAATAAACCCGTAGCCACGGGATTTGTCAAATGAAAGCACCACTCCCTTTCTCCTTTCCAGGCGGGGTTGGGTGTGCGTATGTTTCTCATGTATGGTCTTGGTTAGTTCCTCATAGACGATTTTAGTCTTTGTATTCCGCTTTATAGCGGCCTCTCGGATCTCCGCCATCAGGGAGGACCATTTGAAAGATGGTTGGAAAAAGTCCCTCCACGAGCCATAGTAGGGCTCGGGTTCTTTCTCCCTTGGGCGGCAGGCGGGTTGCTCCGGTCCCGGAGCGTAGGCCGGTGGAGCCTCCTCTGGCTCTACACCGATGTCAGTCATCTTTTCAATTTCAGGTGCGGACGCTGCAGCAACACTCTGCTCACAATCCAACATGCTCGATCCTTCTGAGGAGAGCGATAGGGTCGCGTCAATTAGAGTAGCCAGCTCCTCCCATTGCACTGGGGAGCCGCCCCCCAGGTATTCCAGTATATGGAGGGCGGTGTCCATGCTGGCAGACATGCAAATGTCCAGATAAGCCGTGGCGCCTGCCCTTGACCTTCTTCCCGCTTTTTCCTCAGAAAGGCGCCAATTTTTCCCGCCTTTTCGGGATGAAGGTGACGCAGCAGTAAATTGAGCAAGCTCAGCGGCCATCTTTAGGTACAAACGCTGTCTATTCACTGACAGCAAGCAGGAATGTTTAAAGTCCACAAAACCACACTCCAATGCGGCGATTTTCTTCCTCTGTATAGCGCAACACTGCACAGCGCTTTTTGGAGGTTTTTGGTACACTTTGGGTACGATTTTCAGTCCACAAAGTCCACTTGAATAAAACAGGAAAATGTCACTTTGGTCAAAGGGCAACGGTATAAGCACAAAGTTCACGCTTCTTGCACTAGAAAGTGTGCGTATCCTGTTCGTGACGCCAAAAGAGAGGTGCAGCGTACTCAAGTTGTGTGTACTAGGTGTTTCTGGGTGATGTAGTGCAATATACACTAACCTGGTACAGCTGACTCTCTGCAAGGGCAGGTATAGGTAAAGATAGTTTGTGACGCCAGTGCCAAGTAAACGGTGGCACGCCGTTTGCGGATGCAGGAATAAATTGAGGAAACGTAGGATTAAAACAGAACTCCAACTTTAGTAGGTTTTCCAAGCAGAGACAATAAAGGAAATGCAGTTCCTTAGCATACAGTCGATTTTGCAATTCGGTCGATGCAGGCAATTCAGTACAGCAGGGTAATTACAGAGTGTTAAACACAGGACTTGCAGCACAGGAGCTTGCACTCTAATTCTGTCTGATCCTGGAATGTAGCAACTCTTCACCAAGGCCCATTAACCTATTTCTGGCTTTATATCCTTGGCTATAGCTTAAATAAGTACCTCCTCTGTCTCTCTCAGTACCTCTGGCTTTCCTGATCTTTGCCTCTGTCTCTCTTAGCTTCTGGAAGGTTCCTCAGGCTCTTGGTCTATCGTATTCCTGCTTCTGCACATGGGAATTCAGGAGGGAATCTTCTCCTGAACAGCAGGCTTCAGGCCTGGACTTGTCTCAGACATTGTCTAATCTCCAACTGTAGATTACAGACACTAGACTCCGTCTGACTTCTACTTCCCTGTCTGGGCCTTATATAAACTAGTGCTCCCTAGCTCCCTCTATGGACTAGAAGTAGGAATGACACCCCTAGCAGGCCTGTACATGCAAGTTTCAGTAACAGGGAAATACACACATTACATTACATTCTATAAAACTGACATATAGCAACTTCCCATAATTAAGGAGGGACGACAGCACACCAAGTGACCTTTGGTAGTGACGGGTATTACAGTTCCCGTACACTACATAATGATATCACACAATATAATACACTGGGCGACCCCTTTACATGGCTTTCAGTGGAGCCCTCCTGAAGGTGGAGTTCTCCTTTTATTCAGATGTTAAACTCTTGCTTTTTTATGTTCACAGATAAAAAAGGGGAAAAAGATTCAGAATATTTGATTATAAAGAAGATTCCTGTTGGAGTCGGGGCGAATATTGACTTTCCTGGTGAGTCCGCTCATAGCAGTGCGATATAATTTAGGACCCTTTCAGCAGCTGCTTGACACCAGCACACTCCTCCCCTCCTGAAGACGCTCTCCTCTCCCTTGTTTGGTAGCGTTGATGCACCTGTGGAGAGAACTTCCCTGGGTCACTTCTCCCCAACCATTAAAACCGGAACTGGACCAGCCTAGAAATGGCCCGCTGTCTCCAGGGCCCCCAATAAATGGCCGCCTCTCTGTCCTTTGGTTGGATGTGCCCGTTCAGTATAATCCTGCAGAAGGTGGGGGCGAATATTAACTTTCCTGTTAAGCATGCCCATCGCAACGATAAAATTTAAGTCCCTTTTAGGAGCTGCTTGACTCTAAATACTCCTAAAGGCTGCACGGACTGCCTCTATGTACACATGCCCTTCAGCTGGATGATGTCCTGACCGATACCTACTGGTGACGCCCCTATTATGGTGTACCCCATAGTGCCCAAATATAAACATAACAAAAGGGCCTGATTATCGCCTAACAGGGCCCCAATACCATGGCCTGTGGACGCAAGCTATGGGTGCCCAGACCAAGCGGGGCACTGTCGCCCCTTTCATATTCATGTCATGCACCCCTAAAACTAGTCCTTGCAATGTGGGAGTATGGGGGGCAGTGGTTGTTTACCGTTGTCAAGCATGTGTTTACCCATAGCTATGTGTGTCACTTAGACATCATTTAGTATTGCTGTCATTGCATTCAAGAGCTTAAGGACAGGGGGGAAAGAAAGAGAAAATAGTTATGTATCTCCATGGTTACAGACTACGACTACTGTGTAGTATGATTGTAGGGTCACGTGTTACTTTGTCGGCCCCACTCTTTTTGTTACCGTGCAGACTGCAGAGGAGCTGTCTACTCAGAACGGCAGGAGATTTTTAATAAAACCTGTAAACAGTAATACTTCACTTTTTATTGTACATGTATAGGAGCAGTAAAAATTGGTTTGCAGGGTTTACATACCCTTCCAGAGTATAATCAAATACGGATATAATTCCTCAGGATTTAGATTTTTTTTCCTGTTTGCAGATATCTTGGATAAATTACCAATACAGGAGACGAGTCCAGATCCATTGGATATTATCTATGACAACTGTCCGGTAGAAGGTGAGCCCCGAAAATGCATTAACAGTATATTCAACATTATTTTAACTATTTATCTTTTTTTACATTTTAGATGAACCCAAACAGTTTACTATGTTTGTCAAATACATGGGTGATCGGACCAGTGTCATAAAAGGTAAGAAAATATATTGTTTGTTAGATTGAGTTATGTACCCTAAATGGAGGAGCCAAATTGATTACCTGCATCTTAAATGCTTATTGTAACATATCCTGTTCATTTGCACTGTTTTTACACTGCACTGTGGAAAGGGTTAACACACAGCCAGCTAATACTGAGAGACTTTGGGACTTTCCAGCCTGTACACTGAGAAGCTAGTAGTTTTCCTTTGCTGACATAAGGGACTATGCAGAGCCTGCAGACTGGTTATGCAGAGTGTTTTGAAGGTAAAAGAAAAAGAGGCAGTGAACTTTTGACCATCTGGTATAGCTCTGTCTAGACTGTTGTCATACCTCCCGACTTTAAAAAATAGTAAAGAGGGACAATATGTCTGGTGCACGTAGCGTGCCTGTCATGCTTTGCCCTGTGAATGTGCAGAGATCTGTCAGACTGGCTGCACATGTCTTACTTCTTTGTTTGTTTTGATTTGGGTTTGAGCTGGATCCACCTTCCCTCAGGTGTACTGGGTTTCATTGTTAGTGAGGCTATTTATCCCTCCTTCCCCCAGTGGCCTGTGCGGGTTATAGTTCTTTCCTGGGAGCTCTTGATTTGTGGTGGATCGTCTGCTCCAGCTCTGCTCAAGATAAGTCCTCTCCTTCATTTCCCTTTGTGTGTTTTATCTAGGCCTCTAGGGAGACGCTTGCTTCCTCCTGGTTTGAAGAAGCAGGTTTCCTCTTCCCTTTTCCCTGCTGCTTAGGGTTTGCCCAGGGTGTTTAGGTTTAGGCACGAGGGCATGTGCATATCCACCCTAAGGGTATGCACATGAGCACAGCAGTTTGGTGAAAGCTTTTAGGGATCACTAGGAGGTGACCCTTTTCTCCCTAGCTTTTGGGCCTAGTCGTTTGTTCTGTTTGTTTTCCTGTGTTTGGTTATTTCCCCACTTACCTACCTATTGTGACAGTGCCACAGCAATTTTTTCATACTAGGCCACGTCTCTAATTCTTCCCAAAGCATAACTATACACACCCAGTCTCCATAATGCCCCCAGATAGTAATTATTCCCCCTTTGTTCCAGCACATAGTAGTAATGCCCACACTGTGCCCCTTCACAGTAATCATGCCCACTTTGTGCTCCTTCACACAATTTTTTTTTTAATTTGCAGATAAGCCTCCAAAAACAGATGGACCCGAGAGACCCTCATTTTATAAGAACAAATTTATGAAAGGTGAGAAAATAAACTGTTGTATATTATAAAGGGCCGACAGTTTCCCTGTTCCCTTCGCTACCGCCTTCTAGGGCCAATTTTAGACAAAATGTGTCTCTTGGCAAAATTAAGTCAGATGCCGCATGCTACCCCCCGACTTCCCCCACCTCTGGGAGATGGAACAGGAAAAATATATCTGTTAAGCCTCTTGCCCACGAACTTAAGGGGCCCGTGCTGTGGACCGCAAATTGCGGTCCGCAATGCACAGGCACCGACCGTGGGGCAGCCGCTGTGGATCGCGGACCCATTCACTTGAGCTGGGGGGTTTCTGCTGCATTTGCACCTCCTATAGCGATGCCACTGAAATAGGAGAAAATATGTCCCACCTGTAGGATTGCCATCTGACCAGTATTCTATCGACCAAGCCAAGTATTTTGCTTAGCTTGCCGATAACAATATTTTGTTTTACCTGCTCTGCAATAATGATCGCCAGTACCGTTATTTTTTTACCTGCAATAACAATTGCCGGTAATTTTGTCAGACTTCAATGCTTCCTCCGTCAGCCACATCTAAGCCGCTGACTGAGGAAGTGGAAGGAACAGAGTGCAGCAGGCACTGCATAGGAGGAGAAGCCATGTGTATGAAGTGCCGGTATCTGTAGCTGCTTAGGCATTCCTGCTCTATGTCTATGTATGAAGTCAGTGCCTATGGACATGAAGGGGGTATCCCCAAGCGCTGTCAGTATACTTGGCGGCACTCTAGTGTATTTAAGTCTTATTTATCTAAAGCAAAAGCCTTAACCACTGAGCTATAGAGCTCACTACTGATAAATAAAAGATATTCTCTGGTCTTCTCTCAATAGTAGTTATTATGTATTCATATACAGGTGAAACCCGAAACTCGCGCAAAGTTCATTTATTTCAGTAATCCAACTTAATAGGTGAAACTAACATATGAGACTCATTACTGGCAAAGCGAGATATTTCAAGCCTTTATTAGTTATAATTTGGATGATTATGGCTTACAGCTTATGAAACCCCAAAGTCACAATCTCAGGTCCCCTTTGCTCAGGGGGTATGGATTAATTAGCTGACTAGAGGGTGACACTTTGAGCCGAGAATATTGAACCTTTTCACAAAATTCTAATTTTAAGCTGAATCAATGCAATTCCTTTTAATTTGCATTACTGAAATAAATGGACTTTTATACGATATTCAAATTTTTCGAGTTTCACCTGTATAGCAGAAGTGTCATTTTATATTTTTTTGTAATTGCAAAAATAAATTTTAAGGCACAAAATACAATTACAACTATGATAAAGCCATCCACTATAGAAGAAGAACAATTAAAATAATGGAGCGGGGAGCGGGGACATGAGAGTCGCGGCCCTGCTCTAACAGCCCGGACTGGCAGGAGTGCCGATCCAGGATGTTTACCACTTCGCATGCCGCGGACAATGGCGCCTGCCGCATGTAAAGTGCTGACAGAGGGAGGGGGACTCCCATTGGCACCCCGCAAATGTGATCGCGGAGTGCCGATGTGTGTGAAGGCTGGCTGGAGTCTCATGTAGGCCCCAGACCAGCCCTGAGTAATTTACAGCAGGCTGCGCCAGAGAAGCGCAGCCTTCTGGTCAATGTCAGAATACCACTGACATTAAAATGCAATGCACTATAGGAATAATACATTGCATTTTAAAATCAATCAAAAAGCTGTCTAATATAGTCCCCTTGTAGGACTTTTAAGTGGTAAAAAAAGTTTTAAAAAAAACACATTTATTCAACAACAAAAAAATTAAGCTTTTTTTTTCATTGAAAATACGCTTTTCAAGGAAAAAAAATGCAAAAATAAAATCTCCCCCATATGTTTGGTATTTCTGTGTCCATAATGACTACATAAATATCACATAAATTGTCCCCTACGGTGAATGTCATAACAAAACTAAACAAAAAACAGAATTCCTAATTCTTAGCAATATTCTTAGTTGCCACCGGAAAAACTTAATAACAAGATATCAAAAAGCACCATTTACTCCAAAATAATATCAATGAAAAATAGAAGTCGTCCCGCAAAAATCAAGCCCTGACACAACTCCATAGAAATAAAAATAATAAAGTTATGGGTCTTTTTCGTTAAAAAAAGGGGTTTTATTGCAAAAAAGTAGTAAAACATAAATAAAACTATACGTATTTGGTATCACTGTAATCGTACTGACCCAGAGAATAAAGATATTATGTTATTTATACCGAAAAACCAACGCCGTAAAATTTATAATGTAAAAACGCAGTGGCAGTATTACTGTTTTTCACATCTCCCTCCCAGAAAGAATTAGTAAAAGTTAATCAGAAAGTTATGTGTACCCCAAAATGGCGCCATTAAAAACCACAACTTGTCCCGCAAAAAACAAGCCCTTATAAACCTATATAGACGGAAAAATAAAAAAGCTATAGCTCTTTCAACACGACGATGAAAAAAAGGAAGAAAAACACTTGGTCAGTAAGGCCCAAAACAGGCTGGTCACTAAGGGGTTAAGCATTAGAAACGTGGCATTTGCCTTGGGCCTCATACACACGACCGTTCTGGTCCGCACCCGAGCCGCAGAAACAGTTTTTGCGGCTCGGGTGCGGACCCATTCACTTCAATGGGGCCGCAAAAGATGCATCCATTGTTCCGTAACCCCGCAAAAAAAATATAGCATGTCCTATTCTTGTCCGTTTTGATGACAAGAATAGGCCTTTCTACAATGGGCCGCCTGTTCCGTTCCGCAAATAGCGAAAGGCACACGGGCGGCTTCCCTTGTTTTTCGGATCCGCAATATGCGGACCGCAAAAAACGGAACGGTCGTGTGCATGAGGCCTTAAAGTCATGCTCCATAATTCTTGCTGACATTGAATAATGTATTTCTAATTAGTATTTACAGCTTCAAAGAGTATTTTTTGCTGTTATACCCGCAGCTCTGGTGAGTTCTTCCTTCATCCATACTCTATATCTTATAGATATATAACCCCTTCCAGAACTGCACTTCTATGACATTGTTCATATTCAATGACAGCAGGCAGAGATCTTTCAAACAAAATGTATAATAAAGTTGACTACGTCCTAGCACTTTGTGTCTCCAGCTCCTGTGCCCACCTACAGGTCTTGTGGTCATGTGTTGCTCTCTCCCACCTGCCGCCTCTTCTCCTGTCCGTGGGGAAGAGGAGACAGACAGGAGAGTAACCCAGGACAGCAGGATCAGACTACACAGGGTTTGTTTGTAGTCTGTAACCGTGGAAACACATAGCTCTGTGTAGGAGCTGTGAACACAATATATTAATTCATTTTTTCTTTGTAAAATCAAGATGATTTGCAAAGTTTTAAATGTAACCCACTGATATCACATAATATAATACACTGGGCGACCCCTTTACATGGCTTTCAGTGGAGCCCTCCTGAAGGTGGAGTTCTCCTTTATGTTAAACTCTTGTTTTTTTATGTTTACAGATAAAAAAGGGGAAAAAGATTCAGAATATTTGATTATAAAGATTCCTGTTGGAGTCGGGGCGAATATTGACTTTCCTGGTGAGTCCGCTCATAGCTGTGCGATATAATTTAGGACCCTTTCAGCAGCTGCTTGACACCAGCACACTCCTCCCCTCCTGAAGACGCTCTCCTCTCCCTTGTTTGGTAGCGTTGATGCACCTGTGGAGAGCACTTCCCTGGGTCACTTCTCCCCAACCATAAAACCGGAACAGGACCAGCCTAGAAATGGCCCGCTGTCTCCAGGGGCCCCCAATAAATGGCCGCTTCTCTGTCCTTTGGTTGGATGTGCAGCGTACTCAAGTTGTGCGCAGTAGGTGTTTCTGGGTGATGTAGTGCAATATACACTAACCTGGTACAGCTGACTCTCTGCAAGGGCAGGTATAGGTAGAAATAGTTCGTGACGCCAGTGCCAAGTAAACGGTGGCACGCCGTTTGCGGATGCAGGAATAATTTGAGGAAACGTGGTGTTAAAACAGAACTTGAACTTTAGTAGTTTGCAGGCAGAGACAATATTGGAAACGCAGTTCCTCAGCATACAGTCGATTTTGCAATTCGGTCGATGCAGGCAATTCAGTACAGCAGGGTAATTACAGAGTGTTGAACACAGGATTTGCAGCAAAGGAGCTTGCACTCTAACTCTGTCTGATCCTGGAATGTAGCAATTCTTCACCAAGGCCCATTAACCTAAGTCTGGCTTTATATCCTTGATTATGGCTGAAATAAGTACCTCCTCTGTTTCTCTCAGTACCTCTGGCTCCTCTGATCTTTGCCTCAGTTTCTCCCAGCTTCCTCAGGCTCTAGAAACTTCTGAACTCTGGTCTAGACTCTCCTTTACTTCCTTGTCTGTGCCTTATATAAACTAGGGCTCCCTAGCTCCCTCTATGGACTAGAAGTTGTAATTACACCCCTAGCAGGCCTGTGCATACAAGTTTCAGTGACAGGGAAATACACACATTACATTACATTTTATAAAACTGACATACAACAAATCCCCATAATTAAGGAGGGACGACAGCACACCAAGTGACCTTTGGTAGTAACGGGTATTACAACTCCCGTATACTACATACCCCACTGCTTTAAGCTGAGTACGACCTCGTACTCCATCATGGATCTCCCAACTGGAATCTCTACCTGAAATAGAAAAAGAGACATGCAGGCATACATATATGCAATTCAACTGCATTTACATCAGGTCCAATTGGCAAAGGTGCAGGGTAGTGACAAGGGGCGTCGTTCTCTTCTCTCAGGATAGTGAATGGAACGGGGGCGCTGACCTGGCGCAGCGTAACATTATAACCAGGATAGTCCATGACAATGAATAAGTCCATGATAAAACAGTAGAAAACGGTATAAAAGTTCTTGGAGGCTCAAATAACAAACATGAGTCCGTACCCAGGTTATTTCTTATTAAATCACAGAGGCTCTCATGCGGTGGAGTCCATCTCTGGGCACAATACTTTAGTATGAAGTTGCACAATAAAATGACAGCATAAAAACGGAACTACCCAGGGGTTTCCTGTGGGTGTAGCACAGGCAAGGGCTCACGTGGGGGAGTCCATTCTTGCGCACAAATGTCCAACAAGGTGTTCCCAGTAACAACGGTTTGGGAGGAGACGCCACCAGAATAGTCAAAGTCTCCTAAACGGACTGGCGGGCGTCCCCTGGTCATCCGGGTAGACCTTCTCAGTACAGGGGTCTCCTCTTCCCTTAGCAACGAAGTAGAAGGGACAGGAGCAACAGGAGGGTCTCCATCAGCGAGACCCTGGTCAGGAACAACTGGAACAACAATATCCACAAGAGGGGAAACTGGATCCGGGGCATCTTGAACCGGCTCTGCTGGAGGTGAAGCTACAGTAGGTGCCGGAGCAGGCACCAGCAAGTTCAACCAAGGTGTCAGAAGCCAATGCATGGGATCAGCGTCATACCTCAGATTACTAACAGCCTGCATAGGATCCTCGGGCTGTATGGCTGACTCTGACACAGGATATTCTGATCCAGAACTCTCGGCACTAGGTTCTGGTGTCAGGCAGAGTTTCAACCGGTTTCGGTGTACAATTTGGGATCCCTTGTCTTCCCGGGTGATCTCATAAGTGTGAGTTCCAACATTTGGGATTGCAGTGACAACATAAGGACTTCGCTCCCACTTACTGTCCAATTTGCTGGTACGACGGTTATTCTTTAACCATACCACGGCCCCTATGGTCAAGGGTTCTGCCTGGGCTGCCTGATCATAGTCTTTCTGCTGCCGGTCTCTAGCAAAGTCCATACGTTCCTGAACAATGGCCTTGGCTGCATCCAATCGCCTTTGATGTTCAGCAACCCAGTCGGTGTTAGGGTATGGGTTAATGCAGTCAGGCACATGTACATCCAATGAATGATCAGCAGGCAATGTCCCTTGGCGCCCAAACATCAAGTAAAAAGGGGTATACCCGGTGGAACAATGTATGGTATGATTGTATGTGAACATGAGCTGTGGCAACAGACTGGGCCAATCTCCTCTGTTTTCAGGAGGCACGGCCCTCAGCATCTCTATCAAGGTCTGATTCATTTTTCACATAATCCGTTACCTTGAGGATGGTAGGCCGTTGTCCGGATCTTCTTACAGTTGTGTAAGCGGCACAGTTCATGGAACAGATGAGACTCAAAAGCAGGTCCTTGGTCGGTGAGGATCTTTTCTGGACATCCATAGGGCAGGAGGAAGTGCTTCCAGAACATTTCGGCTGTAGTCTTAGCTGTCTGGTCTCTCACAGGCACTGCTACAACAAACTTTGTGAAATGGTCAATAATAGTCATGGCATAAGCATACCCTGAGCGACTAGGCTCCAGTTTTACATGGTCGATGGCGACAAGTTCAAGAGGACGGGTACTTACAATGGGTCTCAGTGGTGCCCTCTGATCATGGTGCTCACTTCGTTTCAAGGCACAGGCTACACACTCTCGACACCACTTCTCCATGTCTTCTCTCATGCCTACCCAGTAAAACCGCTGGCGGATAGTAGCTTCAGTCTTTTGGACCCCAAAGTGACCGGATTGATTGTGGTACATCTCCAACACCATACCTGCATCCCGTCGGGGTATGAGAATCTGGTGTACTCTTTCGTTGGACACTGGGTCTAGGCTTCTCCGTAGCAACAGGCCCTTTTGTATGAAGAGTTGGTGGCGCTGTCTCCATAGTTTGATGAGCTCAGGATCTGCACTCTTACGCCGAATCCTCTCAGGGGCTCTGCCACTAGTAATGAAGTCCAACAGCTCACCCAGCACTCTACTTTCAGACTGTAGTTTCACCCACCTTTCTTCTTTAGGATCAGGCCTACTGGAGGGTGAAGGAACTGCAGCTCTGCCATTGGTAGCTCGAGCCTGGTCCTGTTGAGCAAACTTGTTATAGAAAGCCGGCATCTCTACATCTTCCCATGCATCTCGCACATCATCAGGAGCTGTCTCTGTGGGAAGTCTGGATAAAGCATCAGCATTATCATTAGTGCGTCCAGCACGATACTTTACAGAGAAATTATAGTTGGCAAGGCGAGAGGCCCATCTCTGCTCCAAGGCCCCCAATCTAGCTGTATTTAGATGTGCCAGAGGGTTATTGTCAGTGAATGCAATGAACGGGGTGGCGGCTAGATAATCCTTGAATTTTTCTGTCACCGCCCACACTAATGCCAGGAACTCTAGTTTGAAGGAACTATAATTCTGGTCATTTTTCTCAGCTCCTTTCAGGGAGCGGCTTGCATATGCTATCACTCTCTCTTTTCCCTCTTGGACTTGGGCTAACACAGCTCCCAGGCCTCGCTTGCTAGCATCGGTATAAAGATGGAAAGGCTTGCTATAATCTGGATAACCTAACACTGGAGGCTCGGTCAGTTTCTTTTTTAGCAATTGGAACGCTATCTCTCTTTTCTCATTCCACTCAATGGGCACAGGAGTTCTAGGACTTTTCTTGGGTTGTCCCCTCAAGAGCTCCTGGATAGGATCAGCTATTTGAGCAAAATGGGGGATAAAACGTCTATAGTAGCCGGCAAAACCAAGGAAACTCCTCACCTCTTTGACAGTAGTAGGAACCGGCCAATTACGGACAGCTGCTAATTTATCAGGGTCAGGTTGCACTCCCTCTCCGCTTACTATATGCCCCAGGTATCTTACTGCAGGCTTGAGCAGGTGACACTTGGATGGCTTTACCTTCAAGCCATATTTGATAAGGATTTCAAATACTTCTGCCAAATGTTTCAGATGGTCCTCATATGTTTTTGAGTACACAATGACGTCATCTAGATACAGCAGCACTGTTTCGAAGTTTTTGTGACCCAAACACCGTTCCATTAGTCTCTGGAAAGTTCCTGGGGCATTACATAGCCCGAACGGCATACAATTGAATTCGAACAGGCCCATGGGAGTAGTGAAGGCAGTCTTTTCTCTATCTGCAGGGGCCATGGGTACTTGCCAGTAGCCACTGGTCAAGTCCAATGTGGAGAAATAGGCAGAGGAGCCCAGAGCAGTTAGTGACTCCTCAATGCGGGGCAGTGGGTATGCATCTTTGTGGGTTATTTGATTAATTTTCCTATAATCCACACAGAAACGGATACCACCGTCCTTCTTCTTTACAAGGACTAGGGGTGCCGCCCACGGACTACGGCTGTCCCGGATTACATTAGAGTCTTTCATCTCCTGGATCATTTCCTTTACAGTCTGATATGAAGTAGGTGGTAAGGGTCTGTATCTCTCCTTGATAGGAGGATGAGAGCCAGTAGGTATAGTGTGTTGTATGGCACTCACCTCTCCATAATCAGTGGCATGCTTACTGAAGGCCTGGTGGTGCTCCTTGACAAGCTGAAGAATCCCTTCTTGTTGCCGTTGGGGGGTATTCTCGTCCCCGACATGGAGCTCTTCCCACCAGGGCACTTGTGGCTGGGTCACCGGCGAACATCTGCTGTCTGCAGCTGGCGGCTTTTCTGTCACTGGAAGACGAATGATGTCTTGGAAGGACACCTGGGACAGCTGGGCAACAGGGCAATGCTTAGTAAGCGCAACAGGATGATTACTCAGATTAATCAGACGGACAGGTACTTTACCTTGGGAGACGTTCACCAGGCACTTGGCAGCTCTCACATAAGGATAATCCTCCATCTGGAGTGGTTCCACCAGGGCTGGATAATCTCGGCCTTCGACTCCCAGGACAGCACGACACCACAAAAGAGTTTGAGAATTAGGAGGCAAAGTCACAGGCTTAATATCACGGATCCTGGCAGTACAAATTTCTCCTTTCCCATTAGCAAACCTCTGCTGGGCACTTAACACAGTGATAGTCTTTTGAATCACCCTCCTGGATGCAGAGGAAGCAGTGGGCAAAGTCTGATGTAATACAGCAAGTATTTCTGAATAACAGTTTTTGAAGACATTGGTGCCTAGAATGACAGGATGTCCTCCTCTGTCACCGGCCTGTACTACGATCACTCCCTGTTGAGGCAGGGTTACTTCTCCCACCTGCAGGGTGGGTTCCCAGTATCCATGAACCTTTACTGGTTTGCCATTGCTGGCGATAATTTCCACCCAGGATTCAGGCGGTTGGGTCAACTGGTTGGTGTCCCAGAACTTTTCAAATGCAGGCAGCTGAATAGTAGTGACCTGAGACCCAGTATCTAATAGGGCTTCAAAGGGGACCCCGTTGATCTCTATATTGATTTTAGGATGGGATCCTACATACCGCGGCATCCAATTTGGATCATCTGGACCTAGTGTTCTACCTCCCGAGGGATGGTCCTCAGCCTCAGGGGTTGCCCTGTTTAACTGCCAGCAAGTGGATTCTGTGTGTCCCAGCTTTTTGCAGTATGTACACACGGGCTTCTTGCGACCTCTATTACGCCTCCCAGGATCCCTGGGGTGAGTCTCTTGGTAAGGAGGTGGGAACGGCCTAGGAGGTGACAGAAATTCTTCTTCTAACATTATGGGTTTTTCCCATTCCTCTATTTTTCTGCACACTTTCTCTAGACTTTTAGTGAGGTGATTTACTTGCTCTGTCAGCATGGCAATAGTATCAGTAGCTGACACTTGAACAGCTTGGCCGGCCTCAGCTCGGTTAGTGACAAGCGGTTTTGGCTTGCAGGCTGATGACTCAGATAGGGCGCTCAACTCAGGAGGTACTGTGGACCCCAGAATTTTTATAGCCAGTTCTTTAAAGTCCAGAAAGGCACTGTTAGGGTGCTGGGCGGACAGCATCTTTAACTGGGTCCTTATTTGTTCACTAGACACCCCGTTGATAAATTGTTCCTTCAGGGTCTGGTCCCGGTTATCAGCCTCTTTGGGATCTATCTGGATTACAGCCCCTAAAGCCTCCTGAAGTGATAGGGCATAGTCACGGAGGGACTCACCGGGCTTCTGTCTCTGGCCAAAGAAGTGCATCTTTACCTCTGAGGCAGTCCTAGTTTCAAAAGTGGCTCTGAGGCGGGTGAATATCTGTTCTAGAGTACTCCGCTCAGTAGCAGGCCAGGATAACACTTCCCTGCGGGCAGCTCCCTCCAGCTGCGCCAGCAGGATTTCCATTTGCTGGTCGGCATTTATAGGGTACAATCGGAATAGTGCCAGCAACTTTTCTTCAAAGTCCCTTAGGGTATGGGTCTCCCCCCTGTAGCGGGGGAACCATGGGGCCCCGAAATAGTAGGGCATGGTAAAGGGCATCATGCTGGGGGCCGCCGGATGACCAGGAGCCGCAAGCTCTCCTGGGGCCGGCTGCTCAGGCACTCCTGGCTCTGACATGGTAGTCTATTAAGAGGTGGCCGCTGGCGACTAAAGAGGCCGGTACACTCCCCTTCCCTCCGGTTACAAGTGCTTACCGGTATCGTCGGGCTTGCGCAGGTCAAGTCTCGCGAGGTTCCGGACGTCCTGAGCACCCGATGACGCAGGAGAAGCAGGGCCGCGGCGGTGCGATGATGAAGAGGGGCGGGACTCTCTGTGTCTTTGCAGGGATCCGCCCACGAATGTCCTCAGCGGCGCGGGAAACTTTACTCCAGGCAGCCGGTGGCCATCTTTAGCAAAACGCTGTCCATTCACTGACAGCAAGCAGGATTGTAAAAAGTCTATAAATCCACACTCCAATGCGGCGATTTTCTTCCTCTGTATAGCGCAATACTGCACAGCGCTTTTTGGAAGTTTTTGGTACACTTTGGGTATAATTTTCAGTCCACAAAGTTCACTTTCAATAAACAGGAAAATTGTCACTTTGGTCACAGGGCAACGGTATAAGGCACAAAGTTCACGCTTCTTGCACTATAAAGCGTGCGTATCCTGTTCGTGACGCCAAAAGAGAAGTGCAGCGTACTCAAGTTGTGCGCAGTAGGTGTTTCTGGGTGATGTAGTGCAATATACACTAACCTGGTACAGCTGACTCTCTGCAAGGGCAGGTATAGGTAGAAATAGTTCGTGACGCCAGTGCCAAGTAAACGGTGGCACGCCGTTTGCGGATGCAGGAATAATTTGAGGAAACGTGGTGTTAAAACAGAACTTGAACTTTAGTAGTTTGCAGGCAGAGACAATATTGGAAACGCAGTTCCTCAGCATACAGTCGATTTTGCAATTCGGTCGATGCAGGCAATTCAGTACAGCAGGGTAATTACAGAGTGTTGAACACAGGATTTGCAGCAAAGGAGCTTGCACTCTAACTCTGTCTGATCCTGGAATGTAGCAATTCTTCACCAAGGCCCATTAACCTAAGTCTGGCTTTATATCCTTGATTATGGCTGAAATAAGTACCTCCTCTGTTTCTCTCAGTACCTCTGGCTCCTCTGATCTTTGCCTCAGTTTCTCCCAGCTTCCTCAGGCTCTAGAAACTTCTGAACTCTGGTCTAGACTCTCCTTTACTTCCTTGTCTGTGCCTTATATAAACTAGGGCTCCCTAGCTCCCTCTATGGACTAGAAGTTGTAATTACACCCCTAGCAGGCCTGTGCATACAAGTTTCAGTGACAGGGAAATACACACATTACATTACATTTTATAAAACTGACATACAACAAATCCCCATAATTAAGGAGGGACGACAGCACACCAAGTGACCTTTGGTAGTAACGGGTATTACAACTCCCGTATACTACAGATGTGCCTGTTCAGTATAATCCTGCAGAAGGTGGGGGCGAATATTAACTTTCCTGTTAAGCATGCCCATCGCAACGATACAATTTAAGTGCCTTTTAGGAGCTGCTTGACTCTAAATACTCCTAAAGGCTGCACGGACTGCCTCTATGTACACATGCCCTTCAGCTGGATGATGTCCTGCCCGATACCTACTGGTGACGCCCCTATTATGGTGTACCCCATAGTGCCCAAATATAAACATAACAAAAGGGCCTGATTATCGCCTAACAGGGTCCCAATACCATGGCCTGTGGATGCAAGCTATGGGTGCCCAGTCCAAGCGGGGCACTGTCGCCCCTTCCATATTCATGTCATGCACCCCTAAAACTAGTCCTTGCAATATCGGAGTATGGGGGGCACTGGTTGTTTAAGGAAGACATATTGGTTGTTACCCAGATTACTCCAATTTTTTTTTAAATGCTTTTGTAAATAAATCTTTTTTTTTTTACATTTCAGATGAATTGTTAAGTGTTCCTATCCAGGAGACCGGTTACATCGAGGAGCCCGGGGAGCAAGATCTGAGCTCAGACACGTCAGGAGTGACCCTATAGAAAGCAACGATCACGTGGTCACCCGGGTGTATATCACTCGGGTATCACATTGTGTAGGGTTCTTCATCTCTGTGCAGCCAGATTAATTAATAAATTTTATTGGAGTTATAACTAATAAGAATTATATATATTTTTTTATAATTTTTACAATTCACTCTGCCCCTGTATGGAGAAAAAAACTAAATTAATAGCAATATTCTGCCTGTTACTGTAACACCGGTGGTGTGCACCCGCAGGTGTCCCCAAGCTCTTCTTCATTCGGCACTGCGCTGTTCAATCGACTCTGACCCGTCTGTCTGCCCGTAGGGTGTGCACACTCTGACCAGCTCTTAAAGGACCAGTGCGCGGGCTTTGGAAACACATATACAGTATATCCTGGGTTCAACTACTATACCGCGGTCCCAGAGCTAGGATTAAAGCTAATGGTGGTACATCGGAGGTATTTGGGTTGAGCAGAGGCACACGTCAGGGGCTCTTTTATTCGCCATTGCGATTGAACCGCTTGCATGTTTACTCCGATCCTCGGAAAAAATCGTGGGTTTCCCCATGGGAGCCAAAGAGGAGAGGGTGTCTCTTTACGCAGATGACGTGCTCATATATGTGGGAAATGTGAAGCAGTCGCTGGGCCCCATCATGTCCTTTAGGCCTCTTTCACACGGGCGTCACGGGAAAATGTGCGATTTTTCAGCGCGAGTGCAAAACATTTTAATGCGTTTTGCACGCGCGTGTGAAAAATTGGCATGTTTGGTACCCAGGTGTTGTGTAGATTGTATTATTTTCCCTTATAACATGGTTATAAGGGAAAATAATAGCATTCTTAATACAGAATGCTTAGTACAATAGTGCTGGAGGGGTTAAAAAAATAATAATAATAATTTAACTCACCTTAATCCACTTGTTCACGCAACCAGCATCTCTTCTGTCTTCAGGACCTGGGTAAAGGACCTTTGATGACATCACTGTGCTCATCACATGGTCCATCACATGATACATGGTGATGGATCATGTCATGGACCATGTGATGAGTGCAGTGACATCACCACAGGTCCCTTTCCTCAAAGAAGAAGACAGAAGAGATGTCGGCTGCGCGAACAAGTGGATTAAGGTGAGTAAAATTTTATTTTTATTTTTTTAACCCCTCCAGCCCTATTTTACTAAGCATTAATTACTGTATTAAGAATGCTATTATTTTCCCTTATAACCATGTTATAAGGGAAAATAATAATGATCGGGTCTCCATCCCGATCATCTCCTAGCAACCGTGCGTGAAAATCGCACAGCATCCGCACTTGCTTGCGATTTTCACTCAGCCCCATTCACTTCTATGGGGCCTGGGTTGCGTGAAAAACGCACAAAATAGAGCATGCTGCGATTTTCACGCAACGCACAAGTGATGCGGGAAAATCATCGCTCATGTGCACAGCCCCATAGAAATGAATGGGTCCGGATTCAGTGCGGGTGCAGTGCGTTCACCTCACGTATTGCACCCGCGCGGAAATCTCGCCCGTGTGAAAGAGGCCTTATACAGGATTTCGGAGACAGGTCTGGTCTTCGCATAAATTGGGACAAGTGCATTCTGCGTCCACTGGATCAGACCCCTGTTGATTTCTCCCTTTTATACACTCAGCTGCAGGTTGTCCACGAATTTACACCTTGCTGCACTGACTGCCATTATACTGCTCTGTAATGCCAGCAAACCGTTCTTGTTATTAGGATGCAAGTGCTGAGTGATACAGGAATTAACAGGGTTTATTACAAGGAAATATTTCTACGTCTTATTAGCCGTTGTGCGGTGCAGTTATATGTTCTAAAGCATTTTTTGTGGTGTATTAGTGGGAAAAAAGGTCTTATTTGCCGTTGTGCGGTGAAGTGAGAATATTACAGCCTTTTTTGGGGTGCATTAATGAACTTTTTATTTATTGACAGTATGTCAGACAGAGAAGTGCCAGGCCCTGCACAGGGGAGAGGCAGAGGCCTAAATGTTTCTGGGGCAGACACCGGTCGCCACAGAGTAAGGGTCCATTCACACGTCCGCAATTTCGTTCCGCATTTTGCGGAACGGAATTGCGGACCCATTCATTTCCGCACTTCCGGGTCCGCAATTCCTTTCCCGAAAAAAATTGAACATGTCCTATTCTTGTCCGCAATTGCGGACAAGAATAGGCATTTTTTATTAAGTGCCGGCGATGTGCGGTCCGCAAATTGCGAAACGCACATCACCGATGTCCGTGTTTTGCGGATCCACGGATCCGCAAAACACGCACGGACGTGTGAATGGACCCTAAGGGGGCGTGCCAGCAGGGGTCACTTTGAGAGGCCTGTCCTCAACCTGCCTCTGTCCTTTTCTGTTCCCTCAGCCAGAGAAGTATTGCATGCTGTGGGCTCAGCTCCACTATACAGCGAGGACGAGCTACTAGAGGACAGTCAGCAGCTACTGCCCAGCCAAGATGTGGAGGAGACATCCGCTGCTTCCTCCGCTAGGCCGGCAAGTAGTGATGAGGAGAGTGGCGTGGGAGCAGGTGTTGCGAGCGGTCAGGCTCCTGACCCAGAGACCGTAGAGGAGGACATCAGTGACGTGCAGACAGTACTCGATGATGATGTAGCCGATCGCAATTGGGAGCCGGGTGAATTAGGGGCTTTATCATCGGCAGAAGAGGGTGGCAGCTTGCCCGTGAGGCAGCGATGGAGCCAGCAAGTCGGTAGATTGGCCGGGAGTCAGCAGGGTGGCAGCAGTGGGAGGTCGGGAGCCAAACGTGCCCAGGGTAAACCACCCGTTTCGCAGGAGCCTACCTGCCCGGAAAGTAGTGGTGCAGGGGTTCTCGGAGGCAGCAGCCGTAGCAGTCAGTCAGTGCGGAGTGTCAGTTTTTTGTTAAGCCGCCAGGGGAGTTGAGCATGGCCATTTGCTGAATCTGTGGGCAGAAGGTGAAGTGTGGCCAGGGTGCCAATGTTGGCCCTGCGTCAACATATGCAGCTTCACCATAAAGTGGCCTGGGAGAACCGTGGCTCCAATGTGGTGGTCCAGCCTGCCGCAGCAACCGCTGCATCACCCAGTGGCACGCACCCGATTTCAAGCAGTCAAGGCTCCACCACCTCAACCAAAGGGAGCTGTCTGTCCTTCCCATCATCTGCTGGTGTCACGACCATGGTTATGGTCGTGACTCCTTATCCGCATGCAGTTGCCGGCGGTTTGGTTTTTGTCAATCACATGGTGAGGGCGGCTGGATTGTTGCCTCACATGTGGTTGCCGCTGGCAACATGTTTGTGCTTGGCAGCTTGCTGCAATCTGCATGCGGTTGCACCTGGCAACCTGTCTTTGTTAGTGTGCCTTTTTATAGGTTTGGTGTGCACGAGGTTTGTGTGTGTGCACTGACATTTTCCCTTCACTTGTGGCTTTATAGCCCATGTAGCCACACCCACACACAGACACACCCAGTGCACACACACTAGGAAGGAAGTTAACCCTTCCAACACAAGGCAAAGGAAGACGGCCACTTAAAGGGGAAGTACACACATAAACACACACTTCACCTGTTGCCGCGTGCAACGGCATGCGTGGCAAGCATGTCCTGGGGATCAGCCAGAAGGCCGAGACACTGCCACCACATGCATACAACACCAAACGTAGTCACGGGCAACCAAGTGAAGGAAAATGTCACTAAGCACACCATAGGCCGTGACACTTGGTCCTGATGCTCCTGCTCCTCGTCCTCCTACTCCTCCTCACTCATTTAATCAGCAGTCGATCACCGAAGCGATTGCCAAGAAACAGCAATACGCGTGTGGTCATCCTATGGCGCAGAAGCTGAATGTGCTCCTCTCCAAGTTGCTGGTGCTGCAGTCCCTCCCTTTCCAAGTGGTGGACTCTGCACCTTTCAGAGAACTGATGGCTTGTGCCAAGCCGAGGTGGAGAGTCCCAAGCCGTCATTGCTTTGCGAAAAAAGGCAGTACTTGCCCTGCACACACATGTAGAACAGAAGGTGGGCCAATTCTTGAGCCTGTCGGTGTCTGCCAAAGTGCACGGCAGCACCGACGTGTGGAGCTGTAACTACAGTCAGGGACAATACATGTCCTTTACGGCCCACTGGGTGAATGTAGTTCCTGCCCAGCCACACCAGCAACTTGGCTAGGTGACGCTGCTTCCGCCTCTACGTTCTCACGCCATTGGTCCTGCAACAAAGTCTGCCTCTACCTCCTCATCCACCACCGTGTCCTCAGCCTCCATTGCAGGGACAAGTCACGTTCCCCCTCCAGCATACCACATGTGCAGGTCATGGCGGTGTTATGCTGTTCTACACTTCGTTTGCCTGGGCAAACGGAGTCACACAGGAGAGGAACTGCTCCGTGTCCTTCATCAAGAAATTTTATCCTGGCTTTCTCGGCGACAACTCAAAATCAGAACCATGGTGACTGACAATGGGAAGAACATGGTGTCGGTATTGCGTCAAGGGGGGCCTAGCCATGAGTCCTGCATGGCACACGTGTTCAATCTGGTTGTCAAGCAGTTCCTGAAATCTTCCACCCATCTGCAAGACATCCTAAAAATGGCCAGGAAACTTTGCATGAACTTCAGCCACTCGAACACAGCTAAGCACACCCTCCTTGATCTGCAGTGGCAGAACGGCATCCCCCAACATAGGCTGTTATGTGATGTTTCCACCCATTGGAATTCCACCCTCCATATGTTGGATCGACTGTGCGAACAGAGAGAGGCCATAAACTATTTCTTGATGATCCAAGCAGATAGGAGTACTCCCCTGTGTAACTTTGATGTCGACCAGGGGAAGCTCATGCGTGACACCTGCCGTTTACTCAGGCCCTTTAAGGACGCCACGTTATTTGGCAGTCGCCAGGACTACAGGATGAACAACGTCATTCCACTGCTTCATGTCCTGGAACAGATGCTGGTAAATCTGGCTGGTCAGGGGACTAGAGACGTGGCGCCTACATCTCACGGCCACATGAGCCCTGTGAGGGCTGAACTGGAGGAGGAGGACATTGGAGCAAAAGCAATGTGTAGCAAAATGGATGCTTTTTCCACACAGGTGACAGGAGATGAAGAGCAGGAGCAGCCGGAGGAGCAAGAGGGAGATGAGGCAGATGACCCAGGCACACCGTGGCAGTATGCAGTGGAGATGGAGGCAGGGAGTCCCTCCAAGTCACTTGCACAAATGACCCGATGCATGCTCACTTGCTTGCGTAGTGACAGTCGAATTGTCCCCATTCGGCAGAGGGATGACTTCTGGCTCTCCACCTTTTTGGACCATCGCTACTTGTCCAAAATGAGGGCCTTTTTTACACCCGCTGAGAGGGAGGACAAACTGAACTACTATAGAGACATCCTATGTAGTCAGTTGGCTGCTGCCTATCTGCTCCATCGTCCATCCTCTCACAGGTCTCACCGGGGGGCCCTCTGCGCTCTCGTTCCACCGCCATGGCTGCTCTGGCGGGGTGGGTGATAGGAGCAGTACTAGCTCTAGCAGCAGCAGCTTGAGTCTAGAGTCGCTAATGAGCAGCTTTCTTCACCCACCTAGTGAAGAAACTACTCACCAGCAGCAGCAGCTGGACCTGTAGCAGAACCTGAACCAGCAGATGGTCGCATACTTGGACAGCACCCTGCCACTCCACATTGAAGATCTGCTGGACTACTGGGCAGCCTAACTAGATTTGTGGCCACAACTGGTCGAGTTTGCCCTGGAAAAGCTGTCCTGCCCGGCCAGTAGTGTGGCATCAGAGCAGGTTTTTTGTGCGGCGGGGGCCATAGTTACCCCAAGAAGAACTCGCCTGTCCAGCCAAAATGTGGAGATACTGACCTTTGTCAAGATGAATCAGGCGTGGATCAGCCAGGATTTCCACCCACCAATGCCTGATGCATCAGATTAGATCATCCATGCTGCCTCACCCAAACCCAAACCTGACTGGTTTCTTCTGGGTACCTGCCTCAGCTACTATTCTGATGCTGCCACCTGCTTAATGCCACACATCTGGTGCCAAGTGCTCCTTCTTACACCCACCATCGTCAGCAGGTACTGTTAGTGCCACCCACCTCCCTACTCTGTCACCGGGTCACTCTGTGGTCTCCTAATGCTTCTGCCACCTCACCACTCAGGTCTCCTCATGCTGCTGCTGCCACCTCACCACTATGTCACCTTGCCACTCTGTGGTCTCCTCATGCTGCTGCCAACTCACAACTCTCTCTCTGGGCCACTCTGTGGTCTCCTCATGCTGCTTCCACCTCACCACTATGTCTTCGGGCCACCCTGTGGACTTCTCATGCTGTTCCCACCCTCCCCACTCTGTGACTGGGCCACTAGTGTCCCTGTTTGGCCTTGTTGACATCATCATTTATTTGACCCTGCTTCTGATCTGTCAGAAGAAAGGTGTCACCGCCAGTCCTGTGAGAAGGTCTGTTAGACGTTCTTCTCTACCTCTTGCATGACGTTCTTTGTTTTGGTTTCACTTTGTCATCTCCTTTCCTTCTCCCAGCTGTCACCAATTTACACTAATTGTCTCCCTTTATATTCCCTCCCATACTGCCTCACTTTGCGGTTTACACTTCTTCCTGGATGAGTTGTTCACTGCCGGAGGCTTCTACTGCTGATTCCTTTATTTGTGTTTCCTTGCTGGCTTGATTCTAGGTGACCCTGACTCCGTCCGTATTAAGTGCAGGGAGCCGGTGGTCGTGTCCCCTCACTATTATAGGGTTTTCAGGTGTCACACAGTATGAGGTACGTGGGCATGCAATCGTCTACCATAAAGACCTTTGCATGGGCATAGCAGTCAGGGAGAGCTCTAGGGGTTTTATAGGGCTCACCCATATGCTCCTTAGTTTGGGATCAAGCCAGTCGGATGTTTATTTATAAGTTCCAGCTTTCTGCAACACCATCCGTGACAGAAGGAAAAATGAGACGCCCAAACGGATCCTGTCTGTCTAGCAGCTGTAAGGCCTGTATGGTCCCATCAGAATTGGCTTATGATTTGGTAGTCAAAAGCAGGAGTGGGTACAAAACACAGAAGATATGCAAATATTCAATTCATGTGACATCTCTGTTTTGGATCCACTTCTGTTCTTTTTTTGGCTTTAGCAATACTAATAGATTACTGACCAAATGCTGACCGAGTAAAGGTGGATGCTCCACAGACAGGATCCGTTTTTTGGGTCGGTTTTTGGGGGTTATTGTTCTGACGGATCAGAGGAAGGGCAAAATAATCAGTGACATCAACACATACTTACTGCTGACACCCTCTCCACTCTATCGGGGGCTCTACTTGTATAAGCGTTTAATAGAACAGGTTCTGTAGATATCTATATGGAATCAGCTGACGACGGTGTAAAAGGAGTGCGCTTCTTGGAGCTAACATCGACCTGTAAGGCTGAGTTCATACTTGAGTGATTTGGTCAGTTTTGGCCCTGTGACTGGCCAAATAAGAGAAGTGTGCAGTGATTCTAAGAGCGACGCCTGTCATCTGCATGTCATAGGGACTCACAGTGTTATTTCACTACCACAGCAGACTCCCTATGCGTGTTACTGCAAGGCACAGTGTTCTACACCACTATAAAGGCTCTCTGCAGCCAGGAAATAGCTGTTTTTTAAAGCGATTCGCCACAAATAAATTCGGATAAAATCAAATCTTTTCAAAAAATTCAGCAAACCGAGCGAATCGAATTTTTGAGAAATTCGCTCATCTCTAAGGGTGGGTTCACATCAGCGTTATGGCTTGTTATAATGGAATCCATAAGACAGAAGTCAAAACGGAAGCCTTTAGAGGCATTCCGTTTTGCTTTCTGTCTTAATACAAGTCTATGGGGAATCATAACGGATCCGTCTGTCGACAGGACTTTTTTCTCCATTCTGCATAACGGGAAACCAGACGGATCCGTTATGATCCCCTATAGACTTGTATTAAGACGGATCAAAACGGAATGCCTTTTAAAGGCTTACGTTTTGACTTCCGTCATAGTAGAAGTCTATGGGCAGCATAACGGATCCGTCCTTCCGTCTTATGGATTCCGTTATTTTCCACTATAGCCATGTTATAACGGAAAGCCATAACAGAATCCTAACGCTGATGTGAACCCACCCTAATTATGTCATCTGACAACACAGTCCAAGTGGCAGCCAGGAGAAATCTAAGGGCTGTTTCACACGAGCGAGTCCATTGCGGGAATCACGCTCCGTGTGTGAGTGTGATCCTCCGCTCTGGACTTGCAGGAGCGCACGGCATTATCATGATTTATAATGCCATGTGTCTCTGCTTGACCTTATTTCTACAGAATCATACCGACAGCTTTATGTCACTATAATTCTGTGGAAATAAGGTCAAGCAGAGACACACAGCATTATAAATCATGATAATGCCGTGCGCTCCTGCAAGTCCAGAGCGGGCGATCACACTCACACACGGAGTGCGATTCCCACAAGGGACTCGCTCGTGTGAAACAGCCCTAAGTGCAGCTTTGGATGTGACTGGAGTAGAAGACATGTTACTGTGTTCCATGCGGCTTTATTCAGTAGTACAGTAAAGTGACGGATAATCCAGAAATAACGTATTATAAACCGACCGCAGTGCTCTCTGTACAGAAATAAGAAAATGTCTGTTCCTTAAATCAGCAATTAGTTCCCCTAAAAAAAAAAGAAGTTTGGGGAAATTTCAAAAAACAGCAAAAAAACTATAATGCAATAGCTGTCATGATTGTAAGGAATTGAAGAAGTAAAACCTGAGATGTCTTAACTCCTTAAAGGGATTCTGTCATGACATTTGAGGCCTATAACCTAAACACATGGCCAGGTCCCTACTAATAACCTGAATCCGAAACTGTCCTTATTAAATGTGCCTGTGGCTCTATTAGCACATAAAACAGGTTTTTATAACCTGTCATTCACCTACCTAAGATGCCCAAGGGGACGTCGCTTCATACATCTCCGTCTGGTGCCCAGCGCCGCCTTCCTACTAGAAATCGCTGCCCTCCCTTTCTATAGAGCCGCCTTCCTCACCTCAGCGCCGCCTCCGAAATCGTCCGCCCCCTCAGCCAGATCCCGTGCGGCTGTGAGAGGATGGCTGCAATAGGGCGGTCAAGGCAGGTTTGAGCGAAGTGCGCCGGCCGGCGCATGCGCACTTCGCTCAACGAGGCCGCTGCCAGGAGTCCGCATCAGGTTATACCTAGTGCGCACGCGCGGGATCTGGCTGAGGGGGCGGACGATTTCGGAGGCGGTGCTGAGGTGAGGGAGGCGGCGCTGAGGTGAGGAAGGCGGCTCTATAGTAAGGGAGGGTGGCGATTTCTAGTGGGAAGGCGGCGCTGGGCACCAGACGGAGATGGCTGCAGCCGGGCACCCTGTATAAAGCGACGTCCCCTTGGGCATCTTAGGTAGGTGAATGACAGGTTATAAAAACCTGTTTTATGTGCTAATAGAGCCACAGGCACATTTAATAAGGTCAGTTTCGGATTCATGTTATTAGTAGGGACCTGGCCATATGTTTAGGTTATAGGCCTCAAATGTCATGACAGAATCCCTTTAAGGACCGGGCCATTTCAGATTTTTGCAAATCTGACACTTGTCACTTTATGTGGTGTGGCTTTTATTTATCCAAGCCATTCTGAGATTTTTTTCTCGTCACATATTGTACTTCATGACAGTGGTGAATTTGAATCAAAATATTTCATTTTTATTTATAAAAAAATACCAAATTTACCAAACATTTTGAAAAATTCACAACTTTCCAAATTTCAATTTCTCTGCTTTTAAAACAGATAGTGATACCTCATATAATAGTTATTACTTTACATTTCCCATATGTCTACTTCATGTTTGGATCATTGTGTGAATGCCATTTTATTTTTTGGGGACGTTAGAAGGCTTATAAGTGTAGAAGCAAATCTTGAAATTTTTCAGAAAATTTCCAAAACGCACCTTTTAAGGACCAGTTCAGGTTGAAGTCACTTTCTGAGGCTTACATAATAGAAACCACCCCAAAATGACCCCATTTTAGAAACTACACCCCTCAAGGTATTAAAAAGTGATTTTACAAACGTTGTTAACCCTTTAGGTGTTCCAGAAGAATTAATGGAAAATGTACATGAAATTTCAGAATTTCACATTTTTTGGCAGATTTTCAATTTTAATCATTTTTTTTCCACTAACAAAGCAAAGGTTAACAGCCAAACAAAACTCTATTTATTGCCCTGATTCTGTAGTTTACAGAAACACCCCATATGTGGTCATAAACCGCTGTACGGGCACACAGCAGGGCGCAGAAGGAAAGGAACGCCATATGGTTTTTGGAGGGCTGATTTTGCTGGACTGGTTTTTTGACACCATGTCCCATTTGAAGCCCCCCTGATGCACCCCTAGAGTAGAAACTCCAAAAAAGTGACCCCATTTTAGAAACTACACCCCTCGAGGTATTCAAAACTAATTTTACAAACTTTGTTAACCCTTTAGGTGTTCCACAAAAATTTATGGAAGATGGATTTGAAATTTCAGAATTTAACTTTTTTGGGCAGATTTTCCATTTTAATCATTTTTTTCCGCTAACAAAGTCAGGGTTAACAGCCAAACTAAACTCAATATTTATTGCCCTGATTCTGTAGTTTACAGAAACACCCCATATGTGGTCTTAAACTACTGTATGGCCACAAGGCAGGGCGCGAAATGAAAGGAACGCCATATGGTTTTTGAAGGGCAGATTACACTGGGATAATTTTAACTTGCCATGTCCCATTTGAAGCCCGCCTGATGCACCCCTAAAGTAGAAACTACAAAAAAGTGACCCAATTTTGGAAACTACGGGATAAGGTGGCAGTTTTATTGGTACTATTTTAGGGTACAGATGATTTTTGGTTGCTTTTTGTGAGGCAAGGTAACAAAAAATAGCTGTTTTGGCACTGTTTTTATGTTTTGTTATTTACAACGTTCATCTGACAGGTTAGATCATGAGCTATTTTTATAGAGCAGGTTGTTACAGACAGGACAATACCAAATATGACAACTTTTTTTTGGTTGTTTCTTTCAGTTTTACATAATAAAGCATTTTTGAAAAAAAATATTTTTTAGTGTCTCCATATTCTGAAAGCCATAGTTTTTTTTAATTTTTGGGCGACTGTCTTATGTAGGGGCTCATGTTTTTTTATTAGATGCCGGTTTGATTGGTACAATTTTGGGGTGCATATGACTTTTTCATCGCTTGCTATTACACTTTTTGTGATGTAAGGTGCCAAAATGGCTTTTTGACATCGTTTTTATTTTTATTTTTTTAACGGTGTTCACCTGAGGTGTTAAATCATGTTATATTTTTATAGAGAAGGTTGTTACGGATACGGTGGTTACGGCGATACCTATTATGTATACTTTTTTATTTTATTTAAGTTTTATACACTAATATTATTTTTGAAACAAAAAAAAATCATGTTTTTGTGTCACCATAGTCTGAGAGCCATAGTTTTTTAAATTTTTTGGGCAATTCTCTTAGGTAGGGTATCATTTTTGCAGGATGAGATGACGGTTTGATTGGTATAATTTTGGGGTGCATATGACTTTTTGCTATTACACTTTTTGGGATGTAAGGTGACAAAAAAATTGCTTTTTTGACACCGTCTTTTTTTATTTTTATGGTGTTCACCTGAGGGGTTAGGTCATGTGATATTTTTATAGAGCTGGTTGTTATGGACATGGTGATACCTAATATGTATACTTATTTTTATTTATTTTTTACATTTAATACAATAAAAGCATTTTTGAAACAAAAAGAAATCATGTTTTAGTGTCTCCATAGTCAGAGCCATATTATTTTATGATTTTTGGGCGATTGTCCTATGTAGGGGCTCATTTTTTGTGGGATGAGGTGACGGTTAGACTATTTTTGGGGGCATACGCCGTTTTGATCGCTTGGTGTTGCACTTTTAGTGATGTAAGGTGACAAAAATGACTTTTTTTGACACCGTTTTTATAAAAAAATAATTAGTGTCTATCGGATGGGGTGGATCATGTGATATATTTATAAATCCGGTCGTTACGGACGCGGCGATACCTAATATGTGAGGGTTTTTTTCTATTTTTTATTATAAAATCAGGCGAAAGGGGCGTTTTTTTCTTTGTTTTTTTACTTGAAACTTTTTTTTTTTATTCAAAACACTTTTTTTTACTTTTTTTTTCAAACTTTATTTTTGTCCCACTCTGGGACTTCAACTTTTGGGGGTCTGATCCCCTCTGCAATGCATTATAAATACATCTGTATTGTAATGCATTGCCTGTTAGTATATGACACTGAGTCATACAATAACAGGTTGCCTAGGAGACCGGGCCTGAGGCTGGATCTCCTGGGCACCCGTAGAAGGCAGGTCCCGATGCCGTGCAAGGCATTGGGTAGCCTCTGCACGGCATCGGGCTGCTATCTGACACATCGAGTCCCCGCCACATCAGCGCGGGGACTCGATGTGCTCCCTCACCCGCCGGAAACAACTTCTATGTCGTGGTCAGTACGGACCGCGGCATAGAAGGGGTTAATCCTCCGGAATCTCTGTAAACAGCAATGCCGGCGAATACAGCAGGGGCCCGGCACCCTGCAGTGATCGGGTGCGCACCTCTCCGGTGCCCGCCAGATCAGCCCGCCGTGCATGTACGGCAGAATGCATTCTGGCAAAGCATCCCCCTCCGTACATGCACGGTGTTTGCCGTTAAGGGGTTAAAGAGACAGTACATGACTTGGTGGACACTATATTTCACACAATGCAAGTCAGAGGAGACCTCAACAATCATGAGCCGTTCATGTCCTGATGCAGGGGCTAGTGGCCTTTGTTCCTCTGTTTTTTGCATGTTATGTTGGTGCTGTATGATGGTATTTAGTTAGTACTGCATTATGCTAATCCCATCATACCACGCCCATTTCAGTTAAGCCACACCCCCTATGCATGCTTCCCTATCAACCCGGGTCTGCTGAATTCAGGATATCATATCCTGCTGCTTGCATATCCTCCACCGCTGCACAGAGACGGTGACCACCAACATCAGCCACTGTTCCCAAGAGCTAACAATCAAATCCTTCCGACACATCAGGGACAATTTTATATATTTATGCGTTAAATTACATAACTCCTGTGCAAGGGGTGTAGGTAGGTGGTATGTCACAGGTGCACAGCAGTTCAACCTATGGAGCCAGGCGACTACAGAGAAATACAGTGGCTTGAAAAAGTATTCATACCCCTTGAACATTTCCACATTTCCACAAATCCAATAATAGTGATGAGCAAGAATCACACGACCGACGCTCACTTCCTGTTTATAATGATTTCCAAGCATCTAACATCTGCAAAACAAGGTAGAAGTGACCAAGACAAGTCTGAGGTTGTCACGACTGAGGATGGGGGAAATCCTCAGCCGTGTAACGCCAGGTCATGTTATGGCCTACTCGGCCAGGAGAACAGGATAGGGAGCAGGTCACCTCCTAACAGCGTCCCTACCCTGACCCTAACTCCTAACAGCATGGGCCGACCTTAAAGGTAGGAGGACCCATGCGCAGGAACCTCGGATCCCTAACTCACCCTCCGTCCGGTCCCTGCGCTAGGAGTCAGGGTAAGACGACCTACTCCTCCTAGACGCGGAGGAGCAGGAGTCTCAACGGCCAAGCTGTTGGGGAACACAAACAGTACTATGGATATGGCAGGTAATGTGAAC
Source organism: Bufo bufo (assembly GCF_905171765.1). Classification (NCBI taxonomy): domain Eukaryota; kingdom Metazoa; phylum Chordata; class Amphibia; order Anura; family Bufonidae; genus Bufo; species Bufo bufo. Next base: position 19,233,953 of record NC_053395.1, read on the forward strand.
AAGATCCGCTTACCTGCCACAGCCTTGCTGACTGGATCCCTGTGCAGGCAAGCTGAAGTCCAGACAAGATTCAATGAACCCAGCAAACACACAACCACACACAGGAACCCAGATCCATAGCTGCACAAATATACACAGGAACAAATCAACTGATCATAACATAGAGTATAACAATTTATGATCACAAGGGTGGCCCACACTGGCAGATGGAAATGACCAGGAGAGTTCCTCCAGCTAACAAGGCTGGAGTACCCCTCAGAAGTCTGTCTAAACTGAGGCTTTATAGCCCAGGCAGCCACACCCACAAACGGACACACCCAGTGCACACACACACTAGGAAGGAGATTAACCCTTCCAAACCCCAAGGAAAGGAAACACAACTTAAAGGGGACGTGCACACAATAACATAAAACACGGTGCACACAACACACACACCTAACAGAAGGTTGCTAGGTGTGACCGCATGCCAGGGCAGCAAGCTACCTAGCGACGCTCAGGCTGCTCTGCTGCTAAAAACACTGGTTGCCCGCGGCAACCACAAGTGAGGCCACAGACAAGCGGCCCTCACCCGTGGTTGAACGCCCATACAAAACCGCAGGCAACCGCATGCGGTAAAGGAGTCACGGTCATGGGCATGGCCGTGACAGAGGTGCGATCTCCCTAGTGGTATAATCTACACTTTACCAGCAACGCACTATATATTTATTGCATGAGCTACAGGAGCAACAAGGGTTAACAGAAGACACTGAAAACTAATTATCACAAGACCCCAAATATTCAGGATATATAACGTGACTGTCCTGATTCATAGCCCCATAATTACACATTATAGTAGTTATATTCCTGTACATAGGGGGCAGTATTATATTAGTTATATTCTTGTACATAGGGGGCAGTATTATAGTAGTTATATTCCTGTACATAGGAGCAGTATTATAGTAGTTATATTCTTGTACATAGGAGCAGTATTATAGTAGTTATATTCTTGTACATAGGAGGCAGTATTATAGTAGTTATATTCTTGTACATAGGAGCAGTATTATAGTAGTTATATTCTTGTACATAGGAGCAGTATTATAGTAGTTATATTCTTGTACATAGGAGCAGTATTATAGTAGTTATATTCTTGTACATAGGAGCAGTATTATAGTAGTTATATTCTTGTACATAGGAGCAGTATTATAGTAGTTATATTCTTGTACATAGGAGGCAGTATTATAGTAGTTATATTCTTGTACATAGGAGGCAGTATTATAGTAGTTATATTCTTGTACATAGGAGGCAGTATTATAGTAGTTATATTCCTGTACATAGGAGCAGTATTATAGTAGTTATATTCTTGTACATAGGAGGCAGCATTATAGTAGTTATATTCCTGTACATAGGAGGCAGTATTATAGTAGTTATAGTCTTGTACATAGGAGCAGTATTATAGTAGTTATATTCTTGTACATAGGAGGCAGTATTATAGTAGTTATAGTCTTGTACATAGGAGGCAGCATTATAGTAGTTATATTCCTGTACATAGGAGCAGTATTATAGTAGTTATATTCTTGTACATAGGAGCAGTATTATAGTAGTTATATTCTTGTACATAGGAGGCAGTATTATAGTAGTTATATTCTTGTACATAGGAGGCAGTATTATAGTAGTTATATTCTTGTACATAGGAGCAGTATTATAGTAGTTATATTCTTGTACATAGGAGGCAGTATTATAGTAGTTATATTCTTGTACATAGGAGGCAGCATTATAGTAGTTATATTCCTGTACATAGGAGCAGTATTATAGCAGTTATATTCTTGTACATAGGAGAAGTATTATAGTAGTTATATTCTTGTACATAGGAGCAGTATTATAGTAGTTATATTCTTGTACATAGGAGCAGTATTATAGTAGTTATATTCTTGTACATAGGAGGCAGTATTATAGTAGTTATATTCTTGTACATAGGAGTCAGTATTATAGTAGTTATATTCTTTGTCAAATTTCTTTTTATTAGATAATAACAACATTGGGCGGAAGAATCCATCCCCTTACCACAGTTGCACAGTCATAGTAACAACAATTACATAGGTGCAAAAAGGCGCCAACAAGCGCAGAATATACATATAGTCATAAAGCAATGTACATTAAGGCTTAAGTCAAATATTGTACAATTTGAGCAATAAGAATCAATCTCCTGTGCAAGCTGTCTAGATGATATAAAGTATTGTCTGGTGCTGTCATTTATTGTGTAAATTGTGCAAAGGTAGTGATAAACTTTATTCAATGAAGTAAGTTCAAATACATTTTGTGAAAAAATACCTTTTCCTATGACAGTGGTACAGGAGCAGTCTTGGGCATTATTGGTAAGGAGAAGGCCATAACAGGGGGGGGGGGGGAAAGAGGGGAAAACTGCATTTCTGCAACCTGGACTAAGATGTAGGGAGGGGTGGGATAACTAGGCCTCAATATGAGGCCCTCCTGTACACGCATGGCTAAGGTGTATCTTGTGCAAACATGCGAGCCTAAGTAGTATCCTAACAGCCATAGTTAGTATTGATTGGCATTGAGGTGGGACCAGAATAGGACAACAGGTCAAGTTGATTTTCTAAGATTCAAAGGATCTGTGAGCCCCCATGGTTATTACGCCACGCCAGCCAAGGTTCCCAAATTTTCAGAAATTTCTCATGTTGTCTGGCTTCCCAACCCGCCAACTCCTCCAGTCTGCAAATCTGATCTACTTTCTGCTCCCAATGTGGAAGTGTCGGTGGGTCTTCACTGAGCCATCTCTGTGGTATGAGTAGCCTCGCTGCTTGAATCAAGTGTGTTGCTAAGCACTTTTTGGATGGTTTTAAGGTCGGTGTGGGAAGCCAGAGAAGTACCAGTTCCGGTGTCAGCTGGATATTAGTGTTCATTACTTTATTTATTGCGGCCGATACTCCTTCCCAATATTGGCGGAGCTTTGGGCAGGACCAAAATATGTGTGTTTGCGTTCCTGACATCTCTTTACACCTCCAGCACAGATCAGATTTGCTAAGACCTTTTAGGAATAATTGTTTGGGGGTCTGATACCACTGAGTCATCACTTTGTATGAGTGCTCTTGCACCCTCACACACCTTGAGAATCCCTGTGAATGAGCATGTATGCGCAATATATCTGTCTCTGAAAATTCTAAATTAAGCTCAGTTGCCCATGTTTTCAAATATTGTGGGATTCCTATAGGGGATTGGACATTTAGGGCTAAATATAGTTTTGATATCAATTTGCTGGGGGGGGATTCTAAGTGTAACAACTTCTCGAACCATGTCGCTTCTGGAGTGGGCTGTCTGGAGGTCAGCAATGGCTTACTGATAGAGTTAAGCTCTATGGTATCTAGAAAATTGCTAGTAGAAAGAATGTGGTTTAGTGGATGATGGACGGGAAGAGCACCTGATGCTCCATCTAAGAGTTCTGTGACGGTGTAGGTGTGTAATTTGTTCCACACAGGTGATACAGTGTCAGCAGTGGGTCTTACAATGAATGGCGTCAGGTCTGCTGGCACCAGTGGTGACAGAGCATGTAACAAGCCTTTATCTTTGTTCAGTTGTCTGATAACGGCTGCCGTGCCTTTGAGCAGGACATGTCAGTGTAGCGAAGACGAGTTCAGCCCCCATAACCCCGCTCTCTGTTTTTTGTCAAGCTGGGAGACTTCAAGCTCCTTACCCAAGATGTGAGACCAGGGGGCATGTACCTGCAGCCACCTCTTCAAGTGAATGGCTTTATAATATAACTGAGCGTCGGGCAACGCCATGCCTCCCTGACTCTTCCCCAGAATCAGCGTGCGGTGCGCCAGTCTCGCTCCCCTCCCCCCCCAAAGAAAAATGCTGAAAAGCCTTCTGATTTGCGTGAAGAAGGAGGAGGGAAGAAAGACAGGCAGCATCTGCATTACGTATAATAGCTTGGGCATAATAAATGCTTTTAGCAGATTTTTCCGACCCATCCATGAAATATACGGAATTCTTAATGTGTGCAACTGCTGTTGAATGTCTTTCAATAGTGCAGCGTAGTTCAGCTGGAAAAGCTTGTCTAGGCTACAGGGGATCTTAACACCCAGGTAGGACAGATGAGACGTTTGCCATGAGAAGGGGGTATTTGCTTTCAATTGCTGAATTTGTTTGGCCGGTGCTGACACGTTTATGGCTTCTGTTTTTGTATAGTTTACTTTAAAATTAGACACTTGTCCATACTGTTCAAATAGGGATAATAGATGCGGGAAGGCTTCGACCGGGTTGGAGACCATGACTAGGAGGTCATCTGCATAAGCTGCGTTGAGGTATTCTATGGGGTTATTCTCTACCTTGAGTCCTCTGATGCCAGGGTGGTCTCTAATTGCTTGTAGTAAGGTTTCCATGACTAAAATGTACAGGGCTGGGGACAGAGGGCATCCCTGTCTCGTCCCATTCCTGATAGGGAAGGAGGGCGATAAGGTGCCATTAACTCTGATCCGAGCACTGGGATCACCATACAGTGACATTATAGCTCTCTGGAATTGTGCAGGAAAGCCGAACTTTTGCAAGGTCTTTATCATATAGGCCCAATTTACCCGGTCAAAGGCCTTCTCCGCATCTATGCCCAGTAGAACCAAGGGGAGGTGTTTCTTCATTGCTAGCTGAATGGTGGACAGAATTCTGCAGGAGTTGTGACTTCCTTCCCTACCTGGGACAAAACCTGCCTGTTCGGGGTTAATAAGTTTCGGAAGGAGTGCACCTTTTCTGGTTGCTAAAAGCTTCGCCCAGACCTTGATATCAACGTTTAAAAGAGAGATTGGTCTGTAGCTACCACACAACTTAGGGTCTTTTCCAGGTTTGGGAAGAATAGTGACTATGGCCTCAAGGGATTGTTTATGCAGTTGCGAACCACTCAGCAGCTCATTACACCAGGCAGCAAGGCGGGGGGCCAATATCTTTGAAAATTTCTTGTAATATCCCACAGGGAAACCGTCAGGGCCCGGGCACTTCCCCATTGGCATGGAGCTTAAGATGTTCATGACTTCTTTCTCCGTTACTGGTGCCAGGAGAGTCTGGCCCTCTAACTCATTTAAAGTGGGAAGCTGTAAGCGCTGTAGGAATTTGTCTATCAGGGAGACCCTAGCTACGGCTGACCCTGCTAACTCTTCAGGGAGACCATATAGGTCCCGATAAAATTCTTGGAACTCAGTGGCTATATCTGATGTTTTGTGTACAGTGGTCCCATTTTTCCCATTAATCCCTGCAATATACATTGAGTCTTTCTTCTGTTTTAGGAGGGAGGACATTAATTTCGTGCCCTTATCTCCGTGGGAATAAAAGCGAAATTGCGAATATTGGTATGTCTTTGCGTAACATACATTCAGATGGTCTGTTAATTGTCTACGCAGGGCGGTTAGCTGTTCTTTGGCCTCTAGGGCTCTAGAGCGTTTATGTATAGACTCAATAGCCGCAATTTGCTTAAGTAGGGAATTTAGGTGCTCCTGTCTATCCCTCTTAACCTTACTGCCCAGTGCAATGAGCTCGCCCCTCATGACCTGTTTGTGCGTCTCCCAGATAGTTGTGAGTGGCATGCCTTCAGTAGTATTTTCATTAAAGAACCATGACAGTTTTTGACTAAGGGTGGCTAGATCCGACTGTCTATCCAAAAGTGTTTCATTCAGGCGCCACTGTTTATTTAGTGTAGGCAGCGTGGGGAAGTGAAGCGAAGTCGACACCGGGGCATGGTCTGAGACCGTAATGGGTTCGATGGTAGACCGCTCCACCCTGTCAACACAGCTGCCAGAGATCAAGACATAGTCCAATCTCTTATGGGTATTGTGTGGTGCTGAGAAGAAAGTATAGTCTCTGTCAGCAGGGTGAAGCAGCCGCCAGGAGTCCACTAAATTAACCTCTGCTAAATAGGCGTTGACCCGACCCAATGCTGCATGGGTCAGTTGGGAAAGGCCGTCAGAGGCATCCATTATGGGGTTCAATGTCATGTTAAAATCGCCACCTATTAATCTTATTCCCTCAGCAAAAGAGGCAAACGTCTTTAAGGTATTAACAAGCCATTTTGCCTGACCCCGATTGGGGCAATATAGACTGGCTAAAGTCACTACCTGGGTGCCTATTGAGCCCTTTACAAATACATAGCGCCCTTCCGGGTCATCCTGTATGCAAGATAACTGGAAAGGGACTTTCTTTTATATGGCAATGCCAACTCCTCTAGCTGCACTACTGTACGCACTAGCGAACCAGTGCTGGAAGTAAGATTTAGGAAGAGTGGGCACATGCGTTGATTTGAAATGTAATTCCTGAAGAAAACAAATGTCTGTGTGTGACTTTTTCAACATACGGACAACCTGTGACCTTTTTTGCGGGGTGTTAAACCCCCTGACATTCAGTGAGGTACACTTAATCAATGCCATGATGCGTTCCAAGTGTGAGCCTTAGAGCTAGCATTAGTTCGAAGTCCTGCGTGTGGCCAGGGAAACAAGTAAAAGTGTCAAACTTTAAAAACAACCGGGGAATGGAGAAAATCTCCAACATAAGGTTCGGGTGACTTGTGCCTAACGCGCAGCCCAGCAAAGCAAGGCAAAGCGCGAATGGCCCAAGCCAGCCTATCATGAGGCGCGTGCACCAGGGTTGCGCCATTAGATCCCTGGTGGTTGCCATGTATGTCTGAAGACAAGCGGCTATACGGGGGGTAAGCCAGCCTGTCTCACGAGCCACAGCAAACATAACTCTGAATGCAATCAGCTAAGTAATCTAGCCAATATATGGGTGGTCTGACCGTACTAGGGGCCATACAATAGGGATGGCAACCCTTACTGCTGTTCCAATACTGTGGGACCATCCAGCTGGTAAGCATCACTCAAAATAGAACATATAAACCATCTAAGTCATACAAATCAAGCAGGTAGAATAGGGCATTGCATATTGATCACTATAGTAGTGACGTGATATGATCATCAGCAGTTCACAGAACCTGACCCAAGGTTCCCTCACTCACGGGCTGACAGACCGCAACAGCTCAAATCAAGTCTCGAGGTCGTCGGGTCATTACCGACTACCTGCAGTAGGCTGCAAACAATGAAGGCCCATATGGCTGTAAATATACTTGCGGTATGGATCCAAGAATCGTCCGCAACTTCCCATATCCCGACAGCACCGGGTCAGTTAACAGCCGTCCGCGAGTGAGGTAAAGATTGTGAAACAAGGCTTAAGGCCTTACGGCCTGTTGTTTGACTTTCTCTTCGTGGCAGCTGTACTCCACCTCTGTTCCACCGGCAAGTCCGGCAGTGGGACTCCTGTGTCGGCCGACGGGAGCCATGATGGGATATCTAGAGGGGTCGTATGAAGCAGAGTCCACGCCGCTGGTAAGTCTGCTGGTGTACGAATCGTGCATCTCTTGCCCTCAGATACAAAAGTCAGACCAAACGGAAAGAGCCACTTGTAGGGCATTTTAACAGCCCTAAGATGATCTGTAAGTGGTCTGAGTAACCTTCTCTTGTTCAATGTGGAGGGTGCTAGGTCCTGAAATAGGAGGATCTTGGACCCATCATGGAGCGGTTCTTTTTGTTCTCTTGCAGCTTTAAGGATCGCTGCTGTGTCTATATATCGCAGCAGGCCACAGACCACGTCCCTCGGTGGGTCATTGTCCCTTGGTTTCGGTCTGAGCGCTCTGTGGATACGCTCCACTCCAATTTCTGCAGCTCTGTCGGCGCCTAGCAGGCTTGAAAAAATGGCGATTGCCGCTTCAGACAGTGCTTCATGAGGCACACTCTCTGGGAGACCTCGCAGCCGGATATTTTTCCATCGGCTGCGGTTCTCTTGGTCTTCTATCAGCGCGTAAGCGTTGTCCAGAGAAGCCGCAAGTGCGGTACTGTTGTCGCCCAGCGCCTGGGCAAAAGACAAGATGGCCTCCTGTGTGTGTTCAAGTTTCTCAACACGGTGCCCGATGTGCTTCACGTCGCTCTTAATTTCGGTGAGATCATGAATCACCGGAGCCAACGCTGACGATAAGGCTTGCTGGATGAACCGGCGTGAGATAGGTGCCGAGGTATTAGCCCGGGGCCCAGCGTCAAGCTCTGATGAGGCGCCTTCAGCTCCTTCCGCATCTTGCAGCCAGTCCTCGTGCTCAGGCAGCGCCATTTTGGCGGCACTCACTGCCGGAGGTCTCTTGTTCAGAAATTTATCCATTTCTTGAGGGCTGCGATCCAATTTGTCAGGTTCAGGTTTGTCTCTGGGGATGAATCGTCCCACTTTGCCCATTCTGTTCAGGCTAGTTAGCGAAATTGACTAGTTTGCTGGCTCACATGGAGAGGAGCTCTCTCACATGCGTCTGACTTGGCCGGCAGTCAAACTCCGCCCCCATAGTAGTTATATTCTTGTACATAGGAGGCAGTATTATAGTAGTTATATTCTTGTACATAGGAGCAGTATTATAGTAGTGATATACTTGTACATAGGAGCAGTATTATAGTAGTTATATTCTTGTACATAGGAGCAGTATTATAGTAGTTATATTCTTGTACATAGGAGCAGTATTATAGTAGTTATATTCTTGTACATAGGAGGCAGTATTATAGTAGTATATTCTTGTACATAGGAGGCAGTATTATAGTAGTTATATTCCTGTACATAGGAGCAGTATTATAGGAGTTATATTCTTGTACATAGGAGCAGTATTATAGTAGTTATATTCTTGTACATAGGAGCAGTATTATAGTAGTTATATTCTTGTACATAGGAGCAGTATTATAGTAGTTATATTCTTGTACATAGGAGCAGTATTATAGTAGTTATATTCTTGTACATAGGAGGCAGTATTATAGTAGTTATATACTTGTACATAGGAGCAGTATTATAGTAGTTATATTCTTGTACATAGGAGCAGTATTATAGTAGTTATATTCCGGTACATAGGAGCAGTATTATAGTAGTTATATTCTTGTACATAGAAGCAGTATTATAGTAGTTATATTCTTAATCAAATTTCTTTTTATTGAAGAAAACGCAAATAGTCATGTGACAAATCAATCACTTAAATACCAGGCGCAGCTGGACAAATGCTTATTCACTAAGCGCATCAATTCAAGTGCAGTGGCGACATGACTCAATAACACATTAACATGTGCATAAAAGTAATTAATACGAAAAAGTAAAGACAAGACATGGGAAGAGGGGAGGGGGAAAAGGAGGTAAGGGGGGGGGGGGGGTAATAGATGTCTATCATATGCTTCGTGTGAATCTAGAAGTTGCGATAAAGCTTCCAAGGGGACCATGTTTTGATAAACTTTGCTCTAGAGTGAGTCTCCCAGTGTGCAAGCTCCTCAAACCGGTAAAGCTGATCCACCTTCTCGGTCCACATCAAGAGGGATGGAGGAGAATCATTTCTCCATAACAATGGAATCAATAGGCGAGCTGCTGTTATAAGCATAGTCGGGAGATTTAACCTTGAGGGGGTCAGCGTGTCATTAGGACACCATAACATTAGGAGCTTTGCGTCTAATCTAACCTGGTTTTTACAGATCTTATTTATAATAGTTTTGATCTCTATCCAGAAAGGCCGGATCTTTTCACAATTCCACCATATATGAGAAAGAGAGCCAAGATCTCCTCCGCACCTCCAGCAACGGTCGGGGATATCAGGATTGATCTTATGAAGATATTCTGGTGTTTTATACCATCTTGTGAGCAATTTGTAGGAGTTAGCTTGTATCTTAATGCAACGGTTGAATCCGTGCGAGTGTGTGAGGATAAAAGCTTTCTCAGGTTCTGACAAAGTTATGGATAACTCCTTCTCCCAAGCTGAGAGAAACCACAGATCTGGAGGGGCGGAGGAGAGCAGCTCCTTGTATAATGTGGAGAGAGGCTTCCGCGGGCGTTGGCCTACTGAAATCTTCCCCTCCATCCATGAGGGATCATTTGTGGGTCGTGGGACCTTTTCAATAAGCTTTAGGTCCTTTTTAAAGGCCATAACTGCCAAAAAGGAAGCCTTTTGGACCTTTGGAAGAGCGAAAACATCACTCCAATTTAAAGCACCAGACTCAGATATAATATCTTGTAACCTTAAGCTAGATAGTAGGGCCCAAATTCCTGATGGTGCAGTGGTGGCGGGATGAATATGGGCCTGAAGCAGGTGCAGGGGGATATTCATACTAGGGAACTTAAGAACTGACGCCTGATATAGTTTGGACCACTCTAGCAGTAAGCCCTTCCACAGAGGCGAGGCATAAATGTTATTAGCAGTACTTTTCCGCAAACCCCATAAGACCAGTTTATCTTTATAGGTGAGCATATCACACTCCAATTGGGAGGCAAGATTGAGAGGGCGCCAGGAGAGGAGGCTTAGAGCTCTGCTTAGCATTGACGCTTTATAGTAAAGGTATACATCTGGCAGGCCAAAACCTCCCAATCTTTTCTCCCGAGTGAGGGTGGTGTATGCTATTCTGGGGGACTTACCCGACCATACAAATGCTGAGAAGATTCTGCGGACCTCCACAAAGAAGGAATGGGGTAGCCAAATAGGTAGTGTTTGAATGAAGTAAAGTAGTCTAGGGACAATGAAGGCTTTAATATAATTCTTCCTTCCAATCCACGAAATGAACGGGAGTTTTAGGGATTGCAGGTGTGCTCTAATGGATCTAAGTAAAGGGGCTTGATTAAGCTCGTAAAGGTCCTCAGGATTCGCTGATATATGGGTGCCCAAAAATGGGATTGACTTGGGAGCCCACGAGAATGCCGTGGAGCGTTTGATCATTTCTATGGAAGTGGCTGAGCAGGAAATATTTAGGGCCTGTGACTTACCGTAATTGATCTTGAAATTAGAGACCAAACCATATTCCTCAAAAAGAGCTTGGAGCCTGGGAAATGAGGTCGTGGGATTGGACGTGATGACTAAGAGATCGTCTGCGAAGGCAGCTGTCATATGGGTATGAGATCCCAAGGTGATCCCTTGGATGTCCGGATCTTGCCTAATTTTAGCCAGCAGTGTCTCCATGACAATAACAAAGAGGGCCGGTGATAGTGGGCAACCTTGTCTCGTCCCATTGGTAATGGGGAAAGTTGGAGAGAGTGTGCCATTGATCCGAATCCTGGCAGAGGGGAGCGAATAGAGTGAGAAGATGGACTGGATGAACTGGTCCGGAAGGCCAAATTTTGACAGTGCCCGAGACATAAAATGCCAGTTGATCCTGTCAAAGGCCTTCTCTGCATCTGTACTGAGAAGGGCTAGCGGTATAGAATTCCGCCGAGCATGCGTGATTAAGTGTATGACGCGGACCGTGTTTTCACTCCCCTGTCTGCCAGTGACGAATCCCACCTGTTCCCTATTAATAATGTCAGGGAGAACCGACTGGATCCGATGGGCCAAAATCTTAGCCCACCATTTCACATCAGTGTTCAAAAGCGAAATAGGGCGGTAGCTCCCGCAGTTTAGGGGGTCCTTATTTTCTTTGTGAATTACTGTGATATGGGCCGATAGCGATTGTGGGGGGAGGGAACCTCCTTGGAGCAAGTAATTACAAAGGATGTTAAAATGTGGGATCAGGATGTGCTTAAAGGTTTTGTAGTAGGAGATGGTAAAGCCGTCAGGGCCTGGGCTTTTCCCGGAAGGTATGGAGGAGAGGACCTTGCTGATTTCAGAGTCTGTGATAGGGGACAAGAGTTGGGCCGACTGTGATGGGGTGATAGTAGGCAGCTGGAGGGAGGAGAGAAACTTCTCAGTCGCTTCCCCTATTTGGGCTGGCGAGAGATGGTTTGGTGGCTCTAAGTTATATAGGTCCCTATAGAAGGCACAGAAGGAATCTGCTATGTCTGGGGTACTTTTATGTAACGTCCCTTTGGCATCCTTGACAGCTGCGATAAAGGAATCGGCTTTCTGTTTTTTAACTAAGGCGGACATTAGCCTATTCCCTTTATCTCCATGGGCATATGACCGAAATTTGGCCCGTAAAAGTAGTTTGGCTGACGTGACATTCAGCAAATTCTTAAGCTTTGTGCGAGCCTCTGACAGGTCCGAGGCACATCTAAGGGCCTGCGAGTTTTTGTGCGTTATTTCTAGCGCCTGTATCTGGGAGAGGAGGGCCGCCACTGCTTGGTTCCGCTGCTTTTTAATATGAGCCCCTAGAGCTATCAGCTCACCTCTCAGAACCGCCTTGTGGGTCTCCCAAGTGATGGAGGGGGAGGGCGCGTCCGGGCCTAGGGGGTTAAGTGTGAAAAATTCAGTTATGATAGAGGACAATTTAGCGACATGGGAAGGGTCAGAGATAATGGTGTCATTAATACGCCAATTCCATTCCCTCTTTGGGAGGTCCTGCAGAGAAACACCCAGAAATACCGGGGCATGGTCAGACAGGGTGATGTTCCCTATGTGGGATCGGGTAGCCCTATTAGCATGGGTTTTAGACAGGAATAGATAGTCGAGTCTATGGTAGGAGGATTTAGCAGCTGAGTAGAAGGTGTAATCCTTACTAGAGGGGTTTGTGGTGCGCCAAATATCTATTACACCTAGCCTATGTAAGGCGAGTTTAAGACGTCGTAGCTTCACATGTGTAATGGCGGACTTCCCATTTGAGGAATCTATGGAAGGCTCCAGGGTGACATTGAAGTCGCCGCCTAGAATCACCATACCTTCCTTAAAGGTGGATAACAAGCCAAGGGTCTGAACGAGCCAAGCAACCTGCCCTCTGTTGGGAGCATATACAGTTGCCAGGGTAACAGGTGTGTCAGCGATAGTGCCCTTAACAAACAGGTAACGACCCTCAGGGTCCGAGGAGACGGCAGAGTGCTTGAAGGGGAGCTGCTTGTGGATCGCTATGCTGACACCCCTGCTAGCCGAACTATACGTGCTGTGGAACCATTGGGAAAACCTTTTGGGGGGCAATTTGGGGGTCTTACTCTCTCGGAAGTGGGTTTCCTGGAAGAATGCTATAGACACTTTATCCCTTTGTAAAAGGGCCAGGATTTGGGACCGCTTGCAAGGCTCGTTCATTCCCCGGGCGTTCAGGGAGGATATCACAACGGACGACATTCTGTAAGTGAGAGACAATAATCAGCATCTACATAGACTCTATATGACATCTGACTACAATGGGGAGGGTGAGACACAGGAGGGAAGGAGGGGAGACAAACGGTTAATGAACAGAACAATAGTGCAAACAAAGCTTGTAACAGAAGCTCCACTGAGCACCTGACTGTGAGGCGACCCTTTCTCATCACGGCTACCAGCCGGGGTCTGTCAGGTGGGGGGTCCCGCAGAGCTAAAGAGGGCCACTGACTGACCATCAAAAGGGGAAGGGTGACCCGTAGGTAAAGCCGGGTTAACCCCTGCAAACTAAGGTGAGAGCAGGGAGTGGGAAATGACCAGACCATGGTAATAACCATAAAAGCCTGGAAGAAGAGGGATCCATTACTAACCAGTAAACAGATAATAAGACACAGAGTCCCGTATACTTAGAGTGGAACTGGAACAGAAAACGCAGAGAACCTCTTCACCGTCCTATATTCAGGTCGGAGCTTGAGCAGAATTTTCAGCCCTGGTTTTGGGCCCTTTTCTTGTGCGGACGGAGCGCCATTCACCCGCATGGGGTGGCGGTAAGGGTGGGTCTTCTAGATCCGCCGGCATCCACGAGGGTATCTTGATAGGGGTTAACCCAAGCTGGGACCAGCTAGCCTGTAGATCCGTCGGCGAGCGGATAGTGATTTGGCGTCCATTTTTAAGGACTGCAATGCCAAAAGGGTACAGCCATCTGAATGGAGTGGCAGCAGCTTTAAGGGCATCCAGGAGTAGGCGAAGAATACGCCTTTTAGCCAGTGTGGATGGGGCCAGATCTTGGAAAAACAGGATTGGTGTACCTTCATGCTGTAGCTGCTCCGCTTCTCTGCTGGCTCTCATCAGTGCGGCTGTATCGACATAGCTGAGGAGGCCGCAAATTACATCGCGAGGAGGATCTGTAGCTTTCGGTTTGGGCCTAAGCGCTCGATGTATGCGCTCGATTATTATCCGATCCGATTTTTCGGCACCCAGAATATTCGCAAATATTTCGCGAGCAACTTTATCAAGCGCCTCACTGGCAATCGATTCCGGGAGGCCTCGAATCCTCAGGTTCTTCCTGCGGCTGCGATTCTCCTGATCCTCAATTCTTAGGAGAGCTTCATTTAGCAGGTCGGTGTGGGATCGGATTACATTGTATGACTTCTCCTCTCTCTGCAGAGCAGCTTCCTGTGCGCTCTCCAGGTCAGACACCCGACACCCCATATTCCTCAGGTCTTCCTTGATTTCAGACAGATCCTTTTTTATAGGGGCTAGTGCTGAATTAAGCACTTCAAGAAGTGCAGCTTTAGTGAAGGATCTCCCCTGTCTGCGCGATTTGCAGGTAGAAGCATCAGAGACACTCCCGGCATCTGAATCCTCCTCCATGTCAGATAGCTGAGCCGGGGCCATCTTAGGTGTCTCAGCCGACCGGAGCTTCGGTTGTTTTCTTAGAAATTGGTCCATATCTGGTTGTCTGGACCGAACTGGAGTGGGATCTGCTTGATCCTTGGATCTATCTTTACCCACTTTGCCCATTAGAGCGGTGCTGTAAGCCCGATTATAGGGGTTAAAACACCGGCAAGGTTGAGGAGCTCAGAAACTAGCAGCCATCCAGCTACACAGCCAGGCTCCGCCCCTTAGTAGTTATATTCTTGTACATAGGAGCAGTATTATAGTAGTTATATTCTTGTACATAGGAGGCAGTATTATAGTACTTATATTCTTGTACATAGGAGCAGTATTATAGTAGTTATATTCTTGTACATAGGAGGCAGTATTATAGTAGTTATATTCTTGTACATAAGAGGCAGTATTATAGCAGTTATATTCTTGTACGTAGGAGCAGTATTATAGTAGTTATATTCTTGTACATAAGAGGCAGTATTATAGCAGTTATATTCTTGTACGTAGGAGCAGTATTATAGTAGTTATATTCTTGTACATAAGAGGCAGTATTATAGTAGTTATATTCTTGTACATAGGAGCAGTATTATAGTAGTTATATTCTTGTACATAGGAGCAGTATTATAGTAGTTATATTCTTGTACATAAGAGGCAGTATTATAGTAGTTATATTCTTGTACATAGGAGCAGTATTATAGTAGTTATATTCTTGTACATAGGAGCAGTATTATAGCAGTTATATTCTTGTACGTAGGAGCAGTATTATAGTAGTTATATTCTTGTACATAGGAGCAGTATTATAGTAGTTATATTCTTGTACATAGGAGCAGTATTATAGTAGTTATATTCATGTACATAGGAGGCAGTATTATAGTAGTTATATTCCTGTACATAGGAGGCAGTATTATAGTAGTTATATACTTGTACATAGGAGCAGTATTATAGTAGTTATATTCTTGTACATAGGAGCAGTATTATAGTAGTTATATTCCGGTACATAGGAGCAGTATTATAGTAGTTATATTCTTGTACATAGAAGCAGTATTATAGTAGTTATATTCTTGTACATAGGAGCAGTATTATAGCAGTTATATTCTTGTACATAGGAGGCAGTATTATAGTAGTTATATTCCTGTACATAGGAGCAGTATTATAGTAGTTATATTCTTGTACATAGGAGCAGTATTATAGTAGTTATATTATTGTACATAGGAGGCAGTATTATAGTAGTTATATTCTTGTACATAGGAGTAGTATTATAGTAGTTATAGTCTTGTACATAGGAGCAGTATTATAGTAGTTATATTCTTGTACATAGGAGGCAGTATTATAGTACTTATATTCTTGTACATAGGAGCAGTATTATAGTAGTTATATTCTTGTACATAGGAGGCAGTATTATAGTAGTTATATTCTTGTACATAGGAGCAGTATTATAGTAGTTATATTCTTGTACATAGGAGCAGTATTATAGCAGTTATATTCTTGTACGTAGGAGCAGTATTATAGTAGTTATATTCTTGTACATAGGAGCAGTATTATAGTAGTTATATTCTTGTACATAGGAGCAGTATTATAGTAGTTATATTCATGTACATAGGAGGCAGTATTATAGTAGTTATATTCCTGTACATAGGAGGCAGTATTATAGTAGTTATATACTTGTACATAGGAGCAGTATTATAGTAGTTATATTCTTGTACATAGGAGCAGTATTATAGTAGTTATATTCCGGTACATAGGAGCAGTATTATAGTAGTTATATTCTTGTACATAGAAGCAGTATTATAGTAGTTATATTCTTGTACATAGGAGCAGTATTATAGCAGTTATATTCTTGTACATAGGAGGCAGTATTATAGTAGTTATATTCCTGTACATAGGAGCAGTATTATAGTAGTTATATTCTTGTACATAGGAGCAGTATTATAGTAGTTATATTATTGTACATAGGAGGCAGTATTATAGTAGTTATATTCTTGTACATAGGAGCAGTATTATAGTAGTTATATTCTTGTACATAGGAGGCAGTATTATAGTACTTATATTCTTGTACATAGGAGCATTATTATAGTAGTTATATTCTTGTACATAGGAGGCAGTATTATAGTAGTTATATTCTTGTACATAGGAGGCAGTATTATAGTAGTTATATTCTTGTACATAGGAGCAGTATTATAGTAGTTATATTCTTTTACATAGGAGGCATTATTATAGTAGTTATATTCTTGTTCATAGGGGGCAGTATTATAGTATTAAATATTGTATGCGTTTACAGTGCCTTGAAAAAGTATTCATATTCCTTGAACTTTTCCACAAAATTATTCATGTTAAACCCACAAACTTAAAGGGAACCTGTCATGTGGATATTTGATTATAATCTAACTAATTATATACAATCATTAACTACTAAAAAGTGACTTAGATGTATTCACTTACTGGTGTGACAGATGGTTACCTCATAATATACACACAAATATGCCACATGCTAATGAGCTGATTTGAGTCCAGCGTGATGTCACTGAGTCCAGCGTTTATTTAATTCAGAGCTATAGCCACTCCCCTGCCCACCTGCTGCGGATTCATATGGAAAAAAACTGTCAATCAGCAGCAGGTGGGCGGGGAGAGTCAGGAGCTCATGAATATTCAGGACTCATCATTATGAGCTGGAGCTTTTCATTACAAGATGTTGACAGATTGACTGGGTCAATTAAAGAAAGTGACCCAGCATTTTGCTAAGAGAATCAGTCACTTATTTATGTTGCCCTTAGTTAGGACACCATAAAACTAGTGACAGGTTCCCTTTAAATGTATATTATTGTGATTTTATGTCATAGACCAACACAAAGTAGCAAGTATATGTGAAGTGAAAAGAAAATGATACATGGTTTTCAACATTTTTAATAACTAAAAATCTGGAAAGTGTGGTGTGCATTTGTATTCATCCCCCTGTACTCTGTTGCCCCTAAGTAAAGTCCAGTATGACAAATTGCCTTCAGAAGTCACATCATTAGTAAATCGAGTCCACCGTGTAATGTATTCTCAGTAATACTACAGCTGTTCTGTGAAGGCCTCAGAGGTTTGTTAGAGAACATAAGTGATCAAACAGCATCATGAAAACCAAGAAACACACCAGATAGGTCAGGGATAAAGTTGTGGAGATGTATAAAGCAGGGTTAGGCTATGAAAAATATCCTAAGCTCTGAACATCTCACGGAGCACTGCTCAATCCATCAACCGAAAATGGAAGGAGTATGGCACAAGTGCAAACCTACCAAGATGTGGCCGTCCACCTAAACTGACAGCCCAGGCAAGGAGAGGACTAATTAGACAAGCAGCCAAGAGGCCTAAGGTCACTCTGGAGAAGCTGCAGAGATCCACAGCTCCAGTGGGAGAATCTGTCTACAGGACAACTATTAGTCGTGCCCTCCACAAATTTGGTCTTTATGGAAGAGTGGCAAGAAGAAAGACATTTTTGAAAGCAAGCCATAAGAAGTCCTGTTTGCAGTTTGCCACAAGCCATGTAGGGAACACAGCAAACATGTGGAAGAAGGTGTTCTGATGGCCTAAATACACTATATGTGGTGGAAAACTGTCACTACACATTACCCTGGACACACCGTCCCCACTGTGAAACAAGGTGGAAGCAGCATTGTGCTGCGGGGATGCTTTTCTTCAGCAGGTACAGGGAAGCTGGTCAGAGTTGATGGGAAAATGGATGGAGCTAAATACAGGGCAATCCTGGAGGAAAACCTGGTAGAGGCTGCAAAAGACTTGAGACTGAGGAAGAGGTTCACCTTCTAGTAGGACAACGACCCTAAACATCCAGCCAGAGCTACATTGGAATGGATTAGATCAAAGCATATCCATGTGTTAGAATGGCCCAGTCACAGTCCAGACCTAAATCCCATTGAGAATCTGCGGCAAGACTTGGAAATTGCTGTTCACAGACGTTCTCCATCCAATCTGACTGAGCGCGAGCTCTTCTGCAAAGAACAATGGGCAGAAATGTCAGCCTCTGGATGTACAAAGCTGGTCTTCAAAAGACTTGCAGCTGTAATTGCAGCGAAAGGTGGTCCTACAAAGTATTGACTTTCCATATTTTTATTTATTTTTTTATTTATTTTTTTATTTATTAAAAATTCAGAAAACCATGTATCATTTTCTTTTTACTTCACACATACTTACTACTTTGTGTTGGTCTATCTCATAAAATCCCAATAAAATACATTTAAGGTTGTGGGTGAACATGAAAAAATGTGGAAAATTTCAAGAGGTATAAATACTTTTTCAAGGCACTGTATATTTTATTTTTCCACGTTAATAATTAATATTAGGTACAATTAAACCCGATGGGAAATTTATAAAATAAATTAGGATTTATCTCTAGCATATAAGAAGCCAGAATTATTAAAAGGTTTAAGCTCTTATTAATTGTTAGAGGTGGGGCGAATCCAATTTTTTTCAAAACCGAATCCGAAAAGGTTCTCGAATCTATCAAATCTTTCGAATCTCGAATCCTACGAATCCTGTACATCAGAATTGTGTGACCGGTGTAAGAAACAAAGTGATCCAAACACTTATGGGGGGGATCTGTGGATGACACTGCTATGGGGGGGAACTGTGGATGGAACTGTTATGGGGGGATCTGTGGATGACACATATATAGCATCTTATGCTATGTGCCATCCACAGATCCCCCCATAACAGTGTCCCTGCAGTGTGAATGACCCCCAGTGCGCAGTGCCGGTATAGTGTTCCTTCCCTGTGCTGGCATCAGCCTCAGGGAAAGAAATTAAAACCACACAGCCCTATAGGACACATATATTGCGGGCATGCTAGAGGCGATCTAGCCGTGCATGTCCGTATCTCTATAGCCCCAAACCTGATGACAGAATCCCTTTAGCAATGCAGGTTAGATCATAAGATTATACTACAGTGAGTGGGGCTGGTGCATTAGAATACAGGTGTCATGAATTTGTCGGATTCGAATTTAGTAAATGAGGTCGGGATTCGAGTCCACGAATCCAACAAGATTCGAGGGATTTGTGGATTGGACGGATTCGTTGTCCCACCTCTATTAATTGTGGAGCATCATTGGGAGGTCTATGCACCAGAAAATGGTAGTTGGTGTTAATGTTTGTGCCAAGTTCCAGGCCACCTCTTGGTAAGTGTTTTAGCCTGGAGGGGAACTGAAGCTGCTCCCCTCCTGCCTACGTCCTACCAACCTTGCAAAAGGACAAAAAAAAGTCACAAAGAGTCAATACATTCCCCCAGTTTGTCTCTTGAAAAAATACTTAAAAAGAGTAAAATAACCAAAGGAACTCATATGGTAATGGAGGGATCTACAGACCCTTAGCTTGAGGCTAAAATCATGGCTTATGCATTTTTAGTCAAGATGTTTTCAAAATCTGGAGGGCAATGTGTATTGGTGTTTAGCAGTGCAGAAAACTGAAGGAGCAGAAAGACCTTGTATAGAACGGGTTGTATGTCATCACGGTTGCTATGCTGAAGGTTTATGTCACAACACTTCTCAATAAGGAAGGTGAAATTTGGCCGTTGTATTTGTTAACAGCCAAAATTGTGACATAGAACAACGAGTTGTCAATGCACAGTCATCTTGATGAAAGAGCCTATATCTGAGTCAAAAGCTGCCATTCTTCAGAGGTGAAAGAACAGGACCAAAAAACACTGCAGAATGGACACAAATGTAGACAGTGGTAAAATGATCATAGGAGAAATTTCTACTAGGTTCCACCTCATGTGGATAAAGCCCATAATGACAAATTAGAACATAAAATTAGACCACCGTAATTAGAAATGACAGGACCTGAAAGTGAACTTGTTAACACTGACATTGTGTTCAAAAAGTGTGGGGAGCAGTTTACATGAATTCAACTTCGATGTCTATGGTAGACAGTACTCCACACTTGAGTTACCCGAAGTGTCCAATCAATTATAGAGAAAAAACCTGTCGGCAAACAAGTCTGTTTCTGGAGTTGCACATGCTGTATGAAACCTGTTACTGGGAGAACCAGGAGATCGGGTGAGAAAAGTTGTCCCAACATATGAAAAAACTAGAAGATTACTTAATACTCCCGGCATAATAACATCGGGTTTGTAGGCCTTCCAGAAAAACGTGGAAAATTCAGACATGTTGTCTTTACACAGGTGTTTTGGGATTGAAAGGGCTCCAAACGCTCCAGCTAAAAGACCATCACCTGGAGTCCTCCACGGAAAGTTTTGGATAGGCTCCTTTCATATCAGGACATAGAGAGAGACCCGTCCCCTCTCCTGACATGTCTGTTTTAGTGACTACTTGCATTTACCCTGTAATAACAATTCTGGAGCATCTAGTCTTATAACTTTCTGTTTCCACCTCTGTCCTCTGTGTTTTTAGCAGAAAACATCTGATTGGTGGGTGTCTGAGGACAGGTCATCAGTACATACAGGTTCTTCTAAAAAAATTAGCATATTGTGATAAAGTTCATTATTTTCTGTAATGTACTGATAAACATTAGACTTTCATATATTTTAGATTCATTACACACAACTGAAGTAGTTCAAGCCTTTTCTTGTTTTAATATTGATGATTTTGGCATACAGCTCATGAAAACCCAAAATTCCTATCTCAAAAAATTAGCATATCAGGAAAAGGTTCTCTAAACGAGCTATTAACCTAATCATCTGAATCAACTAATTAACTCTAAACACCTGCAAAAGATTCCTGAGGCTTTTAAAAACTCCCAGCCTGGTTCATTACTCAAAACTGCAAACATGGGTAAGACTGCCGACCTGACTGCTGTCCAGAAGGCCATCATTGACACCCTCAAGCAAGAGGGTAAGACACAGAAAGAAATTTCTGAACGAATAGGCTGTTCCCAGAGTGCTGTATCAAGGCACCTCAGTGGGAAGTCTGTGGGAAGGAAAAAGTGTGGCAGAAAACGCTGCACAACGAGAAGAGGTGACCAGACCCTGAGGAAGATTGTGGAGAAGGACCGATTCCAGACCTTGGGGGACCTGCGGAAGCAGTGGACTGAGTCTGGAGTAGAAACATCCAGAGCCACCGTGTACAGGCATGTGCAGGAAATGGGCTACAGGTGCCGCATTCCCCAGGTCAAGCCACTTTTGAACCAGAAACAGCGGCAGAAGCCCCTGACCTGGGCTACAGAGAAGCAGCACTGGACTGTTGCTCAGTGGTCCAAAGTACTTTTCTCGGATGAAAGCAAATTTTGCATGTCATTAGGAAATCAAGGTGCCAGAGTCTGGAGGAAGACTCGGGAGAGGGAAATGCCAAAATGCCTGAAGTCCAGTGTCAAGTACCCACAGTCAGTGATGGTCTGGGGTGCCATGTCAGCTGCTGGTGTTGGTCCACTGTGTTTTATCAAGGGCAGGGTCAATGCAGCTAGCTATCAGGAGATTTTGGAGCACTTCATGCTTCCATCTGCTGAAAAGCTTTATGGAGATGAAGATTTCATTTTTCAGCACGACCTGGCACCTGCTCACAGTGCCAAAACCACTGGTAAATGTTTACTGACCATGGTATTACTGTGCTCAATTGGCCTGCCAACTCTCCTGACCTGAACCCCATAGAGAATCTGTGGGATATTGGGAAGAGAAAGTTGAGAGACGCAAGACCCAACACTCTGGATGAGCTTAAGGCCGCTATCGAAGCATCCTGGGCCTCCATAACACCTCAGCAGTGTCACAGGCTGATTGCCTCCATGCCACGCCGCATTGAAGCAGTCATTTCTGCAAAAGGATTCCCGACCAAGTATTGAGTGCATAACTGAACTTGATTATTTGAAGGTTTACTTTTTTTGTATTAAAAACACTTTTCTTTTATTGGTCGGATGAAATATACTAATTTTTTTAGATAGGAATTTTGGGTTTTCATGAGCTGTATGCCAAAATCATCAATATTAAAACAAGAAAAGGCTTGAACTACTTCAGTTGTGTGTAATGAATCTAAAATATATGAAAGTCTAATGTTTATCAGTACATTACAGAAGAACCTGTAGAAACTGAACAACACTTTTAAGTTCACTTCGTTCTTTTTAGTTGCTAGGCTGGATAGTTTCACATGGCGGTCATTCTTAAGGAAATGAGCCTGGATACTGCGGTGTACTGTGTGATGGTTCTGCTCACAGCATCTTGGAGCTGATGTAAGGTCTTGGAGGTAGAGCAGATATAGGAAGTGATGCTGGTAGAGATAAGCAAATTGGTTCTGAAATTCAGTAACCCAACCCAAATTTTTCATATCTTTATATGGAGAGGGAGAGTAAGCAAGAGTGGGGGAGAGGGAGAGAGAAAGTGGGAGAGGTAGACAGATACTTCCAGACACTCTCCGCTCACATCCCAGATTTCACCTCCATAGATGAGCAGAGGAAACTCTACATCCTACTGGGGGAAAAGTAATCCACTGTGGAGATCGCTGCCCAATATGTCTCCGTCTCCCACCAACTGTGAGGAGGATGAGATACCAAGGGCTGTTCTGCCCCAATACTGCCCCTACAACCCCACCCCTTTACTGCCCACTACATGTTGAGACACCATGGACTATTATTGTGGGAGCATGTCTTCTATATTTTAAAGGGTCAACATGCATGCAACCTTGAGTCAATGGCTATCTACACTGGAGTACTTAAGAAGGCACATTCTTATATGGGAAGGTGTCTGAGCAATAGATTTTAGTTAGCTAGTTTCCTAAAAGGGTGTACCATTTCTATGCTTGTCAGCTGATGTACCAAACTCTGTCTGTTTCTGGATTTTACCCTTTGCTGTCTGACCCAACTTCTGTCTTTTCCTCATTCTGACCCTGACCTGTATGCCATGACCTTTGGACTGTTTACTGGATAGCTTGTACGCAGCCTGTCCTGACCTCAGCTTGTTTAGTGACTACAATTTTTCCTGATTGTTCAGTACTCCGCACCGGTATCTCTTGACCCCTATGGGTTAGTAGCCTCTGAACTGAGACTACTCCAAGATGTAGCAGCCTGGTGATTCCCCTGCAGCAGAAGCCTATATAAAGGTTAAAGGGTGAAGACCAGGAGGATGCCAGGAAAACTACCCAAACCAAATCATTTCAGTGGCATAGGGGATCCACATCTGCTTTCATAACTATTTGCTGAGGCCATGGAACTGGATATGCTGGGATTGTCAGACGTGTTCAAGGAGTTGACTCACTACGCTGTTTGCAGGTCCAACTTCTACAGTATTTGAAAATGATCTCTGCTCCCTTGGACTCACTATCTCTCTCCATATATGCTCTGTCTCCACAAACTGCAGCCATGTTCTACTGCATCTGCCTCTGCCTCTGTGCTATGATAGGAATCCCAAGTCCTGTTGTGGATATCTAAACCAGTGCACCATCCACTTTGGAGTTGCAGGCTTATCAGTTCTCTACCAACCATTCCAAAGTCATCTTCCTAGTGTCCATTCTGTCTGATGCTCTAGCCTGGACTACTCCTCTCTGGGAATGGAGTGATCTCCTGACCTAAAATCTACAGTTCTTTCAATCAACCTTCTGTAAAGTGTTTGAGGAGCCCAGCCGTACAACCTCAGCTGCCTCTTCTTTACTGTGACTACACCAAGGAAATATTATGGTTGGACAGTATGCCATTCAGTTCCATACCCTCTCCTCATAGCTGTACTGTAATAAAGAGGCCCTGGTGGCTCCTATTTTGGGAGTGCCTGTCAGGGAAAATTAAGGATGAACTGGTGGATCAAGGTGTACCAGATACCCTTAATAATCTGATTGCAATGGCTACCCACATTGGTCTCTGGTGCAGTGAACATGTCAGAGAATCTACCGGGAAAAGGAGAACTCCATGACTGGCCCCTTCATTTCAGAAGCCTTTGCTCCCCACTTCTTCAGCTTCCTTTGGTAAGCCTAAGCAGTTGGACAGTGTCATATTGGAGGAGGTCAGCACAGGTGTACCAGTAATCTCTATGGTGGTGGCAAGGGTCATTACGTAACGTCATGTCCACTCAAGCCAGAAAACTCCAATGCCTACGGTCATTTGGAGAGATGACCCTAGATGATGTTCTCTCTTTAAAATTGACAATTCCTGTGGTATTGTTGTGTGGTGATGTCCAGTTTATTATTAGGTCTACTTGGATTCCGTTTTGGCAAGCCTTGGCACCGCATAGTTACTGTGTGCTTGCAGAAGTTTTCGTGGTGGAATCATCCACTTCCAGAACCTATCCAAAACGCCACTGTGCCCAAGGACCTCCATGTAGGAGTTCTTCACACTGAGAAGATCTTCTATGTTCTGTATGTGTCATTAGTCCTTTCTTGCTTGGGTATGTTGCTGTGATTGAATGGGACAGTTTGCAGGTTGTATGTTGGGGATCAAGATGTTACTCAAGCTATCTGGCTTCTGTCCGGCCTGTTCAGGGACCCACAGGTTATGTAGAATCTACAAGGTCTGCCTCCATCTTATGCTAGCCGCACAGATGTGTTTGACAAAAAGGAGAACTCTGCCGTAGCATATGCTCTACAACTGTTTAATCGACCAGTTGTCTGGAACCGCTCCACCATGTGGCCGTGTCTACCCGCTGTCTATGCCTGAGATTTCCTCTAGAAGTCCTGTTTCCTGGTGGAAGCTGGCTTCTTTATTAAAAAAAAAGGGAGGATCTCTTTGGCCATGTACAGACTACCATGGGCTAAATAAAATTACGGAGAAAAAAGTACCCCCTGCCTCTAAACCCAGAGCTCTTTGATAGACTTCGTGGAGCCAAGATTTTCACAAAGTTGGATCTCCAAAGGATTACAACTTGATTTGCATACGAGAGGGCAATGAGTGGAAGAACGCTTTTAACGCCAGTGATGGCCAATACAAGTGCCTCATCATGCCCTTTGGCCTCTGCATTGCTCCTGATGTTTTCCAGGAATTTGTTAACGACATGTTCCATGACCTGCTTTGTGTCTGTGTTGTGGTCTATCTACATGATATCTTGGTCTTCTTCTCACCTGATCTGTCTTTGCACTGGAAGGACGTCCGCATCATTGGTCCAATCTGTGGTAGGAGGATGCATATACCCAAAGACGCAGGTCCTAGCGGGCTCCTTCCTCTCCTTTGGCTACAGCTGTAAGGAGAAAGAGAGTTAAAAGCATTTGCAAAGACATTAAATAACAACAATCAACAACTCCTAGACCTTAGACTAGACTACCACAGTGGCAAAAAGTAAGTGCTTAAATCCCGAGTGACAGTCTATAGGTTAGGGTGGCTAACTAACTACCTAGAGGGGATCAAATGAGTCCATTACTGGTAGCCAATTAACTGTAAAATTAATCCACAGATTTGAGCCCATAAACGTTAGAGCACAAGGAAGCAAAAATCCAGGGCACGTTTTGGCTCAAGTAACTTAAAACATTGCTGGAACAGATGATCTCAAGGAGCTCAGGTCACGTTAGAGTCTTTTCCTTGGGTAAACTTAAACCTTGCAAAGAGCTCTAGTGTATCAGAGTCTTTCTTTGGGTAGCATCTCAGGCGTTGCTCTTAACCTGAGAAGGGAAAAATGCAATGTGCACAACTTAGATATTAGTGGATGGAGTCCCTTTTAAGTGTAGTGTCGTTAGGGAGGCTATATAAGGCCATCAAAAGATACAGAAAACGGGCGTTAGTCTCTCACTCCAAATGCTCTCTTCCATGACTCAATTTTTTTCTTTTACTTCGGCCCAGATCAGAATCTACAGTCACAGAGGTGTCATCCTGATCCTGGACTTATGGGTCCTGCAGGTCTTGGCTTAAGCTCCAGTAGCGGCTCCATTGGTGTTTCTCAGGTGACCTCCTATCATACAATCTGGAACAACAGGCAGAAGTTTCTCTGTGGATGAGACAAAGGGATAGTGGCGGGGTGAAGCGGTAAGGCATGTCTGGATCATCTCCTCCTTGTAATTGAGGTTGCAACGGCCCAAATCCCCCTAGGAATGACTTGGTAGTTAAAAACAAAAGGGATGAGCATGGGGCCCGATATGTCTCCAGTTCCACTCATACCTCATAGGTGGAGAATCCTCTGTACTTCCTACCATATAGCTTCAGCTTCATCACGTGTCGGGTCTCCATCTGTCCCATGCAGCTTGCATCTTCAGGGCAGTGGCTTCTGGCAGCACTCCACATAATAATTATGCTGATTTGTAATAAAGCACAAAGGATGCTCGTGATGCCAGATTTTACTTTGCTTTGACCTGGGGAGAGCAGGAGCAGAGAATGGGAGTGGTAGTTACCCTGGCTGTCACAGTCAATCACAGTGGCTTTGCTCACACCACTGCTCCCAAGGGCCATGCAATGAAAGGAGGGCACACCATTTCTACCCCTGGGGCGCACTCTGTTTCCGGGGCTCCTGCCTGATGGTAGTTGGAGTGCCCATGATATTGAGAGCTTGTATGGGTGAAAGGCAGGGCGGAGTATGGTGTAGGAGTCAGAAAACCAGACCAGTGGTAAAAGAATAAATGTTATTTTTTATAGTCGTCCAAAATGAGAGTTGTAGTACATCCAACTATAGCAAAACACAGTTCCAACTGTACACAGTTCAATTCTCTCCCAGATCGCAGAGTATGGATTTAGGCAAGAATGGGTGTTATGGCCCTCTTTGTAAACTATCTTGCTAATGTCTCTCTCAGTTGCATCTATGGCGGGCGATGGTGACTGTAGTCTCCACTGCGGGATACAGGGTTTTGAAGGCAGTTGTGGCCAGGACGTGTCCAGGTTTGAACAATGTCTTAACAGTGTCCCTCACAGCAGCAAAGTCTGAATAGCTGTAGTAGCAGATTACTTTGCTGACTCCAATGCTTGTCCATGCAGATTATAAATTCTGCAATTCTTTCCTTCTTTTCCTCTTGATCTTGCAGTAATTCATACAGAGATCTGTTAGTCTCTGGAGCTTTCTGGGCCTGAGACGAGGGAGCATAGGTCACAGCGTCTTACCTCTCTCAAATGAACTTTCCCTTAAGACTGACTAGCTGAGTTTTGGGTGGATCTTGGATCCCCACCAAACTGCAAGGGCAGAGCCAGGATTGTTAACCCTGACTTTGCCATCCATACACAGCTATGTTTGATGTAATGTAGAACATAACAACAGACAGTATAACATTACATTACATAACACATTGTTTGCAGATACCCCCTCCGCTCCCTTCTGCTCTGGGGTACTGAGGAGGCAGCAGAGTCACAGAGAACTCAATGAGAAAGCAACTTGCTGTAAACAACACAGGCACTTTTATTGCAGCAGTTTTTAGGTATCAAAGGGGACCCATCACGTCTCCTGACATGTCTGATTGCATTCCCCAAAGCTACAATTTCGGAGCATCTATTCTCATGACTATATGTTGTGTCATTCCTCTATTATTCCTACTAGAAGTTTATGTATGAATTGCCAGCAGTCTGCAATAATGCCCAACCATATTACCATTTGGGGGTGTGACCCTGCGCAGTCTGACACTGTCCAATCAGTGCTGTCAGTTTCAGGGACACACCCCCAACTGCTAGCACCTAGAAAGACCTTAAAGGGGTTGTGCGGGTTCAGAGCTGAACATACCTATAATTTCCCAGAGGCAGGCCCCCTGTTATAAGCATTGGAGCAGCTCTCCGCAAAGGGCAAAGGCATATTATGGAGTTCCGGTGACGTATGGCCTCCGTGTCCATGTTGCGGATCGCAAACAGCGTGTCCGCAATACACGGTACCGGCTGTGTGAACTCCGCGCTGTGGTGCAGTCCCATTGACTTCAATGGGTTTGCGATCCACAACATACAGCAAAAGATAGGACATGTGCTATCTTTTGCGGTGCAGATGCATGGACACGGAAGCCCACAGTAGAGCTTCCGAGTTTTCCTGTGGGCTTCCGATCAGTGCCTCCGCACCGCAAAAGATAGCACATGTCCTATCTTTTGACGTACTGTACGTTGCGGATCACTGACCCATTCAAGTCAATGGATCCGCAACACAACGCAGAGTTCGCGCGGCCGGTGCTGTTTGCGGTCCGCAACACGGGCACGGAGGCCGTACTTTCATCTGAATGGGGCCTGACAGTCATAAGAATAGATGCTGAAGAATT
The DNA here is from genome assembly GCF_905171765.1 of Bufo bufo. Lineage (NCBI taxonomy): Eukaryota > Metazoa > Chordata > Amphibia > Anura > Bufonidae > Bufo > Bufo bufo. Next base: position 19,262,428 of record NC_053395.1, read on the forward strand.
GCTATTTCATGAGAGGTCCTCCTTGTATGAAACTTTCTGCTTGCTGTCAGTGAATTAAATCATAACTCTATTATGTCCTGTCTCGGCGCTGGTAACACAGATCAGGGTTTGTTACAATGTATCAGTCTAGGTGATCTCATGTGAAAGACATGGAATCAATAGGAAGGAGTGAGGATCAATGTTGAGAAGGTTCTTCATAGATCATAAAGGGTAGTTACAGGGGTCTCTGTATGAAGAACCCTCAAAATGCAGTAGTCGTGCTCCTCATAGAAGAGGAAGGAAAATCTGCTGACTTTAAGTGTCACAGCAAGCTAGCTCCTCCTAATGACTCAAAGTCAGGGTGGGGGAATACAGTATATAACGTGCACATAGACAAGGAAGTCCTAGCCTAAGAGGAAGCGTCCTGAAGACTCGGACACATGTAGAGCGCGTGGTAATGTATGTCGCATGGGAGGCGGGCACAGGAGGGCAGGAGGACGGTGGAGACTTCTGTACAGGCTTCTTCAATGTACAGGCTTCTTCTCGTTTTTAGGACTCTATCCAGTGTAGCAAAAAAAGGAAAAAGATACATTGTGGAAACCATCAGCAAGCTGGTTAGTTACCAATGATGGATTCTATTATGACTTAATGTAATTGTTACCCTGATCCTCTGATCACACATAGACAGATCGATAGATATGAAATATAGATAAATAAGAGATAGATAAATATAGATAAATAAGAGATAGATAAATAAATAGATTATACAGGTGAAACTCAATTTTTTTTACTATCATGCAAAAGTTCATTTATTTCAGTAATGCAACTTAAAATTAGAAAAGGTTCAATATTCTCGGCTCAAAGTGTCACCCTGTAGTCAGCTGATTAATCCATACCCCCTGAGCAAAGGGGACCTGAGATTGTGACTTTGGGGTTTCATAACTAAGCTGTAAGCCATAATCATCCAAATTATAACCAATAAAGGCTTGAAATATCTCGCTTTGCCTGTAATGAGTCTCATATGTTAGCTTCACCTTTTAAGTTGCATTACTGAAATAAATGAACTTTGCACGATATTCTAATTTTTCGAGTTTCACCTGTAGTTAGATAGATATGAGATAGATAGATAGATATTCCATGCTATTCCCAAAAAAGATTGATTAGTGGTGTTTTTTATTCACCAATGTGACGTTTCAATTCTATTATTGGCAAGTTTTTGAAGCAAAGAACAGTCCCAGTAAGAGGGCGGAAATGTCACATTGGTGAATAAAAAAACACCACTAATGAATCTTTTTTGGAATGTCTTCTACTACTTTTCTGGAGGTTATTTAATGACAGATTTAGCCTCCTCCTGACATCACTATACGTCCCTCTGTGCTGTTTCTTTTGGTATTTAGCAGTGTCATCCCATCTGGAGTAGAGCAGCTCCCTCTAGTGGACAGAACATTTCCCGTAGAATAGCTCCCTCTAGTGGACAGAACATTTCCTGTAGAATAGCTCCCTCTAGTGGACAGAACATTTCCCGTAGAATAGCTGCCTCTATTATGCTCCACAAACCGCTCCAGGACAATCTGCTCTACTAATAATAATCTTTATATACATAGCGCCCGCATATTCCGCGGCGCCTTACAATGGGATGAAAGGTCATACCCCACTTAACATATTCCGAATAATATCAATAAAAACACTGAAACCAGACAATTTAATTGGAAAATATTATTTACTAATTAAAAATTTTACATTAACAACTTAATTAAAAAATTCCATTGAACTCAAAACACGAGCTCAGCCATAAGCTCAAGCTCATTATAAATTGATCATTTTAACATTAACGACTCAATTTAAACATTCATTTGAACTCATATACAACAAAACAAGCGATGCTTCTTCCTTCACAGATGAGGTACGGACCCCGGCTTCCCCTGTGCCCACATATTTATCCTCACCAGCTCAACCCGACCAGCCAATCACACCCTTGACAGCATAAAAACAAAGATAACCATTGGCTAAAATATCAGCCAATAAAATAAGGGTTGCCACACCAGGGCAGAATTGCCCAAACGGTGGCGACCCAATCAAAACCATGTTGTCATCCCAGGCAATCTGCCTGGACATGGCAACAGTAAAAAAGGCGGGAAAAATTCCCGCCAAAACTAATAGCATAAACCACCTAGGGATGACCTTAATCCCATGTGTATCCTTCCCTAATGTCCAGGATCCCACCATTCAGTGGAGACGTGCAAACCAATTTAGACTTCACAGAATGACAGGCTAATATACAATTGAAGCACAAGAAGTGAGGGCCCTTCACTCAAGAGCTTACAATCTATGGGAAATGGGGGAGGGGTAATTGAGGGTTTGGACTATTGTTGGGTGAGGGCAAAGAATAGGGGGGAGGGGGTAGTCAGATTCTCTAGGATGCTTTATGTGTTATTATATACTGTGGATCGGTCGGGGGGGGGGGGGGTTCTGTTTTTTCGGGGGGCTCTTTCCTTCCTGCTTTTCAACATTAATGACTTTTTTACAGACATCAGTGGAACAGCGCCCCCGCTCTGCTTTGCCACGCTAATACAGCACAGGGACATTCCACTTGTTTTTTCTATTTTAGAAAACTTTATTTAGCTGTTTTTGTTCTTTTAGGGACCTGATCAGTAGAATTCTTCAGCAACCTCCGGCACTCCAGCTGTTGTGAAACTACAACTCCCAGCATGCTCCACTCACTTCTATGGGAGTTCTGAGAACAGCCAAGCAAGTGTGCATGCTGGGAGTTGCAGTTTCACCACACCTGGAGTGCCGAAGGTTGCTGATCCCTGATGTATAGGAATATATACTACATGCTGCCAGAGATGTGCACCCAACGTGGAGCTAGGTGCACCGGTCCTGCCTCTACAGAAGAGTCCCGGACTCTTCTCCTGATAAGTTCAACTTTCACTTATAGGGGTGGATGAGTTTGCTATGGACAGGTTTGAGACCCCAAAACCCCTGCTGTATGAGGGCATGCTCCTGGTTTAGGCGCCCTCAAACCAGGGTAGAGGTTCCCTTTAACCTCCATAATCTTTGATCTCCTTCTGCTGATGGATAGAAAGGGATTTCAAGGATCTAAACTGATGGATATAGAAGATGTGTGCCCATGAGGTCATCCCAGGCCTGAGAACATAATGGAGGACCAAGACTCCAGCTCCACCGAACCCGATCAGATACCTACTGCAGAGCTCATAATCAAGTGCAACAAGTCCCATCACATGTTACGTCTTAGTGCATTTCTCCAGAATTATCCGGTCAGGAGACAAATACGTCCACCACCTGCTCCATTGCCTTACCCCAGGTCTTGAGAAATGCCCATGGTAATGAGTCGAAACGTGAACATAGGGGTAAATAGAAGGATCCAAATTGGAGCGTCCTACCAATTCTTTTCTAGATAGATATAAGATAAGTAGATAAGCGGCGGGGTCCTCAGCCTCCCCTCACCCCATTATAGGATGCTTGCTCTTCTTTGATCTCCTTTCTGATCTCCTTGGATGTCTGACAACCTGTGTACGGTAAGTCCCTGCCCTCTGGTGCACAGAGATCCTGCCGTGTATGAGGCAGGGATGGAGATTGATGGTGCACAGGCTGCACCCCCCGTACTGCTAGGAAGGAGATCATTAAATAGAGGCAGCAGGTGGTGAAGGGAGGCTGTGGAGAAGAATCCAACCGGGCGGCTGACAGTGTTCTCATAGCGCATATCTGTACGGAGACAAGGCAGAACGCCGCAGGAGAGTGTAACCACTGAGATAGATAGATAGATAGATAGATAGATATGAGATATATAGATTGTACTGTGACATCACTGTGTGTCTTATCCCTGTACTGTGACATCACTGTGTATATTATCCCTGTACTGTGACATCACTGTGTTTATTATCCCTGTACTGTGACATCACTGTGTGCGTATATTACTGTAAATTCAGATATCTAGGAATGAATAGGCTCAACCTGACTTAGGTGCATATTTTTTTTTTTACTAAACTATGAGAAAAAATAGATAGATAATAGATATGATCTTTATTATCGCTATGATTATAAATGGAATTAATTAAAAAACCTGCCAATTGTGTTAATTCTAAGATATTATATGAATATAACGAGACGCTCCTGATCTCTATGAATCTTCTGGGGACGTTCCTTCCTAATCATTTACAGGTAAGGCGAGGTTCGCGTCCCGTTTTCTGCCTCCATTTGACGTGTACGTTAGAAAAAAAAAATTCCAAAAACACAGCGCACCACGTTCTTGTATCCTGCACAGTCCGGTAGAAAAACGTATACGCGTGTTGATGTATGGCGTCAGTCTGAGGCGTCTGTTTAACGTATATGTTTTTTGTAATGGGTCAGGAAAAACGTGATGTGAACCCGGCCTTAGAAGGAAATAATAAAAGAAAAAGCTCCACTTACTTCCAATAAAGTTCTCTGCAAAACCCTGTGCGTCTTCTTGTCTCTCAGCATCCGGCGCGTCTCTCCGTACTGCATATACATAGCATTTATCTGTGATGGGGTAACACAGGGCACCTCACGCCTCCCAATAACCTGCACTTTCTGGGGTGGGGGTCAGGGATACGTCTTGTAGGCACCTTCTCTATAATGATGAATCAATGTATAGATATGTGATGTAATATTCCCATGTGTCCAGTATCCTCTAAGATCCCACCTGGGGGTCTCCAGCCATTCGGAGACCCCTGTCTAACCAATGCCAAGAGGGTTCTGTAGTGTTACGGGCATTGTAATCCCTCCAGTCTGGGATTTGTATCTCCTGCAGGGTCCCAATGACATGTCCCAAGATAATCTGGAGCTCCCCTTTAAGTGTCCACTCCGGTTGTACTGACTTACCTTGCTCATGTAAAAGTTGTGCCAGTGCGTTGGGTCCACATAGACTTTGGATGGTTCCTACAAAGACCACCTGACCCTAAATTAACGTACAATGGTCACGACTGAGTCTATGATAAATTCTAGGAGCACATATGAACTTTTAGTAAGCAGCGATGGGTGAGGAGACTTGGTTGAGGTCTACACATAACGGGCAGGACAATAGTAGAACGTCCAGGGTAGACTCCAGGAGAAGGTCACATCGTTCTTACATACAGCAGAATCTATCCGCAACGGTAACGCCCATGGAGCTAGCGTGTACCGGAAAAGGGAAGTGACGTCGGTGGTAGATCTGGCAGAAAGGCGAGTGCCATTCGGCAGTTGCATCTCAAAAAGGTAAGTCCTGACCGGTGATCGATCTGGACGGAGAGGTCACGAAAATCCTTCTAAAGGGTTAAACATACTCAAGTCGTATGTCCTTTCATATGTGCCAGAGAAAACGATCGGCTGTGCTCCTGAAGAGGGCCCATGATTACGCTCAAGATGGCGACCGGCCGGTAAAATAAACCCCATACCTTTCTAACAAAACCGATGCAAATTAACCCATTATAAGCTTTTACTGGATCGTCAGCATTTCATGGCACAAACATAGGACGCTGACCCCCTTCTCCCCCCCCCCCCCCCCCCCCACCACCACCACCGATATATCATAGCTGGTGACTAGAGATGAGTGAATCGAAGTTGATGAAGTGGAATTTGATCCGAATTTCAGGAAAAATGGGAAGGCGGGATCACCGATAATGACATGCATGCAGCCAATTAGCAGCCAGCCAGCCCTGTGAATGTCTCAAGCCCTATAAATAGCCTCAGCCATCTTGGATTCAGCTATTTTTCTGTGTACTTAGTGCAGGGAAAGACGTCAGCAGGCGCTAGGAACACTGCTAGGCAGTGGCGTAGTGTGGGTTTGCCAGCACCCGGTGCAAGCCAAGTATTGCGCCCCCGCCCCCCCCCACACCTGTGGCCATGCCCTTTTTACAGATAATGCAGTAGATGTCACTTGCAGTCCTATGTAACACCACAGATAACACAGTGATAACTCTGTGTACAGATAATGTAGTAGATGGGTGTGAGCCCCCAGAATTCAGAACACGTACAGTGTGACCTGAAGTCCGGGGCGGGGTGGGCCAAATTCAAGGCTAGAGCACAACTAACCTCCAAGCTACAAGCAAAGGCTAAATAGCTAGAAGAGACCACACCCTGATCTAACCAAGTCAGGATATTAACCCCACACACACCACACAGCAGGGAGACACAACTTCAAGGGGATGTGCACGTGCAAACCGAAAACTACTCGCTGCCCCCGGCAACCGCGTCATGGTCAAACCATACGACCCTGACACCATAGCCTTGTCTGTGGGAGGAGCTTTTACTTTGGGAGCTCCTCCCCTCGCTGATCTGCAGATCATTGTAAGGTCATCAGCCCTGCTGGTTGGTTGGTGTACTGCGCAAAGTCTTGGGCAGATGGTCGGGGTGGGGGGGGGGGGGTTGCTGTATCAGTTTTCACCTCAGGCAGTAGAAAGACTGGGTGCACCCCTGGTGCTACCTTGTACTGTACTACGAGACTGGGGAAAAGGGGGGCTTCTCTATGTTAACTAAGAACAGTCAAACCCTCGCTTAAAGGGACCCATGATTAAAGGTAGAAAACTAACGTCTGTCATACACACATTTTCCTTGACCCTTTGATATCATACATACACAGATACTTTTTCAAGATTTTTTCCTTAATATCATGCACTTTTTCTCACCAGCTGTTGATCTACAATCTGCCAGACTATCCAACTGCTTGAATGATCTCTACAGATATAAGTTTCCTCTTGTCTGTATCTCCACTCACAGCTATAGCCACTTGTAGGATCCAATGCAACAGCCTAATCTGTCACCCCTCCGTGTCTACGGATGCTCAGGGTTCTCATCCTGAATAACCAGGATCAAACTAAACCAACTTTTGTATCACCTTATAAACAATATATATTATTTTTTTTTACATCACTGCCATAATTTGTCTTACTGTGAATTCCGAGATCAAGGAATAAATAGGCTTAACATGACTTAGGAACATAATTTTTTAAATAAATGATGATAAAAGATAAATACAAAAGATAACATACAGAGTAAATTAAGTAACAGCTAAGGGTGTTTTAGACACCCCGATGCTGCAAGTGATTGCTTCCTTCCAGGCATTTGTCAGATAGCTAGCAGAGGACACCACTGCTACTATGTGCAGCGATGTCCTCCGCAGCATGAGGAGGAATGATCACTATGCCATCACTTGTCCCCAGGGCCGTCTTTAATATTGATTGGACCCTAGGCAAAAATTTACTTGGGCCCCCTGGATCCCGCCTTCCCACACCCTAGCATGCAATCACGGCCTCCACCACAACACACACACACAAAAAATCCACACATCTGGTAGAGTCCAGTGAATGACTGTAAATACTTCCAGTTCTGAAGACTCCAGCGGCTCAGGATCAGTGCTCTGGGCAGCTGGGCTCATGCTGGACCCTAGCGTTACAGTGCACCCCAGAGTATGCAGTATAGCACCCTATAGTATACAGCAACCCACAGTATGCAGCATAGCACCCTATAGTATACAGCACCCCACAGTATGCAGTATAGCACCCCACACTATACAGTATACAGCACCCCACAGTATATAGTAGAGCAGTATAGCACCCCACAGTATACAAACCCTCACAGTATACAGTAGAGCAGTATAGCACCCCACAATATACAGCACCTCACAGTATCCAGCACCCCAAACTATACACTATACAGAACCCCACACTATACAGCCCCCCACACTATACAAGTACAGCAGTATAGCACTCGACACTATATACAGCACCCACAGTATACAGCACCTCACGGTATACAGCACCCCAAACTATACAGAATACCGCACCTGACACTATACAGTACCCCACAGTATACAGCACCCAAAATATACAGCCCCCCCACAGTATAAAGCACCCCACAATATACAGTATACAGCACCCCCATAGTATACAGTAGAGCGGTATAGCACCCCACAGTATACAGCACCCCTATAGTATACAATAGAGCAGTATAGCACCCCACAGTATACAGTAGCTTACAGTATATTAGTATAACAGCCCCTGTCACCTTTTCCTGATGTAATCTTCACAAAAAAGCTCCACAATTATGGGAAATTTCTCCTGCAGCAACACTCCTGGTAGAGAGAAAGGACCTTTGATGACCTCATAGCTATGTGGCCAGTAATATTGCTAGGTTACTGGTCACATGGTGATGATGTCATCTAAGGTCCTAGAAAATCACAGCTCTCACAGTACGCCGCCTGGAGTGCCGGCAGGCAGGCATGGCAGCACCCCCCTGTGTAGCTGACAGCCTGATACCCGGGGCAGTGGCCAGCAGGGCTCAAGAGACAGCTGCCTTGGGCCCCCAGGAGCAACTGGGCCGGGGCAGCTGCCCCTTTTGCCCCTTGTTAAAGACGGCCCTGCTTGTCCCCATGCAGGACAGCGGTTGTGCGGCGGTGCTGTGTAATCATGATCTTTCAGCATGAACGAGTAATCAGAGGTAGCATTATCCCTGTTCAGTGACATCACTGCACATTATTCCTGTACTGTGACATCACTGTGTGCATTATCCATGTACTGTGATATCACTCGGTACATTATCCCTGCGTTGTGTATCACTGGGTGCATAATCCTAATATTTTGACATCACTGTGTGCTTTATTCCTGTCCTTCACAATGAACAAAACAATCATTCAACTTTTTATGTTCTGAACTTGCTGCTGAAGGTGGTCATTATAGTAAATGTAAGGGAATAGCTGAGCGCACGCGCCTGTTTCTGCATTTCTCATAGATTATAATGAAGAATAACCCTGTTTGCATCGGCCCCCACCCATCGCTATTTATAGTTTATCTAACCAATGCTATAAAGGTATCTGAGTAAAAACCTGAGGGACATTACATGGAATTTCAGAGGTTAATAGGTCATGGCTATAGACTTTCATTTCCCTCCACTGGCTGTAGGGGGAGCTGTAATCTATCTTATTCCACATAACAAAATTCTAACATATAACTGTACACATTTTAAGAGCCTAGAATGAAATACTTAAGATATGTGTATATATATACAGTACAGACCAAAGTTTGGACACACCTTCTCATTCAAAGAGTTTTCTTTATTTTCATGACTATGAAAATTGTAGATTCACACTGAAGGCATCAAAACTATGAATTAACACATGTGGAATTATATACATAACAAACAAGTGTGAAACAACTGAAAATATGTCATATTCTAGGTTCTTCAAAGTAGCCACCTTTTGCTTGATTACTGCTTTGCACACTCTTGGCATTCTCTTGATGAGCTTCAAGAGGTAGTCCCCTGAAATGGTTTTCACTTCACAGGTGTGCCTGTCAGGTTTAATAAGTGGGATTTCTTGCCTTATAAATGGGGGTTGGGACCATCAGTGGCGTTGAGGAGAAGTCAGGTGGATACACAGCTGATAGTCCTACTAAATAGACTGTTAGAATTGATATTATGGCAAGAAAAAAGCAGCTAAGTAAGAAAAACGAGTGGCCATCATTACTTTAAGAAATGAAGGTCAGTCAGTCAGTCAGCTGAAAATTGGGAAACTTTGAAAGTAAGGGCTATTTGACCATGAGGAGAGTGATGGGATGCTGTGCTAGATGACCTGGCCTCCACAGTCTCCGGACCTGAACCCAATCGAGATGGTTTGGGGTGAGCTGGACCGCAAAGTGAAGGCAAAAGGGCCAACAAGTGCTAAGCATCTCTGGGAACTCCTTCAAGGACTGTTGGAAGACCATTTCAGGGGACTTCCTCTTGAAGCTCATCAAGAGAATGCCAAGAGTGTGCAAAGCAGTAATCAAAGCAAAAGGTGGCTACTTTGAAGAACCTAGAATATGGACATATTTTCAGTTGTTTCACACTTGTTTGTTATGTATATAATTCCACATGTGTTAATTCATAGTTTTGATGCCTTCATAGTCATGAAAATAAAGAAAACTCTTTGAATGAGAAGGTGTGTCCAAACTTTTGGTCTGTACTGTATATATATATATATATATATATATATATATATATCTCTTGGGATTCAAAAGGGAAAGGGTTGTATGGAATTTGAGGACTAAATCAGCAGTAAGATAAAATCCAGTTTTCCTCCAAGTCCTCCCCACTGGCATATGTGCCATGTAATGATCCATCACAAGGCAGCTGTGATTTTATTGCTTCATCCTGCAATAATTGTGATCATAAACCTGAGATCCAGCTATGTTTGTAACAGCCTGAGGCCTTGCCACGGACCCCATTGCGGTCCCTATTGAAATACAATGTAGCAAACATATACAGTGGTAACTAACCATATGAGGAATATAAACCCCAAAAATCTGTAAATCACCTTACAAAGAACAAGGCATTATATAGCCAGTCATACAATTATATAAAAACATATGGCTGATGGAATTTATGTGAGAAAGCAAAGACATTCCTGTGGTCCTTAACAGGATTTTCTGCCAATAATCTTCAGCAGTTCATCATCACAATAGAGTAGGGTATTCCCAGTTCTTTTCATCAGGTCAGATATGGTGGCCCCTAATTTTGTTGATTTTTAGGTGGGCAGTGATTGTACCCATCCCCCAACTATATATTCATTCTCAATAGATTATGTTACCAGCAAGGTCCCATTACAGTGTCATAAATGTCACCTTAGAGTGATAGAGACAGTCCTATATCTGGGACCTAACTATAGTGAGTGTCTAGGTATGCTTACTGGGGTCATTGCACTAAGACTCAGGAACTTCAATATATGCCACTACCCATGTGCCATTAATATTTTGGTGCCTTCTTAAGTCTGTGAAGCCCCAAAGACACTGTGACCCAGGTATGACTGTTTCTACCACCCCCCCCCCCCCCTATGGCTACTCCAAGTGATATGGCTTTACATCACTCCAGCAGACACCTGGCATTGGGCATAAAGCTCCCAATGAAAAGTTCTGGTTATGAAAATGAACTCAATAGCGAATGATGCTGGTCTTGCTGTCATTTTGTGTAGCTACGGTCAGTGATAGGGACAAAGGTCCTAGCTTTTTTCACCAGTTTAAGGCAATACGGGGAAAAGTCCCTAGAATCTGCCACCAGTGCATCTGAGATAACTCAATAAAAGGAGACTTTTACTAGAGCTCTTGGTATAATTCTCCGGAAGAGCTCGACAAGCTGCAAAGAATAAGATGTTGTCCTGCTCAGAGATGGTGGGGCAGAGCCAAGGGGTCCACCATGCTCGGACAGTGTCTTCATGTTATATTTTCAGATTTTTCCAGTTTTCTTTATACTTACACTTATCTTAAATGCACTTACAGGTGAAGGAAAGTCATGACTTCCAGGGGCCGCAGAACAAGATGGATCCGTCACTGTAAGTATCCGGAGGATAACCAAGAGCAAAGCGGAGATCATGTGTGACCGTAACGTGTAACGTGTGAGACATGATCATCCGGTACAGTCATCTGACACATCCAGCCATGCACTGCAGGTAGATGTCGGAAGAATAGTCCTCCCAGCTCCCCTGTACACATGCATGCTTGACTTGTCCGACAGCTATTCCTCCCAACCTCTACCAACAGAAGATATCGCTAGAGAGAAGGATCGAGTGGTAGAAAGTCAACATGTCTGATCAATTTGGGGACTTAAGACGGTGACAAAGCTAGCTGCAACTTATTCCCCTGGCCTCTCCCTGTTCAGAACACATGCACACTTGGCCACTTTTATCTATGGAAGCATGGGCGTAGCTATAGGGGTGCAGTTCCATCCGCGAACGCGAATTTCTGCAAATGTTCGCGAACGGGCGAACCGCCATAGACTTCAATAGGCAGGCGAATTTTAAAACCCACAGGGACTCTTCTAGCCACAGTAGTGATGGAAAAGTTGTTTCAAAGGGGACTAACACCTGGACTGTGGCATTGCCGGAGGGGATCCATGGCCAAACTCCCATGGAAAATTACATAGTTGACGCAGAGTTTGGATTCTTAATCCATAAAGGCTAAAATCACCTAACAATCCAATTTTTTTTTTACAACGTGGTTTAAAACATCCAGTGTGTGTATACGATCAGGTATGATGTTGTATTCGATCAGGTAGTGTAAGGGTTACGCCCGCTTCACAGACATTGACAGACCAAAACTCCCCTTTTTAATGCACCGCAAACAGTCCATTTGCCCAACCGCAAACTTCCCATTTGCACAAGGTTGGATACCAAGCTAGCCCATGTCCGTCGATGTCATTGAAGGTTTCTTCTCCACCCAGCCACGTACAACACCAAGGGTCCCCGAAAGGTGAATTGAATTGATTTTTCGACGGGGGAGATGGTTAAAAAAACGCTGGCTCCCTCCCCTTTGTCTAAATCCACGCCACGGTCACTGCGTCTGCGCCGTGCAATTTACTGTCACACCCGATATGAGTGGTATTTTCTGTAGTACTATTCTCATCAGTTTAATCCCTGTCACGTCCCCAATCTGGGGTCCATTTATTAAATAGATTTTTCGAACGGGCAGATGGTTAAAAAAACGCTGGCTCCCTCTCCTTTGTTTGAATCCACGCCACGGTCACTGCGTCTGCACCGTGCAATTTACGGTCACACCCGATATGAGTGGTATTTTCTGTAGTACTATTCTCATCATTTTAATCCCTGTTACGTCCCATATCAGGGTGGGATTGCCTTTTGTGAAAAAAAATTTAGGCCGGGTACCTTCGACTGCCTTCACAGTGACAGACCAAACTCTGATACACCAAAATTAATTGATTTTAGGAACCGGGAGATGGAAAAAGCAGCTTGGTCGGTCCTCTTACTCCCAAGTTGGGGCACTGTGCAATGTGTTGTGACACCCTATATGAGTGGTGTCTTAACTAGTTACTATTCCTATCAGTTTAATCCCTGTTACGTCCCCTATCCGGGGACGTATGTCGAATTGATTAACCATTGTCGAATTAACGAACCATTACGACATCCTGGAATAATTTAGTTCTGAGCTTTGTACTTGAATGTCTTGGAAATGATGGAATTTTTTTAATTGTTCTGCTTATTTCCTAATAAACTATTAAGAGACTTTATTATGATTTTTTTATTATTATGTATTAAAAACCACCCATACAACTTAAAAAAAAATAAAATATTTTTTAGTTTTTTCTATGAAAAATTATCCAGCCGATCGCTTTTGGACTGGATCATAATGAAGCAACGGCCTTATCATCTGGGGTGTGGCAACATTGCCAACACACTCATAGAGGTGATGATCGCTTCATTGTGATACGCAAGCCCCTTCACCACAACAAGGTAACGATCACGAAGGGGAAATGACACTTGTATGTGCCTTTTTTGTTGTTTTGTTTTTGCAGCCACAGTGCAGCACCAGAGGCCAGAAAATTAGGCATGTACACATGCCTGAAAAATAATGGTATTGTTGCAGCTCGTGTATGTAGCAGCGGCCGGAAAAATTGATGTTTTCAAGCAGAAAGGTGACTAAAACATTGCGGCTTGAACCTTAGTTGGTGTCGGAGAATTCACGAAAGTCATCGGTATGCAGACATTAAATAACAGTAGAGTGGGACCATTTTGAGGCCAAGGCATGTCATCAGGCCTTTTGTTAGTCAATCGTATCCCCCACTGTCAGTCCATCGGGATCATGCCTCATTCATCTTAATGAAGGTGAGGTAATCAACACTTTTTGACTGAGGCGACTTCTTTTGTCAGTGACAATGCCTCCATCTGCACGAAGGTCCTTTTGACAGGACACTTGAAGCGGGGCAGGCCAGAATTCTATCGCAAACAGGGATAGCTCAGGCCACAGGTCAAGCCAGCACCCAGTAGTCAAGGGTTCATCCCTCCTCAGAGTGTCGATATCTGCAGTTAAGGTGAGGTAGTCTGCTACCTGTCGGTCGAGTCGTTCTCTAAGGCTGGATCCCGAAGGGCTGTGGCGATGTGTAGGACTGAAAAAGCTCTGCATGTCCTCCATCAACAACACATCTGTAAAGCGTCCTGTCCTTGCCTTCATCCTTTTTATACGAGGGTCCCTCAACAGACATGACAGCATGAAAGACCCCATTTGCACAAGGTTGGATGCCGAGCTACTCATGTCCTATTCCTCGTCCTCACTGATGTCATTGACGGTCTGTTCTTCACCCCAGCCACGTACAACACCACGGGTCCCAGATAGGTGACAACAACGAGCACCCTGGGATGCCTGCTGTGGTTGGTCTTCTGTAACATCCCAGAGTATGTCACTAAACTCTTTCCCCCCTGCTACAACATGTTAGGTGTTTATGTATTGTCATCAGGTGTGATTTAACTGTGCATTTTCATCATATGTACTTTCCAGGCCTGCATTATGTATTTGCTGTAATTTCTATGTACACCAGCAGGTGGCAGCAATGTATTTAGCAGGATCATAGCCAGTTTAGTATTGCTAGATTGGAATAGTTCATTCCAATCTAGCTCCCCCCTCTTTGAGGAGGTGTGGAATGTTCCCACATCCTGCCTCATAGGGAGGGAAGAAACCAGTTAGATCCAGTGTGCACCAGCCCCCCTCTTGGGGAAGGCTGTGTTGGTAGGAGCTCCCAGAAACAAGGATCCCAACCTAGGATCCAGCCTCGGCTGAAGCCCCAGGATCCCTCTTCCCAGCCTGAGTCATCTACCTCAGTGCTGGTTTACAAGCAAGCAGCCACCTCCAGATCTACAGATCTCCAGGAAGCCATACCCTGCGAGCAGAACTGTGAGTGTTTAATCCAGAGACCAGGAGAAGCCAAATACCTCCTTCAGCTAGTCAGGCCCAAAGCAAGCAGACCACGGACAGAGCAGAAGATAAATACCTGCCAGATCTACTAGGCATATGAATAGAAGCAGAATAGATATTGATTCCTGCCACATATTGCCAATACCTGCTGGGACCTTGTCATGGTCTTACCTTCTTGCTGTTCTCCTTCGTTTGACATGTGCTGGCGGCCATCTTGGTTTCTGGGTTTCTTGTAGCCTTCCACCCTGCGGCTCCTCCTTCCCACTGGGAGGAGCTGGATGCCTAGCTCATATATACAGGAGGTCTGTGGCTTCAGTTCCTTGCTTGGTCCTCCTGTGTTCACATGCTTCTAAGACTGCTGCTGCTTCTGGTTCCTGATCCTGGTTTCGTCTGACTACCCTGCTGGTTCCTGATCCTGGCTTCATCTGACTACCCTGCTGGTTCCTGATCCTGGCTTCGTCTGACTACCCTTCTGGTTCCTGTTCTCTGGCCTCTCAAAGACTCTGCTTCGGTTTCACCATTCGTTTGGACTTTTGCTTTACAGCTTTATTTTCAATAAAGCCTTCTTATTTTCACTTATCTCTTGTTGTACGTCTGGTTCATGGTTCCGTGACATTAGGACCAAGCCATGAGTTCTGACGGTACAGGGCCATCCTCGCTACCCATGCTGGTTGCCAGACTTGATCAGCAGGATCACCTGTTGGGTCGGTTCGCTGTGGCGTTGCAAACCTTGCTTGAACGCACGGCTCATTTCGCTCCCGTTGCCGAGGGGTCGGTTGTCGCTCCTACTGCCGCTCCGGTTGTTGCGCCAGAGTCTACCCCGACACCTGTTGTTGCGCCTGCGGTGTTTCGGGGTATGACCGGTTCTGCCCCTCTTCCACAGCGCTTTGGGGGAGAGCCAACTCAGTGCCGAGGTTTTTTTTTTTTTTTTTTTTTTTTTTTTTTTTTTTTTTTTTTTTTTTTTTTTTTTTTTTTTTTTTTTTTTTTTTTTTTTTTTTTTTTTTTTTTTTTTTTTTTTTTTTTTTTTTTTCCTTAACCAGGTGGGCATTTATTTCGAGTTGCTGCCACATGCCTTTCCTACTGAGAGATCAAAGGTGGGCTTCTTGATCTCGCTGCTCTCGGACAAGGCCTTGGCCTGGGCCAGCCCTTTATGGGAGAACAACAATCCGGTGGTTGCCGAGTTTTCCGGTTTTGTTGCTTCTCTTCGGAAGGTATTCGATGTGCCGGCTCGTGCTGCCTCTGCTGCGAAGCTCCTTATGTCCATCAGACAGGGTTCACGATCCGTAGCTGAATACGCCATTGAGTTTCGTACCCTGGCAGCAGAGGTGGGCTGGAATAATGAGGCTCTGGTCGCTGCTTTCTCTCATGGTCTCTCGGATGCCTTGAAGGATGAGGTTGCAGCTAAGGACCTACCAGTGAGCTCGAGTCTCTTATTTCTTTCCTGATTTTGATTGACACCAGACTCAGGGAGAGACCTTCCTTTAAGGAGAACCTGCGGAGGTCTTCTAACAGATTGGCCCTACGTTTGCTGTCCCACCCGTGCCTCCTCTCCTCCCACGCCTCCTGGGATGACTTGTCTGGGGGTGAACCCATGCAGCTGGGGTTTGCTCGCCTGTCCGAGGGGGAGGGTACTCCGGAGACGCGAGGGCCGATGCATGTACTGTGGTCTCGGTGGGCATTTTCGGTTGGCATGTCCGAACCGTCCGGGAAACGCTCGTACCTGAGATCCTGTCGGGGGCAGATCTTGGGTGGAGTCTCCTCGTCCCCGGTTTCCCGTGTTGACAAACCACTGATCACTGTTGTCCTCTCCTGGGTCGGGGGCTCGGTGACGACCCAGGCGTTGGTGGACTCTGGTGCTGGTGGTTTGTTCATTGATAGTGTGTTCGCTGCCGCCAATTCCATTCCTCTGCAGGCTCGAGGTTCCCCACTGGCTCTTGAGGCGATAGACGGCAGACCCCTTCTGCCGCCACACGTGACTCATGAGACCCTTCCAGTGGGGATAGCCATTGGTGCCGTTCACAGAGAGTCGGTCTGCCTCCAGGTTATTTCGTCTCCACACTACTCGGTGGTCTTGGGGTACCCCTGGCTCCAGAAGCATAATCCGACTTTCGATTGGAGATCGGCCGAGATCCTCTCGTGGTCACCGCAGTGTGGGGCTAGTTGCATCCATGGGTCTGTCAAGTTGCTGTGTACTTCCTCGGACTCTCTGTTGCCTCCTGAATACGAGGAGTACCGGGATGTATTCGATAAGGTGCGCGCGGTTGCCCTACCTCCGCACCGCCCATACGATTGTGCCATAGAGTTACAATCTGGTGCCGTTCCTCCTCGTGGCAAAGTCTATCCACTGTCGGTAGCGGAGAATGAGGCCATGGAGGAGTACGTGAGGGAGGCGCTTTCACGCGGACACATTCGCAAATCTTCGTCCCCGGCAGGGGCTGGATTTTTCTTTGTGAAAAAGAAGGGCGGTGAGTTGAGGCCTTGCATCGATTACAGGGGTCTCAATCGCATCACGATCAAGAACGCTTACCCGATACCCTTGATTTCCGAGCTGTTCGATCGCCTTAAAGGGGCCACGGTCTTTACCAAACTCGACCTGAGGGCGGCATATAACCTGGTAAGGATCAAGGCGGGCGATGAGTGGAAGACCGCGTTTAACACCAGGACCGGTCATTATGAATCCTTGGTTATGCCCTTTGGGTTGTGCAATGCGCCCGCAGTCTTTCAGGAATTCATCAACGATGTTTTCCGTGACCTGTTGCAGCAGTGTGTGGTGGTCTATTTGGATGACATCTTGGTATATTCTGAATCCATGGAGGCCCACATTCTGGATGTCAGACGAGTGTTGCAACGGTTACGAGAGAACAAGCTGTTCGGTAAGCTTGAGAAATGCGAATTTCACCGATCCCAGGTAACCTTCTTAGGTTACATCATTTCCGCTGAGGGGTTCTCCATGGATCCTGAGAAGGTTTCGGCTGTCTTACAGTGGCCCCAGCCCAGTGGTCTTCGTTCCCTGCAGCGCTTTTTGGGCTTCGCCAATTATTATCGGAAGTTCATCAGGGACTTTTCCATGCTGGCCAAGCCTCTCACGGATCTGACCAGGAAGGGCAGTAATTCCCAGGTCTGGCCGCTCGAGGCCATCCGAGCTTTTGAGGCCCTAAGTCCGCTTTTGTGTCGGCTCCGATTCTGTCGCATCCCAACCCTGGGTTGCCCTTTGTCCTCGAGGTGGACGCGTCTGAGACGGAGTAGTAGGCGCCCTTCTGTCTCAGCGTAGAACACCAGAGGGTCCCTACTGCTTCCTTGTGGGTTTTACTCCCGGAAACTGTCTCTTCCGCGGAGTGCAACTATCAGATTGGTGACAGGGAGTTATTGGCCATCGTGCAGGCCCTTAAAGAATGGGAGGCACTTGCTCGAGGGTTCGTGGTTCCGGTTCTCATCCTGACGGACCATAAGATCTGACCTACCTTTCTGAGGCTAAGAGATTGACACCACGTCAGGCCAGATGGGCTCTGTTCTTGTCACGTTTTAATTACGTGGTCTCCTACCTACCCGGTTCCAAGAACATCAGGGCGGATGCCCTATCACGGCAGTACTCCGAGCTGTCCAGGGAGGAGTCGATTCCGACTTCGGTCATACCTCCGAATCAGATCCTGGCCGCCATTCGCACCAGACCTGAACCTCTCCCCTGGGTGAGCAGATTTTGGCGGCTCAATCTGGTGCTCCCTCAGGGAGACCCAACGGCAGATGTTTTGTGCCTGAGGAGTTGCGCACCACTCGTTGTTGCGAACCTACCATAACTCCAAGACCGCGGGGCATCCTGGAAAGAATCAGCTGTCCTGGGCTGTTTCACGTCTGTTCTGGTGGCCTTCCCTACGTTCCGACATCGCCGCATATGTAGCGGCATGCTCCGTTTGTGCCCAGAAGTAAGTCCCCTCGGCACCTTCCGTTGGGCCTTCTGCAACCCATAGCCACCGGGGACGCGCCATGGTCACACCTGGGGATGGATTTCATTGTGGACCTCCTGCATCCCGAGCCATACGGTCATTCTCATGATTGTGGATCGGTTTTCAAAATGTGCCACTGTGTTCCTCTCAAGAAGTTACCCTCTGCACAAGAGTTGGCCACGATTTTTGCCAGGAGGTCTTCCGTTGCACGGTTTGCCCAAGGAGATTGTGTCGGATCGGGGGAGTCAGTTTGTGTCCAGGTTCTGGCGCGCCTTTTGCTCCAGTTGGGGATTCATCTCTCCTTCTCCTCGGCCTACACCCTCAGTCCAATGCGGCCGCAGAACGATCCAATCAGGCCTTGGAGCAATTCCTTCGTTGCTATTCTCCGATCACCAAAGACAATAGGGTTTGACCTTCTGCCTTGGGCTGAGTTTGCCAGGAACACGGCGGTGAACTCTTCCTCTGGGGACGTCTCCCTTCATGGCCAATTATGGGTTCCAACCTGCCGTGTTACCGGAGGTATTCTCTCCCCAGGATATTCCGGCGGTGGAGGATCACCTTTCCGTCCTACGTGCTTCTTGGGTACAGATCCAGAAGTCCCTGAGGCCTCTGCGCAGCGCCAGAGGATCCAGGCTGATCGCAGACGAGCGCCTGCTCCTTCCTACCAGGCTCGGAGACCGTGTATGGTTGTCCACCCCGCAACCTCAACCTTCGAGTGCCCACTCCCAAGCTGGGCGCCTCGCTTTGTTGGTCCCCTTCCGAGTGCTTCGCAGGGTAAACCCGGTAGCCTATGACCTTGCGCTTCCTCCTGGCATGCGGATCTCTAACGTGTTTCATGTCTCCCTGTTGAAGCCACTGGTGTGTAATCGTTTCACTTCCTCGGTTCCTCGGCCTCGTCCGGTCCGAGTGGGCAATCATGAGGAGTATGAGGTGAGCATATCCTGGACTCACGCCTGGTCCGCGGTCGGGTGCAGTTTTTGGTCCATTGGCGTGGTTATGGTCCAGAGGAGCGTTCCTGGGTTCCCTCCGCAGATGTCCATGCTCCTGCCTTGCTCCGAGCCTTCCACGCACGCTTCCTCAGAAACCGTTTTTTGCTCCGCGGAGGAGGGGCTCTTGAGGGGGAGGTACTGTCATGGGTCATACCTTCTTGCTGTTCTCCTTCGTTTGACATGTGCTGCGGCCATCTTGGTTTCTGGTTTCTTGTAGCCTTCCACCCTGCGGCTCCTCCTTCCCACTGGGAGGAGCTGGATGCCTAGCTCATATATACAGGAGGTCTGTGGCTTCAGTTCCTTGCTTGGTCCTCCTGTGTTTCACATGCTTCTAAGACTGCTGCTGCTTCTGGTTCCTGATCCTGGTTTCGTCTGACTACCCTGCTGGTTCCTGATCCTGGCTTCGTCTGACTACCCTGCTGGTTCCTGATCCTGGCTTCGTCTGACTACCCTTCTGGTTCCTGATCTCTGGCCTCTCAAAGACTCTGCTTCGGTTTCACCATTCGTTTGGACTTTTGCTTTACAGCTTTATTTTCAATAAAGCCTTCTTATTTTCACTTATCTCTTGTTGTACGTCTGGTTCATGGTTCCGTGACAGACCTAAGGACTATTGCTGTAACTTGTTGGATTTATGCTGCACCCATTAAGTAAACACGAGTTGGATTATATTTCCTGTCTGGATTGCATTCATTCCTCAATTACTCCTACTAACCGCACTCAATTTATTGCATGTGAGCCAGGATACAGGAGTCCAGCCGTACCAAGGTAGGAGACACCGTTGACACAATACCTACTACACAGAGATATTATCCCCCTCTGGCATTCCTCACTTGGTACGTGAGCTATTACATCTTAAAGGGCCCTGCTACAGTACATGCGCAAGCTGCAATTGGCGTCACAAACTAAAAACTATTAATTTTGCGCCAGTGTGCATCTGTCCCAATCCGGCTTACTGCACTTCCTCCTCCTCAAAGCCACATTCCTCCTCTGACTCCTCTTCCTCACACTCCTCTTGCAGCGTTGCCGCAGGTCCGGCAAGCGATGATGGGACAAGGCTGATTCTGGTAGTGATGGTGACCACAATTCTTCCTCGTCCTATTCACGCTCATCGACAGCCTGATCCAGCACTCTTCGCAGGGCACGCTCCAGGAAGAAAAGAAATTGGGATGATGTCGCTGATGGTGCCTTCGGTGCGACTGACTAGGTTTGTCACCATCCTCAAAAGGACGCATGAGCCTACAGGCATTGCGCATGAGCGTCCAGTAACGTGGCAAAAAAATTCCCAGCTCCGCAGAGGCTGTCCTAGCACCCCCAGGTCATACAAATACTCGTTGGCGGCTTTTTCTTGTTGGAGCAGGCGTGTCGAACTTAGGAGTGTTGAATTCCCTCGTGTCAGGCTGTCGCAAAATCAAGCGCCTCACTGGCATGTTGTTTCGGCGCTGTATGTCTGAAAAGTGCGCCATGGCCGTGTTGGAAGCCTGAAATGGCCACACACCTTCCTGGCCTGCTTGAGGATGTCCTGTAAGCCTGGGTACTTCGAGTCAAAGCGTTGTACGATGAGATTCAACACATGTGCCATGCACCGGCACATGTGACAACTTGCCCAAATTCAATGCCGCCAACAAATTGCTTCTATTGTCACACACCCACTCTTGCCGATCTCCAGTTGGTGCGGGGTCAGCCACTGATCACCTGCGTGTTCAGGGCGGACAGGAGTGCTGGTCCGGTGTGGCTCTCTGCTTTCAGGCAAGTCAACCCCAAGACAGCGTGACACTGTCGTATCCGGGATGTGGAATAGCCCTGGGGAGCTGGGGGGGTGCAGTTGATGTGCAGCCAGACGCCGCAGCAGAAGAGGACTCAGCCGAGGAGGTTATGGAAGAGGGAGGAGTAGAAGGAGTAGAGGAGGTGGCAGTAGGCCTGCCTGCAAGTCGTGGCGGTGTCACCAACTCCTCTGCAGAGCACGCATTCCATGCTTGGCAGCCGTCAGCAGGTTGACCCAATGCGCAGTGTAGGTGATATACCTGCCCCTGACCGTGCTTTGAAGACCAGGTATCAGTGGTCAGATGGACCCTTGCCCCAACACTGTGTGCCAGAGATGCCATGACTTCCTTTTCAATTACTGAGTAGAGGTTCGGGATTGCCTTTTTGAAAAAAAAATTGGCCAGGTACCTTCCACTGTGGTGTCCCCAATAGCGACAAATTTTTTGAAAGGCCTCAGACTCCCACCAGCTGGTATGGTTAGAGCTGGCGGGCTAGAGTTCCGTCAAGCCAGCTGTGCAGACGCCGGGCAAGGGGGTGAACTCTGACATTGGCTTCCTACGCTCAAACATTTCCTTTACAGACACCCTGACTGTGGGCAGATGAGATGGAAACTGCTCAATGTGAGAGGCGGAGTGGCGGGTGGTTGAGAGGGGGCAAGGAGGACAGCAGTGGTTGACATGGCTGAAGATGCCTGGACCAGGAGGATGATGGTGGCTTTGAGTTTGTGTGCTGCTTCTACTCGTCATCATGTGTTGATCCCATAGGTGTTTGTGATGTGCGATTATGTGCCTTCGCAAAGCAGTTGTTACCTAGGTGGGTGTTGGATTTCCCACGACTCAGTTTCTTTTGGCACAGGTTGCAAATGGCATCGCTGTTGTCAGAGGCAGACACACAAAAAAAATGCCACACTGCTGAGCTTTGCAATGACGGCATTCTGGTGGTGGCAACAGCATGCGTTGATTGGCGTGCTGTCTGGCTGACCCCGGGTGCCGATGCATGCTGTCTGACTGTGCCACTAGCTCCCTTGCGACGACCTCCCCCTGCTTCCAACTCGTCTCCTCCTCCTCTCTGTCTCCCCATCTGAACTTTCCCCTGTTCTTCTTCTTCTCTTCAAGCAGGCACCCACGTGGCATCACAGGACACATCGTCATCATCAACCACTTCACTTGTATCTGACACCTCAGCAAAGGAAGCAGCAGCAGGTACAACATCATCATCATCATCAAACTGTATGTCCATGTGTGTAATGCTTCCTGACTGAGACATATCCCTGTTATCTCCATCCTCTGGCAATAATGGTTGCGCATCACTAATTTCATCCAAATGATGTGTAAATAACTCCTCTGACGGATCAAGTGAAGCAGCTGTGGTGGTAGTGGTGGTGGTGGCGGCGGGCGGGAGAGTGGAAACTTGAGAGCAGGTGACCAAAGCTGAGCTGGAGGAGGAGGGTGCGTCAAGGTTCTTAGCGGAAGCTGTTGAAGATTGGGTGTCCTGTGTAAGCCAGTCAACTATTTTCTCCGATTTTTTGGGTTCAGGGTACGTGGCCTCTGAACACTGGGCATTATTTCAGGGCCAGTGGAAATCACAGCACCACGAACACGACGGCCCCTGCGGCGTGGCCTGCCTCTGCCTGTCATTTTTTATTAGATAAATGTTACTATGCGTGCAAGGTACTGTGCCACCTATATAAGTGGTGGGCAGTGGGCACAGTACAGTCTGTGTGGGGCCTGACACACACTGGCTTGCAACTGTGATTATATCACAGAAAAAGATTAAATAGAATTTTTTTTTATCTGCGAGGTATTTTCTGTGACACCCTGTATGAATGGTGTGCACACAGTACTGTCTGTGACTGCAGCCTCTCACACACGGGCAGGCCAACTGCAATATATGTATATATAAAATAAAATAAAAAAAGCAGACTGATGTACCAGCCCTGAAAAGGGCTTTTGGGGTGCTGTCAGGACGCTGTCCTTACAGCAGATGAGTCTGTGGACACAGAACACTGCCCTAGCTAACGCTTTCCCTATTAGATCAGCAGCAGCAGCACTGTCCCTCCTCTGACTAAGAATGCAGCTTCCGAATGAATCTAAAATGGATGCTGTCCAGGAGGTGGGAGGGTCTGGGAGGGAGGGTCTGCTGCTGATTGGCTGGAATGTGTCTGCTGACTGTGAGGTACAGGGTCAAAGTTTACTCGATGATGTATAGGGGGCGGACCGAACATCGCATATGTTCGCCTGCCGCGGCGAACGCGAACAAGCTATGTTCGCCGGGAACTATTCGGGCCATCTCTACCAAAGACCCTTGTGCCACATAAGCACTGAGGGAAGTGGGGCCCAAGCTGAACTCTTGTCCCAGGGCCCAGGAGACTTTAGCTACGCCCTGGTATGGAAGGGATAATTAATGTTTAGCCGACAACTATCTAATGTGTATTCCGCTGCCAGACTCCTTTCCCCTGGGAATAAAAGGATTGGCCATGTTGAAATTCACACTGCCCGATCTTCCTCTTCCCTGACATCACCCAGACACATTTGATGGTTTCTGAAATCGGTACAATGTGCAGAATCTTCTATTCACATCTCCTCTTATAGTGTACCATAGAAGCCAGATAATACCGCCATACAGTGCTCCATAATGGCTGCATAATGCAATGTTTTTTGTCTTTGTAGGCTTTCTAGACTCTGTACTTGCTGCTGCGCACACCCCGCAGGTGAGTAAACTGAGGGAACCTACAGTATAAATGCACCGCTCTGTGCCTATAACCGGACATGACGTTGTGTCGCCAGCATACGCTTTACATCCTGATTGTCCTTTTCATGAGCAGATACGGCCGGGGCGGAACAGACCCAAAAACTGGAGTCTGGGGGCATCAGTAAATCTGTGAATGGATTCATGTCCATGTCACAGTGAAGGTCCAACGCCAGTACTAGGGATGAGCGAATAGACTTCGGATGAAACATCCGAAGTCGATTTGCATAAGACTTCGTTCTAATACTGTACGGAGAAGGAGCTTCGTACAGTATTAGAATGTATTGGCTGCGATAAAGCCGAAGTTATTGCTTCGCAAAGTCTCACGAGACTTCATAACTAAATTTGTACTGTAAAAAAACATTTATCGAACTCGGGTTCGGTTTTAAGGTACCACATCGGAGCCAATACATTCTAATACTGTACGGAGCGCTCACTCCGTACAGTATTACAACGAAGCTTTATGCGAATTGACTTCGGATGTTTTATCCGAAGTTGATTCGCTCATCCCTAGCCGGTACATATAAGGACGGGAGGGATTTTAGTTTCCCCCTAAAGTGGAGAAAATTGGCTTTTACCACAGTTTTTTTTTTTGCCTGTGCAGGATAACAGGCCGAACTGAATGGACGGAGACCTTTTTTCAGCCGTATAAACTATGTTACTTTATTCTCCTTTTTTAATATCTTAAATGTCACGTTTTTTTTTTACACTTTACAGTACTTTTTATACAGTCCTGATCAAAAGTTTAAGACCACTTGAAAAATGGCAAAAAATCCTATTTAGCATGGCTGGATCTTAACAAGGTTCCAAGTGGAGCTTCAACTTGCAACAAGAAGAAATGGGAGGGAGACAAAACATTTTTTGAGCATTCAATTTAATGAAAACAACGAATAAACTGAAACAGGCTGTTTTTCAGCTGATCAAAAGTTTAGGACCAGACCTCCAAAAAAAAACTAAATTCCCCCAAAACAGAAATCCAACTTCCAAACATGAACTCAGTGATGAGTAGCTCCGCCGTTATTGTTTCGGCATGCTTGATGCAAGCGTTTCCATGAGGTGAGTGGGAACATTTCTCCCAGTGGTGAAGACGGCCGCACGAAGGCCTTCTACTGTCTGGGACTGTTGTCCATTTTTGTAAACTTCCCTTGCCATCCATCCCCAAAGGTTCTCAATTGGATTTAGATCAGGGGACACGCAGGATGGGCCAAAAGAGTGATGTTATTCCCCTGGAAGAAGTCCCTTGTCCTGCGGGCATTGTGTACTGTAGCGTTGTCCTGTTGAAAAACCCAGTCGTTACCACACAGACGAGGGCCCTCAGTCATGAGGAATGCTCTCTGCAACATCTGGACATAGCCAGCTGCCGTTTGACGCCCTGCACTTCCTGAAGCTCCATTGTTCCACTGAAGGAAGAAGCCCCCCCAGACCATTATGGCACCCCCTCCACTGTGGCGCGTAGAAAACATCTCAGGTGGGATCTGCTTGTCATGCCAGTAACGTTGGAAACCATCAGGACCATCAAGGTTACATTTTTTCTCATCAGAGAATAAAACTTTCTTTCCACCTTTGAATGTCCCATGTTTGGTGCTCTCTTGCAAAGTCCAAACGAGCAGTTCTGTGGCGTTCAAGGAGACGAGGTCTTTGAAGACGTTTTTGTTTTTGAACCCCTTCAGTCTCAGATGCCGTCTGATGGTTATAGGGCTGCAGTCAGCACCAGTAAGGGCCTTAATTTGGGTCGAGGATCGTCCAGTGTCTCGACGGACAGCCAATTGGATCCTCGGCTCAGTGCTGAGGACATTTTTTTGGGTCTTCCACTTGACTTTTTTGTTCCATAGCCCTCAGGATCATTTAAGAAATTCCAAATGTCTGTCTTACTGCGTCCCACCTCAGCAGCGATGGCGCGCTGTGAGAGACCCTGCTTATGCAGCTCAACAACCCGACACGTTCAAAAAGGGAGAATTTTTTTGCCTTTGCCATCACAACGTGTGAC
This sequence comes from Bufo bufo, assembly GCF_905171765.1. Classification (NCBI taxonomy): domain Eukaryota; kingdom Metazoa; phylum Chordata; class Amphibia; order Anura; family Bufonidae; genus Bufo; species Bufo bufo. Next base: position 19,288,520 of record NC_053395.1, read on the forward strand.
TACCTGACAGAGAATGACAATGACTCCACATCTTTGCACAGATTTGGCCTTTTAAAGGCATGTGGTCCTAAAATTTAGATCAGCTGAAAAACAGCCTGTTTCAATTTATTCGTTATTTTCAATTAATTGAATGCTCAAAAAATGTTTTGTCTCCCTCTCATTTCTTCTTGTTGCATGTGAAGCTCTACTTGGAACCTTGTTAGATCCAGCCATGCTAAATAGGATTTTTCGCCATCTTTTCAAGTGGTCTTAAACTTTTGATCAGACTGTAATTTTGGGTCCCAGCAGGGAAGACATATTCTGTGTATACCCTGCATGTCTCCCTCTATATAAATGTATTTTAGTGGACTCATTACCCACACTGATACATTGTAACATCCCCATCAGGACCTTCAGCCCAGGATATTCGGGATAATGTCTCTACTGACCGAAAAATTATGAAACTGAAATACTTTATTACGCAATGACTAAACATTATTTAAACGAAATTGGACAATGCAAAAAAGTGTATCGGTATCAAAAGCAGTTTTTCCTTTTTTCAATTCCAGAACATGTTCGTCTGTCTGAAGAGGAGACCCGTCCGGACCCTCGTACAAGACCAAACAGAGAATGTCGGCCAAATGCCCCTACCCCTCTAAACAAGGTGCGACTTACAGCACAACTCCTACCCACAACGCAACATGTTTTCACCCTGTAGTAAATGTCTATGTAGCATTTGGCAAATCCGTGCTTGAGGCCTTGTGCACCATAACGTCAGGCCCTGTCATTAAGCCTTGATATGGATGCCCTATATTGGGGCAGAGATTGTAAAGGAAAATCTCAATCCCAACAAAAACCCCCACCGTGCTGTGTTAAAGGATAAATGGGTATTAGCCTGGCCAAAAGGAGTAATAAGGGAGCAGGCCACCTCCTACCGCGTCCCTAATCCTCTTCCTGACTCCTCACCGTATGAGTGGACCCCGATGGTAGGACGGCTCATACTCTGGATTCCTAGAGACCCTGAGTCGCCCTGGTTAATCCCTCACCAAGGAGCCGGGAAGAGACGACCTGTTCATCCCAGTAATGGAGGAACAGGAGTCTCTATCTGAGGCCAAGCTGCAAGGAGAGGGAACACATACAGCATATGGAGTTGGCAGGTAAGCGAAACCCATAACACACTTACCTGCCACAGACACACTGACTGGAACCCGTGCACAAGTGCTGCCGTCCACACCAACATTAATGACACAGCACACACCACAACCACACAGGGACCCAGGACAGCCATAGCTGCAATAAACGTAAACATAACCCACGCAAACCAAAAGATAGGAAGGGAAAGAGACACCATAATAACATCAATGACCACAATGGTGGCCCTCACTGGACAGATGGAAAAAGCCAGGAACAGTGAACCACCAGCATACACCAAGGCTGGAGGAACACTGAGCTTCAGGCATCCAGCAAAGGCTAATAGCCCAAGCAGCCACCACACATAAACCCAGTGTTCACAAAACACTAGAAGGGAGTTAACCCTTCCAACACCAGACCAGAGGAAGGGAAGCCACTTAAAGGGGAAATGCACACACAAGCACACCAAACCACGTGTTACCTCCGGCAACAGCATGCGTGGCAACCATGTCACGGCAATCACCCAGTAGGCCGAGACACTGCCACCGCATGCTCTCACGGCAACACGTTGCCGCGGGCAACTGCAAGTGTGGCAACAGTGTCACAGCGCAAACCAAAGGCCGTGACAGTTCTGGTCTTCATATTACATTGGAGGTGGAAGGGTTTCCCCACTAGGTTCTGCAGCATTTTGTAGATGTACGTGAGTTAAAGTACTGTCGTTTCTACAATATCATTGTATACTCTTTATGTTAATAAATTATTTTTGCACTTTTTTATACCTCTACGTCTAGCAGATAAATCAAAATTCACTTGTGTCTGTGCAACATTTCTGGAGGGAAAATTACACATTTCTTGAATATTTCTTTACCGTGAATGTCCAGAATAAGAGTCAGTTTGGCCCATTTACTGTTTCCATTTTTTTTATAAGGACATTTTTCACCCCATATTTCACAATTTCCTCTTCATTCAGGTTATCCCTTCACTTTACAAAACCTGCAAACGGGACATTTACAAAGGCACATCCTGGCTGGCTCGCCAAATGTGAAGATTAGAGTATTTTATACTGTATAAAACGTATTGATACAATTATTATTACAACACATAATAAGAGACAGACGATGGCTCTTTGGCTCTTTAAGGGGCATCTGTCAGCAGATTTGTACCTATGACACCGGCTGACCTGTTACATGTGCACTTGGCAGCTGAAGGCATCTGTGTTAGTCCCATGTTCATATGTGCCCGTATTACTGAGAAAAATGAAGTTTTGATATATGTAAATGAGCCTCTAGGAGCAACGGGGGCGTTGCCGTGACACCTAGAGGCTCAGCTCTCTCTGCAAGTGCCGCACCCCCCCTATTTGACTGACATCATCATGCCTGACCCTGTCCATCTGCAGTTATACAGAGCGCAGAACCTCTAGCTGTAACGACCTCCGTCTTCTCGTCCTACAGAGCCATGTAATCCTCCTGAGGGGTTTTCTATCCCAGAAGACAATGTGAATTTGTCGTACAAGAGACACAGCCGGACAGCCGCACCAGATCTCCGGAAGAATGGCGGCCGGCTACATCACAAATACATCTCCAAGGTAGACATGTGCCTACACACGAGTCAGTTACATGCAACTGTCTTCAGTCTCCCAGCTCTTCTAGAGCAAAGCTAGAATCTAGATCACAGCTGTGATGGCTTAGGTTATCCTCCATCCCCAATGCCTTACACTGCAGCACTGCTTGTTTAGTTGGCTGCTGTACGCAGCAATCCTAGTGGGCGATGGGATCTTTTTGGCTCCCAAACGGGCAGAGTTTATTAGGAATATTGTGCACAGAAGTTTGCAGCGTGCAGAGGGAGCAGTGCTATCCTCGGGAGGAATGACCGCATCGCCTACAGCTAAATAGCCCTGACACCACCGTGCAGCCCAGTAACCAGGTGCTCAGTCTGTCAGCAGCGCCTGCACAGGAGAAACAGATTATTGACATCAGTGCACTGTCATGGTAAGGCATGGATTCCTGGTCCTCCAGACGCTCTTTGTATCCAGGTTTTCTAAGCCTCCTCTGATCAGTCAGGGCTCTACCTCCACATTGGTGTCGCTGGGATATAAGTGGGCACTCCGATGCTGGTTCAGATAAATTGTACAATAAATCTAAGCTTTAATTCTTATTTTACAGAGACCGGGAACAACATGGAGGAACTTCACTACTCAGTAGAAGAGGTGGACACAAGTTTTATAAACCTCAATGAGCACAGGAACTTCTGAGCTGCATGTAATGAGTATAATTAGTGTCCCCTCACCTCGGAACACCACTTATATTACTTATACAGATCCTGAGTTACATCCTGTATTATACCCCAGAGCTGCACTCACTATTCTGCTGGTGCAGTCACTGTGTACATACATTACTTATCCTGTACTGATCCTGAGTTACATCCTGTATTATACTCCAGAGCTGCACTCACTATTCTGCTGGATGTAACTCAGGATCAGTACAGGATAAGTAATGTATGTACACAGTGACTGCACCAGCAGAATAGTGAGTGCAGCTCTGGAGTATAATACAGGATGTAACTCAGGATCTGTACAGGATAAGTAATGTAATGTATGTACACAGTGACTGCACCAGCAGAATAGTGAGTACAGCTCTGGAGTATAATACAGGATGTAACTCAGGATCAGTAGAGGTGAAGTACATGCAGGTCATGCATTTCCAAAAACAGAGCAATCTTTATGCACTTCAATGGGTCCCCAAAACATTTATTGCGGACAAGAATAGGACATGCAATACTTTTTTTGCGGATGGGAAATACGGACAGCGGACGCGGAAAATAAATGGTTGACTACACCACAATTTTAACGGCTCAATAGAAATGCATGGGTAACCATCCGATCAGCCCAAGAAAACGGAACGGACCCAGAGAAAAACAACTGTCGTGTGCATGTAGACTGCCGCCAGCCCCTGGAGCAACACACAGGAACCAAGGCACCAGCCACCAAACAGCCCAGAGAAACCGCACTGAACGCTGCGTCCACCTCAGACCCAGTTCACACAAGGTCGCTGCCAGCATGCATCCCCCACAAGCAAACAGCCAGTACACCACAGGAATGTATCCAGCACACAACACAAGCACCTGAACCACTGAGAAATGGACGAAGAGAAACGCAAACACCAGTGACGGGTCACACCAACTGCAACCAACTGTCACAGGGAACCGCAGTGGTAACAGCGTCTCAGCTTTCACCCTCCCTCCAGAGGATAAGCATGTGTGCCAGAAAATGGCAGGCGGCACATGCTGGGCCCCTCTTCCGAAGGCTCCAAGCAAGGAGCCTTTGTGGTCATACTGTCACGGTGGGGAGTGGGGGAACCCCCCCACTGTTCGGTGTCAGAGGGTAAAAGGGGATCAGCCTGGCCAAAAGGAGTAATAAGGGAGCAGGTCACCTCCTACAGCGTCCCTAATCCTCTCCCTGACTCCTCACCATATGAGCAGACCCTGATGGTAGGACGACTCATACTCTGGATTCCTAGAGACCCTGAGTCGCCCTGGTAATCCCTCACCAAGGAGCAGGGAAGAGACGACCTGTTCATCCCAGTCATGGAGGAACAGGAGTCTCTATCTGAGGCCAGGCTGCAAGGAGAGGGGAACACATACAGCATATGGAGATGGCAGGTAAGCGAAACCAGTAACACACTTACCTGCCACAGACACACTGACTGGAACCCGTGCACAAGTGCTGCCGTCCACACCAACATTAATGACACAGCACAAACCACAACCACACAGGAACCCAGGACACCCATAGCTGCAATAAACGTAAGACAGGGGAATGTCTAGCAAACATGCTGGACACCAAACATCACCAGCCATGTAACACAACGCAAGACATACAACACCCTGAACATAACCCACGCAAACAAAAGATAAGAAGGGAAAGACACACCATAATAACATCAATGACCACAAGGGTGGCCCTCACTGGACAGATGGAAAAAGCCAGGAACAGTGAACCACCAGCATACACCAAGGCTGGATGAACCATCAGCTTCAGGCATCCAGCAGAGGCTAAATAGCCCAAGCAGCCACACCCACACACACATAAACCCAGTGTTCACAAAACACTAGGAAGGGAGTTAACCCTTCCAACAACAGACAACCACTTAACCACCTCAGCACCCCTAGCTTAAACACCCTTAATGACCAGGCCACTTTTTACACTTCTGACCTACACTACTTTTACCATTTATTGCTCGGTCATGCAACTTACCACCCAAATGAATTTTACCTCCTTTTCATTTGGTGGTATTTCATTGCTGCTGACATTTTTACTTTTTTTGTTATTAATCGAAATTTAACGATTTTTTTGCAAAAAAATGACATTTTTCACTTTCAGTTGTAAATTTTGCAAAAAAAACGACATCCATATATAAATTTTTCTCAAAATTTATTGTTCTACATGTCTTTGATAAAAAAAAAAAATGTTTGGGTAAAAAAAAAAATGGTTTGGGTAAAAGTTATAGCGTTTAAAAACTATGGTACAAAAATGTGAATTTCTGCTTTTTGAAGCAGCTCTGACTTTCTGTGCACCTGTCATGTTTCCTGAGGTTCTACAATGCCCAGACAGTACAAACACCCCACAAATGACCCCATTTCGGAAAGTAGACACCCTAAGGTATTCGCTGATGGGCATAGTGAGTTCATAGAACTTTTTATTTTTTGTCACAAGTTAGCGGAAAATGATGATTTTTATATTTTTTTCCTTACAAAGTCTCATATTTCACTAACTTGTGACAAAAAATAAAAAATTCTAGGAACTCGCCATGCCCCTCATGGAATACCTTGGGGTGTCTTCTTTCCAAAATGGGGTCACTTGTGGGGTAGTTATACTGCCCTGGCAATTTAGGGGCCCTAATGTGTGGGAAGTATTTTGAAATCAAAATGTGTAAAAAATGACCTGTGAAATCCTAAAGGTGCTCTTTGGAATGTGGGCCCCTTTGCCCACCTAGGCTGCAAAAAAGTGTCACACATGTGGTATCGCCGTACTCAGGAGAAGTTGGGCAATGTTTTCCCATTTTTTTATACAAAGTTGGCATTTGACCAAGATATTTATCTCACCCAGCATGGGTATATGTAAAATGACACCCCAAAACACATTGCCCAACTTCTCCTGAGTACGGCGATACCACATGTGTGACACTTTTTTGCAGCCTAGATGCGCAAAGGGGCCCAAATTCCTTTTATGAGGGCATTTTTAGACATTTGGACCCCAGACTTCTTCTCACGCTTTAGGGCCCCTAAAATGCCAGGGCGGTATAAATACCCCACATGTGACCCCATTTTGGAAAGAAGACACCCCAAGGTATTCAATGAGGGGCATGGCGAGTTCATAGAAATTTTTTTTTTTTTTGGCACAAGTTAGCGGAAATTTTTTTTTATTTTTTTTTTCTCACAAAGTCTCCCTTTCCGCTAACTTGGGACAAAAATTTCAGTCTTTCATGGACTCAATATGCCCCTCACGGAATACCTTGTGGTGTCTTCTTTCCGAAATGGGGTCACATGTGGGGTATTTATACTGCCCTGGCATTTTAGGGGCCCTAAAGCGTGAGAAAAAGTCTGGAATATAAATGTCTAAAATATTTTTTACGCATTTGGATTCCGTGAGGGGTATAGTGAGTTCATGTGAGATTTTATTTTTTGACACAAGTTAGTGGAATATGAGACTTTGTAAGAAAAAATAAAAAAAACTATTTCCGCTAACTTGGGCCAAAAAAATGTCTGAATGGAGCCTTACAGGGGGGTGATCAATGACAGGGGGGTGATCAATGACAGGGGGGTGATAAGGGAGTCTATATGGGGTGATCACCCCCCTGTCATTGATCACCCCCCTGTAAGGCTCCATTCAGACGTCCGTATGTGTTTTGCGGATCCGATCCATGTATCCGTGGATCTGTAAAAAAACATACGGACGTCTGAATGGAGCCTTACAGGGGGGTGATCAATGACAGGGGGGTGATCAGGGAGTCTATATGGGGTGATCACCCCCCTGTAAGGCTCCATTCAGATGTCCGTATGTGTTTTGCGGATCCGATCCATGTATCCGTGGATCCGTAAAAAACATACGGACGTCTGAATGGAGCCTTACAGGGGGGTGAGCAATGACAGGGGGGTAATCAATGACAGGGGGGATATCAGGGAGTCTATATGGGGTGATCACCCCCCTGTCATTAATCACCCCCCTGTAAGGCTCCATTTAGACGTCCGTATGTGTTTTGCGGATCCGATCCATGTATCCGTGGATCTGTAAAAAACATAAGGACGTCTGAATGGAGCCTTACAGGGGGGTGATCAATGACAGGGGGGTGATCAGGGAGTCTATATGGGGTGATCACCCCCCTGTAAGGCTCCATTCAGATGTCCGTATGTGTTTTGCGGATCCGATCCATGTATCCGTGGATCCGTAAAAAACATACGGACGTCTGAATGGAGCCTTACAAGGGGGTGATCAATGACAGGGGGGTGATCAATGACAGGGGGGTGATCAGGGAGTCTATATGGGGTGATCCCCCCCCTGTCATTGATCACCCCCCTGTAAGGCTCCATTCAGACGTCCGTATGTGTTTTGCGGATCCGATCCATGTATCCGTGGATCTGTAAAAAACATACGGACGTCTGAATGGAGCCTTACAGGGGGGTGATCAATGACAGGGGGGTGATCAGGGAGTCTATATGGGGTGATCACCCCCCTGTAAGGCTCCATTCAGATGTCCGTATGTGTTTTGCGGATCCGATCCATGTATCCGTGGATCCGTAAAAAACATACGGACGTCTGAATGAAGCCTTACAGGGGGGTGATCAATGACAGGGGGGTAATCAATGACAGGGGGGATATCAGGGAGTCTATATGGGGTGATCACCCCCCTGTCATTGATCACCCCCCTGTAAGGCTCCATTCAGACGTCCGTATGTGTTTTGCGGATCCGATCCATGTATCCGTGGATCTGTAAAAAAAAAACGGACGTCTGAATGGAGCCTTACAGGGGGGTGATCAATGACAGGGGGGTGATCAGGGAGTCTATATGGGGTGATCACCCCCTGTCATTGATCACCCCCCTGTAAGGCTCCATTCAGACGTCCGTATGTGTTTTGCGGATCCGATCCATGTATCCGTGGATCTGTAAAAAACATACGGACGTCTGAATGGAGCCTTACAGGGGGGTGATCAATGACAGGGGGGTGATCAGTGAGTCTATATGGGGTGATCACCCCCCTGTCATTTATCACCCCCTGTAAGGCTCCATTCAGACGTCCGTATGTGTTTTGCGGATCCGATCCATGTATCCGTGGATCTGTAAAAAACATACGGACGTCTGAATGGAGCACTACAAGGGGGTGATCAATGACAGGGGGGTGATCAATGACAGGGGGGTGATCAATGACAGGGGGGTGATCAGGGAGTCTATATGGGGTGATCACCCCCCTGTCATTGATCACCCCCCTGTAAGGCTCCATTCAGACGTCCGTATGTGTTTTGCGGATCCGATCCATGTATCCGTGGATCCGTAAAAAACATGCCGCGGGCAACCGCAAGTATGGCAACAGTGTCACAGCGCAAACCAAAGGCCGTTACAGTTCTGGTCTTCATATTACATTCGAGGTGGAAGGGTTTCCCCACTAGGTTCTGCAGCATTTTGTAGATGTACGTGAGTTAAAGTACTGTCGTTTCTACAATATCATTGTATACTCTTTATGTTAGTAAATTATTTTTGCACTTTTTTTTATACCTCTACGTCTAGCAGATAAATCAAAATTCACTTGTGTCTATGCAACATTTCTGGAGGGAAAATTACACATTTCTTGAATATTTCTTTACTGTGAATGTCCAGAATAAGAGTCAGTTTGGCCCATTTACTGTTTCCATTTTTTTTATAAGGACATTTTTCACCCCATATTTCACAATTTCCTCTTCATTCAGGTTATCCCTTCACTTTGCAAAACCTGCCTTCAAAACGGGACATTTACAAATCCAGTGTTTTATACTGTATACAACGTATTCATACAATTATTATTACAACACATAATAACAGACAGACGGTGGCTCTTTAACCCCTTAGGGACCCATGACGTACCGGTACGTCATGGGTTTAAAATGCGATTGCGGCGCCGCGTGGGTTAATCGGAACAGGATGCCAACTGAAATCATTCAGCCGGCATCCTGTCACAACGCCAGGGGGGGTCATGTGACCCCCCCCCCCCCCCCGTATCGGCGATCGCAGAAAACCGCAGGTCAATTCAGGCCTGTGGTTTGCTGTGTTTCCGGTCCATTCGGGTCTCCGGTGACCCGATGAACTGGGAAAATACTGCGATCGGTGGCGTGATTACACACCACCAATCGCAGTACGAAGATTTGGAGAGGCGGTGCTGTCCATGGTGCTGATGCCTGCTGTCCAGGGTGCTGATTGGTGCAGGGAGAGAGGCGCGAGATTCAAACTTCCTGCGCTCCTCTCTCCCCTCCTCTTCCTGTTCTGCACCAGCACCCTGCAGCACCGTCCAGCACCGTCCAGCACCAGCTCCTGAGATCCCCTCTAATCGCCATCCATCACCCTCCTGCACCCATCGCCCTCCAGGTAGGTTAGGGTCAGTGAGGGAGAGGCACCGTTAGGCAGGGATAGAAGGGAAAAGTCAGGAAAAATAAAAGAATTTATCTAAACTTATTTTTTTTGCTTTGAGTCCCTAGACCCCCCCTGCCACTTGCTAGGGATCCTGTGGCCCACCCTAGTACGAGCCGACCTGGGGCTCATACTGGTTTCCCGGCCCACCAAGTAAGCCCACCGGAGCCCCCTGCCGATGAACTTAGCTGGTGTCCCCCAGTGGATTTTGAGCCCGAGATTCCGGATTTTGTTGGGTTTACTGAAATGGACTTTTTTAGTTGTTTTTCAGTAACCCATTTGTGAATCTGATGGTGGAGCAGACGAACCTGTACGCCCAACAGTTCGTTGCTCAGCACCCGGGCTCATTTTTGGCTATACCCGGTGGCTGGACGCCGGTCAGTGCAGCCGAGATGAGGACATTTTGGGGCCTCGTGCTGCACATGGGTCTAGTGCAAAAACCCAGTGTCAGGCAATACTGGAGTGGGGACGTCCTCTACCAGACCCCACTCTACAGTATGGCCATGACACGTCTCGGTTTGAGGCCATTCGGAAATGTCTGCATTATTCAGATAATAAATAAACACCAATAGTAAATGACTCACAAAAAGTGAGTGCCCGTGCTAAGCCTGCACGTAGGGTAAGACAACAAAAGAGAAAAAGGGGCTAGCACAAATAGTAATGAATATAAGCTTTATTATAGTCTCAACACGAGACAGAATGCATTAAAATACAAATAAAAGACAATGTAATGGTGGATAGAGAACACACAGAATGACATGGAACACCACTAATCACTAAACATATCAAGACTAAAGAGATAATATAAATATCATAAAATGTATGTATGGCCCAGACAAGATGTCAAAATACATATAGCTAGCCAAAGCTATCAGGACAGAATCAGAATCTAATACAGTACACAAAAAGGTATAAAGTGCATAGTGCAAATATAACAAAGTGCATGGATATATTATGCTGAAATGCCCATTAGGGAGCCATAGAGTGAATACCTGAGTGGTGAACCAGCAGAGCCCCAACGCACGTTTCGCGTAAGCTTCTTCGGGGGGGGAGAGTGTGTGTGTGAAGGAGGTAGAAAACCAGGTTGCCCCCAAAACCTGGTTAAATAAATCCGGAATCAATGGGAGAGAGTATCTATTTTGGACAGTGATTTTATTTAATCTCCGGTAATCAATACAAGGCCTAAGACCACCATCCTTCTTTTTAACAAAGAAAAAGCCCGCCCCCATAGGAGAGACTGAAGGTCTAATATGCCCTTTAGCAAGGCTTTCCTTAATATAATCTTCCATAGCCTTGTGTTCGGGCCCTGAAAGATTATAAATTCGCCCTTTAGGAAATTCGGCACCCTCTATTAGCTCTATGGCGCAATCATAAGGTCTATGGGGGGGTAGAACCTCTGGAGTAGGAGACGAGAATACATCAGAATGTTCTTTAATAACAGAGGGTAATGTATTAGACCTTACTGAAACCCCAGCCTGGACCACGGACAAGCATGAGTCACACTTAGGTCCCCATTTCACCAACTCTCCTTTGGACCAATCAATTGTGGGGATATGTAGACGGAGCCAAGGCAACCCTAGTACCACCTCAACCGGTAGGTTCTCCAGGACTAGAAGAGAACATCTCTCAGAGTGGCACACACCCACGGTCAGAGAAATTTCAGAGGTACATGACCTCACCGTACCACCAATCAGGGGAGTAGCATCAATAGCCATGACATGGATAGGTGTAGGTAAAGCAAACATTGGAATACCCAATTTACTAGAAAATTCTAAGTCAATAAAGCTGGCCCTGAACCGGAATCAATAAAGGCCTTACCCGGCCACTTATTAACCCCCAGAGAAATTGTTATGGGTACCAAAAGCTTACATTTAGAAAAATCAGGGTGTACCTGGTCTTTCGGTTGTCTTGCCTTAGGAGACTTGTCAGAGAGGACCCTCTTAGGACACTTGTTGATCCAATGGCCAGGATCTCCACAGTAGAAGCACTCTCCGCGTCTGACTCTTCGGGGCTGGTTCATTCCATCCTGAGGGGACACACCACCGTCTGAATTGGGTGCAATACTCCTCCGCAGGGAGATGGCACTGAACCAGTGCCCTAAGAGCCGTCTCGGCTACCAGGGCCCTGTCTGGTTCGTCATAGAGGGTACCCAGCGCCTGAAAAAACCCCTCCACCGAAGTTAGACAACTGGCCCCAGGAGGTAACGAGAATGCCCAGTCCTGGGGACCACCCTGTAGTAGAGAAATGATAATCCCCACGCGTTGGCTCTCAGGACTGGAGGACACGGGGCGCAAACGGAAGTAGAGAAACCTCTTCCGGCCTCCAGAAAAGGGTTCTGGGAGCTTGATCTGGGGTTCAAAATGTGGACTGGAGGTCTGAGGGATGGAAGAACCTTGTCCTAGTTCAAAAGAACAGAGTTTCTCCCCTAGCTCCTGCACCATCTGCATCAGGTTAGAGACATGGTCAGTCAGGGTCACTAGAGGATTCATGATACAGTGGTTAGGTTACGGCCTGTTAATCTGTAACGGTCACGTCCACACACACACAGGGGGAGGGATAGTGACCACTGCGCTCCACCCTCACCCCTGGCCCTGCCTACTTGCCTCACGAGTCCTGATGACAGGGGACAACTGGACGACAGTCCCTAACTTAGGATACGTGCAGGGAAGACAGACAAGACAAAATACGGAACATGAACGGACCGGGTCAGAACCAAGAGAGCTACGCAGTACAAAGGGTTAAGCAAAGAATGGTCAGGAGAAGCCGGGGTCAAATACCAGGAGAGTAGAGAAGTACAAGAGGAGTCCTAAGAGAGTAGTTAGGTGGGAGCCGAGGTCACAATACCAGGACGGATGCGCAGTACAGGAGGAGCAGGCAATGGATCGTCAGGGAACGGAATCAGGTGAGTATTCAGTAGTCTAACAAATAGCCAGGAACCTAGAAATGAACAGGCAACCTGTGGCTAGCAGGCTGCCTGTATTTATAGTGGGGAGTTAGGGTCATGTGACGTGGCCAGCATCACATGACCGACAGACCAACCAGTTGAGCACCGAGTGATCAGCTCGGCGCTCAAGGCAGACTTAGGAGCAGGGAGCAACCCAGCTAGTAAAGCCGCCCTGGGAATGAGGTCAAACACAGATCCTCATTCTCAAAGCTAAGCAACAGGTCTGCGGGTAATGGGGGACCGAGTGCACCTTTGGAACCCCGTTACACTAATGTAAAATATGAAAATCAGACATCATATAGTACATGACGGTCTCTTTCTAGAACCAGCCCTGAACCTCACACGGATCCAGAGATCTCTCCATTCATTGCTCTGCTAGATTTATATCAAGCTCAAGGTGAGTGTCTTTTCTGCTGCAGTTCAGGGGGCGTGTCCATGCTCTCCCTATCACAGCTCAGGGGGCGTGTCCATGCTCTCCCTATCACAGCTCAGGAGGCGTGTCTCAGATCTCCCTATCACAGCTCAGCAGGCAGTTGAATGATGGAACTGAGCATGTACAGCCTCCTCCGTGAGCAGGACAAAGAAATAAGAAAAAAAACAAACAGCAGGTGGCGCTATACAGATACATTTTATTGAATAACTCAGCAGCTATACAAAATTTTTAATTACATTCAATTACAAAAGTATTAAGATCCAGGTACTGGTTTAAAAACTGTAGAATATTTTATGTGGGACAACCCCTTTAAAGAGACAGTACACGACTTGCTGGACACCAAGTCTCTAATAATGCAAGTCAGCTGGCACCTTAATAATTGTAAGCCGCTCACGTGCGGATGGGGGGATGGGGGCAATGCCCTGGCTCTGGGTTTCTGCAGGCACCACACCCCTGATCATGCTTCTCTGTCACCCTAAAAAACAGATACGACATCGCCACTGTTCTGAAGAGCTGGCAATCAAATCCTTCCAACACGTCAGGGCCCATTTCCTACATCTATCCGTGAAACTACATAACTCCCTTGCATAGTGGTAGGTCGGTGGCATGTTACGAGGGCCTTTTGGCCCCTTTGTCTGGGCCCCTGACAGCAGTACCACCTCTGGTCTTGCTATTTTGACAGAGAATCATGTGACCAAGAAATCTAGTAACAGCGATAAGCAAGAATCACACCGACGACACGCTCTTCCTGTTCATAAAGAAAATGCAATTATTTCTAAGGATCTAAAAACTACAGAACAGACGGAAAAAAGTGACCAAGACCTCAAACGTCCTCGATCAGCTGAATCTAAGGTGCGATATATGACATGTAAGGCGCCCCCCAGGGGTGTAATCTACTCACTATATGTTTATTCCATGAGAAACAAGGGTTAACACAACCAGAGGCATCAGAAGTGAAGAGCATTAAAGGAAGATCCAAAATATCCATTATATAATGATATCCACTCTGCTGAAATACCCGCCATCCCCCTACCCCAATAGTGAGAAATGGCAACTAATGTAACATGGAAAATAACAGCTGGAGAGATGTACGAGAGACTAATAACACGTCAGACGACACCAAATATTCAACATATAACATGACTGACCTAATTCATAACCACATAATAACATATAGTAGTTATATTCTTGTACATAGGAGCAGTATTATAGTAGTTATATTCCTGTACTTAGGAAGCAGTATTATAGTAGTTATATTCTTGTACATAGGAGCAGTATTATAGTAGTTATATTCTTGTACATAGGAGCAGTATTATAGTAGTTATATTCTTGTACATAGGAGCAGTATTATAGTAGTTATATTCTTGTACATAGGAGGCAGTATTATAGTAGTTATATTCTTGTACATAGGAGGCAGTATTATAGTAGTTATATTCTTGTACATAGGAGCAGTATTATAGTAGTTATATTCTTGTACATAGGAGGCAGTATTATAGTAGTTATATTCTTGTACATAGGAGCAGTATTATAGTAGTTATATTCTTGTACATAGGAGGCAGTATTATAGTAGTTATATTCTTGTACATAGGAGTAGTATTATAGTAGTTATATTCTTGTACATAGGAGCAGTATTATAGTTATATTCCTGTACTTAGGAAGCAGTATTATAGTAGTTACAGTATATACTTGTACATAGGAGCAGTATTATAGTAGTTATATTCTTGTACGTAGGAGCAGTATTATAGTAGTTATATTATTGTACATAGGAGCAGTATTATATTAGTTATATTCTTGTACATAGGAGGCAGTATTATAGTAGTTATATTCTTGTACATAGGAGCAGTATTATAGTAGTTATATTCTTGTACATAGGAGCAGTATTATAGTAGTTATATTCTTGCACATAGGAGCAGTATTATAGTAGTTATATTCCTGTACATAGGGGGCAGTATTATAGTAGTTATATTCTTGTACATAGGAGCAGTATTATAGTAGTTATATTCTTGTTCATAGAAGCAGTATTATAGTAGTTATATTCTTGTTCATAGAAGCAGTATTATAGTAGTTATATTCTTGTACATAGGAAGCAGTATTATAGTAGTTATATTCTTGTACATAGGAAGCAGTATTATAGTAGTTATATTCTTGTTCATAGAAGCAGTATTATAGTAGTTATATTCCTGTACATAGGAGCAGTATTATAGTAGTTATATTCCTGTACATAGGAGGCAGTATTATAGTAGTTATATTCTTGTACATAGGAGCAGTATTATAGTAGTTATATTCCTGTACATAGGGGGCAGTATTATAGTAGTTATATTCCTGTACATAGGAGCAGTATTATAGTAGTTATATTCTTAATCAAATTTCTTTTTATTGAAGAAAACGCAAATAGTCATGTGACAATTCAATCACTTAAATACCAGACGCAGCTGGACAAATGCTTATTCACTAAGCGCATCAATTCAAGTGCAGTGGCGACATGACTCAATAACACATTAACATGTGCATAAAAGTAATTAATACGGAAAAGTAAAGACAAGACATGGGAAGAGGGGAGGGGGAAAAGGAGGTAAGGGGGGGGGGTAATAGATGTCTATCATATGCTTCGTGTGAATCTAGAAGTTACGATAAAGCTTCCAAGGGGACCATGTTTTGATAAACACTGCTCTAGAGTGAGTTTCCCAGTGTGCAAGCTCCTCAAACCGGTAAAGCTGATCCACCTTCTCGGTCCACATCAAGAGGGATGGAGGAGAATCATTTCTCCATAGCAATGGAATCAATAGGCGAGCTGCTGTTATAAGCATAGTCGGTAGATTTAACCTTGAGGGGGTCAGCGTGTCATTAGGACACCATAACATTAGGAGCTTTGCGTCTAATCTAACCTGGTTTTTACAGATCTTATTTATAGTAGTTTCGATCTCTATCCAGAAAGGCCGGATCTTTTCACAACTCCACCATATATGAGAAAGAGAACCAACATCTCCTCCGCACCTCCAGCAACGGTTGAGGATATCAGAATTGATCTTATGTAGATATTCTGGTGTTTTATACCATCTCGTGAGCAATTTGTATGAGTTAACTTGTATCTTAATGCAACGGTTGAATCCGTGTGAGTGTGTGAGGATAAAAGCTTTCTCAGGTTCTGACAAAGTTATGGATAACTCCTTCTCCCAAGCTGAGAGAAACCACAGATCTGGAGGGGCGGAGGAGAGCAGCTCCTTGTATAATGTGGAGAGAGGCTTCCGCGGGCGTTGGCCTACTGAAATCTTCCCCTCCATCCATGAGGGATCATTTGTGGGTCGTGGGACCTTTTCAATAAGCTTTAGGTCCTTTTTAAAGGCCATAACTGCCAAAAAGGAAGCCTTTTGGACCTTTGGAAGAGCGAAAACATCACTCCAATTTAAAGCACCAGACTCAGATATAATATCTTGTAACCTTAAGCTAGATAGTAGGGCCCAAATTCCTGATGGTGCAGTGGTGGCAGGATGAATATGGGCATGAAGCAGGTGCAGGGGGATATTCATACTAGGGAACTTAAGAACTGACGCCCGATATAGTTTGGACCACTCTAACAGTAAGCCCTTCCACAGAGGCGAGGCATAAATGTTATTAGCAGTACTTTTCTGCAAACCCCATAAGACCAGCTTATCTTTATAGGTGAGCATATCACACTCCAATTGGGAGACAAGATTGAGAGGGCGCCAGGAGAGGAGGCTTAGAGCTCTGCTTATCATTTCCTCTTTATAGTAAAGGTATATGTCTGGCAGGCCAAAACCTCCCAATCTTCTCTCCCGAGTAAGGGTGGTGTATGCTATTCTGGGGGACTTACCCGACCATACAAATGCTGAGAAGATTCTGCGGACCTCCACAAAGAAGGAATGGGGAAGCCAAATAGGTAGTGTTTGAATGAAGTAAAGTAGTCTAGGGACAATGAAGGCTTTAATATAATTCTTCCTTCCAATCCACGAAATGAACGGGAGTTTTAGGGATTGCAGGTGTGCTCTAATAGATCTGAGTAAAGGGGCTTGATTAAGCTCGTAAAGGTCCTCTGGATTCGCTGATATATGGGTGCCCAAAAATGGGATTGACTTGGGGGCCCACGTAAATGCCGTGGAGCGTTTGATCATTTCTATGGAAGTGGCTGAGCAGGAAATATTTAGGGCCTGTGACTTACCATAATTGATCTTGAAATTAGAGACCAAACCATATTCCTCAAAAAGAGCTTGGAGTCTGGGAAATGAGGTCGTGGGATTGGACGTGATGACTAAGAGATCGTCTGCGAAGGCAGCTGTCAAGTGAGTATGAGATCCCAAGGTGATCCCTTGTATGTCCGGATCTTGCCTAATTTTAGCCAGCAGTGTCTCCATAACAACAACAAAAAGGGCCGGTGATAGTGGGCAGCCTTGTCTCGTCCCATTGGTAATGGGAAAGGTTGGAGAGAGTGTGCCATTGATCCGAATCCTGGCAGAGGGGAGCGAATAGAGTGAGAAGATGGACTGGATGAACTGGTCCGGAAGGCCAAATTTTGACAGTGCCCGAGACATAAAATGCCAGTTGATCCTGTCAAAGGCCTTTTCTGCATCTGTACTGAGAAGGGCTAGCGGTATAGAATTCCGCCGAGCATGCGTGATTAAGTGTATGACGCAGACCGTGTTTTCACTCCCCTGTCTGCCAGAGACGAATCCTACCTGCTCCTTATTGATAATGTCAGGGAGAACCGACTGGATCCGATGGGCCAAAATCTTAGCCCACCATTTCACGTTAGTGTTCAAAAGCGAAATAGGGCGGTAGCTCCCGCAGTTTAGGGGGTCCTTATTTTCTTTGTGAATTACTGTGATATGGGCCGATAGCGATTGTGGGGGGAGGGAACCTCCTTGGAGCAAGTAATTACAAAGGATGTTAAAATGTGGGATCAGGATGTGCTTAAAGGTTTTGTAGTAGGAGATGGTAAAGCCGTCAGGGCCTGGGCTTTTCCCGGAAGGTATGGAGGAGAGGACCTTGCTGATTTCAGAATCCATGATGGGGGACAAGAGTTGGGCCGACTGTGATGGGGTGATAGTAGGCAGCTGGAGCGAGGAGAGGAATTTCTCAGTTGCTTCCCCTAATTGGGCTGGCGAGAGTTGGTTTGGTGGCTCTAAGTTATAGAGGTCCCTATAGAAGGCACAGAAGGAATCTGCTATGTCTGGGGTGCTTTTATGTAGCGTACCTTTGGCATCCTTTACAGCTGCGATAAAGGAATCAGCTTTCTGTTTTTTAACTAAGGCGGACATTAGCCTATTCCCCTTATCTCCGTGGGCATATGACCGAAATTTGGCGCGTAAAAGTAGTTTGGCTGACGTGACATTCAGCAAATTCTTAAGCTTTGTGCGAGCCTCTGACAGGTCCGAGGCACATCTAAGGGCCTGCGAGTTTTTGTGCGTTATTTCTAGCGCCTGTATCTGGGAGAGGAGGGCCGCTACTTCTTGGTTCCGCTGCTTTTTAATATGAGCCCCTAGAGCTATCAGCTCACCTCTCAGAACCGCCTTGTGGGTCTCCCAAGTGATGGAGGGGGAGGGCGCGTCCGGGCCTAGGGGGTTAAGTGTGAAAAATTCTGTTATGATAGAGGACAATTTAGCGACATGGGAGGGGTCAGAGATAATGGTGTCGTTAATACGCCAATTCCATTCCCTCTTTGGGAGGTCCTGCAGAGAAACACTCAGGAATACCGGGGCATGGTCAGACAGGGTGATGTTCCCTATGTGGGATCGGATAGCCCTATTAGCATGGGTTTTAGACAGGAATAGATAGTCGAGTCTATGGTAGGAGGATTTAGCAGCTGAGTAGAAGGTGTAATCCTTACTAGAGGGGTTTGTGGTGCGCCAAATATCTATTACACCTAGCCTATGTAAGGCGAGTTTGAGGCGCCGTAAGCGTACATGTGTAATGGCGGACTTCCCATTTGAGGAATCTATGGAAGGCTCCAGGGTGACATTGAAGTCGCCGCCTAGAATCACCATACCTTCCTTAAAGGTGGATAACAAGCCAAGGGTCTGAACGAGCCAAGCAACCTGCCCTCTATTGGGAGCATATACAGTTGCCAGGGTAACAGGAGTGTCAGCGATAGTGCCCTTAACAAACAGGTAACGACCCTCAGGGTCCGAGGAGACAGCAGAGTGCTTGAAGGGGAGCTGCTTGTGGATCGCTATGCTGACACCCCTGCTAGCCGAACTATACGTGCTATGGAACCATTGGGAAAACCTTTTGGGGGGCAATTTGGGGATCTTACCCTCTCTGAAGTGGGTTTCCTGGAATAGTAGTTATATTATTGTACATAGGGAGCAGTATTATAGTAGTTATATTCTTGTACATAGGAGCAGTATTATAGTAGTTATATTCTTGTACATAGGAGGCAGTATTATAGTAGTTATATTCTTGTACATAGGAGGCAGTATTATAGTAGTTATATTCTTGTACATAGGAGGCAGTATTATAGTAGTTATATTCTTGTACATAGGGAACAGTATTATAGTAGTTATATTCTTGTACATAGGAGGCAGTATTATAGTAGTTATATTCTTGTACATAGGGAACAGTATTATAGTAGTTATATTCTTGTACATAGGAGGCAGTATTATAGTAGTTATATTCTTGTACATAGGAGCAGTATTATAGTAGTTATATTCTTGTACATAGGAGACAGTATTATAGTAGTTATATTCTTGTACATAGGAGGCAGTATTATAGTAGTTATATTCTTGTACATAGGGAACAGTATTATAGTAGTTATATTCTTGTACATAGGAGGCAGTATTATAGTAGTTATATTCTTGTACATAGGAGGCAGTATTATAGTAGTTATATTCTTGTACATAGGAGCAGTATTATAGTAGTTATATTCTCGTACATAGGAGCAGTATTATAGTAGTTATATTCTTGTACATAGGAGGCAGTATTATAGTAGTTATATTCTTGTACATAGGAGGCAGTATTATAGTAGTTATATTCTTGTACATAGAAGCAGTATTATAGTAGTTATATTCCTGTACATAGGAGGCAGTATTATAGTAGTTATATTCTTGTACATAGGAGGCAGTATTATAGTAGTTATATTTTTGTACATAGAGAGCAGTATTATAGTAGTTCTATTCTTGTACATAGGAGCAGTATTATAGTAGTTATATTCTTGTACATAGAGAGCAGTATTATAGTAGTTATATTCTTGTACATAGGAGCAGTATTATAGTAATTATATTCTTGTACATAGGAGGCGGTATTATAGGAGTTATATTCTTGTACATAGGAGCAGTATTATAGTAGTTATATTCTTGTACATAGGAGGCAGTATTATAGTAGTTATATTCTTGTACATAGAAGCAGTATTATAGTAGTTATATTCCTGTACATAGGAGGCAGTATTATAGTAGTTATATTCTTGTACATAGGAGGCAGTATTATAGTAGTTATATTCTTGTACATAGAGAGCAGTATTATAGTAGTTCTATTCTTGTACATAGGAGCAGTATTATAGTAGTTATATTCTTGTACATAGAGAGCAGTATTATAGTAGTTATATTCTTGTACATAGGAGCAGTATTATAGTAGTTATATTCTTGTACATAGGAGCGGTACTATAGTAGTTATATTCTTGTACATAGGAGCAGTATTATAGTAGTTATATTCTTGTACATAGGAGCAGTATTATAGTAGTTATATTCCTGTACATAGGAGCAGTATTATAGTAGTTATATTCTTGTACATAGGAGGCAGTATTATAGTAGTTATATTCTTGTACATAGGAGCAGTATTATATTTGTTATATTCTTATACATAGGAGCAGTATTATAGTAGTTATATTCTTGTACGTAGGAGGCAGTATTATAGTAGTTATATTCTTGTACGTAGGAGGCAGTATTATAGTAGTTATATTCCTGTACATAGGAGCAGTATTATAGTAGTTATATTCTTGTACATAGGAGGCAGTATTATAGTAGTTATATTCTTGTACATAGGAGCAGTATTATAGTAGTTATATTCTTGTACATAGGAGGCAGTATTATAGTAGTTATATTCTTGTACATAGGAGGCAGTATTATAGTAGTTATATTCTTGTACATAGGAGCAGTATTATAGTAGTTATATTCCTGTACATAGGAGCAGTATTATAGTAGTTATATTCTTGTACATAGGAGCAGTATTATAGTAGTTATATTCTTGTACACCGGAGGCAGTATTATAGTAGTTATATTCCTGTACATAAGAGCAGTATTATAGTAGTTATATTCTTGTACATAGGAGCAGTATTATAGTAGTTATATTCTTGTACATAGGAGCAGTATTATAGTAGTTATATTCTTGTACATAGGAGCAGTATTATAGTAGTTATATTCTTGTACATAGGAGCAGTATTATAGTAGTTATATTCTTGTACATAGGAGGCAGTATTATAGTAGTTATATTCTTGTACATAGGATCAGTATTATAGTAGTTATATTCTTGTACGTAGGAGGCAGTATTATAGTAGTTATATTCTTGTACGTAGGAGGCATTATGGAAAACAAGTGTGGTCAATAATGGTAAAAGGTAGCAAATGTTATGTCTTTTATTTTGCAAATTTTGTGTTTGATGCATTCCCTCCAGAGAGCTTTATGAAAAAGATTCAAAAAGACTCAAAAGATTCAAAAATGCAAAGGAACGGATACAATTATAGAAGGATGCATAGATCCTTGGTTGCAATTTTTTTTTATTGTTTATGCATTTTTAGTGAGAGGGGTCGTTGATCCAGGGAGTTATTCTGATGCCTGATTGGAGTCGGGAAGGAATTTTTTATTCCCCTAAAGTGGGGAAAAATTGGCTTCTACCTCACAGTTTTTTTTTGCCTTCCTCTGGATCAACTTGCAGGATAACAGGCCGAACTGGATGGACAAATGTCTTTTTTCGGCCTTATGTACTATGTTACTATGTAAGTTCTCAGCAAATGTCACAACTGTTCTCAGTACGGATGTTTCAGTTTTGAAATCCTGCACCCGCATCAGCCGTTGTTTTTTAACAGAAATGACCACAGAGAAGAACAAGTTATGGATTGCAGATCATCTTTGTGAAAGAGCATCTCCTGCTGTTCTGGGAGCTGAAAGCAGGAAGCTCCGTCCACTGAGTACATATATTTCTACAGTCCCGAATTTGTAGTAATTTTCCTAATTTTTTGACTACTGTAATCTGCCCAGTGTTCTTGTCCTCGCTGACAGCTGCTGAGCCCCGGTCTTCCTCTGTAGCCTCCTGCTCATGTTCACCTGCATGCTCTCCTGGTGTAATGCATGATTATTGGTTCTGATGTCATCTTCTGCAGTGATCATGCAAATCTCATCATCTCCCTGTTGTCATAGGCATAACCCTGTGCCGTGACATTCCTGTGTGCATTATCCTAGCATTGCGAGTGTGACTTCACTGTGTGCATGATACCTGCACTGTGGCATTCCTGTGTGCATTATCCATGTGCATTATTTCTAAACTGTGGGATCCCTGTGTGCATTATCCTTGAATTGTGACATCGCTGTATGCATTATTCCTGTAGTGTGACATCACTGTGTGCATTATTCCAACATTGCGAGTGTGACATCACTGTGTACATTATCCATGTGCTTTGACATCATTTTGTGCATTATCACTATGCTGTGAACTGTGACATGACTGTGTGCATTATCTATGTGCATTATCTTAATATTGTGACATCACTGCATGCATTATGCTACTATTGTAACATCACTGTGTGCATTATCCTAGCATTGTGACTGTGACATCACTGTGTGCATTATCTATGTGCATCATTCCTAAACTGCAACATCACTGCATACAGTATCCCTGTGCTGTGACATCAGTCTGTACATTATCCATGTACTGTGACATGACTGTGTGCATTATCTTAATTTTGTGACATCACTGCGTGCATCATGCTAATATTGTGACATCACTGCGTGAATTACGCTAACAATGTCACATCACTGTGTGCATTATCCTAATATTATGACATCACTGTGTGCATTATACCTGTGCATTACACTGGTCCACTGGTGAAAGCGTAACATGAAGTTCCTGGGCTCCAATGCAAAATCAGCTGTAGGGGCCCCAACCTGCCATGGGCCATTTATAATTCTGGTGTCTTCTCAAGTGGGTGTATTAAGCCACCACAGACACCAGGGCCCTGGTATGACCTCTGCACCCCTTACAGCTACTCCAAGGATTTGGCTGAAGGTCACTTCAGTAGACACCAGGCCATGTTGCTATCAGTTTGTGTAGCCGAGGAAGGACAAAGGTCTCAGGTTTTTATTACACCAGCCGTTTCATAGTAATAAAACTATAAAGGGTGAAAGTCCTGGCAGGTGCCGCCATCCATCTACCATCACTCCATAACATGGAGGTGGCACACAACATCTGAAAGAATAATGGATTCTGCAGCAGAATGTGCTGGTCTATGTCCTGCTCCAAGACGATGGAACATAGCCAAATGGCCTATTGCAAAACTACAACTCCCACCGTGCCCTAAAAAGTTTATTTTTATTAAAAAAAATAATGTTCTCTTTGACAATAGGAGTTGCGATTGGAAGAAAGCAAACATATTCTTCTAAACCCAGAAACTCCTGTAAAGAGGTTCTCCTGGAGTTTGATGTCTTATCTTCAGGATAGGTCGTCTACAGCAGGCATGCTCAACCTGCGGCCCTCCAGCTGTTGTAAAACTACCACTCCCACAATGCCCTGCTGTAGGCCGTTCAGGCATGCTGGGAATTGTAGTTTTGCAACAGCTGGAGGGCCGCAGGTTGAGCAGTATATCAGATGGGTTGGGGTCTGACTCCTGAGGATAGGCCATCAATATCAAAATCCCAACCTTTTTAAAGTGGTTCTTTTGGGGAAGGGGGGGGGGGGGGGGGTGTCAACCAGGTCCACGTCTAGGCTCCCACTATGTTCTCGCTCATGCTGCGTCCTCCAGAGATCCACATAATATACCCCGGCTCAGCACCATAAATCACAGGAGGTTGCAAAAATAAATGGAAAATTTCCCAGGTGGACTACGACTCCCTTCAGCTCAGGAAACGGCTGCTCTCTGAGGGGCTGTAGTTCAAGTCGGTCCACTGTTGGGAGGAACCGTTCCTGTGTCTCAAGGGTTAATAACGTTTAACACTCATACACTGGTAAGAGAAGAAGAAGAAGGAGGAGGTCAGGGGCGTGGAACACCTTGTACCTCTGGTGACAGCAGTGCGGATACATTTCCTTCTCATTGTAGCTGTTGAAGTCTCTGAGGATACATCGTATCTACTGGACAAAGCTTCCATGGAGCCCAAGCATTTCTTATCCTTTCAGAGGGACCCAAAAAATGTGAGTACCTCCCACCCCCCCCCTCTCTTATTGTGTCACTTTTCTCACGACGCACCACGTTTAAGAAAAACATTTACATTTGATACATTTTTGTGTTTTCTTTGTTTTATTCTCTTTTATTTCAGTGTCAGTTTGATTATTTCCTGTTGATCTGATTGTTACATTTAAGACATTTTGGTATTTTTTATTCGCAGTCACGTTGTTTTCTGACACTTTATTCTTGGTTTATTTTTATACTTTTGTCATTTCAACTTCATTTTAAGCAATTGTGGAAAAAGATTTTAGAAAAAGGGGGAAATTTATGAAACATCGACCCGTCCCCCCCCCCCCCCCATCCTTTTCCGACACCCTCCCCACTGACATCCAGGCTCGCTGCTAGTGTGGATTCTATTTTCCGGTGAGGGTACCTCCGGGGGGTGCACCAATGCTATTCATTTGAATACATTTTGGCGCATCGCACGAGGGCGAGGTTTCTTTTGAAGAAACGCCGGTCTTAATGAATTTCCATGTTAGTTCTGAGTTGATATTTCCAAAGGGATAGGTAATGGCCGTGCTGCTGGGACTTGTAGTACATCATTAGATATTTGCTGGTCTTTAAGCGCATTGATTATACCCTTATGCTGACTGTATTAAACTGTTTAGCAGCTCAGCTGATGGGAGTTGTAGTCCATCCGGGAGGTTCATCTGTTATTCTCTGGTTGCCCGTAGTCTTCAGGACATGAGCTGATGAATATGTGCATGCGCTATGGGAAAAACAAAAAGTAGACAGCGCACATGGAGCATGATGGCGACACCTGGCGTCAAACGGTCGGAACAGTGGGTGTGGCTTAGCAATCACGTGCACGCAGCAGTATCTGATGTCATCGCGTTTTTTACGCAGGTAGGAAGTGCCTCCATCTTCTCAGGGGTGCCGGGTGTGTCGGCATCTTCAAGAGCTTTTTGGGGGTAACTCTACGTCTAGGATCTTGCACCATACATCGTCTTGCACATCGCAGTCACAGTTGCGCGCCGCTAGGAAGTTGCACACGACAGGTGGTCAGGGAGGGGTTTGCAGTTTGGCTCCATGCACAGTTATTATATGATAACGCACATGGGACAGCGGGAATACCTGTATATCTTGTCTGAGAGATGTCAACTCAGCTCTGCTACATCTGTGTGCACGCAGAGAGATATGGAAGCACATAGGCTGTAAAAACACATACGCACATGTACGCAAACACAAGCACAGTATATAGCCATAAGGCACTCCATTAGGTAGGTTTACATAAATACAAGCAAGCATAGCCACGTACGTATACAACTACACACAGATACAAACAGGATCATATTCACAACATGTTACACACCTATATTCACACTGTACACACATAGACATGCACTGACCCCGATCTGTGTGTGTACACATGTTCCTCCGCACACCGGGGAGGGGGCGTCATGTTATATTTTCGGATTTTTCAGTTTTCTTTATACTTACACTTATCTTAAATGCTCTTACAGGTGAAGGAAAGTCATGACTTCCAGGGGCCGCAGAACAAGATGGATCCGTAACTGTAAGTATCCGGAGGATAACCGAGAGCAAAGCGGAGATCATGTGTGACCGTAACGTGTAACGTGTGAGACATGATCATCCGGTACAGTCATCAGACACATCCAGCCGTGCACTGCAGGTAGATGTCGGAAGAATATTCCTCCAAGCTCCCCCATACACTTGCATGCTTGACTTGTCCGACAGCAGTTCCTCCCAGCTACCCTGTACACATGCATGCTTGTTTGGGTCACAGCTATTCCTCCCAATGCCCCCATATACCTGCATGCTAGTCTTGATCTGAAAAAACATTCCTTCCCCATATACATGCACACTTGATGGCTGAGCATGCATGTGTTCTGAGTGGGGAGAGAAGACTAAGGCGACCATACACATTAGATTAGTTAGATTAGTCCAACGTAGGTGTATTGTGTGCGCTGTCCTGACTGCAGATATTGGTAGACAGAAGGATGGAGCAGTCGAAGTTGAACATGTCTGAATCTTTTTCATGTCTTATCTTAAAGGGTAACTGTCATATTTTTATAAAATAAAATCTATTTTAGCATATGTTACTGCTGCAGCATCATTATGCATAAAGCAATCTTTAGTTTTCTCACTTACCACTGTTTTCCTTGAGTTTTCCCCTTGGTTACAGCTGTTTTGAATCCTACATTATGAGGATCTTCTCAAGATGGCTCCTCTGAGGGCAAAACTGCATTCCCTCAGGTCACATACAAACTTGCTGTAACCAGCAGCTTCCTGACAGCCAATCAGATTGGATTACTGAGAGACACGCCTCCTCACTCTGAAGCCTAATGCAGGCAGGCAGTGTGAAGGACCGCCCCTCTGTCTTCTGTTTATACTAGGAAGACAGACAAGCCATAGCAACGGTCTTTTAAGGGAGCAGTGGAAAGGGACAGAGGACATTAATGAAAGCTGTTATTATAAGGCAATTACAGATCTTTTGGCAATCATTGACATACTAACTCAGGTATACATGCCTAGCTCTAATAAACTAGCAAATAAAAAAAAGTATGACAGTTATCTTTTAAGGGAAATAAGACACCGCCAGAGGCTTCTGTGACGTACGCTGGGTTTACATCAGCGTCCTTAATTCCATTGGGGGAACAGACTTCCGGAATTCACTCTAACCGGCGTACATGCTGGGCCTCAGCCGGACAGAAAATGCTACGTGCAGCTGAAAGCCGCCACATACGCCAATAAGCAGCCGGAGCGTCACCGTCCTACAGCCAATGGGTATTCGGTGGTGTGCAGTGGCATTCAGGTGTGCCGTATACGGTAAACTCCGGCAGTCTGTTCCTCCACCAGAACAGACTGCCGGAGACAAAACCGCAGATGTGAACCCAGACTTAATCCCCTCTCCCTATTCAGGATACATGCATGCTTGGCCGTGTATGTGTATGGGGGAGGTCGGGAGAGATAATTGTCAGCTGAACTAGTATTAAGCAGACAGACACGCAGGGGTTAATCACCCCTAGAAAAAAAAAAGATTGGGCATGTTGAAATTCAACTGCCCGATCTTCCTCTTCCCTGAGATCACCAGACACATTAGATGGTTTCTGAAACCGGTACAATGTGCAGAATCTTCTATTCACATCTTCTCTTATAGTGTACCATAGAGGCCAGATAATACCGCCATACAGTGCTCACATAATGGCTGCATAATGCAATGTTTTTTGTCTTTGTAGGGCTTTCTAGACTCTGTACTTGCTGCTGCGCACACCCCGTAAAAGGTGAGTAAACTGAGGGAACCTACAGTATAAATGTACCGCTCTGTGCCTATAACCGGACATGACGTTGTGTCGCCAGCATACGCTTTACATCCTGATTGTCCTTTTCATGAGCAGAAACGGCCGGGGGCGGAACAGACCCAAAAACTGGAGTCTGGGGGCAACAGTAAATCTGTGAATGGATTCATGTCCATGTCACAGTGAAGGTCCAACGCCAGTACATAGAGGACGGGAGGAATTTACGTTTCCCTTTATTCTCCTTTTTCAATATTTGACATTTAACTTTTTTTTTTTTCACAGTACTTTTACAATTTTGGGTGTCAGCAGGGAAGGCATAATCTCTGCATTCCATGCCCGTCACCTACCTTCCTACCGACCATTTTTTCCCTAACTCCCAAATGGGAAAATGTTTTTGAAATTATGAACAATTGAAATACAAAGGGGGTCATTTATTAAGCTGAAATGCGCCTATATTAGGCATATTTCAGGTGCAGATTGCGGCGCAACAGCTACTTGCAGCAAAATCTGCGACTTCGCCCCGCTCACGCCAGGTCTAAATAAGTGGACGCGGCATGGGGGTGGGGAAGGGGATCGGCCGGCAGGCCCGTCTCATTCATCATTTATTTTCTACTCCTGCTTCAGGGGTAGAAAATGGTCTGAATCTAAGACAGCAAGGAAGCCGTAGAACTAGCGCTGGATGCGCCAAAGTTATGAAGAGGCCGGCGCCACCTCAGAATTGCGGCGGATCCACCGCCGGCTATGGGGCTTTATTAAGGCCGGCGTCTAAAACATCGGTCTTAATAAATGTTCCCCAAAGTCTATTAGAAAATTGGCAAATACTTTATTGCACAACGACTATACGTATTATAACTATGTTTTTGTATTCTTTTTTGTATTTTTTTTTATCCAGAACATGTTCGACTGTCTGTAGAGGAAACCAGGCCGGACCCTCGTACAGGACAAAATAGAGGGTGGCAGCAAAATACCCCCTACCCCTCTAGACAAGGTGCGACTTAAAGAGACTTTTTAATATAGTAAATGTCTGTCACGGCCTATGATGTACGCTGTGGCACTGTTGCCACACTTGCGGTTGCCCGTGGTAACGTGTTGCTGTGAGAGCATGCGGTCGCAGTGTCTCGGCCTTCTGGGTGATTGCCGGGACATGGTTGCCACGCATGCTGTTGCCGGTGGTTACGTGTTTGGTACGCTTGTGTGTGCACTTCCTCTTTAAGTTGTAGCCTCCCTCTATCTGGTGCTGTAAGGGTTAACCCCCTGACTGGGTGTGGTCACTTGGCTTATATCTTCTGTGGTTTTCTGGCTGGAGTGAGTTGTACTTCAGCTGTGGTTGGTGCTGGAGCTCTGCTCCAGTCCAGGGTGTTCCATCTGTCCAGTCAGGGCCACCCTTGTGGTCACCAATGTTATCCCGGTGTCTCCTTCCCTTCCTGTCCCTATTTGTATGGAGTGGGTTATGTTCAAGGTGTTGTATGTCTAGTTTGGTGTTACATGTCTGGTGGTGTTTGGTGTCCAGCATGTTTACTAGACGTTCCCCTGTCTCATGTTATTGCAGCTATGGGTATCCTGGGTTCCTGTGTGGTTTGTGCTGTGTCCTTTAATGTTGGTGTGGACATCAGCACTTGTGCACGGGTTCCAGTCAGTGTGTCTGTGGCAGGTAAGTGTGTTACTGGTCTCGCTTACCTGCCATCTCTATAGCTGTATGTGCAGCGTACTCAAGTTGTGTGCAGTAGGTGTTTCTGGGTGATGTAGTGCAATATACACTAACCTGGTACAGCTGACTCTCTGCAAGGGCAGGTATAGGTAGAAATAGTTCGTGACGCCAGTGCCAAGTAAACGGTGGCACGCCGTTTGCGGATGCAGGAATAAATTGAGGAAACGTAGTATTAAAACAGAACTCCAACTTTAGTAGTTTTCCAGCAGAGACAATAGTGGAATCGCAGTTCCTTGGCATACAGTCGATTTTGCAATTCGGTCGATGCAGGCAATTCAGTTACAGCAAGATAATTACAGAGTGTTGAACACAGGACTTGCAGCACAGGAGCTAGCACTCTAATTCTGTCTGATCCTGGAATATAGCATATCTTCACCAAGGCCCATTAACCTAGTTCTGGCTTTATCTCCTTGGCTATAGCTTTAATAAGTACCTCCTCTGTCTTTCTGAGTACCTCTTGCTTTCCTGATCTTTGCCTCTGTCTCTCTCAGCTTCTGGAAACTTCCTCAGGCTCTAGAAACTTCTGAGCTGTGGTCTAGACTGACTTCTGCACTCCACACTAGATCAGGTTACACTGACTTTCCCTTCCTTGTCTGGCCCTTATATAAACTAGGGCTCCCTAGCTCCCTCTAATGCCTAAGAGCTGGAATGACACCCCTAGCCGGCCTGTACTTGCAAGTTTCATAGCAACAGGGAAATACATAACATTACATTACATGACAATTTATAAAACTGACATATACCAACTTCTCCATAATTAAGGAGGGACGACAGCACACCAAGTGACACTTTGGTAGTGACAGGTATTACAGTTCCCGTACACTACATACCCCACTGCTTTAAGCTGAGTACGACCTCGTACTCCATCATGGGTCGCCCAACTGGAATCTCTACCTGAAATAGAAAATAGAGACATGCAGGCATACATACATGTAATTCATCTGCATTTACATTTACATCAGGTCCAATTGGCAAAAGTGAAGTGTGGTGACAAGGGGCGTCGTTCTCTTCTCTCAGGATAGTGAATGGAACGGGGGCGCTGACCTGGCACAGCGTAACATTAGAACCAGGATAGTCCATGACAATGAATAAGTCCATGATAGAACAGCAAAATGGATAAAACAGTAGAAAACGGTATAAAAGTTCTTGGAGGCTCAAATAACAAACATGAGTCCGTACCCAGGCTATTTCTTATTAAATCACAGAGGCTCTCATGCGGTGGAGTCCATCTCTGGGCACATTTCCTTAGTATGAAGTTGCACAATAAAATGACAGCATAATAACGGAACTACCCAGGGGTTTCCTGTGGGTGTAGCACAGGCAAGGGCTCACGTGGGGGAGTCCATTCTTGCGCACAAATGTCCAACAAGGTATTGCCCGTGGCAACTGTTTGGGAGGAGACACCACCAGAATAATCAAAGTCTCCTAAACGGACTGGCGGACGTCCCCTGGTCATCCGGGTAGACCTTCTCAACACAGGGGTCTCCTCTTCCCTTAGCAACGAGGTAGAAGGGAGAGGAGCAACAGGAGGGTCTCCATCCGTGAGACCTCGGTCAGGAACAACTGGAACAACAGGAACAACAATATCCACTACAGGGGGAACTGGATCCAGGGCATCTTGAACCGGCTCTTCTGGAGGTAAAACTACAGTAGGTGCCGGAGCAGGCACCAGCAAGTTCAACCACGGTGTCAGAAGCCAATGCATGGGATCAGCGTCATACCTGAGATTACTGACAGCCTGCATAGGATCCTCGGGCGGTATTGCTGACTCTGACACAGGATATTCAGATCCGGAACTCTCGGCACTAGGTTCTGGTGTCAGGCAGAGCTTCAACCGGTTTCGGTGTACAATTTGGGATCCCTTGTCTTCCCGGGTGATCTCATAAGTGTGAGTTCCAACATTTGGGATTGCAGTGACAACATAGGGACTTCGCTCCCACTTACTGTCCAATTTGCTGGTACGACGGTTATTCTTTAACCATACCACGGCCCCTATGGTCAAGGGTTCTGCATGGGCTGTCTGATCATAGTCCCTCTGCTGTCGGTCTCTAGCAAAGTCCATACGTTCCTGAACAATGGCTTTGGCTGCATCCAATCGCCTTTGGTGCTCAGCAACCCAGTCGGTGTTAGGTAATGGGTTAATGCAATCAGGCACATGTATGTCCAATGAATGATCAGCAGGCAATGTCCCTTGGCGCCCAAACATCAAGTAAAAAGGGGTATACCCGGTGGAACAATGTATGGTATGATTGTATGTGAACATGAGCTGTGGCAACAGACTGGGCCAATCTCCTCTGTTCTCAGGAGGCACGGCCCTCAGCATCTCTATCAAGGTCTGATTCATTTTTTCACATAATCCGTTACCTTGAGGATGGTAGGCCGTCGTCCGGATCTTCTTACAGTTGTGTAAGCGGCACAGTTCCTGGAACAGATGGGACTCAAAAGCAGGTCCTTGATCGGTGAGGATCTTTTCTGGACATCCATAGGGCAGGAGGAAGTGCTTCCAGAACATTTCGGCTGTAGTCTTGGCTGTTTGGTCTCTCACAGGCACTGCTACAACAAACTTTGTGAAATGATCAATAATAGTCATGGCATAAGCATACCCTGAGCGACTAGGCTCCAGTTTTACATGGTCGATGGCGACAAGTTCAAGAGGACGGGTACTTACAATGGGTCTCAGTGGTGCCCTCTGATCATGGTGCTCACTTCGTTTCAAGGCACAGGCTACACACTCTCGACACCACTTCTCCATGTCTTCTCTCATGCCTACCCAGTAAAACCGCTGGCGGATAGTAGCTTCAGTCTTTTGGACCCCAAAGTGACCGGATTGATTGTGGTACATCTCCAACACCATACCTGCATCACGTCGGGGTATGAGAATCTGGTGCACTCTCTCGTTGGACACTGGGTCTAGGCTTCTCCGTAGCAATAGGCCCTTTTGTATGAAGAGTTGATGGCGCTGTCTCCACAGTTTGATGAGCTCAGGATCTGCACTCTTACGCCGAATCCTCTCAGGGGCTCTGCCACTAGTAATGAAGTCCAACAACTCACCCAGCACTCTACTTTCAGACTGTAGTTTCACCCACCTTTCTTCTTTAGGGTCAGGCCTACTGGAGGGTGAAGGAACTGCAGCTCTGTTATTGGTAGCTCGAGCCTGATCCTGTTGAGCAAATTTGTTATAGAAAGCCGGCATCTCTACATCTTCCCAAGCATCTAGTACATCATCAGGAGCTGTCTCTGTGGGAAGTCTGGATAAAGCATCAGCATTATCATTAGTACGTCCAGCACGATACTTTACAGAGAAATTATAGTTGGCAAGGCGAGAGGCCCATCTCTGCTCCAAGGCCCCCAATTTAGCTGTATTTAGATGCGCCAGAGGGTTATTGTCAGTGAATGCAATGAACGGGGTGGCGGCTAGATAATCCTTGAATTTTTCTGTCACCGCCCACACTAATGCCAGGAACTCTAGTTTGAAGGAACTATAATTCTGGTCATTTTTCTCAGCTCCTTTCAGGGAGCGGCTTGCATAAGCTATCACTCTCTCTTTTCCCTCTTGGATCTGGGCTAACACAGCTCCCAGGCCTCGCTTGCTAGCATCAGTATAGAGATGGAAGGGCTTGCTATAATCTGGATAACCTAACACTGGAGGCTCGGTCAGTTTCTTTTTTAGCAATTGGAACGCTATCTCTCTTTTCTCATTCCACTCAATGGGCACAGGAGTTCTAGGACTCTTTTTGGGTTGCCCCCTCAAGAGTTCCTGGATAGGATCAGCTATTTGAGCAAAATGGGGGATAAAACGTCTATAGTAGCCGGCAAAACCAAGGAAACTCCTCACCTCTTTGACGGTAGTAGGAACCGGCCAATTACGGACAGCTGCTAATTTATCAGGGTCAGGTTGCACGCCCTCTCCGCTTACTACATGCCCCAGGTATCTTACTGCAGGCTTGAGCAGGTGACACTTGGATGGCTTTACCTTCAAGCCATATTTGATAAGGATTTCAAATACTTCTGCCAAATGTTTCAGATGGTCTTCATATGTTTTTGAATACACAATGACGTCATCTAGATACAGCAGCACTGTTTCGAAGTTTTTGTGACCCAAACACCGTTCCATTAGTCTCTGGAAAGTTCCTGGGGCATTACATAGCCCGAACGGCATACAATTGAATTCAAACAGGCCCATGGGAGTAGTGAAAGCAGTCTTTTCCCTATCCTCGGGGGCCATGGGTACTTGCCAGTAGCCGCTGGTCAAGTCCAATGTGGAGAAATAGGCAGAAGAGCCCAGAGCAGTTAGTGACTCCTCAATGCGGGGCAGTGGGTATGCATCTTTGTGGGTTATTTGATTAATTTTCCTATAATCCACACAGAAACGGATACTACCGTCCTTCTTCTTTACAAGAACCAGGGGTGCAGCCCACGGACTACGGCTGTCCCGGATTACATTAGAGTCTTTCATCTCTTGGATCATTTCCTTTACAGTCTGATATGAAGTAGGTGGTAAGGGTCTGTATCTCTCCTTGATAGGAGGATGAGAGCCAGTAGGTATGGTGTGTTGTATGGCACTAACCTCTCCATAGTCAGTAGCATGCTTACTGAAGGCCTGGTGGTGCTCCTTGACAAGCTGTAGAATCCCTTCTTGTTGATGTTGGGGGGTAGTCTCGTCCCCTACATGGAGCTCTTCCCACCAGGGCACTTGTGGCTGGGTCACCGGCGAACATCTGCTGTCTGCAGCTGGCGGCTTTTCTGTCACTGGAAGACGAATGATGTCTTGGAAGGACACCTGGGACAGCTGGGCAACAGGGCAATGCTTAGTAAGCGCAACAGGATGATTACTCAGATTAATCAGACGGACAGGTACTTTACCTTGGGAGACGTTCACCAGGCACTTGGCAGCTCTCACATAAGGATAATCCTCCATCTGGAGTGGTTCCACCAGGGCTGGATAATCTCGGCCTTCGACTCCCAGGACAGCACGACACCACAAAAGAGTTTGAGAATTAGGAGGCAAAGTCACAGGCTTAATATCACGGATCCTGGCAGTACAAATTTCTCCTTTCCCATTAGCAAACCTCTGCTGGGCACTTAACACAGTAATAGTCTTTTGAATCACCCTCCTGGATGCAGAGGAAGCAGTGGGCAAAGTCTGATGTAATACGGCAAGTATTTCTGAATAACAGTTTTTGAAAACATTGGTGCCTAGAATGACAGGATGTCCTCCTCTGTCACCGGCCTGTACTACGATCACTCCCTGTTGAGGCAGGGTTACTTCTCCCACCTGCAGGGTGGGTTCCCAGTATCCATGAACCTTTACTGGTTTGCCATTGCTGGCGATAATTTCCACCCAGGATTCAGGCGGTTGGGTCAACTGGTTGGTGTCCCAGAACTTTTCAAATGCAGGCAGCTGAATAGTAGTGACCTGAGACCCAGTATCTAATAGGGCTTCAAAGGGGATCCCGTTGATCTCTATATTGATTTTAGGATGGGATCCTACATAACGTGGCATCCAATTTGGATCCTCTGGACCTAGTGTTCTACCTCCCGAGGGTTGGTCCTCAGCCTCAGGGGTTGCCCGTTTAACTGCCAGCACATGGATTCTGTGTGTCCCAGCTTTTTGCAGTATGTACACACGGGCTTCTTGCGACCTCTATTACGCCTCCCAGGATCCCTGGGGTGAGTCTCTTGGTAAGGAGGTGGGAACGGCCTAGGAGGTGACAGGAATTCTTCATCTAGCCTTATGGGTTTTTCCCATTCCTCTATTTTTCTGCACACTTTCTCTAGACTTTTAGTGAGGTGATTTACTTGCTCTGTCAGCATGGCAATAGTATCAGTAGCTGACACTTGAACAGCTTGGCCGGCCTCAGCTCGGTTAGTGATAAGCGGTTTTGGCTTGCAGGCTGATGACTCAGATAGGGCGCTCAACTCAGGAGATACTGTGGACCCCAGAATTTTTATAGCCAGTTCTTTAAAGTCCAGAAAGGCACTGTTAGGGTGCTGGGCGGACAGCATCTTTAGTTGGGTCCTTATTTGTTCACTAGACACCCCGGTGATAAATTGTTCCCTCAGGGTCTGGTCCTGGTTATCAGCCTCTTTGGGATCTATCTGAATTACAGCCCCTAAAGCCTCCTGGAGTGATAGGGCAAAGTCACGGAGGGACTCACCGGACTTCTGTTTCTTGCCAAAGAAGTGCATCTTTATCTCTGAGGCAGTCCTAGTTTCAAAAGTGGCTCTGAGGCGGGTGAATATCTGTTCTAGAGTACTCCGCTCAGTAGCAGGCCATGATAACACTTCCCTGCGGGCAGCTCCCTCCAGTTGCGCCAGCATGATTTCCATTTGCTGGTCGGCATTTATAGGGTACAATCGGAATAGTGCCAGCAACTTTTCTTTAAAGTCCCTTAGGGTATGGGTCTCTCCCCTGTAGCGGGGGAACCATGGGGCCCCGAAATAGTAAGGCATGGTAAAGGGCATCATGCTGGGGGCTGTAGGATGATTAGGAGCCGCAAGCTCTCCCTGGGCCGGCTGCTCAGGCACTCCTGGCTCTGACATGGTAGTCTATTAAGAGGTGGCCGCTGGCGACTAAAGGGGCCGGAGCAATCCCCTTCCCTCCGGTTACAAGTGCTTACCGGTATCGCTGGTCTTGCGCAGGCCAAGTCTCGCGAGGTTCCGGACGTCCTGAGACCGCGGTGACGCAGGAGAAGCAGGGCCGCGGCGGTGCGATGATGAAGAGGGGCGGGACTCTCTGTGTCTTTGCAGGGATCCGCCCACGAATGTCCTCAGCGGCGCGGGAAACTTTACTCCAGGCAGCCGGTGGCCATCTTTAGCAAAACGCTGTCCATTCACTGACAGCAAGCAGGATTGTAAAAAGTCCACAAAACCACACTCCAATGCGGCGATTTTCTTCCTCTGGGTAGCGCAACACTGCACAGCGCTTTTTAGAGGTTTTTGGTACACTTTGGGTACGATTTTCAGTCCACAAAGTCCACTTGAATAAAACAGGAAAATTGTCACTTTGGTCACAGGGCAACTGTATAAGGCACAAAGTTCACGCTTCTTGCACTAGAAAGCGTGCGTATCCTGTTCGTGGAACGCCAAAAGAGAGGTGCAGCGTACTCAAGTTGTGTGCAGTAGGTGTTTCTGGGTGATGTAGTGCAATATACACTAACCTGGTACAGCTGACTCTCTGCAAGGGCAGGTATAGGTAGAAATAGTTCGTGACGCCAGTGCCAAGTAAACGGTGGCACGCCGTTTGCGGATGCAGGAATAAATTGAGGAAACGTAGTATTAAAACAGAACTCCAACTTTAGTAGTTTTCCAGCAGAGACAATAGTGGAATCGCAGTTCCTTGGCATACAGTCGATTTTGCAATTCGGTCGATGCAGGCAATTCAGTTACAGCAAGATAATTACAGAGTGTTGAACACAGGACTTGCAGCACAGGAGCTAGCACTCTAATTCTGTCTGATCCTGGAATATAGCATATCTTCACCAAGGCCCATTAACCTAGTTCTGGCTTTATCTCCTTGGCTATAGCTTTAATAAGTACCTCCTCTGTCTTTCTGAGTACCTCTTGCTTTCCTGATCTTTGCCTCTGTCTCTCTCAGCTTCTGGAAACTTCCTCAGGCTCTAGAAACTTCTGAGCTGTGGTCTAGACTGACTTCTGCACTCCACACTAGATCAGGTTACACTGACTTTCCCTTCCTTGTCTGGCCCTTATATAAACTAGGGCTCCCTAGCTCCCTCTAATGCCTAAGAGCTGGAATGACACCCCTAGCCGGCCTGTACTTGCAAGTTTCATAGCAACAGGGAAATACATAACATTACATTACATGACAATTTATAAAACTGACATATACCAACTTCTCCATAATTAAGGAGGGACGACAGCACACCAAGTGACACTTTGGTAGTGACAGGTATTACAGTTCCCGTACACTACATATGTGTTCCCCTCTCCTTGCAGCCTGGCCTCAGATAGAGACTCCTGTTCCTCCATGACTGGGATGAACAGGTCGTCTCTTCCCTGCTCCTTGGTGAGGGATTACCAGGGCGACTCAGGGTCTCTAGGAATCCTGAGTATGAACCGTCCTACCATCGGGGTCCGCTCACACGGTGAGGAGTCAGGGAGAGGATTAGGGACGCG
This sequence comes from Bufo bufo, assembly GCF_905171765.1. Lineage (NCBI taxonomy): Eukaryota > Metazoa > Chordata > Amphibia > Anura > Bufonidae > Bufo > Bufo bufo. Next base: position 19,326,142 of record NC_053395.1, read on the forward strand.
GTAGGAGGTGACCAGCTCCCTTATTACTCCTTTTGGCCAGGCCGATCCCCTTTTACCCTTTGACACCGCACGGTGGGGGGTTTCCCCCACTCCCCACCGCGACAATGTCTATGTAACATTTGGAGAATCCGTGCTTGAGGCCTTGTGCAACGTAACGTGATTAACCCTTGATATAGATGCCCTATATTGGGGCAGTGTTTCTTAACCTGAGGTGTAGGAAACCATGAAATCCCCACATAAAGCTTCTGGAGCAATTTGTAGGGTTCTGTCGGTTGCAAACCATCACTGTATGCTCGATATGTTAATACATTTTTTTAAATCCAAACTCACTTGTGTCTGTGCAACATCGCCGAAGGAAAAGTTACAAATTTCATGAATATTGCTCTACCGTGAATGTCCGCCATAACAGTCCGTTTCCATCTTCCATTCCCAATTTCCTCTTCATTCAGGATGATACCATTTCCAACGCACGGACCTGTACTCGCTCATCCTGGCTGGCTCGCCAACTATACAAATGACAGTCTTCTTGCTAAGTGAATATATGTAACATACACAACTTCAACGTATTGTTATCATTATTAACCCCTTCAGTAACGGGCCACTTTTCCCCTTAAGGACCAGGACGATTTTTGCAAATCTGACATGCGTCACTTTATGTGGTAATAACTTTGGAACGCTTTTACTTATCCAGGCCATTCTGAGATTGTTTTCTCGTGACACATTGTACTTCATGACAGTGGTAAATGTGAGAGTCAAAATATTTCACTTTTATTTATAAAAAAAGACCAAATTTACCCAAATCTTTAAAAAATTTGCAATTTTTCTAAATTTTAATTTCTCTGCTTTTAAAACAGATAGTGATATCGCATGTAATAGTTATTACTTTACATTTCCCATATGTCTACTTCATGTTTGAATCATTTTGTAAATTACATTTTCTTTTTTTGGGGACGTTAAAAGGCTTAGAAGTTTAGAAGCAAATCTTGAAATTTTTCAGAAATGTTCAAAAACCCACTTTTTAACCCCTTAGGGACAGGGCTCATTTTCACCTTAAGGACCAGACCATTTTTTGCAAATCTGACCAGTGTCACTTTATGTGGTGATAACTTTGGAACGCTTTTACTTATCCAGGCCATTCTGAGATTGTTTTTTCGTCACAAATTGTACTTCATGACACTGGTAAAATGGAGTAAAAAAAATATCATTTTGATCCATAAAAAAATAAGAAATTTACCCAAAATTTGGAAAAATTAGCAAATTTTTAAGTTTCGAATTCTCTCCTTCTATAATACATAGTAATACCTACAAAATAGTTATTACTTTACATTCCCCATATGTCTACTTCATGTTTGGATCATTTTGGGAATGATATTTTATTTTTTGGGGATGTTACAAGGCTTAGAAGTTTTGAAGTTTAGAAGCAAATCCCACTTTTTAAGGACCAGTTCAGGTCTGAAGTCACTTTGTGAGGCTTACATAATAGAAACCACCCAAAAATGACCCCATTCAAGAAACTACACCCCTCAAGGTATTTAAAACTGATTTTACTAACTTTGTTAACCATTTAGGTGTTCCACAATAATTAATGGAAAATATAGATAATTTCAAAATGTCACTTTTTTGGCAGATTTTCCATTTTAATAATTTTTTTCCAGTTACAAAGCAAGGGTTAACAGCCAAACAAAGCTCAATATTTATGGCCCTGATTCTGTAGTTTACAGAAACACCCCATATGTGGTCGTAAACCGCTGTACGGGCACACGGCAGGGCACAGAAGGAAAGGAATGCCATACGGTTTTTGGAAGGCAGATTTTGCTGGACTGTTTTTTTGACACCATGTCCCATTTGAAGCCCCCCTGATGCACCCCTAGAGTAGAAACCTAAAAAAGTGACCCCATTTTAGAAACTACGGTAGGGTAGATAGGGTGGCAGTTTTGTTGGTACTAGTTTAGGGTACATATGATTTTTGGTTGCTCTATATTACACTTTTTGTGAGGCAAGTTAACAAGAAATAGCTGTTTTGGCACTGTTTTTTTTTGTTATTTACAACATTCATCTGACAGGTTAGATCATGTGGTATTTTTATAGAGCAGGTTGTCACGGACACTGCGATACCTAATATATATACTATTTTTTTTATTTATGTAAGTTTTACACAATGATTTCATTTTTGAAACAAAAAAAATCATGTTTTGGTGTCTCCATAGTCTGAGAGCCATAGTTTTTTCAGTTTTTGGGCGATTATCTTGGGTAGGGTATGATTTTTGCGGGATGAGATGACGGTTTGATTGACACTATTTTGGGGTGCGTATGACTTTTTGATTGCTTGCTATTACACTTTTTGTGATGTAAGGTGACAAAAAATTGCTTTTTTTACACCGTTTTTATTTTTTACGGTGTTCACCTGCCGGACCCCTGCAGCTGATCTGGCGGGCACAGCTCCTGCACCCGCCCGATCAGAGCACCGTAGCTGTACGGCGCTGGGATTTGTGTCCCTGATTCCAGTGCCGTACATGTACGGCGCTGGTATCCTACTGGTTAATACTAGTGACGAGCGAAGTGTTCAAAAATTCGATTCGGCAACTTCGCAGAATTTTATAAATTTTTTTTGCTTTGTGACGAATTACACATTTCCTTGTACCTTGAGTGCAAAGACAGGAGCGGTGATTGTGCCGCTCCTCGCCTCAGATGGCGCGTTCATAGCCGATCGTAGCTTGATAGTAATAACACAGTATACAATTTAATTTTTTTTATAAAATCCTACTTAAGTCATCCATTTGAGCGCGAAGAGACGGCTGCCACCATCTTGATTGAAGATCTAGGGTGAAATCTCACTCAGCCTGTGATGACGTCATACGTTAGCGTGCACGGGATTTTGTGCGAGATCTTCAATCAAGATGGCAGTGGCTGGCTCTTCGTGCTCAAATGGATGAGGAAAGTATGATTTTTTTTTATTTTTACCGCCATTTAGGGAAAATCAATTTGCTACCGCTAAGTATGAGGAAATTTGGCTTCGTGGAGAATCAATTTTTCCCTAAAATTCGGATCAAATTCCACTAGGTGAGTCAGGAAACTCTGTTAGTTAGAGCCCAGCCGGGCAAGTGTTTATTATTTTATGTGGATGTCACATGTGTTAGGTGAAGCTGCGACTTCATGATGACCTGTATTGGTTGGAGTGTAAAATAAATGCACTGTTTGGACCTGAAACCTGGTGTCCTAAAGTCGTATCTGTGAGAATGACCCCCGAATAAGAGGCGATCCCTTACAATTGGTGTTGGAATGCGGGCAGGCGTACCTGCTAAAAAGGCAACAGTCGGTTGCTAAGGGCAACGGCGTGACAGTAAGTGATTTAATGTCCTGGGTGAAAGCTGCTGCAGCTTTACAAAGTTCGCCAAATACCATGGAGGAAATGATGAAGATGTTGTTACAGGCCAATCTGGAGGAAAGGAAAAGACATGCTGAGGATAATGCCCGGAGGGTCCACACGTGGAGCTACACCATGGACAAGCCTGCCCGATCTCAGATGTTTGACCTCCTCCATCTTGTACGGAAGTGGCTGGAACCTGAGACTTCTACACCAGACCAGATTGTGGAGAAAGTAATGGTGGATCACTACTTTAGAGCCCTCCCAGCGGAGCTGCAACGGTGGGTCGGACATGGAGACCCCAAAACTGCGGATCAGCTCGTAAACCTGGTGGAAAGGTTCCTGTCGACTGAGGACTACCTCCGTGATGTCCCTACCGCACCAACACCTCCCCGGAGTGCCCGACCTGTGTCATCTGTGGGTAAGAGAGTTCCGGTTATTGGGTGTGTGTGGAAGGGTGCAAGAGGGAATAAGGCTCTAGAGGTTGGGCGTGGGCATAAGGCTGAGTCTCCCGGGCAGTCGGGACCCGGAGAGGTTTTCTCACCTAGAAGACCTGGGGCGACCCAGTGCTGGAGGTGCCGTGAGTGGGGACACATTGCTGCCTATTGCCCTCTGACCTCAGAGCCCATGGAGTGTGCCGGGAGCCGGAGCTAGTCGCTGTATGCGGTGCCAGTGTGTGCGGCCTCCCCAGGACTAGAGACTGAGCCGAAAATGTGCACCATTGTGGTGAATGGCAGTTCAGTCCAGACTTTGTTGGACACAAGGTGCCAGATGAGCCTGGTACATGCCAGCTTGGTAGCTGGGGACTATGTGCGGAACAATCATGCGGATAGTAAGGACTATCTGGTGGCTCTCACTGAGTGTGAGACTCCAGTGGGAACTGGGACTTATACGTTTGGGTTTGCAAACAAGCTTGCGCATGATGTCGTTTTGGGCCGTGATTTCCCCTTGTTTTGGGAGTTGTGGAGTAATGGAGACACTTCTGCAGATAGTGACGAAACTCCTGCAGAACCTGTACCTGTCCCTTTAAGTGAGGATCTAAGGGAGCTGCACTTTGACCTGCATGGGGAAAGAATATTGACCATTGGAAACAATGGTGCTGGTCAAGTGCAAAGTGATGGTGACAAAAATGCGGAAATGCATAAGGAAAATGTGATGTCATATGAAATATGTGGTGACAGTGATATATCTTTTCCGTTGCAGGTTGTGGTCAGGGGAGAAGCGCCCCCTGGTGGTAAAAATGTAAATGATGATGAAACTTTATTTTCTGCATCTGCTATGTTTCATGAAGCGCTATATAACTTAATCCAAAGGTTTGAAGACATGCCTATAAGTAGTGTGGAGCAAAGCCCAGCTCCAGCTCAGTGTTTGAAGGTGCAGGAGAATATGATAGGGTTAGAGGGTGTACCGCACGTACCAGAGGTGGAAATGCAGTCTCCACAATGTTGGTTGGTTACTAAGGAAGTGTCCCAGGTGGGGATTAGCTCATCGGTGCCCCTAGAGGTCAGAATTAATAATGACACGAGCGGTATAGGTGACGTATGTGCTGTGACCAATAGCAACCCAGAGACTGAAGCTACCATGTCAAGGTCTGGCGAAATTAAAGTTGTTGCTAATAGCGACCAGACAATAGTTATACCTGAGGTGACGAGAGTTAGGTAGGGAGACGTCAGCCTAGTGACTGAGACCTATACCCAGGCAGTGGTAGATGACCAGACGTGTCCGTACAGCTGCAATCAGAAGGAGATAATTGAGCTGAAGGATCTACTGCCTGATATCCAGGTGACACCAGAGCGGCTGAAGGGTGGTTTAAAACTGACCAGCCGGATCTCCAACAAAAGTAGGAGGCGGGAGCTCCCCGTGGAAAACGCGGCTGTAAAGGTTGCGGAAGTTAAAGGTTGTGGGACTAAGAAGAAATCTAGAAAAGCAGCAAGCCAGAAAGCGAAGTTCTCCAGCGAAGAGATTACGGAGGAGGCCCTTAGACACTGTACTCAAGGTAGGAAGGCAGTGTTTATGACAAACCAAGCCCTGATGGCCTGGGTCTGGCAAAATAAAGGGAAGCATGTGACGCTGGCCATCTCTTCCAGGGGGAACGTTGAGCCGGAAGATGGCAGTATAATGCGGATGCCCTGTCACGAGCATCCAGTTGGTACATGTGTTCACCCCCATAGGTTTGAACAGAGGGGGGGGGATATGTGGCAATGTGAACATTGAGGTGTTGTTTCCCCAGGTTCCAGTCCGGGACTTGAGACATACTCATGTCCAGGGATCCTATTTAATCCTGCTACTGGATCTTGGGTGGGACTCACTCTGGAGAGTCTGTGTGGTCTCAGCTGGGCAAGGCTGAGGGACCACGAGGCTGGGAGATAGCCTGGAGTTGGGGGGACTACTGAGCCCCAATCCCCCACAAGAAACAGTGAACTAGAGACAGTGGGCGTACTGTGCTCTGTACAGCCAGGAGGCTGTGGGACATTGGCTGACAAAGCCGCACGAGTTCACAGGGTGTGAACTGTGACCTAGGTGAGTCAGGAAACTCTGTGTTAGTTAGAGCCCAGCCGGGCAAGTGTTTGTTATTTTATGTGGATGTCACATGTGTTAGGTGAAGCTGCGACTTCATGATGACCTATATTGGTTGGAGTGTAAAATAAATGCACTGTTTGGACCTAAAACCTGGTGTCCTAAAGTCGTATCTGTGAGAATGACCCCCGAATAAGAGGCGATCCCTTACACTGCCTATTCTTTTCCGCAAAACGGACAAGAATAGGACAGGTTATATTTTTTTTGCGGACCACGGAACGGAGCAACGGATGCGGACAGCACACGGAGTGATGTCCGCATCTTTTGTGGCCCCATTGAAGTGAACGGGTCCTCATCCAAGCCGCAAAAACTGCTGCTCGGATGCGGACCAAAACAACGGTCGTGTGCATGAGGCCTTATGCATTAAGATTCTCTCTTCCGAGTGCGTACCTTCAGATTTTTCCCAGGATGAGCCATCCTACTCTTTCTCCTTCCTATTAGGCCTAACTCACATAACCATGCTTGATCCGGGAAACACAACCCATGTGTCAGCCGTATCTCCTGGACCAATTGCAGCCCCCTGACCTGAACTGGTTGGATCATAGTGATTTATGATACAGTCAGTTGAACAGTTCCTATCTGATCTTGGGTCTGTTGTACTGTACTCACACATAGACCAGCAATCAGATAAATCCCCATGATGTAATCTGTTCAGGTCAGGCTCGGGAGATGCAGATGACACATGGACTGTGTTTCCTGTTTCTAGGTTCTTCAAAGTAGCCACCTTTTGCTTTGATTACTGCTTTGCACACTCTTGGCATTCTCTTGATGAGCTTCAAGAGGTAGTCCCCTGAAATGGTTTTCACTTCACAGGTGTGCCCTGTCAGGTTTAATAAGTGGGATTTCTTGCCTTATAAATGGGGTTGGGACCATCAGTTGCGTTGAGGAGAAGTCAGGTGGATACACAGCTGATAGTCCTACTGAATAGACTGTTAGAATTTGTATTATGGCAAGAAAAAAGCAGCTAAGTAAAGAAAAACGAGTGGCCATCATTACTTTAAGAAATGAAGGTCAGTCAGTCAGCCGAAAAATTGGGAAAACTTTGAAAGTAAGGGCTATTTGACCATGAAGGAGATGATGGGGTGCTGCGCCAGATGACCTGGCCTCCACAGTCACCGGACCTGAACCCAATCGAGATGGTTTGGGGTGAGCTGGACCGCAGAGTGAAGGCAAAAGGGCCAACAAGTGCTAAGCATCTCTGGGAACTCCTTCAAGACTGTTGGAAGACCATTTCAGGGGACTACCTCTTGAAGCTCATCAAGAGAATGCCAAGAGTGTGCAAAGCAGTAATCAAAGCAAAAGGTGGCTACTTTGAAGAACCTAGAATATGACATATTTTCAGTTGTTTCACACTTGTTTGTTATGTATATAATTCCACATGTGTTAATTCATAGTTTTGATGCCTTCATAGTCATGAAAATAAAGAAAACTCTTTGAATGAGAAGGTGTGTCCAAACTTTTGGTCTGTACTGTACGTGAACCATTTCTCATGGCCTTATGTTTTTTTTTTTTTTTTTTATAATCCTGTGAACAACCTGCCATCCAGCCCTTCACATCCTGCATGACATGGACCAGGAATAAAGGCTGGACTTGAGGTTGTCTCAGATGTGATTGCAGGGAGCGGTAAGTACAACTTATTCACCCTGACCTTCATCTTCTCGTCCTACAGAGCCATGTAATCCTCCTGTGGGGTTTTCTATCCCAGAAGACAATGTGAATTTATCGGTACAAGAGACACAGCCGGACAGCCGCACCAGATCTCCGGAAGAATGGCGGCCGGCTACATCACAAATACATTTCCAAGGTAGACATGTGCTTACACACGAGTCAGTTACATGCAACTGTCTTCAGTCTCCCAGCTCTTCTAGAGCAAAGCTAGAATCTAGATCACAGCTGTGATGGCTTAGGTTATCCTCCATCCCCCATGCCTTACACTGCAGCACTGCTTGTTTAGTTGGATGCTAAACACCTGCTGTACGCAGCAATCCTAGTGGGTGATGGGATCTTTTTGGCTCCCAAACGGGCAGAGTTTATTAGGAATATTGTGCACAGAAGTTTGCAGCGTGCAGAGGGAGCAGTGCTATCCTCGGGGAGGAATGACCGCATCGCCTACAGCAAAATAGCCCTGACACCACCGTGCAGCCCAGTAACAGGTGCTCAGTCTGTCAGCAGCGCCTGCACAGGAGAAACATCACATCAGTGCACTGTCATGGTAAGGCATGGATTCCTGGTCCTCCGGGTTCTCTAAGCCTCCTCTGATCAGTCAGGGCTCTACCTCCACATTGGTGTCGCTGGGATATAAGTGGGCACTCCGATGCTGGTTCAGATAAATTGTACAATAAATCTAAGCTTTAATTCTTATTTTACAGAGACCGGGAACAACATGGAGGAACTTCACTACTCAGTAGAAGAGGTGGACACAAGTTTTATAAACCTCAATGAGCACAGGAACTTCTGAGCTGCATGTAATGAGTATTATTAGTGTCCCCTCACCTCTGAACATCACTTATATTACTTATACAGATCCTGAGTCACATCCTGTATTATACTCCAGAGCTGCACTCACTATTCTGCTGGTGCAGTCACTGTGTACATACATTACTTATCCTGTACTGATCCTGTGTTACTTCCTGTATTATACTCCAGAGCTGCACTCACTATTCTGCTGGATGTAACTCAGGATCAGTACAGGATAAGTAATGTAATGTATGTACACAGCGACTGCACCAGCAGAATAGTGAGTGCAGCTCTGGAGTATAATACAGGATGTAACTCAGGATCAGTACAGGATAAGTAATGTAATGTATGTACACAGCGACTGCACCAGCAGAATAGTGAGTGCAGCTCTGGAGTATAATACAGGATGTAACTCAGGATCAGTACAGGATAAGTAATGTATGTACACAGTGACTGCACCAGCAGAATAGTGAGTGCAGCTCTGGAGGATAATACAGGATGTGACAAAAATAGCTAAAATTTTATGCAGATTATATCTACATGTAAAACGGTGTTAAGAGGTGGACACATATGGAAAGCTGCGAGTGGATGTTATCATAAAGCAATCCTACACTTTACGTTTCCAGTACATGCAGTAATTCTAACAGTGTTTTCTATGTAGCTGTTCTTATGTATGTAGTCCTGATGCGATAGATAGATTCTTAGTAAAGTGTTATTTCTATGCTATTTATGGTGCAGGGCCTGGTGCTCTGTGCATTGTATTGGGGGCATTTCCAATATGCTGTGGAGGAAGACCCCTAAGTATTTAGTTTCAGGGCTAGGAAACTGAATTTTGGCCCTGGTTAATTGGAAACCTGCAGTATATCCGATTCTGACAACAAATGCAGAAAGCTGACTATGTTCTACTATAAATTCTGGAGCGAGTGCTGCCATATCACACCTACTGCAGCAGGACATGGATGTATGTCATCATACTGAGAACTGTCTATAGAGCGCCATATAGCCTAGCACAGCTGGAGGTCCTGAAGAAGGCGACTCCGGGACTAAGACGTCTGCCGTTTCCACAGACCTTCCCCGGTGGTTTACATTGCTGGTAAAGCTGGACTGACACAGTTCTCAGATGTGTAACCAAAAGGGGCCAAAATTCACCAGTATTATACGGGTCCTGGAAGTGCCCCCATAGATAATGTTTATACTGTAGGAATATTGTGCGCTGTGGGGGTCATTTACTAACCAGATATATGCCTATATTAGGCGTAATTCTGGCGCAGATCTGCGACTTCTTCCTGCTCACGGCAGGTCTAAAAAAGATGGCGTGACAATGGGGGGGGGGGGGGGGGGGGACAGGCAGGCCCGTCTCATTCACCTGGTTTAAGTGTAGAGAATGGTCTAAATGTAAGACAGGAAGGAAGCTGGCGGAGGATGCACCGAAGTTATGTAGAGGCCGGTGCCTCGTCATAATCTTGGCGGATCCACTGGGGTCATTAAGACTGGTGTCTAAAACGCTGGTCTTAATAAATGACCCCCTGTATTTGGTCATGGAGCAATCATTTCCTATGAGGACATGCCATAATAGCAACCCTAATGCAAAACCTCTAATAAACATGTGACGTTTGTCTATTTTTTATGTTTGCAATGTCTGTTTTTTATAATTTTACTATTTGTATTACTGTTGTTGCTGTCCTGACAGTGTTATTGGGAATAAGTTATTGGGAGGACTGGCCGTGCAAGCCCATTGGAAAACCTTTGTCAGTTGCCACCTTATTACGTTAAACATGTTAAATAAAATCAGTATAAATCATTTGTGTCATGTCTTTTTATTTTATTGTTAATTTGGAAGAAATGCACTAGTCACTTAAAAAGCATCTGTCAGCAGGATCAACTCCATTAAACCAGGAATACAGCTTGGTAGGGTTGATCATGCTGATAAGTGACTCTCAGTGGCCACATTACTGAGAAAACAGCATTATTATTATTATTCTGGAGCACCTAGGGGCCGGGCAGAGTCCTCGGAGCACCAGTTTGTCACACCCCTTCAGCTGCGGTCCCTGCCCCCTCTTCTGGATTGGCATCTCATCTAGACCTGTCTTCTTGGACACCCTTTTATTTCAGAGACTAAAGGGAAAATGAAAAATCTGAATACCCCAGCAAGTAATGGGTGAGGGAGCCTATCTTTTAGGCTATGTCCGCAACATGGCCGCCATCTTGAAAGCTGCCATATTGGATCAAGGGCACATTTTTCCAATGGGAAGGGGGGGTCATGTAGCATATCAAAGAAGATTTTCACAGAAATCGATTGCCACAATCAGATTTGCAATATCTCTTGTGGTTCAAAAGTTATCAACACAGAAAGCGGCAACAACAACCGGGAACGTTCCCTGTGATGCACAGCTATTTGACGGGTTCAATGAGTTATACCTGGTGCTGACCATAGAGCTGAAGGCTCAAAAGTTTTGAGCTTTCTGTGTTGATAACTTTTGAACCACAAAAGATATTGCAAATCTGGTTGCGGCAAATGATTTCTGAGAAAATTCTGGTCTTCTTAGATATGTTACACGACCCCCTTCCCATTGGAAAAATTTGCCCTTGATCCAACATAGCCTAAAAAATAGGACCCGTCACCAATTACTTTCTGGGGTATTCCAATATTTCATTTTCCCTTTCATTTCTGACATAAAAGGGTGTCCAGCGACGCTTGACTCACCCTGTAGATACAATGCAATGAGTCAATGAGTTGCACCCTCGGTCTGAATGCTGCCCTAAGCAGACACCAACTCTTCCTATTCCTTCTCTCAGTTCTCCAAAGCAAGATCAGGAGTAGACAGAGTAAACAGCTGCCTGAAGTATTATTTAGATCAGGTTGCAGTTCTCTAGAAATTCAGACCAAGAGGACTACCTTGTCCCACCCCTGAGCAAGGAAGAAATGGCTCCTACAATATATGTGTATTCTGAAGGATGGAAGTCCAAAATTGCATCATGTGTCGTTTTTTTTTTTTTTGTGTTTTATTTCCTTGTAGAAGTTTACTGGCAGAGTATATTGTCTGGAATGGAAATTTACAGAAACCTTATGAAGAATTACTAGAGGAGATGGAATGTGACCAGGTGACTGTTTTGTACTGCAACCAAGCTTCTGGCGGCACCTCCAGTCAAGGTCAATGGCATTCAATAGAAACGTTTCCAAGAATAACGTTCACACCTCCAGCAGGCACGGCGGTCCTAGTGACGGGTGTGACAAAAATATATAGCGATAAAATACAAAAAATAAAATAGAAGTACTAATAAAGCATGGATAGACCTAGCTCCTGTCTGACAGAGGTCCTATAAATGAGAGTTTGATGGGTGCATACGCATTGTGTGTTTCTCTTCAATCCACTGACCTTGAGGTGAAAAGTCAAACCTTTTCCTTAAACATCTGACCTCAAGAGCAAAGGTTTTTGGCTCTCATTATGCCACTAAAAATAAACAGGGTCCTCTTAGCCAATCAGAAGAGAGCTTACTGGTCAGTGCCTACTGTTGATGTAAGCTTGTAACTGCTGCAGCATTTCATTTGCTTTTCACTCCAAATTTCTGTGTACTTCACCTGACCTTATGCTGGTGTAACCTACAGATGTTTTTAGCAGGAGCTGCTGAAGGACCTGTGGTCACATGGCAAGGCTGAGCAGGTCCTCATGTCATAGCAAGAGAAGATAGCTGTTCCTGTGCAGGAGATGCATGTGCATGACAGCTACGGGCTTGGTGTACGCCATGTCCTCCATCTTCTAGTCCTTCTAATTAATGAGAGAGACAATTCCAGACCTTTAGTGTTCAAGGGTTGTCACCAGTAGGCCATATCCTTTGTTATTAAGCAACAATTACAAACTGTTTTGGCTGCTGCCCTGTACACAGCTCTGATGAAAAATCATTTGTAAGGTTTCTATATTGAAGAGTTGAAAATGAGTGATTTGATAATCCAACCGCCTTTACCTTTAAGGCTCTGTTCACACTTCATTTCATGGTGGTTTGATGAAAATCTCTAGATCATAGAGAGGATACTCTAAAAAAAAAATTATAACAAAGTTAAATGTACCCTTTGTGTCCAGCATGTAATCCAAGTGTAGAGACAACCTTGATTGAGGTCAGGACCCTCTAAACTCACAATGCTGCGTCAGTTTATGTTTATTTTGACAACCGGCACCTTGACATTTCTCCACCAAACTTCCTCATTTCTTTTGGAGGCATCTGGTTTTTCCTGTATGATGGGTGTATAAGAGTCTCTGTTGACCTTTTGTGGGTTTTCTTCCATCAGTGGAATGTGGGGTGTGTACGGTGTGTACTCCCCTCTGCTGCTATATATAAGGTGCTCTAGTCCTCTACTTATAATCTTCATGATGTGCAGCGAGGTTCCTGTATCTGCTCTCATTCTGTATGTATGGACTATGCTGAGCAACGCTTCCTTCACTCTTCAGATTATTCTCCTTCTGCTCCTCTTGGGTTCTCCATACTGGGTGCAGTTCTCAGTATCTATCCTTGAAGGCACAGGAGAACTGCTTTTAATCCATCCATCTATCCAATTCAAAGAGGCTTTATTGGCAGGACCAAATCCCGCATCCCGCACAGCCAAAGCAAGTGGGAAATAATTGGGTTGGGGACAAACAAATGTCCAGGGTGGGGGTGTAGAAGTCTGTGCTCCTCATTATAGCCGCTGTGTTCTCCTCCTCCCCCAGCAGTAAGGAGAGTCTTTATTCCTCTTCCATGGAAGTGAAGTCTGGGCAGAGATCAGACAGTCTCCTGAAGTGAGCGTCCCTCACTGCTGAGTATTTGGGGTAGAAAGTGGGCCTCATCCTCCACGGCCTCCTGGTCACACTGCTGGCATAGTCTGCTCTCTGGGCATGTACGTCTGTCGGTGCTGCCCAGATTCAATGAGCAGGCTGTGGGCGTTCAGTCTGTACCGGCTCAGGATCTGTCAGTCTCTGGGGTTGGGGAGTTTCTCCAGATATGGGGCAGTTTGTGCTCCCTCTGCAGGCTCTGGTATACTGTGAGCTTCTGTAACGTTCTTATATTGTTCCTCCAGACACTGATATACTACTCTTTGCTCTTGTGTATTGTTCTTTGGATTTTGCCCTTTGTCAGGCTGTACTGGTTGGTGGATGGGGAAGGCTGGGTTTGTTGCAGGGTGCTTTGTTTTTCTGGGACTTCTTGGTGTAGCAAGGCTTTGTGATGGTAGGAGCTGGGACTGCTGCTATGTAGATGGGCTCTGAATGACAGCGCCCTCTTCTGGACTGAAAAATGCTGAGGGAATCTGCCCTGCTCAACAGGTGCTGTTTGTGGTACTCTGGTGGACTTGGAGAAGGTGCCAACCTCTCTAAATCTTTCTCTCTGTCTAGCTCTCTTGCCATCTTTAGCTCTCTCACTATTTCTAGCTCTTTTTCTCTCTTTCACTATTTCTAGTTCTCTCACTATCTCCAGCTTTCTCTCTCACTATCTCTAGCTCTCTCTTTTTAGCTCTCTCTGTCTCTAGCTCTCTATTTCTAGCTTTCTTCCTCTCTCGCTATCTCTAGCTATCTCTGGTTCTCTAGCTATCTCTTGTTCTCCTGCCTTCTCTCTCATGATCACTAGTTCTCTAGCCCTCTCTCTCGCTACCTCTAGTTCTCTAGCTCTCACTCGCTATGTCTAGCTCTCTCTTTCACTATCTCAAGCTCTCTAGCTCTCTTTTTCTGTCTCGCTATCTCTAGTTCTCCTACTATCTCTAGTTCTCTCTATCTCAAGCTCTCTTTCTATCTCTCTCTCTCACTCCCTCTCTCACTATCTCTAGTTCTCCCGCTATCTCTAGATCTCTTTCTCTCTCTCTCTCACTATCTCTAGTTCTGCTACTAGCTCTATCTCTCTCTATCTCTAGCTCTCTTTCTCTCTCTCTCGCTATCTATTTTGCTATCTCTAGTTCTCCCTCTATCTCTTGATCTCTTTCTCTCTCTCTCTCACTATCTCTAGTTCTGCTACTAGCTCTATCTCTCTCTCTATCTCTATCTCTAGCTCTCTTTCTCTCTCTCTCGCTATCTATTTTGCTATCTCTAGTTCTCCTACTATCTCTAACTCTTTTTCTCTCTCTCTCTTTCGCTATTTCTAGTTCTCTATTTCACTATCTCTAGTTCTCCCAGTATCACTAGCTCTCTTTCTCTCACTCTCTCTCGCTATCTCTAGTTCTCCTACTATCTCTAGCTCTCTCTCTATCTCTAACTCTCTTCTCTTTCCATAGTCACCACTAGGAGGAGCTCACTGCACAGGGATTTATAAAGCATCTATTGAGCTCCCCCTAGAGGAGGCAGAAAGAATTATCATCGTACGATTAGGAAGGAGCCTTAGCTTCTTGCTGGCCATTATTGTGTTTTCAGACTTTTTTTTAAAATAAAGTAACATGTTGTCTCGTACATGTGTGCAACGTTATTTCATATCAGTTCATATGTTAAATGTTACTTCTATGTGAATAAAGAACACAGAGAACATATCATGCACTCCTACTACCATCATGCACTGCGTATAGGGGAATTCCTCGTATCCTCCCTAAGTAGGTGGTGACAACAGCTGAGGTGTAGAGGTGGTGTTGGCCCTCGCCCGAGGAGAAGCTTAGCTTCTTTTATGAAGAGAAGCAGGAGGACGCCGGCACCTAACCTCAGTTTTTATCCATAAAAACCTATTCATATTCAATGATGAGTAAGTATTGGTTATATGTTATGATCCTTGACTGTCGGTATGTGAGTCGTGTAAGCAAAGCAGCGAAAGTCGTTACCGGAAAGGAGGAAGGGAGGGGACACCAACAGACACATTGTTGCGGCCTTCTCGTCACCACCTGAAGGCCATATTATTTCACATCCGGCCATAACAACGTAATCGTACCAGTTCATACGCATACCATAAACAAATACTGCACGGCGGGTGGCGGCCATCTTACTTTTTAGAAGCACAGATTTATTTAGTATCGTAGACAGAAGCATAACTATGGGGGTGCACAGCCAGCAGTCACATCCCGGGCCCCGGTGCCTGAGGAGGTCCAAAGGTCCCTCAGCCACATAAGGAGATCCCAGTATTATAAATGGCACATGGCAGGGACGGAGCTGTTGTTGGGGCCCAGAAACTCCATGCAATAGGAGAAGGTGTGCAGAGGTGTCTGGCCCTAAAAATATATCAATATTAACCCTCTCACATCACCAATCTGGCTATGCGGGCCATTGCCATGGGAACCTGAGACAGTTGGTTGACATCATAGGCCACCATCAGACTGACGGGGAAGGGGGGAGCATGCTGGGACACACAGAGAAATGATGGATGGACACAGATCATGTTATCCCTTCAAAAAGAAAAAGAAAAGTGAAGAAATAACTAACAATACAAAAAGAATAATAGTAAATAAATAAATAAATGAAAAAAAATGAAAAATATTATAAATAAATATGAATAGTAAAAAAAAGAAATAAAAGTAAAAATAGTAAAAGAAAGAAAGAAAAATGTAAAGAACTCTCGAAGAAGGAAATGCAAATTATAAAAAGAATTATATAAATAATAAAAAAGATTACTAAACAATGAATGAAAAAATTGGGAAAGAAAAAAGACAAAATAGAAGTATATATTAAAAAAGAAATAAAAAAGAAATATAAATAATATAAAAGACAAAATAATTAAAAGAGAAATAAAAATAGTTTAAAAAAATTTAAAATAATTAGAAAAAAAGACCCTGACCACTATTTTATATGACATGGATACCTATAATAATACATCCATGTGACAGAATATATGCTTAAACAAATCCACACAGAAGATTTTCCATTACTGGTTTTCGCTTTACTAGCCCCGCCACTATTTGCTCATAAGAAAAAAAAAATCATTTAAGGGGGCCCTGCACCCATTTACAGATCCCACATATAACCTAAAGGCAGGAACCATGATAGAGAAAAACATAAAGCAATGATGTAGGTGAAGTGAACATATTTGTCATCGTTATACCCGGGAGACTGCGGGGAGTATTTCATGATATTACTAGATGGTAATCTTGTGAGATTACAAAAAGGGAAGGAAATTTGCATTTTCCAGCATCTTTCCAATTTCTGCTAAATTGCTAAAAATGAAAAATTAACGGTTGTGTTTTGGTATCACTTTAAACCCTGATCTGTAGTCACTTCCCCCCCAAAAAATAACATTTTGTACAAAGTATAAAATAAAATAGGAAATATTCACCCTGACAATGTGGCATCCAAAAGGCGAAAAAATATTCTGGGATTGTCCTAAAATTTCTAAGACAATTCTGGCAAATTTAGCTTGTCCTGGGCCAAAAATGAGCGGTGCTCCTGGGTTTGGAGGCATAAGTGGGGTTTACATGCCCTGAATTTACCAACAGAAATGTTGGTAAGTATGTAACGGGGTCCCCTTTTGTAGCCTGTGGCACTGCCTGTGGCAGTGGCTATGCCACTGTATGCTGGCTGCGACCACCTTGGTACCTCAGCGATGTCTCTGCCTGCTGTGTGTTCCTGGAGATCTAAGCTTAAAGGAGGTTTCCTACAAAGAATACTTAGCTCCTATCCTCAGGTGTCGACCCACCACACGCGATCATGAGAACAGAGACCTCCAATAGTGCACCACCACCGCTCCATTCACTTCTATGGGAGGCAGAGACAATAAAAAGTGATGAAGAAGTGGCAAGTACCTCAAAATAGAAGCAATAAAAATGACACTGACACATCAAAAAATTGTCCTCATATAACTATGTTTTACAGAAAAAAAAGTTACCGCTTTTGAAATATGGAGATGAAAAAAACAAAAAATAAATCTGTGCATCCTGATGTCTAAGATAAGCCACTGTATTGCGGCTTTATTTCAGCAGTGTTTAATACTACTGGGCAGTATGTGGCCCTGTGCCCAATACACAACACTCTGCGGTTCTATTTTGGCACCACGTGGCACAGTATGGCACTTTAAGTATTGTATGGTGGCATTATTTGTACACAGCATCATTTCTTATTAACTTAAAATTCTGAGAATTCATTCACTGCACGGGTCAAAAGATTACCTTGAAGAACCCACCGCTAGAGAGATAAGGTCACCCCCTCCCAATTTTTACTACTCAGAAGTCCTCAAGGAATGAGGACCTGCAGCCTTCTTTGACTTCAAAACAATGATGGTGCCCATCACAGGAAACATACAGTATATGACCTACAGGAACATTTGGTATAGGTCAGGGCTTTATACCGCTATTATACTTTTTTAGGACTTGATGAGCTTTTACTGGATCTTCCTCTCTCTGTGCAAGAAACAAGTCCAGACCATCGAGCCTGGCCCATTGGTGATCTTCCTGTGCACAGTCCATTCATTTTATCTGAAGGTAAAGACCATGTGGACCCTTCTTCTGAGTCTGGTTTTAGTCTCCTATAGAGGGCTGGAAAACGGGTAAGGTTGTATATCAATGGAGGTCACTTGACCAATTGGAAGGGTCATTGGTGGGCAACTGTGTTTATCCATCACCCATCTTCAGGTGCCAAGTGACGACCAATAGATAAATAGTTGTGGTTTAATGTTGTTACGTTGGGTAAATGGGGCAGGACTATGGATATCCTATCAAAAAGTTTGGATAATAAACCATTGGCTGAAATATCCCTTTTCCATGCTTTGGAGTCCTCCATAACCATGATTGCAGAGGTCACAGCCAAGCAGATCTACAACTATGGCTACTATTAATTGCTACTTTTTCTTCAGGCAAGCCCCATGTTATCCACCAAAATAGTGGCATGGGCCACAGCCCAGGGTATGTTCAAGAAGTTAGACCACCCGCCAGATCAAGTGAATTTTGGGCATCAGGTCAGTAATCTTATGAGACATTCCCGAGTATAAAACAGTCCAGATCCAATCCCCTCAAGACTGGAACATTCAGCTCGGCCACATCCCCACTCCCTGATGTCCACCAAAGACTTCTCAAGAAGTACTACAGATACAATGTCTAACAGAAGTTTTTATATTCTTGTGTTTTAGGGTCACAGAATGTTCTGGAAGAATTATCATACCCCATACGGGACTCCAATTCAAATACTATAGACCTTCATCAGCTCGGGCCTTCAGAGGTAATCAGCCATTAATAGATAGAAGGCAAAGAACGAAGACAAACGATTGAAGATACTTGGAAGTTTAAACCAAGAGTAAAATTCCTCCAGTCAAAGTTGTAGAGACTTTGGGGGGGCCTCAGAATGATGACTTAAGGGCACTTGATTCCAAAGAGTGAAACACATTTCAATGCACAAACGCAGAGAAATGTATCTGTAGATGTTGATGTAGACCATGATTTGGTCTCCAGGACAACACTGCACCAGAAATCAGACGAATCTCTCAGTAGTGCAGTCTCAAGTTTTAGGTCTGTAACTAAAATATTTTGTCTCTGCTAGGGCATTTGCCTACTTCAGGTTTGGTCCACTACTAGTACGTTAGATAAACTGTCTGCGAAGGCGTTGTCCAAATAATCGGGGTCATTGGACTTATTCACTGCTGTAACAATGGTCCGCTTTGAGGCTGTCAGTGTCAATGAGAGGCAGAAAGCAGAACCCTTCAGCTGCCAAGCCTTCCTGAGAGTTCTTCTTTGTGGTCCACTGCTAAAAGCCCTTTGCTGTTCTTACTACCTCAGTATCTTTCTCTCTGCCACCTTTAAAGGGTTTGTTCACCCCTTTGGGCCTTTCAGGCAGACCCCTAAGTGTGGCCGGACCTGCAGAGGGAATCATGCTTTCCTGATCCCTGCCTCTGGATTCCAGCTCTTTTGCTCCCCATGCACCACTGTAGCCATCAGGGCTCCGCACATCAACATCACTTTATTTATTTTTTACATTTCTGTTTCTTTGTTGCATATTTTAGTTTGTTTAATGCATATCGTGTCGCTCAGTGATGCTGTACAATTTTTGTTTTGAGATTTTTGTAAAATTTGATTTCATGGCATTTAAAGGCAGATATGTTCTTTGCTGCTACTCTTTAGCTTATTTATGTTATTAAAGAGAATCCATCACTGTTTTTTTTTCATATACAGCTCTAAAATGAAGTGTCTGCAAAGTACCTTTATTGTTTTTAGGTCCCAGGACCCTTACATTCACTATTGGGCTGTATTTCGCAATTGCAGGTGTAAATTGAAACTCCTGCCTCCCAATGTAAAATCTGCACTACGGCTCCGATACCTACAGAGAGCTTATAATAAAAGCTGATCATTGATTTGTTGCAATTACACAGTATTCATTAGACTGTGTATTAAGTAAGTTCTGCCATTCAGAAAGTCACCGGAATGCTCATCAGCTTGTGAAACAGTGAAAGGCTCCAGGTAAAGTAAAAGATGTTTCCTGGGGGTAATATTTTTCCTCTTTCATCAAAAACCATCACAGAATATAGGAAAGGTTGAGGTTCCTAATAAAAACCTGAATGTAAATTATATTAAATATATTATATCCATAGATCTTTGCTGCTGAAAATTAAGGGTTGATGTGCGTACCCATAGCGGTGCCACAATCTGGTAAAAAGAAGACCCTCGAATCACAAACCTTTCCTATATTCTGTGATTGTTTTTGTTTAAAGTGGAAAAATAATTTTCTCACAAACATTTAGTAACACGTAAGAATATTCAATCACATATGAGTTCAAAAGCACATGTAGAGCATTACTGACCACCGAAAGCTGGCTCGGCTATTTCTGGAAGTCCTAAAGCAGGGAATGGAGGGTGGCCGTGCATTTTCCACACCACATCCACGCTACAATCCCCATGTGTTACTTGCAGATTTTATTACGGACTTTGACGAGGATTTGCCCCACATCTCACTGCAATGAAAAACCGCACCAAAAATTGAAATGCTGTGGATTTCCGCACCGTGGTTATGAGATTTTGAAAATCTCATCTACTTAGCTGGTACTGTATTACGCTGCAGATTTTCTGCATGAAAAACTGTGCTATACCTGCTGTGGGCGTGCGGTGTTAGGCTGCTTTCACTCACAGGCTTTTAAGTGGAGTTTTTCTGCACTTTTGCATTTATGTCGCCATTTTGTGCAGTAAAAACACTGCAACCAGATGTTAGCTGAAGGTCTACGGGAAATATAAAAGGCTGGATGCGCAAGTGTGTTTATTCATTTTTTTTTGTTCATTAGGAGCATTTCTTTCAATAATGCGGCGTGCTGGAGGTGTTTTTAAGCCGTTTGAGAAAATGCACCTATTTTGCGCTACATTTATCAGCTGTTTTATACACATATTGAACCTTTTTATGTCTCACCCAAGTCTCACCTGGCTTTGTGAAAAGGGGTGTGACTTAAATATCCCTCCATTCACCAAAAATGCGCAAAGTAAACGTATGCCGCCTTAAAGGTGGCGTACACTTAGAGTAGATTTATCAGTCACTATGATAAGTCTGTTGTAGATTAGGGTTGGCTATTTACACAGTTTGGGCCTATTAACACAGTTCTGTATGTCGCGGTTCTTCACTTTGAAAGCTGTAGACGCGCTCAAAGCTTAGCTCTGTTGAATGAAGCTAAAGCACAAGCAGTTACCCGCCTCAGCTTCAAGCAGCGTCCGTCCGAAAATCACACCCAGGAGGGGCATGTCCCTTCTTGGCACTGTCATGGCTTTAAACCACCAGCCCACAAAATGCAACGCTGCTTCGCATTGAAAACAATTAGAGGCAGACATCAAGCGGCCGCATCCGGAATATTGGCTTGGTGTGAATGGGCCCTTAGTGTTGTCTGTTTTTTCGCTGCCTCCTCAGTTAATGGTAAAAATACCATCCTTCTGAAACTTGGAAAATTTTTTGCTGCATGGACAGAATTCTGGCGTAAATCTGGAGCAGGGTTTAACATAACTTATAAAGGTCCATGCAGCAGAATAGTAAATTTGTCTGACATTATGACTGTGACTCGACAATGTGTGCAAAAACCGCCAGAAAAAGCACGGCAGACGATGCAAACAAAAACCGCAAGTGGAAAACAAAACACCAAAGCCAAAATAAATGGTGTAAGGACCCCTCAGACTGGGCATGCAGGGGTGGCACTAGTGCTGTTTCTCCTGCCCGGGACAGTATGGTTGCTTGTATTAGAACAGTAGGTTTCCACTCACTGTTTGGCGTTACGTCTCAGTCCACAGGTGGAGGTTCTGCTCTTACGGAAGCAAAGCTCAGTCTGCACACTGGGCTACAGCGGACACCAGCTCTCCCTTTTACTACCTCGAGGTTTGGGGGTGTTTGTGTATCACCTACAGGAATTGCTCTGCTCACTTTGTCACTGATACTGCGGACAGTGTCATGTATAACGTCAGCACCAATAGACGGTTGTATTTGGAATGTCCATGTCAGCACAGTAGGTAGGAAGCACACAGACAGTGAGCCCTGACTAGATCCCAACCCGCTTTCCCTAGTTACTTGCAGTGCAAGCCCTAAGCGGCAAGTCCGCAACTGGTCGACGCTCCCTGATCTGCTAAGTGTAAGACAGACAGAGACGCAACCACACCGAGAAGGGTCGTACGGAAATAGGTCAAAAACAGGCGGACAATACAGTACCAAATCAGGTAACAGAGAGTAGTCAGAATAGACAAGTCACAACCAGACGGGGATCACAGTACCAAATCACGAGACAGAGGGTGGTCAAAGGCAAGCCGAGAACAATACCCTGGATCCAAACCTGATAGGTCCAAGGACCCGGAGCCCTATTGGACTAGAACATAAGTGCGCTGCCTGGTGGTGCGTTTCAAATGGCATGGGCATGCCACAGACCTGGAGCGCATCACTGGAGCCCGGACAGGTAAGTTGGTGAAAGTCCAAACTCCAAATGCATTTCTGAGACTCTTACACATCTTAATGGGAAAATCAATATGGTGGCCTCCTTTCCCATAATTCCTTATCTAGGGATCCTGATGGTATTGGTAAGTCCTGGAGCGGATAACCTGTGGGTCCATCTTCATGTCTGGTATAATGATAAGCAGATGGTGAAACTCTAGATCTAAAATACAAGAAATGTAACTGTTACGGTCCCTCCCATGACAGAGGTGAGAAGATCAGGGAGATTGGCAGCACGTGAGGCTATCTGACAGTCTCTGTTCTCACCTTGCAGTTTGTTGTTTAGTGATGATGCAGTAAGCCGGATTGGAATAATGCACACTGACGCCATAATATGCAATGACTGGTCAGGTGTAAATGATAGTTAATAGTTTTGGGTTTTTGTTCGTGACGCCAATTGCAGCATGCGCATGGTACAGTCACATGGCCCTTTAAGGTGTTGCAACTCACGTACCAGGTTAGGAATGCCAGAGTGGTGTAATGTCTCAGTGTAGTAGTAGTAGTAGTAATGGTGTCAACGGTGTCTCCTACCTTGGTACGGCTGGACTCCTGGATCCTGGCTCACTTGCAATAAATGAGTGTATTGCTAGTAGGAGTAATTGAGAAATTTTGTAGTAATAATTGAGATCCAGACTTGGAATATAATTCAAACTGGTCTTTACTTGATGCAACAGTAATCCATATGATATACAGCAATAGTCTGAAGTCCCAGCAGGTATTGGCAATGTATGGCAGGAATCTATCTTCTGCTTCTATCATGTGCCTGGAGTTCTCTTGCAGGATAAGTCGTCTGCTTGTGGCTCTAAAATGTGGCAGGAATCACTATCTTCTGCTCTGTCTATCTTCTGCTGTATGGGGACTGACTAGCTGAGGAGGAATTTGGCTTCTCCTGTTCTCTGGACGGTACTCACAGTTGTGCTCACAGGTTATGGTTCTTCATGGAGTTCTGGAGATGGCTGCTTGCTTTCTACCAGCTGAGGCTGTTAGCTCAGGCTGGGAATGATGATCTTGACGATCCTACCAGCACAGCCTTCCCCTAGCAGGGGTGGCTGGAACACTAACTGAACTTCCTTCCCCACCCATGAGGCAGGATGTGGGGACATTCCACACCTCCTCACAGAGGGGGGAGCTAAACTGGAATGTACTATTCCAGTCTAGATATGCTAAACTGAACTATGTCCCTGGTAACATTGCTGCCACCTGCTGGTGAACATGGAAATTACAGCAAAGTATATTCAACAAGGATTCCAATGCACATTTGTGAGGATGTGATGTTAAATTACACAGGATGACAATGCAGATACACCTAACAGGTTGTAACGGGGTAAAAGAGTTTTGTAACATAACTCTGGGATGTTACAATGACCACACCCCTTGTCAGGTGCTGCCTGTGGTCATTACTGGAGCTCTATTTAGTTCACTCTCACACTGCTTACCATGCAGTTGATCAGGGGCGTTTCTAGGGTCTCAAAATATCTGGGACCCAAGCCCCAATGCATATGGCCCAATTCTCAGTGTCGACCAAACGCACTCCCCCAACCAAACCCCCCCCATTCCCGGAAAACACTAACACTGACAACATTTTTCTGTACTTGCTATACAGCAGCACGTACCGCTCACATCCAGTGCCTCCCAGGTGACGTCTCCTCTGATGTAGATCTTCTCCAATTGGTAAGTACAACTTCTCTCAGCCGTGCCTCATCTCTGTACAGTGTGTAGGAGAGTCCCCGGGGTAATAATGGACAGATGATACGTGCCACCAGAGGTCCTGGCCTCGGTGGAGTAAGAACCGGATCATTGTGGTTACAGCGGCGGATGCTGCTGGTGCAGCGTGTCCGGGCCGGTTCTTACTGGGAACAGGTAAAGAGCAGGGTGGGTGCCTGTTCCCCACGGCCAGCCCAGGTTTTTGGCCTGTTCCCCCAGCCTGCTAAAGATGGTGGGTGGGGTGTGTCTTGCTGTGCTGGAGATTTTGACAGACAGAGCCAGTGCTGGTCAAGGAGAGACTGGGCGCAGCACAAACTGAAGGATAGCCCTGGGACCTGTGGTGCCACTATCTGAAGGGCCTCCAGCCTCAGGGAGACAAAGGCAGGTAGTCTAGAAGCCTGCAGGACCGGTGTGATCCGTACAGAAACAAGGTGACTCAAACCTGCTGTTTGTTTGTTATGGAAGGACTTTTTATTCTATTCTCTATGTGTATACGCCCCTGTGTGGTCTGCACATTGCCTGTTATGCCTTTGGTGTAAAAAAAATAACGGGGTATCACAAAGACTGTCTGTGATTGCCTCAATACTGCCGCCGCTACCGTAGCCTACCACGAGCACATCCCCACATATGTGTCGGATGCGGGCAATCCTGCAGTGAGGCAGACCTGAGGCAAAAGTTGTGTTGGACTGCATGTCATATATTAGGCCTGCAAGTTTTATGGTTCCCGACAAGATGGAGGAGGCCATTAAGCACCTGATTCAGAGTAATCTACAGCAGCAACAGGCTTTGCATGCTCAGAGGGAAAGTAATGAGCTACAGCAAAAAAGACATGAGGAGGCTATGTGTTCACAGCAGCAGACGAACAATCTCCTAATGCAGCAGCTGGTAGCCATGCAAGAATCGGTGCGAACATCCCTGCAAGGAGTTTCAACCCCGACTGTATCTACCGCCAGGGACAAAGTCCGATCCGCCCTGGGGAAAATGGGTCCGAAAGACGATATAGAGGCATTCCTGACGGTGTTTGAAAGAACCGCGGCGCAAGAGAGGCTGCCATTGGAGCAGTGGGCTGAGGTGGTGGCACCTTTTCTGGTGGGGGACGAACAAAAGGCCTATTTTGACCTCAGACGCGAGGAGGCCATGGACTATGAGAGGCTAAAAGGTGAGGTGTTGGCCAGGTTGGGGGTAAACACCTATGTGCGAGTGCACAGGGTGTATCAGTGGGTGTTTTCCGAGTCTCGAACCGCCCGGTCACAAGCCTTTGACTTACTTCACCTAGTAAAAAAATGGCTTCAGCCTAAAATGTTGAGCCCTTCTCAGATGGTTGAAAGGGTCGTGGTCGACAGGTTCGTGCGTACCCTCCCGAGAGCCATACAGCGCTGGGTGGGACAAGGCGATCCAGGCAACCTGGAACAACTGGTTAGCCTGGTGGAGAGGTATATGACCACTCAGGATTTGTTGCGGGACTCAGAGGTACTTCTGAAGTCACGTCAGCCCCCGTTGCCGACCCGGGATCCTGAAAAAGGGATCCAACCTCATAAGAGCGAGGCTGCGAGGATCAGATGTTGGCATTGTCAGGACTGGGGACATGTGGCAGCCAACTGCCCTAGGGCTTTCCAACCCAGGGACTGCGCTCCTTTTATGCCCAACCGGTGTATATAGCTGACCCCCTGCTGGCCGCAGACATCTCTCCGGTGTGTGATGTCGTGCAGGCCCTGCTGGACTCTAGGAGCCTGGTAACTCTGGTCCATGAGTCGCTGGTAACGGAAAAACTCCCGGAAAGGTGAACCCTTACCATTGTCTGTATACATGGGGATCACCGGGAGTATCCCACCAGTAAGGTTACCCTGGCGGTGTGTGGGAAAAAGGTACCACATGTCGTAGAAGTGGGGAGATGGCTCCCTTATGCCGCAATATTGGGGAGGGACTTTCCCCTGTTCTGGACTTTGTGGAGGAACGGGTTGCCTACCTGTGGGGAAGAAAAATGTCCAGGTCCCGAGGACCCCGAGGCAGGGGCACCAGCCGTAGGGGTCACCGTAGGGGAGGTGGAGTGTAACCCCGACCGGTTTCCCCTAGAAGGATTGGCGGGTGAGACAGTAGAAAGTTCGTCCATCCTGGATCTGGAGGTACCCCGAGAAACCTTCGGGACCGCACAGCTCCAGGATCCGACGTTATTGCGGGCTAGAGAAGGTGTGTCGGTCATCAATGGCGTTGCCCAGCGTCCCGGGGACGATACCGTATTTCCTCACCTGGCCTATAGCCAGGACCTGTTATACAGGGTAGACAAGGTGACGCAGGAGGTGGTGGAACAACTGGTGGTGCCCCAGTCTTACCGGCGAATGGTCTTGGATTTAGCGCATAAGCATGTGTTGGGAGGGCATCTGGGGGTTAAGAAAACACTGGAGCGAATTTTACAACGGTTCTATTGGCCTGGGATATATGAGGAAGTCCGGAGGTTCTGTCAGTCCTGTCCAGTGTGTCAGATGACTAGCCCCCAAACTCAGTATCGCAGTCCACTAGTGCCTATGCCCATTATAGAGGTGCCCTTCGAAAGAATCACCATGGATTTGGTAGGCCCCATTATTAAATTAGCCCGAGGTCACCAACACATCCTGGTAGTGTTAGACTATGCCACGCGGTATCCAGAGGCGGTCCCATTGCGCCATACGTCGGCCAAGGTAATAGCTAAAGAGCTCATGAGTATGTTCGCCCGGGTGGGGATACCAAAGGAGATTCTGACTGACCAGGGGACACCCTTTATGTCCAAAATAACAAAGGAATTGTGTAAGCTATTAAATATTAAACACCTGCACACGTCCGTCTACCATCCCCAAACCGATGGGTTAGTAGAACGGTTTATTAAGACCCTGAAGTCCATGCTAAAAAGAGTCATGGCTAAGGACGGGAGAGATTGGGACTTACTGTTGCCCTATGTTTTGTTTGCAGTACGGGAAGTGCCCCAGGCGTCCACGGGGTTCTCGCCCTTCAAGTTGTTATATAGACGACATCCCCGTGGGCTACTGGATATCGCTAAGGAGGCATGGGAGCAACAGCCTACGCCTCATAAAAGTGTGATAGAGCACATAGGAAAAATGCAGGACAGAATAGGGGTCGTGTTGCCGATTGTCATTTACTGTCCTCAGAATTTATAATTCCTCAGCCCCTCCACCATAGAGTCCCATGTAAATAACATCACACCATCTCTCCAGCCCCTTACAATATACAGTCCCATGTAACTAACATCCCTATCTACAGCCCCCTCCAAAATACAGTCCTATGTAAATAATATCACACCATCTCTCCTGCCCCCTCCAATATACAGTCCCACGTAAATAACATCACCCCCTCCCCAGCCGCCTTCAACATACTGACCACCATATTTCTCAACCAGGCGACTGGCAAAAATACGTACATTAATTAATGCCCTGCTTCCCTTCTATCACAAACCTGCAGCCACCATTAGGGGGAGCTCAGTGCATAGGAATCGATACAGCTACCATTGACTGGAATGGAAGCTGAAATCATCTCTTTGCTGTACGCTCCCCCCTAGTGTCCACTGCGTGAAAATGCAGTGTTTTCTTGCCTGGAAAAGAAGGGGTTCAGCTCCAGGCCCCCCTTCCCCCTGGCATCGTTGGTTGGCCTCCATTGAGGGTATGCAACGGCTAACAAACTAATGCATGAAGTTTGATGGTATTGCAATTGCTTCCATACAAAAAAACGCACAGTGTGAACACTGCCTAATCCCATAGCGCACAAAAGTTAGAAGAACGAGAGAATCTATTAAATACTGGATGAATGGCTGTTCCGTAAAATAAACTGTTCTGAGAACTCTGGGTAATGGTTCCTAATAAACTGATAAGTGACAGACGATCCTTCCTGGATGGTAATATCCGGAAAGAAAGGTAATTGTCTTGGAAACCCATTATAGAAAAACATCGATATCTCAGAGGAATAATGACAGAGGTCTGGGGGGCTCAAAGGTCAATTACAAAGCAGGTCAGGGCGCTGTTCACACACAGATTATTTAAAACCAAAAACGTCCAGACCCTTGGGCACGAGTGAGTCGGATAATCAGATCATTCTTATTTTGACATTCCTATGAGATAATCAGCCTTCTCTCCTCCTTACTGACACTGTGCACACCCACTGGAGTGCTACAATGTATCTTTTTGAAGCGAGCAGATAATGTATGTTTATTGAATCCAATTCAAATGTTACATAATTGCTCAGAGCTGATTTGCTCAAAGCCCTGTAGTTCTCTGGATAGATCATCAGCATCTGATCAGCAAGGGTCCGATACTCTGGACCTTCGCCGATCAGCTGTTTGAGAGGGCAGCGGTGCTGGCATCAAGTAAACGGGGCTTAGCCGTGCCCAGGCCAGTGATACCAGTCGTGACATCACTGGGCCTGAAGTAAATAGTTAGAAGGCCACGGCGCTACTGACAGCTCTGCTGCCTTCTCAAACAGCTGATCGGTGGGATTCCCGGGTGTCGGACCCCCGCCGATCAGATGCTGATGATCTATCCAGAGGATAGATCAACAGTAAAAAAAAAAAAAAACGGTAGAACCCCTTTAACTTTTCTAAGCCCTTGTGATAGAATTATGAATCTATTGAGGACATTGAAACAATTCTCATCCATCCTGGCAGCGCAATCTGCAAATGCCCTGCAGTGCACAGTGTGAACAGTCTCCTGGATTGATAAATAATAGAGCAATCTACTAGTGCTTTTCTATAAGGATTGCCATTTTTCCATAGAAATTAATAATTTTTATTTTTTGTCCACTTACCTGAATTAGTTTTTTTTTTTGAATTGTACAATGTAATGGCCCGGAGTGCCATTACCACTTGTTTTGGCGCCTTGCTACCATTTCCTATGTGCTAACATAAACTCACCTAAAGAATTATTAGGAACACCTGTTCTATTTCTCATTAATGCAATTATCTAGTCAACCAATCACATGGCAGTTGCTTCAATGCATTTAGGGGGGTGGTCCTGGTCAAGACAATCTCCTGAACTCCAAACTGAATGTCAGAATGGGAAAGAAAGGTGATTTAAGCAATTTTGAGCGTGGCATGGTTGTTGGTGCCAGACGGGCCGGTCTGAGTATTTCACAATCTGCTCAGTTACTGGGATTTTCACGCACAACCATTTCTAGGGTTTACAAAGAATGGTGTGAAAAGGGAAAAACATCCAGTATGCGGCAGTCCTGTGGGCGAAAATGCCTTGTGGATGCTAGAGGTCAGAGGAGAATGGGCCGACTGATTCAAGCTGATAGAAGAGCAACGTTGACTGAAATAACCACTCGTTACAACCGAGGTCTGCAGCAAAGCATTTGTGAAGCCACAACACGCACAACCTTGAGGCGGATGGGCTACAACAGCAGAAGACCCCACCGGGTACCACTCATCTCCACTACAAATAGGAAAAAGAGGCTACAATTTGCACGAGCTCACCAAAATTGGACTGTTGAAGACTGGAAAAATGTTGCCTGGTCTGATGAGTCTCGATTTCTGTTGAGACATTCAAATGGTAGAGTCCGAATTTGGCGTAAACAGAATGAGAACATGTATCCATCCTCTGATGGCTACTTCCAGCAGGATAATGCACCATGTCACAAAGCTCGAATCATTTCACATTGGTTTCTTGAACATGACAATGAGTTCACTGTACTAAAATGGCCCCACAGTCACCAGATCTCAACCCAATAGAGCATCTTTGGGATGTGGTGGAACGGGAGCTTCGTGCCCTGGATGTGCATCCCTCAAATCTCCATCAACTGCAAGATGCTATCCTATCAATATGGGCCAACATTTCTAAAGAATGCCATCAGCACCTTGTGGAATCAATGCCACGTAGAATTAAGGCAGTTCTGAAGGCAAAAAGGGGTCCAACACCGAATTAGTATGGTGGCACTAATAATTCTTTAGGTGAGTGTATAATATCTAATGTATTTTATGTCATTGCTTAATAACGTGCATATTTATTCCTGAAACTGTTATGTTCAAATGTAATAACCTGGTCTACCAGCAGATGGCGGCAACATTGGCAGTATTAGCTTCCCTGGAAGGGAACCTTTTGTTTCCTTCCAGCCCTCTGTAGCTAGAGGGAGGAGTTTAGTTAGTTAGTTAGAAGTCAGTGTCTAGGCACCCTCCTTAGGGAGAGGTTGCGTGCTGGCTAGCAGAGCACTGCCTGCTCTGCTAGGCCCAGAGGCCCTGCCTCTGAAGTCTACATGGTTGCTTGTCCCCTCCTGGGCTTGCATTGCCTCCTTCCAAGCTGAGCTGAGGCTTGAAGTACTCAAGAAGTTGCTAAGATTCTAAGTAAGAGACAGACTACAGCTAACTTAAGTTCCAGCAGAAGAGGAAGAGTTTCCTATTTGTCCAGCCTATCATAGCAGGACTGAGAGAGCTACCGAATAGTAGAGCTGAGATTGTTGCAGAGAAGTATGACCAAGATATCGTTTGGAAGCTGTTTGGATTACCAATTTATGCCAAGTAAAAGCAACTGTTCAACGTTACTACAAAGTCTGGACTCCATTTATTCCACTTGTTCATCATCCAAGTTCAATTACCCCTTTTGCACTGTTTCGTACCACATCACGTCTGGGATCCACGGATATCCAGGTAGGAACACCGTGACACGTGTACATAACATCTACAGAGACTGTAGGCCACCCTGCACCACTCTGGAAATCCTACCTCTGGGTACCAACATTACCATCTACAAAGGGAGCCTTGTGCTTCCGCTGCTTAACCGCAGCTGGCGTCACATTTACTTGCTCTATAAGAGGGACATATTTCGTAGAAACCTCCTAAGGGGCGAGGGATACCCCAGAAACTGAACCCATGGGCCCGTTGCAACAGCACTACAGAATATGGTGGTGCTAGATAAATAAATATGATTATTTTTATTATTTTTGTATGCATTCTATGTATTTATAGGATAGTTGTGTATCCTGACAACTATCTCTCACAGCTTCCATACACATTCATGCTCAGGGGAGAGTCAGGAGCCCCTGTACTCGGTAGACAGTTGGCTGACCCTGCTGGGTGGATGACATTGTGACATCACATTATGACAGCATATAACACTGTGAGATCATTATGTGCCATCGTGAGATCAATTTGACATATTTTGATAGAAAATTACTTAAAGGGATTGGCCCATCTGGGAAATTAAGGGCATTTTACTAGGATGTGTCAATGCCTCTGGGACCCACTCCTATCTAGAAAATGCCCTCCCCCCCCCTCCCCGAAGTGAGCTTGCTTGGTTATATTCGGAAGTCCCATAACACTGAATGAAGAGAGCACTCTGCAAGCGTGGCCACCTCTCCATTAACTGATATGGGACTACCAGAGGGAGACAAAACTCTCATAGCGGTGAACAGAGGGTGGCTGTTCACTTCAGGGGTCCCGTTCTAGAGATATAAGTAGGTCCCAGACATTGATGGCATTTTCTAGCGATATGCCACTAATGTCCCAGGTGGATATACCCCTTTAAAGGCGTTTT
This sequence comes from Bufo bufo, assembly GCF_905171765.1. NCBI lineage: Eukaryota > Metazoa > Chordata > Amphibia > Anura > Bufonidae > Bufo > Bufo bufo. The sequence goes on from NC_053395.1 coordinate 19,357,548, forward strand.
CTGGGACTTATGGTATAAAGAAGAAAAAGGGAGAAACCACAATTATTGGCGCCAGTCAAAGAAGAAAGAGGACAATAGCCGTATTTATAAGGAAAATGTGATCAGATAAGTACGGAACGGTGATAAATGGAAGTTAGTAAAAAGTCGCACTGTAGGTCTAGAGGTATTAAAATCAGTCCTTATGTTTACCAGATCGTGGTAAAAGCAGTAAAAGGAATGGATAATAAAATAAAACACTCAGATCCTGAGTGAATATCTTATACAGAAAAAAATAGAAAAATATAAAAAAATATAATAAGTGCAGGTAAAAAACTGGTACTACCAGATATTGGACCCTTGGGGGCCTAAACATATAAGTGGATAAAACAATAAATATAAATGATAATATTCTCCACTCACTTCACAGGGAGGAACTTTTGAGGGATAAGCTCAAGACACCCAAAAAAGTTTCCTCCCAATCCTGGATCGCTTCAAAGGTTTTTAGGAAGAGGCGGCAGTTCCAGACTTGGTACTTCTTGCAAATTCCTTTTATTGGTATAACAACAGGAACAAAGAGCTCTACGCGTTTCGGGGCACAGTATGTGTCCCCTTCATCAGGAGCAGAATGTTGTTACAACAGACAAACAGACATTTTATACCTACAATATGGGGTCAGAACAATAAGGGATCAGATGGTGTGGTGTTTTGACTGATGTCACTTCCGGGTCGAACCTTGCTGTGATCATCAGTTTAACCTTCTTTACATGGGACAAATAGTGGTGTTAGGAGCCGCATCCATATATGATTATATGGTGTATATAAAATCGATATATTACCTTGGTAACTTTAAAAGATGAATGGTCTGGGTGACGAAGTTTGCCGGAGATCTACTTCCGTTCCGTGGAACGCATGGCTGGAGCGCACGCTGGATGGGTGCGCATGCGCCAGGCACGGTACCGGAAGTGCCGTGTCCATTTGATGGCGTAGAGGGAGACGTGAGCCGCAAGATGCGTTCCACTCACGGCACTTTCGGCATCGCTAACTAGTAAGGGGTGGTGACTAAAATATTTTGGGATAAAATCTCAAAAAGTAGAGGATAAATAAAATTATAAGGATAAAAATGGGGCCACTATATATAAAGAGGAACCATGGTATTAATAAATATAGAGTATGTAAAAGGAGTAGAGTTATTATATGAACATACATACAATGAATGGGGAAGTAAATTGGGAAGTACATTAGATATTGTATACACATACATATATAACCCAAGAATCTTCACAACTGGGTGTTGGATATCCATACAAGCTGTATCGTATGGTATATATAGACAAACTGTAAAAATCTAAACATATATATATATATATATATATATATATATAAAATATATACATATAAATACACAAACACATAACGAGTACAAATGGATAAAAAAAAAAATATATATGTATATAGTAAAATACACTTCTGTTGTGTACATCTTTCATACCAAATACAGTAAAATATATGAATAAATAATATAGTGAGATAAATGAATAATATTCGAGGATAATCATAAATGAATTATTAAAACTTATATTCAGGATTGATGAACCTCAAGTGTGGATTCAATGATCAATAATTAGTGTACTCCAGAGTTTCATTGAGTCCAAAAGGGGACAATGTATTAAGGCGATAAATCCAATACATTTCTTTCCGTGACAAACACTGATATGACTGGGGTATCCATTCGAGGGGAGTAACTTTTAGCAGTGCTGCGTCACTATTATGTGACTCCTGAAAGTGTTTGGGGACACTATGTGTGAGGGTCTGTCTTTTTATGTTCGAGCGATGCTCGTTCATACGTTCTCTAAGAGTCTGTGTTGTTCTTCCTACATAGAGAAGCTTACAGGGGCATTCTAGTAGGTAAATGACAGATCTTGTCCCACAGGTCATGGGTTATCATCTGGCAGCATTTACACCTTTTGGTGCCGCATTTGAAAACCCCTATCGTGGTGTCCCCATGATTAGTTTTTTTGTTTTTTGTAAAATTTGGGCACGACGGGGCCAAAATATTCTTGAGGGTGGGGGCCCTTCTGAACGTGAGGGTCGGGCCCCCACCCTCAAGAATATTTTGGCCCCGTCGTGCCCAAATTTTACAAAAAACAAAAAAACTAGGTTTTGAGGTTCATCAATCCTGAATATAAGTTTTAATAATTCATTTATGATTATCCTCGAATATTATTCATTTATCTCACTATATTATTTATTCATATATTTTACTGTATTTGGTATGAAAGATGTACACAACAGAAGTGTATTTTACTATATACATATATATATATTTTTTTATCCATTTGTACTCGTTATGTGTTTGTGTATTTATATGTATATATTTTATATATATATATATATATATATGTTTAGATTTTTACAGTTTGTCTATATATACCATACGATACAGCTTGTATGGATATCCAACACCCAGTTGTGAAGATTCTTGGGTTATATATGTATGTGTATACAATATCTAATGTACTTCCCAATTTACTTCCCCATTCATTGTATGTATGTTCATATAATAACTCTACTCCTTTTACATACTCTATATTTATTAATACCATGGTTCCTCTTTATATATAGTGGCCCCATTTTTATCCTTATAATTTTATTTATCCTCTACTTTTTGAGATTTTATCCCAAAATATTTTAGTCACCACCCCTTACTAGTTAGCGATGCCGAAAGTGCCGTGAGTGGAACGCATCTTGCGGCTCACGTCTCCCTCTACGCCATCAAATGGACACGGCACTTCCGGTACCGTGCCTGGCGCATGCGCACCCATCCAGCGTGCGCTCCAGCCATGCGTTCCACGGAACGGAAGTAGATCTCCGGCAAACTTCGTCACCCAGACCATTCATCTTTTAAAGTTACCAAGGTAATATATCGATTTTATATACACCATATAATCATATATGGATGCGGCTCCTAACACCACTATTTGTCCCATGTAAAGAAGGTTAAACTGATGATCACAGCAAGGTTCGACCCGGAAGTGACATCAGTCAAAACACCACACCATCTGATCCCTTATTGTTCTGACCCCATATTGTAGGTATAAAATGTCTGTTTGTCTGTTGTAACAACATTCTGCTCCTGATGAAGGGGACACATACTGTGCCCCGAAACGCGTAGAGCTCTTTGTTCCTGTTGTTATACCAATAAAAGGAATTTGCAAGAAGTACCAAGTCTGGAACTGCCGCCTCTTCCTAAAAACCTTTGAAGCGATCCAGGATTGGGAGGAAACTTTTTTGGGTGTCTTGAGCTTATCCCTCAAAAGTTCCTCCCTGTGAAGTGAGTGGAGAATATTATCATTTATATGTATTGTTTTATCCACTTATATGTTTAGGCCCCCAAGGGTCCAATATCTGGTAGTACCAGTTTTTTACCTGCACTTATTATATTTTTTTATATTTTTCTATTTTTTTCTGTATAAGATATTCACTCAGGATCTGAGTGTTTTATTTTATTATCCATTCCTTTTACTGCTTTTACCACGATCTGGTAAACATAAGGACTGATTTTAATACCTCTAGACCTACAGTGCGACTTTTTACTAACTTCCATTTATCACCGTTCCGTACTTATCTGATCACATTTTCCTTATAAATACGGCTATTGTCCTCTTTCTTCTTTGACTGGCGCCAATAATTGTGGTTTCTCCCTTTTTCTTCTTTATACCATATGCATGTGTTGAACCTGTTCACACCATTGACCACATCAGGCTGCCTATCTAATCACCTGACTTTACTCCTATACCTACTTTTTCCTACTTTTACTTCCTCTGGCGCCCTGCAATTAATTATATAGACTTCTTGGATTTAGTTCCAAACAAGTCTTGTGATTAACCCTCTATATATTTTTTTTCTCCTATACCTTTCTGGGACTTAGACATTGATGGTCTGTCTATACTGAGAATAAGGCAAGTTCCACATCTACAGTAGGGCGATCCGACAAGCTGTTGTGGATTCTCCGGATCCGGCATTGCCTGATACTGCCACCTGCTCACCAGACCCCATTGACTATAAGGGGGTCAGGCAGAGATCTGGCTGCAAATATGTTGAGATTCAACAGGAAGAAAACCGCTGCACGCTGAGTTTTTTTGTCCCAGACGATTCCCGACATTCTTTGCCAGAACGGATCACCCTTCCGTGAAACTAGCCTAAGTCATCAATATCAGATCGGCGGGGGTCCAGCACCCGACACATTCACCGATCAGCTGTTTCAGGCAGCCACTGATGCCAGAAACTATACAGTGGATGGAGCCTCGTGCTATTAGCTTTCTCCGCTGTACAGATTTAAGCACCAGCAGTGGGGGTGGTGGCTGTTGGACACTGACCAATCTGATAGTGATGACCTACCCTGAAGATAGGCCATCAAAATCTAAGTCCCAGAAAGCCCCTTTAACCACCTCCGGACCGCCTAACGCAGGATCGCGTTCCGGAGGTGGCAGCGCTGCGCACAGTCACGCATATACGCGTCATCTCGCGAGACGCGAGACTTCCTGTGAACGCGCGCACACAGGCGCGCGCGCTCACAGGAACGGAAGGTAAGAGAGTTGATCTCCAGCCTGCCAGCGGCGATCGTTCGCTGGCAGGCTGGAGATGTGTTTTTTTTAACCCCTAACAGGTATATTAGACGCTGTTTTGATAACAGCGTCTAATATACCTGCTACCTGGTCCTCTGGTGGTCCCCTTTGTTTGGATCGACCACCAGAGGACACAGGTAGCTCAGTAAAGTAGCACCAAGCACCACTACACTACACTACACCCCCCCCGTCACTTATTAACCCCTTATTAGCCCCTGATCACCCCTAATCACCCCTGATCACCCCTGATCACCCCATATAGACTCCCTGATCACCCCCCTGTCATTGATCAACCCCCTGTAAAGCTCCATTCAGACGTCCGCATGATTTTTACGGATCCACTGATAGATGGATCGGATCCGCAAAACGCATCCGGACGTCTGAATGAAGCCTTACAGGGGCGTGATCAATGACTGTGGTGATCACCCCATATAGACTCCCTGATCACCCCCCTGTCATTGATTACCCCCCTGTCATTGATTACCCCCCTGTAAAGCTCCATTCAGATGTCCGCATGATTTTTACGGATGCACTGATACATGGATCGGATCCGCAAAACGCATCCGGTCGTCTGAATGAAGCCTTACAGGGGCATGATCAATGACTGTGGTGATCACCCCCCTGTCATTGATTACCCCCCTGTAAAGCTCCATTCAGATGTCCGCATGATTTTTACGGATGCACTGATAGATGGATCGGATCCGCAAAACGCATCCGGACGTCTGAATGAAGCCTTACAGGGGCATGATCAATGACTGTGGTGATCACCCCATATAGACTCCCTGATCACCCCCCTGTCATTGATCACCCCCCCTGTCATTGATCACCCCCCCTGTCATTGATCACCCCCCCTGTCATTGATCACCCTCTGTAAGGCTCCATTCAGATATTTTTTTGGCCCAAGTTAGCGGAATTTTTTTTTTTTTCTTACAAAGTCTCATATTCCACTAACTTGTGTCAAAAAATAAAATCTCACATGAACTCACCATACCCCTCACGGAATCCAAATGCGTAAAATTTTTTAGACATTTATATTCCAGACTTCTTCTCACGCTTTAGGGCCCCTAGAATGCCAGGGCAGTATAAATACCCCACATGTGACCCCATTTCGGAAAGAAGACACCCCCAGGTATTCCGTGAGGGGCATATTGAGTCCATGAAAGATTGAAATTTTTGTCCCAAGTTAGCGGAACGGGAGACTTTGTGAGAAAAAAATTAAAAATATCAATTTCCGCTAACTTGTGCAAAAAAAAAAAAATTGCTATGAACTCGCCATGCCCCTCATTGAATACCTTGGGGTGTCTTCTTTCCAAAATGGGGTCACATGTGGGGTATTTATACTGCCCTGGCATTCTAGGGGCCCCAAAGCGTGAGAAGAAGTCTGGTATCCAAATGTCTAAAAATGCCCTCCTAAAAGGAATTTGGGCACCTTTGCGCATCTAGGCTGCAAAAAAGTGTCACACATCTGGTATCGCCGTACTCAGGAGAAGTTGGGGAATGTGTTTTGGGGTGTCATTTTACATATACCCATGCTGGGTGAGAGAAATATCTTGGTCAAATGCCAACTTTGTATAAAAAAATGGGAAAAGTTGTCTTTTGCCAAGATATTTCTCTCACCCAGCATGGGTATATGTAAAATGACACCCCAAAACACATTCCCCAACTTCTCCTGAATACGGCGATACCACATATGTGACACTTTTTTGCAGCCTAGGTGGGCAAAGGGGCCCATATTCCAAAGAGCACCTTTAGGATTTCACAGGTCATTTACCTACTTACCACACATTAGGGCCCCTGGAAAATGCCAGGGCAGTATAACTACCCCACAAGTGACCCCATTTTGGAAAGAAGACACCCCAAGGTATTCCGTGAGGGGCATGGCGAGTTCCTAGAATTTTATATTTTTTGTCACAAGTTAGTGGAAAATGCTTATTTTTTTTTTTTTTTTTTTTTTTCATACAAAGTCTCATATTCCACTAACTTGTGACAAAAAATAAAAACTTCCATGAACTCACTATGCCCATCAGCGAATACCTTGGGGTCTCTTCTTTCCAAAATGGGGTCACTTGTGGGGTAGTTATACTGCCCTGGCATTCTAGGGGCCCAAATGTGTGGTAAGGAGTTTGAAATCAAATTCTGTAAAAAATGACCTGTGAAATCCGAATGGTGCTCTTTTGAATATGGGCCCCTTTGCCCACCTAGGCTGCAAAAAAGTGTCACACATCTGGTATCTCCGTACTCAGGAGAAGTTGGGGAATGTGTTTTGGGGTGTCATTTTACATATACCCATGCTGGGTGAGAGAAATATCTTGGCAAAAGACAACTTTTCCCATTTTTTTATACAAAGTTGGCATTTGACCAAGATATTTATCTCACCCAGCATGGGTATATGTAAAAAGACACCCCAAAACACATTCCTCAACTTCTCCTGAATACAGAGATACCAGATGTGTGACACTTTTTTGCAGCCTAGGTGGGCAAAGGGGCCCACATTCCAAAGAGCACCTTTCGGATTTCACAGGCCATTTACCTACTTACCACACATTTGGGCCCCTAGAATGCCAGGGCAGTATAACTACCCCACAAGTGACCCCATTTTGGAAAGAAGAGACCCCAAGGTATTCGCTGATGGGCATAGTGAGTTCATGGAAGTTTTTATTTTTTGTCACAAGTTTGTGGAATATGAGACTTTGTATGAAAAAAAAAAAAAAAAAAAAAAATCATCATTTTCCACTAACTTGTGACAAAAAATAAAAAATTCTAGGAACTCGCCATGCCCCTCACGGAATACCTTGGGGTGTCTTCTTTCCAAAATGGGGTCACTTGTGGGGTAGTTATACTGCCCTGGTATTCTAGGGGCCCAAATGTGTGGTAAGGAGTTTGAAATCAAATTCAGGAAAAAATGAGGAGTGAAATCCGAAAGGTGCTCTTTGGAATATGGGCCCCTTTGCCCACCTAGGCTGCAAAAAAGTGTCACACATCTGGTATCCCCGTACTCAGGAGAAGTTGAGGAATGTGTTTTGGGGTGTCTTTTTACATATACCCATGCTGGGTGAGATAAATATCTTGGTCAAATGACAACTTTGTATAAAAAAATGGGAAAAGTTGTCTTTTGCCAAGATATTTCTCTCACCCAGCATGGGTATATATAAAATGACACCCCAAAACACATTCCCCACCTTCTCCTGAGTACGGAGATACCAGATGTGTGACACTTTTTTGCAGCCTAGGTGGGCAAAGGGGCCCATATTCCAAAGAGCACCTTTCGGATTTCACAGGTCATTTTTTACAGAATTTGATTTCAAACTCCTTACCACACATTTGGGCCCCTAGAATGCCAGGGCAGTAGAACTACCCCACAAGTGACCCCATTTTGGAAAGAAGAGACCCCAAGGTATTCGCTGATGGGCATAGTGAGTTCATGGAACTTTTTATTTTTTGTCACAAGTTAGTGGAATATGAGACTTTGTAAGAAAAAAAAAAAAAAATCATCTTTTTCCGCTAACTTGTGACAAAAAATAAAAAGTTCTATGAACTCACTATGCCCATCAGCGAATACCTTAGGGTGTGTACTTTCAGAAATGGGGTCATTTGTGGGGTGTTTGTACTGTCTGGGCATTGTAGAACCTCAGGAAACATGACAGGTGCTCAGAAAGTCAGAGCTGCTTCAAAAAGCGGAAATTCACATTTTTGTACCATAGTTTGTAAACGCTATAACTTTTACCCAAACCATTTTTTTTTTACCCAAACATTTTTTTTTTATCAAAGACATGTAGAACTATAAATTTAGAGCAAAATTTCTATATGGATGTCGTTTTTTTTGCAAAATTTTACAACTGAAAGTGAAAAATGTCATTTTTTTGCAAAAAAATCGTTGAATTTCGATTAATAACAAAAAAAGTAAAAATGTCAGCAGCAATGAAATACCACCAAATGAAAGCTCTATTAGTGAGAAGAAAAGGAGGTAAAATTCATTTGGGTGGTAAGTTGCATGACCGAGCAATAAACGGTGAAAGTAGTGTAGGTCAGAAGTGTAAAAAGTGGCCTGGTCTTTAAGGGTGTTTAAGCACTGGGGGCTGAGGTGGTTAAGTAATTTCCTATCATGATCATTCTAAATGTTCTCATCGTGTCATATGATGTCATATTGATGTCACAGTGGCATATGCTTAGACATCATGTCATCCAACTGTCTACTGAGCACATGGGCTATTGACTCTCACCTGAGCACGCATGTATATGGAAGTTGTAGGAGATAGTTGTCAGTCAATGTGTATGGCCATCTGTAGCACAGAACTCTCCTATTCAAACTCTGAATGCCCTTCGAAGCCCCTTAGACTATAGATCAGTGGAAAAATTAATGTCTGTCTCCTTTCCCATAATTCCTTTCATAGGGATCCTGATGGTATAAGTCTTGGATCAGATAACCTATGGATCCATATTCAGATCTAGTATAGTGATGTGCACAAAGTATATGTAACAACCCCACTAGATGTAAGAAGCAAAGATGATATTTTAGTGGCATGTACAGCAATGCAATACTGTCAATGGTGCAAAATATGCATTATGCATGGTGTGAACAGGACCTAACTGCATTTTGAAATAAAGTTGCACAAATAATCTGGGCTCACAAAGGACATTATATTCTATAGCATTACACACAGAGCAGATGTAAAAAAAAATGCAAAACAAATGCATAAAAAATACAGTGGGGTAATAAAGGTACCCATGGCGGTACCACAAACTTGATGAAATCCATCCAGACTTCATATTTGTGAAAAATAGCGTATCTGCCTATATAGGGAACTTAGATTGGGAGCCCCATTGGGGACAGCGAGATACTAATGTCTGTAGAGTGCTGCAAAAGATGTCAGCACTATATGAGTGAGCAAAATATAACATTTTAGATGTCTTTTACATCAACAATCATAAACTCTACCAGCTATGCTATAAAGGAAATTTAGTATAAAAATCTGTGAAATGTAATATATACATGATACATGACATATAGTAGTGTTGTATTGTTTATTAGGGATCCTTAATAATGCCTTAGGAGACCCTGGGAGCTTGATCATCTGTAATGGAAATTCCAGTCTATTGTCCTGCTACATTTGCAGTCCATCCAATTTTACATGTAGTTATACCAGTGTGCCATAAGAGGGCGATATAGTATCGCTGAAACTTAATGCTCTTCATGTCACAGTTACATACCATTTCCCCATTAAAAATAAATATTAATTCATTAATTACAATGCACGCTTGAAATGTTAATGATGTTAATTCACTGCTAGTTATGGAATCATGTCTGAATGTCATTCAGATTGCCGGCATCGAGAAGACCTACAAGGTGCCCCAGATCCTATTTCTTCCTTTGGTTACAGGTGCACTGAAGAGAACACAGGTTTAAATCTATATCCTCTCTACCCTGGGAAGGGTTTTCTTCTGCCCTCCTTGTCGACCACTACTGAGAACGAGCCGCCAAGTGGGGTAGAAGAAGTGATGACCACCCTAATAACATTTCTGGCCAATGACTTTAGATGTCAAACTAAAATTAGTATCTTTATTACACCAGTGACTACTGCCCCCTAATGGTCAGGCTATGAAGAATTTTGTATCTTGAATTTACCTTTTCTATGTTTTGTGGGTCCCATAATGTGCTACAGTGAAGCTTGAGTGAAGGACATGCTGATGATGTTCTCCAGAACTTCCTGTGGGGGATGAATAACATCACATGCATAAGCTACAGAATTATCTAATTCTGTCTGCCTGCAGCCACCACTAGGGGGAGCTAGGGGAAAAATGCATTAGTTCAATGTATAAAAAGTATACAGTGAGCTCCCTCTAATGATAGACAAAAAAAAGGGGTTACAGCCAGCTCACCTATATTATCCTGTGTAGCGGTGCACGGGGCGGACCCAAGCCAGTCCCGATATAAGTCCACATAGAAAGAAAAAGGCTCCAGCACCAGAGTAGACGCTTTAGCAATCCCGGTCTTTATTCACCAAAAATGTTCAGAGTAGATACAGCATACAGTGGCACTGGATCCCACTCACTCCCAGTAGATTTACGCGTTTCGAACAGTAGTGTTCTTAGTCATAATCCAAGGTGTTTGACCTGCTCCGATCTGAAATAGAGCTCATCTCCGCTGTCTCAACCTACAAGAGGAGGGGTTTGAGAAAACAGGGTGGACGCAGAATCGATCAGTAGCATGTGAAACACCTGTTCAAACACACAGACACCCGTGACATATATTATTCATTTCAATAATAGTAAAATAATATAAATCCAACATATTGGTGCAGTTTTTTTCTATTTTTATGATGTGATCCACCATATGGGTGCAGCCTGGGGGTTTTGCCTACAACATATATGCACATCAAGACTGATATTAAGTCAAAAAGCCCCTTGGACCATATTCACATAAAGAATTTGTCCCCAAAAGTCTGGATTGAAAACGCAACCACGGCAGATCCTCCCTATATAATCTATAGCAGGTATAACTGTTTATAGTGGACAAATAGGATCACACCGCAGGGACACTAGTATCACATCCAAAATAGGCACAAAAACTTTTAAAAAAATACCATGTGCTCATGCCGGGTTCCAGGAACTGGAATATTTGCAATAAGATTACCTATTGTATTGTGTTCCACCTCAGTTGGACAAAAATTATTTTCGCATGATTGGACTGGAGAAAAATTAAAAACACAGGATGCCCTATCTCCATCGGTTACTTGGAAATCTCTTCCCAAGTAAACTCCTTTTTACCCAGTTCACATCATGCAAATGGTCTTCCAACAGTCTTGAAGGAGTTCCCAGAGATGCTTAGCACTTGTTGGCCCTTTTGCCTTCACTCTGCGGTCCAGCTCACCCCAAACCATCTCGATTGGGTTCAGGTCCGGTGACTGTGGAGTCCAGGTCATCTGGCGCAGCACCCCATCACTTTCCTTCATGGTCAAAAAGCCCTTTCAAAATACTTTCAAAGTTTTCCCAATTTTTTCGGCTGACTGACTGACCTTCATTTCTTAGAGTAATGATGGCCACTCGTTTTTCTTTACTTAGCTGCTTTTTTCTTGCCATAATACAAATTCTAACAGTCTATTCAGTAGGACTATCAGCTGTGTATCCACCTGACTTCTCCTCAACGCCACTGATGGTCCCAACCCCATTTATAAGGCAAGAAATCCCACTTATTAAACCTGACAGGGCACACCTGTGAAGTGAAGACCATTTCAGGGGGGGGCGTGGCCTGTGAGAGCATGGAGTAAGACGCACCGCTCACTGCTCCTGCTAGAATCCTGCTCATTTATACTGGAAGCGCACTCAAACTACCTGAAAATACTTTACCTAGTGAGAGGAAGGTGTCCGGTGACTGCGGTGTTGAAATCGGGAGCCTGGAAATGCCGAGGAAATCGTCCAAATTGGTAAAACAAGACCGCCTGGAGATGGGCCAAGATGGCGCCGAAGGTGGAGAGGTGTCGGCGCTGCAGGAGACGGTGAGCCAGAGCGCGGCAGCTAAACTTAGCAAATATGCCAGACTTGATGGCGGAGTGGGCGATTCGGCTAGCGATAAAGGGACTGATATACCTACCTCCTCTGATCAGGAGGACGGTTCCATGGACGGCGACGATCCGGTTTCGGACGGTCAGCCGGTACTCAAATCTGCAGGCCCTGCAAAAGTTTCAGTAGGCCCGCGGGCTGATTCTGCAAGGGAGCCCACATTGAAAGATATAATGGCTGCTGTGGCAAGCTGCAACAGTACCCTTAAAGTGCTCACAGTACAAGTTGGCAGCCTGCGGTCTGATGTGTCTATAATCAGGCACGACCTGCACAAGATTTCTGAGCGCACTTCTGATTTCGAAAAGAGAGTGTCCTCATTGGAAGATGTTATTCAGCCTTTGCAAATGGCGTCTAAAACGAATGGGAAAGACATAGCTGCCTTATATGCCAAAGCGGATGATTTAGAGAACAGATCGCGGAGAAATAATCTGCGAATTGTTGGAATGCCAGAAAAAACAGAAGGGGCCAATGCTACAGAGTTTGTGGAGAAATGGTTGCACCAGTTATTCCATGAGAAGGGCCTATCTTCCCTGTACGCGGTTGAGCGGGCGCACAGAGTCCCTACGCGGCCGCTCCCGCCAGGCCGGCCTCCTCGTCCCATACTGGCGAAGATTTTGCATTTTAAAGATCGGGACACTATCCTACGCCAGTCAAGGGACAATGATGAGATGGTCCTGAACGGGGTCAGAGTGTCCATTTTTCCGGATTATTCCAATGAAGTGCAGCGGAGGAGGAGCAGATTTATTGATATTAAGAAAAGGCTCAGAGTGCTACAAGTTCCGTATGCCATGTTGTTCCCGGCCAGATTGCGAGTGGTGGCATTGGGATCCACCAGATTCTTTGAGGATCCTGATGAAGCGGCACAGTGGCTGGACGTCCACGAGTGGCAACTGAGGAGTAGAGCCTTGGACACTTGAAAGAAATAGTTTGTAGTTTGTGTTCACTTTATATGCATAGGATTACACCCTAATCTCACTTTAACGTTACACCAGTTAAAAAGTGTATTGAGTGTTGCTACCTCATGGTAGATCCTGATGCAGGAGTAGGAAGTTGGGGGATTGAAATGTATTTCCCAGTTGTGGAGAGGATTCTCTACCTGAGGGAGAGTGTTGGAATCAGTGATGATTACTGTTTAGCAATGGGCATGGTGCTTACAGATTGCCCTGTGTTAGAGTTGGATGTTGGGGAAATTGTTCAAAGTATCCTGATCACTGGGGAGGGGGATGGGTCAGAGATGGGTGCAGGGCGTGAATTATGAGAGAGTGACATGCGTATGGGGTGTGAGATTCAAATATGCCGTAATCTTTCATCATGACACAGGTGATTAAAGGGTTTCTGTCACCCCTCAAAACTCATTTTTTTTTTTTGGATAGTTAGATTCCTCATAGCGCGATATAGCAGAATATAATGCTCTTACTTACTTTCATGCGGCCGATTCTTTATAAAACGAACTTTTATAATATGTAAATGAGGGCTCTACCAGCAAGTAGGGCGTCTACTTGCTGGTAGCCGCAGCAGAAAACCGCCCCCTCGCAGTGTTGATTGACAGGGCCAGCCGTGATCTCCTCCTCCGGCCGGCCCTGTCAGTAATTCAAAAATCGCGCGCCTCGCGTCATTCGGCGCAGGCGCTCTGAGATGAGGAGGCTCGTCTCCTCAGCACTCCCTCAGTGCGCCTGCGCCGATGACGTCTTCTCTTTCGGTGATGTCATCGGCGCAGGCGCACTGAGGGAGTGCTGAGGATACGAGCCTCCTCATCTCAGAGCGCCTGCGCCGAATGACGCGAGGCGCGCGATTTTTGAATTACTGACAGGGCCGGCCGGAGGAGGAGATCACGGCTGGCCCTGTCAATCAACAAGAGGAGGGGGCGGTTTTCTGCAGCTGCTACCAGCAAGTAGACGCCCTACTTGCTGGCAGAGCCCTGATTTACATATTATAAAAGTTCGTTTTATAAAGAATCGGCCGCATGAAAGTAAGTAAGACCATTATATTCTCCTATATCGCACTATGAGGAATCTAACTATCCAAAAAAAATGAGTTTTGCGGGGTGACAGAAACCCTTTAAAGTGTTGAGCTGGAATGTGAGGGGAATGGCTGATGCACGGAAACGTCAGTGTATATTTCAATATTTGGGTCGGTTTCAGCCGGCTATCTGCTGTCTGCAGGAAACGCATTTGTCCAATGATAATGTGCAGTGGCTGAACAAGAACTGGGTAGGACATGTGGTACATGCAATCCATTCCTCTCACTCCAGGGGCGTAAGTGTGATCTTGCATAAAAGTATAAGGTATGAACATCTGCAGCAATGTGTGGATGCTGAGGGCAGGTATGTATGTGTTGTGTGCAAGATTGATGGGATCCAGGTGGTGTTGGTGTCAGTGTATGTACCTCCACCGTTTGCTTCTCCTTTGATACGGGATATTATGGCCTTTGTGGCGGACTTCCCTGGACTGCCGTGGCTGCTAGTGGGGGACTTCAATTGTACATTGACTCCTTAGATAGATGTCGGGTAGAAGGAGCCAGTGGATCACCGGGGAGTGTGGCTCTTAAGAATATTATGAGGGAAACCGGTATATTTGATGCATGGAGGCTGCGTAACCCGGATGAGCGGGTGTTTTCATGTAGATCTGCTATGCATCATTCATTATCACGCATAGATCTGGCTTTGGTTAATGATGTTATGCTACCACTGATAGGAGATGTTGTTTATCACCCTCGGTCGTTGTCTGACCATTCCTTGGTGCAGATTGATTTGTGCCTGGGCGTGCTTAGGCAGGGACCGAGGCTGTGGAAGTGTAACCCACATTGGCTGAATGTGCTTGGTGATTTGTCTGAGATTACTCTGGAGGTCAGGGAGTACTTTTCTATCAATGGAGGGACGGCTTCAATAAACGGAGTCTGGGATGCCATGAAAGCGTTTTTGAGGGGGGTACTGATTAAAGAAATTAGTAAGCATAAATCTAAATCCAGAGAGGCAGATGTTAAAGCCCATGTACAAGTAACAGAGGCTGAAAGGGAGTTTGGTAGATTCCCCAACATGGCTAATAGTGAAACACTAGCGGTAGCTCAGGAACAGCTGGGGTGTCACCTACTACAGGCCGCAGAGAGGAAACGCAGCTTTTATCGCCAAAGATCTTTTGAGGAAGGAGAAAAAGTAGGTCATCTGCTCTCAGTGGTTTCTCAGGCTCAGAGGGGTTCTTCCTGTATACAAGAACTAAGGGATGGAACTGGGAATTGTAGCCAGGATACAAAAGGGATATTAGATATTCTAAAAGGTTTTTATGTCTCTCTCTCTATGCTTCCAAGGCGTCCAGCTCGGAGGAGGCCTTGTCCACCTTTCTGGCTGAAGCTCAACTTTCAGTGTTATCAGATGAAGATAGAGAGAGACTAGAAGAGCCGATCACGCTTGAGGAATTGGAGGCTGCTCTTGGGGAGATGGCGAATGGTAAGGCGCCGGGGGGGAACGGCATACCAGTGGAGGTGTATAAAAAGTTGCAGGGGGTACTTCTTCCTGAATTACTTAAGGTCCTTGAATATTCTCTGGAGACGGGTTCGCTACCACATTCTATGCAGGAAGCAATCATTGTAGTTATTCCTAAACCTGGGAAAGATCCCAAATTTCCTGATTCCTATAGACCAATTTCGCTCCTAACAGCGAATGTGAAGCTCCTGGCGAAGGTCCTGGCGAACAGGTTGTCCAGGGTGATTCTGACTATAGTGCACCCGGATCAAACGGGCTTTATGCCTGGGAAATCGACTGCTATAAATATCCGCAGATTATATGCTAGTCTGAATATACCAGCTGATAATGGAGGAGATAGGGCCTTACTTGCGTTAGACGCCGCCAAGGCGTTCGACAGTGTTGAATTGAACTACCTATGGGAAACCTTGAGAGTTATAGGCTTTGGTGCTCGGTTCATCCAGTGGGTGAAGGTGTTGTATTCAAGCCCTAAGGCAAGAAT
This sequence comes from Bufo bufo, assembly GCF_905171765.1. NCBI lineage: Eukaryota > Metazoa > Chordata > Amphibia > Anura > Bufonidae > Bufo > Bufo bufo. The sequence continues at coordinate 19,373,668 of NC_053395.1, forward strand.
CAGAGCTAATGGGGGGCTGTCAGATAGCTTTTCTTTGGCCAGGGGCACCAGACAGGGGTGCCCATTGTCACCCTTGTTGTTTGCTCTAGCAATTGAACCACTTGCAGCCCTTATCCGCCTGTCACCTCATATTGTGGGGTTTAGATATGGTGAGACGCAAAATAAAGTGGCAATGTATGCTGATGACACTATGTTATTTTTGGGTGACACTGGGGGCTCTTTGGATGCAGCCATGGCTCTAATAGATAGATTTGGAGGCTTCTCTGGGCTCCGGATAAATTGGCAGAAGTCGGCCTTGATGCCGGTAGACGGACAAGCTCTTTCAAGTGCGCAAGCCAATAGTTTGGTACCCTGGGTGGGGAAGTTTAAATATTTGGGGCTTTATATAACACCTAGATTGCTGGATTTTGAAGAACTTAATTTAACCCCCTTGCTAAATACTTTTAGGCTGAAGGTAAGGACATGGTGTAGACTCTTTTTATCGGTGGTGGGTAGAGTTAATCTCTTAAAAATGGTATTGATGCCCCAGTTACTATACGTATTGAATAATGCCCCTGTATGGATCCCTTTAGAGAGATTTAGGAAAATACATTCGATATTCAGAGATCTTATCTGGAAATATGGTCAAGCTAGGATTAAGCTGGAGACGCTGCAATATTCTAAGTCAGAAGGAGGTTTGGCTGTCCCTAATGCCTGGATTTATTTCTTAGCCTCCCAGTGTCAACATTTTAACCACCTCCCGACCGCCTAACGCACGGATGCGTCCGGAAGGTGGTTGATTCATTCCTCCTGGACGCATCCGTGCGTCATCTCGCGAGACGCGAGATTTCCTGTGAACGCGCGCACACAGGCGCGCGCGCTCACAGGAACGGAAGGTAAGAGAGTTGATCTCCAGCCTGCCAGCGGCGATCGTTCGCTGGCAGGCTGGAGATGTGATTTTTTTAACCCCTAACAGGTATATTAGACGCTGTTTTGATAACAGCGTCTAATATACCTGCTACCTGGTCCTCTGGTGGTCCCCTTTGTTTGGATCGACCACCAGAGGACACAGGTAGCTCAGTAAAGTAGCACCAAGCACCACTACACTACACTACACCCCCCCCCGTCACTTATTAACCCCTTATTAGCACCTGATCACCCCATATAGACTCCCTGATCACCCCCCTGTCATTGATTACCCCCCTGTCATTGATCAACCCCCTGTAAAGCTCCATTCAGACGTCCGCATGATTTTTACGGATCCACTGATAGATGGATCGGATCCGCAAAACGCATCCGGACGTCTGAATGAAGCCTTACAGGGGCGTGATCAATGACTGTGGTTATCACCCCATATAGACTCCCTGATCACCCCCCTGTCATTGATTACACCCCTGTCATTGATTTCCCCCCTGTAAAGCTCCATTCAGACGTCCGCATGATTTTTACGGATCCACTGATAGATGGATCGGATCCGCAAAACGCATCCGGACGTCTGAATGAAGCCTTACAGGGGCGTGATCAATGACTGTGGTTATCACCCCATATAGACTCCCTGATCACCCCCCTGTCATTGATCACACCCCTGTCATTGATCACCCCCCTGTAAAGCTCCATTCAGACGTCCGCATGATTTTTACGGATGCACTGATAGATGGATCGGATCCGCAAAACGCATCCGGACGTCTGAATGAAGCCTTACAGGGGCATGATCAATGACTGTGGTGATCACCCCATATAGACTCCCTGATCACCCCCCTGTAAAGCTCCATTCAGATGTCCGCATGATTTTACGGATGCACTGATAGATGGATCCGATCCGCAAAACGCATCCGGACGTCTGAATGAAGCCTTACAGGGGCATGATCAATGACTGTGGTGATCACCCCATATAGACTCCCTGATCACCCCCCTGTAAAGCTCCATTCAGATGTCCGCATGATTTTTACGGATGCACTAATAGATGGATCCGATCCGCAAAACGCATCCGGACGTCTGAATGAAGCCTTACAGGGGCGTGATCAATGACTGTGGTGATCACCCCATATAGACTCCCTGATCACCCCCCTGTCATTGATTACACCCCTGTAAAGCTCCATTCAGACGTCCGCATGATTTTTACGGATCCACTGATAGATGGATCGGATCCGCAAAACGCATCGGACGTCTGAATGAAGCCTTACAGGGGCATGATCAATGACTGTGGTGATCACCCCATATAGACTCCCTGATCACCCCCCTGTCATTGATCACCCCCCCTGTCATTGATCACCCCCCCTGTCATTGATCACCCCCCCTGTCATTGATCACCCCCCCTGTCATTGATCACCCCCCCTGTCATTGATCACCCCCCTGTCATTGATCACCCCCCCTGTCATTGATCACCCCCCCTGTCATTGATCACCCCCCCTGTCATTGATCACCCCCCCTGTCATTGATCACCCCCCCTGTCATTGATCACCCCCCTGTCATTGATCACCCCTCTGTAAGGCTCCATTCAGACATTTTTTTGGCCCAAGTTAGCGGAATTATTTTTTTTTTTTCTTACAAAGTCTCATATTCCACTAACTTGTGTCAAAAAATAAAATCTCACATGAACTCATCATACCCCTCACGGAATCCAAATGCGTAAAATTTTTTAGACATTTATATTCCAGACTTCTTCTCACGCTTTAGGGCCCCTAGAATGCCAGGGCAGTATAAATACCCCACATGTGACCCCATTTCGGAAAGAAGACACCCCCAGGTATTCCGTGAGGGGCATATTGAGTCCATGAAAGATTGAAATTTTTGTCCCAAGTTAGCGGAACGGGAGACTTTGTGAGAAAAAAATTAAAAATATCAATTTCCGCTAACTTGTGCCAAAAATTTTTTTTTCTATGAACTCGCCATGCCCCTCATTGAATACCTTGGGGTGTCTTCTTTCCGAAATGGGGTCACATGTGGGGTATTTATACTGCCCTGGCATTCTAGGGGCCCTAAAGCGTGAGAAGAAGTCTGGTATCCAAATGTCTAAAAATGCCCTCCTAAAAGGAATTTGGGCACCTTTGCGCATCTAGGCTGCAAAAAAGTGTCACACATCTGGTATCGCCGTACTCAGGAGAAGTTGGGGAATGTGTTTTGGGGTGTCATTTTACATATACCCATGCTGGGTGAGAGAAATATCTTGGTCAAATGCCAACTTTGTATAAAAAAATGGGAAAAGTTGTCTTTTGCCAAGATATTTCTCTCACCCAGCAAGGGTATATGTAAAATGACACCCCAAAACACATTCCCCAACTTCTCCTGAATACGGCGATACCACATGTGTGACACTTTTTTGCAGCCTAGGTGGGCAAAGGGGCCCATATTCCAAAGAGCACCTTTAGGATTTCACAGGTCATTTACCTACTTACCACACATTAGGGCCCCTGGAAAATGCCAGGGCAGTATAACTACCCCACAAGTGACCCCATTTTGGAAAGAAGACACCCCAAGGTATTCCGTGAGGGGCATGGCGAGTTCCTAGAATTTTTTATTTTTTGTCACAAGTTAGTGGAAAATGCTGATTTTTTTTTTTTTTTTTTTTTTTTATACAAAGTCTCATATTCCACTAACTTGTGACAAAAAATAAAAACTTCCATGAACTCACTATGTCCATCAGCGAATACCTTGGGGTGTCTTCTTTCCAAAATGGGGTCACTTGTGGGGTAGTTATACTGCCCTGGCATTCTAGTGGCCCAAATGTGTGGTAAGGAGTTTGAAATCAAATTCTGTAATAAATGACCTGTGAAATCCGAAAGGTGCTCTTTGGAATATGGGCCCCTTTGCCCACCTAGGCTGCAAAAAAGTGTCACACATCTGGTATCTCCGTACTCAGGAGAAGGTGGGGAATGTGTTTTGGGGTGTCATTTTACATATACCCCTGCTGGGTGAGAGAAATATCTTGGCAAAAGACAACTTTTCCCATTTTTTTATACAAAGTTGGCATTTGACCAAGATATTTCTCTCACCCAGCATGGGTATATGTAAAAAGACACCCCAAAACACATTCCCCAACTTCTACTGAATACGGAGATACCAGATGTGTGACACTTTTTTGCAGCCTAGGTGGGCAAAGGGGCCCATATTCCAAAGAGCACCTTTCGGATTTCACAGGTCAATTTTTACAGAATTTGATTTCAAACTCCTTACCACACATTTGGGCCCCTAGAATGCCAGGGCAGTATAACTACCCCACAAGTGACCCCATTTTGGAAAGAAGAGACCCCAAGGTATTCGCTGATGGGCATAGTGAGTTCATGGAAGTTTTTATTTTTTGTCACAAGTTAGTGGAATATGAGACTTTGTATGAAAAAAAAAAAAAAAAAAAAAAATCATCATTTTCCACTAACTTGTGACAAAAAATAAAAAATTCTAGGAACTCGCCATGCCCCTTACGGAATACCTTGGGGTGTCTTCTTTCCAAAATGGGGTCACTTGTGGGGTAGTTATACTGCCCTGGCATTCTAGGGGCCCAAATGTGTGGTAAGGAGTTTGAAATCAAATTCAGTAAAAAATGACGAGTGAAATCCGAAAGGTGCTCTTTGGAATATGGGCCCCTTTGCCCACCTAGGCTGCAAAAAAGTGTCACACATCTGGTATCTCCGTACTCAGGAGAAGGTGGGGAATGTGTTTTTGGGGTGTCATTTTATATATACCCATGCTGGGTGAGAGAAATATCTTGGCAAAAGACAACTTTTCCCATTTTTTTATACAAAGTTGTCATTTGACCAAGATATTTATCTCACCCAGCATGGGTATATGTAAAAAGACACCCCAAAACACATTCCTCAACTTCTCCTGAGTACGGCAATACCAGATGTGTGACACTTTTTTGCAGCCTAGGTGGGCAAAGGGGCCCATATTCCAAAGAGCACCTTTCGGATTTCACAGGTCATTTTTTACTGAATTTGATTTCAAACTCCTTACCACACATTTGGGCCCCTAGAATGCCAGGGCAGTATAACTACCCCACAAGTGACCCCATTTTGGAAAGAAGAGACCCCAAGGTATTTCGTGATGGGCATAGTGAGTTCATAGAACTTTTATTTTTTGTCACAAGTTAGTGGAATATGAGACTTTGTAAGAAAAAAAAAAAAAAAAATAAAAATCATCATTTTCCGCTAACTTGTGACAAAAAATAAAAAGTTCTATGAACTCACTATGCCCATCAGCGAATACCTTAGGGTGTGTACTTTCAGAAATGGGGTCATTTGTGGGGTGTTTGTACTGTCTGGGCATTGTAGAACCTCAGGAAACATGACAGGTGCTCAGAAAGTCAGAGCTGCTTCAAAAAGCGGAAATTCACATTTTTGTACCATAGTTTGTAAACGCTATAACTTTTACCCAAACCATTTTTTTTTTACCCAAACATTTTTTTTTTATCAAAGACATGTAGAACTATAAATTTAGAGCAAAATTTCTATATGGATGTCGTTTTTTTTTGCAAAATTTTACAACTGAAAGTGAAAAATGTCATTTTTTTGCAAAAAAATCGTTAAATTTCGATTAATAACAAAAAAAGTAAAAATGTCAGCAGCAATGAAATACCACCAAATGAAAGCTCTATTAGTGAGAAGAAAAGGAGGTAAAATTCATTTGGGTGGTAAGTTGCATGACCGAGCAATAAACGGTGAAAGTAGTGTAGGTCAGAAGTGTAAAAAGTGGCCTGGTCTTCAGGGTGTTTAAGCACTGGGGGCTGAGGTGGTTAAGGGTTGGATGGAATTTCAGCTTCCAGATGTGACGGGGAAGATACTGCAACACTGGCTGGGTAGTAGGGACCTTGGGGTGCAGGAATGCATGGGGGAAGAGAGAAAGTAACTCTTATAGAGCTCATGAAAAAAGTCTGGGCAAAGGTGAAATTGATCAGGGGTGTTGGTGGGGTAGGTGAGCTTTCCCCTGTTTGGAACAATAACTTGATGCCAGAATTAATTTCTCAGGAGTCCGGAATTGGGAATCCCATGGAGTAATGAGGATAGGTCAATTGATCGAGACTAATGTATTTAAATCATTTCAAGGCCTACAGCAGGAATTCAACATTCCTAAAGTTTGGTTCTATCAATATTTGCAATTGAGACACGCCTATGATGTCACAATGAAGAAGGGTTGCATTATAGCAAAAATGGATGTGGTCCACAAACTGGTTCTCCCAGCTGGAGGGAAGAGAGGTTTGATTTCACAGGTGTATACTCTGCTACTAGACAAATTCTTGGTAGGATTCCCTCTTATAAGGATGAGGAAATGGGAAAAGGATCTGGGGGACATATCTAAGGATCAGTGGGAGGATATACTGGAGGCAGTCCCCAGAGTGTCTGTAAGTGAACAGGGCAAGTTGTCACAACAATTTATCATCCACAGAGTCTATAAAACTCCAGTATTTTTACGTAAAATCGGTGTTAGAACTGACAACAAATGTCCAAAGTGCATGGAGGAAGGTGCTGATTTGCTTCATATGCTTTGGTCATGTCCAGTTTTAAGTAGTTTCTGGGATGAGGTGTTGACTTTGATCAATCGTAACTTGGAGTTGAGGGTGCAGAAGGACCCAAAGATCTGTGTGCTGGGATATGTGAAGGAGATTGGTGGGGGAGAGTCTGTCAAGGTGGCAGTTGGGAGACTATTGTATGTGGCCAGGAAGTTGATTGCTTTGAGGTGGATCCAGGGGAGTCCACCAACGATGGATGAATTTGTGAGAAAGGTGCATGATATGCTGACTTTAGAGAGGGGAGTGTTTGTTAGGAGAGGTTGTCCTCAGAAGTTTGAGAAATTGTGGAATGAATGGTTGTCTCACACTCATGTCGTAATATAGAAAGGTTTTGGGAATTCATGCTCTGATTCGTGGGGGGTGGGGGGGTCAGGTTGTTGGGGAGTGGGGGGGTCAGGTTGTTGGGGAGGGGAGGGGGGGAGTGGAGTGTTGGGGCTAAGTAATCAATAAATTCTGCAATTGTTTTTCTTTCTCTGCATCTATATTGTGTACAATGATTGATGGAGATGTACTAAGCATTTGGATATGTGATAATGTTTTATATATTTTTTGTACACGGAACGTGGGGGGGGGGGGAAGGAAAATGTGGACACAAATTGTCTTGTAATAAGCTAATTTTTATTTGAATAATAAAAACGATTTGATTGAAGACCATTTCAGGGGACTACCTCTTAAAGCTCATCAAGAGAATGCCAAGAGTGTGCAAAGCAGTAATCAAAGCAAAAGGTGGCTACTTTGAAGAACCTAAAATATGACATATTTTCAGTTGTTTCACACTTGTTTGCTATGTATATAATTCCACATGTGTTAATTCATAGTTTTGATGCTTTCAGTGTGAATCTACAATTTTCATAGTCATGAAAATAAAGAAAACTCTTTGAAGGAGAAGGTGTGTACTGTACATTATGCTGAGTTGACAAGTATACCGGCCGCACCCAGCCATTGTTATTCTTCAGCGCACTTTCTCTTTGCTCTCTTTTCCATTTCCCAATGTTTTGGGGCCTTCCCAAATTAATAAAAAATAAATAAATAAATAAAGGAAAAGAAACTCCTCCTCCTCCACCATTGCTTCCACCTACACCACCACGTCTACCGCCTCCTCAACCTCCTACTCCAGTTTGTCCTCCGCCTCCTAGTACAAGCTTTAAATTTTTTATATTCTATGTTATTTTAAGTCATTTCCCTATCCACATTTGGTTTGCAGGGTAATTGTCCAGATCTTACCCCCATTTTGCTTCTTTTTGCAGCCCCCTAGCCCTTACCATGACTATTTTACAGCCATTTTAGTGCACCAAATTTCTGGTCCCCATTGACTTCAAAGGGGTTTGGGTTCGAGTTCGGCTCAACTTTGACCCGAACTTGACCCGAAGTTCGGCCAAACCCAGCGAACCTGAACATCTACGGGTCCGCTCATCACTAATTGTTAAGTCCTGGAACAGATAACCTATGGATCCATATTCAGATCTAGTATAGTGATGTGCAAAAAGTATATGTAGTAACCCCACTAGATGTAAGATGCAAAGATAATATTTTAGCGACATGTACAGCAATGCAATACTGTCAATGGTGCAAAATATGCATTATGCATGGTGTGAACAGGACCTAACTGCATTTTGAAATAAAGTTGTACAAATAATCTGGGCTCACAAAAGGTATTATATTCTATAGCATTACACACAGAGCAGATGTAAAAAGCTGCAAAACAAATGCATAAAAAAAATACAGTTGGGTAATAAAGGTACCCATGGCGGTACCACAAACTTGATGAATCCATCCAGAAATTGAGCGTATCTGCCTATATAGGGAACTTAGATTGTGAGACCCATTGGGACAGCGAGATGCTAATGTCTGTAGAGTGCTGCAAAAGATGTCAGCACTATATGAGTGAGCAAAATATAACATTTTAGATGTCTTTTACATAAAAAATCATCAACTCTACCAGCTATGCTATAAGGGAATTTTTAAAAATACAAAAAAACTGTGAAATGCAATATATACATGACATATAGTAGTGTTGTATTATTATTAAGGATCCTTAATAATGCCTGAGGAGACCCCTGGGAGCTTGATTATCTGTAATGGTAAGTCCAGTCTATTCTCCTACTACATTTGCAGTCCATCCAATTTCACATGTAGTTATACCAGTGTGCCATAAGAGGGCGATATAGTACCGCTGAAACTTAATGCGCTTCATGTTTGGCACAGTTACATACCATTTCCCCATTAATAATTAAGATGAATTCATTAATTACAATGCACACTTGAAATGTTAATGATGTTACTTCACTGCTAGTTTTGGAATCGTGTCTGAATGTCATTCAGATTGCCGGCATCGAGAAGACCTACAAGGTGCCCCAGATCCTATTTCTTCCTTTGGTTACTGGTGCACTGAAGAGAACACAGGTTTAAATCTATATCCTTTCTACCCTGGGAAGGGTTTTCTTCTGCCCTCCTTGTCGACCACTACTGAGTACGAGCCGCCAAGTGGGGTAGAAGAAGAGAAGTGATGACCACCCTAATAACATTTCTGGCCAATGACTTTAGATGTCAAACTAAAATGAGTATCTTTATTACACCAGTGACTACTGCCCCCTAATGGTCAGGCTATGAAGAAGTTTGTATCTTGAATTGACCTTTACTATGTCTTGTGGGTCCCATAATGTACTACAGTGAAGCTTGAGTGAAGGACATGCTGATGATGTTCTCCAGAACCTCCTGTGGGGGATGAATGACATCACATGCATAAGCTATGGTCATGTCCAAACCATCAACGAACCCAACATTTAACCCACGAAAGATCTCCCTGAGCAGCAGATACTGGACATATCCATGGAAGTCACTGAACCGCTCCATGTCGATGTCCATGTCCCGGGCATTCTCCTCCTTGATGATCACCTTGGTCCTGGGGCTACGGATGAAGAGCCGCTCTACAGCCTTACGGACGTTAATGGCCGACCTGATGAAGACTCGTAGTGGGAAAGGCCTGAAGTGCTGTCCTAAGGTGAGGACAATGATTGTGTTTTCTCCTCCACCGACCTGGTCGATCTGCCGGGCCATGTATGCGTCCTCTTTGATGGAGTAGAAGGTTTTGCTGACAAATGGAAAAGTGTGTTTCTTCCACTGGATGTAGATAAACTTTTCCTGGTTTATTGCTAGAAGAGTCTTCTGCCAAGATTGCATCTCATCTTCTGTGTGGTTAAAATAATCTACAACTAAAAAGATAAAATAAGAGAGATAGATGGAAATACAGATAGATAGATAGATAGATAGATAGATAGATACAGGGGTGCACCACCAATGAGGCGAGGTGAGGCGATTGCCTCAGGCAGCTTGAAGTAGGGGCAAGAGGGGGGCAGCGGAAGGGGAATTATATGTTTCTGCGGTATGGTATTGGGAAGCACAGTGGGCACAGTATGTGGCGCTGTATTACCCTATATGTTTTAAAAATGTAATGGGGTGCACCGCAGTATTTCAGCGAAAATGGAGTGCCAGCGGCTGAAGAGGCGATCCACCAACCTCTTTTTATTTTCTAGATAGATAGACCGATAGGAGATAGATAGATAATACTAAGATGGAATACTCACTCTTAAGATTCTCAGCAAAGTGCCGTATATACTGCCGCACTGTGGAGTCCCCCATAAGAAGCAGTTTTTTCCCCTTCAGGAAGTCTTTCAGTTTGTCATTGTCCGTGAATGGCGACATCCGGCAGTGGACGGGATTCCACACATTGTGATGGAAATATCCGCTTGGGATCGGGTAATAGGACCCCAGGCCGCATCTCTCCGTCGGTGACAATATTTTTTCTATAGAAAAAACAAATATATATTGATTTCTGCTGATGTTGATGATCCATAGAAAATCAATAAAGAAAATAAACTTTGGCACTCCTTGAGATTTGTTTGATGTATTGTGCTTATCTTTATTTGGTTTTCATATGCAAAACAACTTTTAGCGGGTACATGTGACGTTTCGATCCTAACTGGACCTTTTTCAAACACTAGTTACCATGGAAAGAAAGAATGTAGATGGTAGCAGTATTCATTTATATTAGTTCAGACGATGCTGCAATCTTCAGATTAAAAAGGGCAGAGTCTGCTTAAAAGGGCGGTGAAGAATTTTCCTGCCATTACGACACACACATTCTGGGAAGACACGTGAAGAATGTTCTCATATGCTGCTATTCTACCTGCAGAACTGGCTTGGATCCTCATCCATGGAATTATTTATATGTTCCATAAACATGGCTGACCTAATTCCCTTTGCAGCTGCTGAAGGCCAACTGGAATCCCAATGTAATAGATAATAATAGGGAGCAAAGAGCGAGCTGCACGATGCCCAGAGGTAGGTGTACGTGTACTTACGGCCACAGTTCAGGACAGTTACTCGATCTAAAGCCTTAGAAATTTCCATGCCGATATTGGACCTAAAAAAAATAATAATCAACGAACAGTATAAGAAAAATATAGTAAAAGATTCCACAACCTACATCTACATTTCAAGGCGAGATCCACCATATTCATAACACAGTTACGGCATGGGATGTGCAGACTTTTGCAAAGGCCTCTCAATCCCCATAAAAGGTCTCATATGGAGTCCTAATCTGGACTATTTAACATTTTCACAGGTTCCCAATTCAAAATTTTGTTTAAGAGCCGCCGAACCCATCATAATAATAGCAACATCCGATGTGAAATAGGGAGTGGCCTAACAGATGGGGGTGTTGCCTCCAAATGAGGTGCGGTCTGCAAACAGGAACATGGTTTGTGCCATATTCTCCTTCTCCCCGATCCCAGATTGGAAAAGGTGGCAAGTATGATCAATAAGGTATGGGGAATGGCCTGATGGACAACAGCAGATCACGCTGATGATGGAGACCTGCTGTTGTCACCCACCATGTGCCTGGACCGTTGCTAAGCAACAACTCAAGCAATTTCAAGCCGATATCTTATTATGGAGAAAGAGCATAGCATTCAGACCCCATGGGTTCAGGGAAACATCAACTGATGTATGTTAAGCCAGTAGGGCGTGTATACTTTTTTTAATCCATTACACCTCGTGGTCACCTGTTGATCAGTAGCCGCTCCACCCTCGCTCAGATACGAGTGGTCTCGATTGACGGAGTTCATGTGGGTCAAGGCCTCGCACGGGTAACGCTTCGGCTTGACGCAGTAGAAGGCCTCGCGGTCTCTCTTGTCCACGTAATGGCAGATTTCCTTTTCCGTGTCCAACTCAAAGCCGCATTCGCTGTTCTCGTACTCCGTGGCGCTCGTGAAGTTTCCCGTGTACTTGATATTGGCAAAGCCCTGGTTTCCTCGCCCTCCATAGGGCAGAGGCAGCCTCGCTGGGGTGCATTAGTAATATAGATAAGTGTACAGACCCTGCCCAGAAGAGGGTGAATTTTACCAGGTAGGTCCCGTCCTTAGAGTCTGTGATGCTCCCGCTGGCGCTGCTGTTTGTATCGGGTGAGTATATTCTTGCCCTCAGGTAGTCTCCACCGTACGGTTTCCTGTTCCCCAAGTAGTCGTAGGCCGTCACCTTCACCTGCAGCTGGTCGCCGACGCAATACTCATCTTTGGGGTCGATGATGGCAGTCATGCTTTTTTCCGGGCTGGTCGCTTCATCGATGTCATCGATCGTCACCTGGGGAATCTGCTTGTCGATCTTGTCGAAGAGCTCTTCAATTTCGTCATCCGTTTCCATCGGGCGGGGCGAATCAAGGGGGGCATTGCGTGACTGACAGTTACACAACTGGAGCATGCTTATTTTGGAGATCTGAAACAGGAATGCAAAAACGTCACCATTTAAAAATCCTCGGAACCCAAAAATATTAATTTTGGTGGCAATTTTGCATATGTTTCTGGCTAATTTCGAGGGACAATCCCAAGAGGGTGGAACGGCTGGGAGATATGGTTGTAGATGTAATGGCAAAATTGCAATTTAAAAGAAGTGTCCCATGCTGCAGTCTACGATGTTTGAAGGGAACCCATCAGCAAGCAGGCTTCTTATTTTATAAATTAAATAAACCCCTCCCCTTTCTAGACCTCTCAGCCATTCAGTGAAGCTAAAACTGGGCTCATGACACCTAAGAATATGGAAATGTCCCAATACTCAATATTCAGGAGAGAGGGGGCTCATTTCCTACAGTTCCCAGCATATTATGGTGACCCCCACACCCTTCCCCCGGTACAATTTTTGGTGTTTTTAACCTAAATCGCTCCAATATGTCCAAATCCCTTGTACCGAATTATATAATTCTGTCTGCCTGCAGCCACCACTAGGGGGAGCTCAGGAGAAAATGCATTAGTTCAATGTATAAAAAGTATACAGTGAGCTCCCTCTAATGATGTCTGCAGGTATTACATCTTCTATAATGTAACCCTGTGCCTATGGAGGGGATATGGAGCCTTGTCACCATATCAAATTTTTGGGCCCTGGAGGTACCTGCACTTTTTTCTGGTTAAAAACACCAGAAGAACAGATGTCAGGACTGCCACCACCAGCACCGTTCTCATGGAAATCGTCATTTTCCTCCGTCCCGACATCTCCTGGAAAACAAGAAGCTGGAATATAATTGTGTAGTGGAAGAACCCTGACATGTGGATAGCGTACCTCATGATTGCATCTCTTGACACTGGACCAGTAGTTCAGTGGGCCCTTTCATAGTGGCACCAGTATCAGGCTGGGGGCCCATGGGTATCTTCTGCACCCAGCTGCTATACAAAAGTTCTGAAGAGATGTCTTACCTGCTCAGTATTTTGGAGCTTCACATAGGATAGGAGCATCTCTAGTCCACGACGACTGCAGTCACTGACATTGGGAGGGACCTCCAGGAAGGAGAGACAAGAACTATTGACAAAAACCTGCAAATATTCTCTGATCAGTTGGAGAAGGGAGACTTCAGGAGATGCTTTCGATTTCAGGATATTTCACACACCAAAATCTTATTTACCCCCTGGTTTCCTTTATATTCTATGGCTCCTGAGATAGGATGCAATTTAGTGGAGATCACAGATGCTCCCCCTCCATGGTGCCCTCCACAAATGCTCCCCCGCCATGGTGCCCTCCACAAATGCTCCCCCTCCATGGTACCCTCCACAAATGCTCCCCACCATGGTGCCCTCCACAAATGCTCCCCCTCCATGGTGCCCTCCACAAATGCTCCCCCGCCATGGTGCCCTCCACAAATGCTCCCCCTCCATGGTGCCCACCACAAATGCTCCTCCTCCATGGTGCCCTCCACAGATGTTCTTTCTCTATGGTGCCCTCCACCATGGTGCCCTCCACAAATGCTCCCCCTCCATGGTGCCCTCCACCAATGCTCCCCCTCCATGGTGCCCTCCACAAATTCTCCCCCTCCATGGTGCCCTCCACAAATGCTCCCCCTCCATGGTCCCCTCCCACAGATGTTCTTTCTCCATGGTGGCCCTCCACAAATGCTCCCCCCTCCATGGTGCCCTCCACAAATGCTCCCCCTCCATGGTCCCCTCCACAGATGTTCTTTCTCCATGGTGCCCTCCATAGATGTTCTCCCTCCATGGTGCCCTCCACAAATGACCCCCCTCCATGGTGCCCTCCACAGATGTTCTTTCTCCATGGTGCCCTCCCACAAATGCTCCCCCTCCATGGTGCCCTCCAGAAATGCTTCCGCTCCATGGTGCCCTCCACAAATGCTCCCCCTCCATGGTGCCCTCCACAAAATGCTCCTCCTCCATGGTCCCCTCCACAGATGTTCTTCCTCTATGGTGCCCTCCACAAATGCTCCCCCCTCCATGGTGCCCTCCACAAATGCTCCCCTCCATGGTGCCCACCACAAATGCTCCTCCTCCATGGTGCCCTCCACAGATGTTCTTTCTCTATGGTGCCCTCCACCATGGTGGCCCATCCACAAATGCTCCCCCTCCATGGTGCCCTCCACAAATGCTCCCCCTCCATGGTGCCCTCCACAAATTCTCCCCCTCCATGGTGCCCTCCACAAATGCTCCCCCTCCATGGTCCCCTCCACAGATGTTCTTTCTCCATGGTGCCCTCCACAAATGCTCCCCCTCCATGGTGCCCTCCACAAATGCTCCCCCTCCTTGGTCCCCTCCACAGATGTTCTTTCTCCATGGTGCCCTCCATAGATGTTCTCCCTCCATGGTGCCCTCCACAAATGACCCCCCTCCATGGTGCCCTCCACAGATGTTCTTTCTCCATGGTGCCCTCCACAAATGCTCCCCCTCCATGGTGCCCTCCACAAATGCTCCCCCTCCATGGTGCCCTCCACAAATTCTCCCCCTCCATGGTGCCCTCCACAAATGCTCCCCCTCCATGGTGCCCTCCACAGATGTTCTTTCTCCATGGTGCCCTCCACAAATGCTCCCCCTCCATGGTGCCCTCCACAGATGTTCTTTCTCTATGGTGCCCTCCACCAATGGTGCCCTCCACCATGGTGCCATCCACAAATGCTCCCCCTCCATGGTGCCATCCACAAATGCTCCCCCTCCATGGTGCCCTCCACCAATGCTCCCCCTCCATGGTGCACTCCACAAATGCTCCCCCGCCATGGTGCCCTCCACAAATGCTCCCCCTCCATGGTGCCCTCCACAAATGCTCCCCCCTCCATGGTCCCCTCCACAGATGTTCTTTCTCCATGGTGCCCTCCACAGATGTTCTCCCTCCATGGTGCCCTCCACAAATTGATCCCCCTCCATGGTGCCCTCCACAGATGTTCTTTCTCCATGGTGCCCCTCCACAAATGCCTCCCCCTCCATGGTGCCCTCCCACAAATGTTTCCGCTCCATGGTGCCCTCCACAAATGCTCCCCCGCCATGGTGCCCCTCCAACAATGCTCCCCCTCCATATGCTAGCGCATATGCAAGACGGCCTAAGAGGTGCTTCTACAAGAGGAATAAATACTTGAACACAGTTTCGTACGTACAACCATCATTGAATGCAGCGACAGGTCTACTAAGATGCCAACAATTTACTCTGCTCAACCATCTCACATAATAACTACTTGCTGAACAGGTCAGGCCGTAGGTGCGCAACCACCTGACACAATCATTGCGCACTCTATACGAAGCAGTAAGCAGACAATGTTATATACTACAACGATACCGCTGACCTTAACAGTGACAATATAACTACCTGTTATCGCTGCATTGTACATGTGGTACTATTCCAAAGAGTAACAACCTAAATCATTTAATAACACTATAACAAGAAAGCATGCATCCTTAAGGCTCTGCATTAACTCCTCCTATACTGCGGTGGAACATTTTAACGGATTTTTTTCAACAGAGCCCTGCCAAGGCTGTCTTCATTGAACCTGCCCATAAAAAAAAAAAAATAGCCAATGGGGATTTCCACCGGTGTCCTCCAAAGTATCTGACAACTATACAAAACCCCTTCAGGGGTCCTAACTATATATGTATCTAAAACTATCAATCTTTTATATATTCACTTAATACTGCTATTGTAGAAAAGAAAAATGTGTATAATTAAAACTATTGAGACTAAGGCGAGAGGTTTATCAGTTTTAACACAGTATATGGCAGTAAAGAAGATATGTGCTTTATGTTGTACACTGTGTTTGATAATAATGCTGCATGTTAAAAAAACGGAGCGGTGTGTAGTTTTCTTATTCTTATAATATCAACACTCCCATATATAATCTTTTTGTATATTCCCTTTGCACCCTATATGTTATTGCGGTGCATAGTGTAATGTGTTGCTGGTAACAGCAACAATATTTTCTGGGGGGTGGTTATTATCGGGGTGGTTATTATTGGGTGGTTATTATGGGGGTGGTTATTATGGGGGTGGTTATTATGGGGGTGGTTATTATGGGGGTGGTTATTATTGGGGTGGTTATTATGGGGGTGGTCATTATGGGGGTGGTTATTATGGGGGTGGTTATTATGGGGGTGGTTATTATTGGGTGGTTATTATGGGGGTGGTCATTATGGGGGTGGTTATTATGGGGGTGGTTATTATGGGGGTGGTTATTATTGGGTGGTTATTATGGGGGTGGTTATTATGGGTGGTTATTATGGGGGTGGTTATTATGGGGGTGGTTATTATTGGGTGGTTATTATTGGGTGGTTATTATGGGGGTGGTTATTATGGGGGTGGTTATTATGGGGGTGGTTATTATTGGGTGGTTATTATGGGGGTGGTTATTATGGGTGGTTATTATGGGGGTGGTTATTATGGGGGTGGTTATTATTGGGTGGTTATTATGGGGGTGGTTATTATTGGGTGGTTATTATGGGGGTGGTTATTATTGGGTGGTTATTATGGGGGTGGTTATTATGGGGGTGGTTATTATTGGGTGGTTATTATGGGGGTGGTTATTATTGGGTGGTTATTATGGGGGTGGTTATTATTGGGTGGTTATTATGGGGGTGGTTATTATGGGGGTGGTTATTATTGGGTGGTTATTATGGGGGTGGTTATTATGGGGGTGGTTATTATTGGGTGGTTATTATGGGGGTGGTTATTATGGGGGTGGTTATTATGGGTGGTTATTATTGGGTGGTTATTATTGGGTGGTTATTATTGGGTGGTTATTATTGGGTGGTTATTATGGGGGTGGTTATTATTGGGTGGTTATTATGGGGGTTGGTCATTATTGGTGGGTTGGTTATTATGGGGGTGGTTATGTAGTGGGGTGGTCATTAGCAGTGTGATTCAGCGGCGATATTGATCGTTTGATGTACTATCACCTACACACTTGTAATCCACTACTCTTACTATAACAGTAGTCCGTTCAGTGCTTTATTTTATAGCACTATGTTGTTAATAAACACTGTTTTCAAGGGACGAACAGTGTGTTATTATTATGTGATATCACCCCCCCCCCCCCATATATAGCCTTTTAATGTATTGACATTTGCAGCCTGTTTAGACTTGCGGTGTATGACGCTCCCCTGACGAAGCCGTAAGCAGCGGTGAAACATGTCGAGAAGGGGGAGTGTTTGCTGTTGTATTTTAGACAGGGAATAGCAGAGGGCACTGAACGGACCACTGTTATACTGACAGAGTAGCGGATTACAAGTGTGTAGGTGATCAATCTCGCCGTTGAATCACACTGCTAATAACCACCCCCAGAACATATTGTTGCTGTTACCAGCAGCACATTACACTATACACTGTGATACCATATAGGGTGCAAAAAGTGACTATACAAAAAGGTTATATATGGAGGTGTCGATATTATAATAATAAAAAAAAACTACCCACTCGCTCCGTTTTCAACAAGCAGTAACACAGTGTTACAACAAAAGCACATATCTTAGTACTGCCATATACTGGTGTAAAAACTGATAACCCTCTGCTTAGTCCTCATAGTTTTAATTTTACACATTTTTTATTTTCTATAATAGCAGTTTTAAGTGAATATAATAAAAGATGTACAGTAGTTTCGTTCGATCCGGCCCCGCCCGCAGCTGGCAGGTTGCAGGAACCAAATCCGCACAACCGCCCATGCTGTCACGCTTGTGTTGTGTGTTCGATTCCGCGCCCGCCCGCAGCTGACAGGTTGCAGGAACGAAAGCCGCACAACCGCCCATGCTGTCACGCTTGTGCTTTTTGATTGGCTGCTGGGACCGCCGATGTCCCGGCAACCAGTGACGTCACAGGTGCGGCACCTCCCCTCTTCCCGCCCGCTGTTTGAAATAACAAATCCACGTGTGTAGCAGCGGGGCGGGAGGTCGGGACTCAGGAGTCCAAGAAGAAAAAAAAAAGAAGAGGAGCAGAAGCCGGCTACAGCGGAGGCAAGTGTTGCACAACGCTGATGGGGGACACAATGGGGAACGCTGACATTGCTGTGCTGCGCTGATGGGGACACAAGCTGCTGAGGACACATACTGATGGGGATATTGCTGTGCTGCTGGGGACACTGCTGATGGGGACTTTGCTGTGCTGATGGGGACATTGCTGTTCTGATGGGGACACCGTTGATGAGGACACGGGTGTCCCCATCAATGGTGTCCCATCAGCACAGCAATGTCCCCATCAGAGGTGTCCCCATCAGCGATGATGGGCACACTGCTGATGGGGACAATTCTGTTCTGATGGGGACATTGCTGGGGACACCGCTGTTTGGCACACTGCTGATGGGGACATGGGTGTCCACATCAATGGTGTCCCCATCAGGATAAGCAATGTCCCCATCAGCGGTAACCCCATAATCGATGTCCCCATCAGCACAGCAATGTCCCCATCAGAGGTGTCCCCATCAGCGGTGATGGGGACACATGCTGCTGGGGACACCGCTGACAGGGACATTGCTGTGCTGATGGGGATGTTGCGGTGGACACTGCTGATGGGGACATTGCTGTTCTAATGGGACATTGCTGGGGACACCGCTGATGGGGACATGGGTATCCCCATCAGCGGTGACCCATCATCGGTTTTCCACATCAGCACAGCGGCGTCCCCATCAGCAATGATGGGGGACGCTGCTAATGTGGAAACTGCTGATGTGAACATTGCTGTGCTGATGGGGACATTTGCTGAGGACACCGCTGATTGGCACACTGCTGATGGGGACAAAGGTGTCCCCATCAATGGTGTCCCCATCAGTACAGCAATGTCCCCATCAGCGTCCCATTCTGATGGGGACATTGCTGTTCTGATGGGGACCACCACTGATTAGGGACACGGGTGTCCCCATCAACCGCGTCCCCAAAGGCAGTGTCCCCATCAGTGGTGTCCCCATCAGCTGCTAATGGGGGACTCCGCTGAATGGGGACATTGCTGTTCTGATGGGGTACATCATTAATGGGGACATTGCTGTGCTGATGCTGACATTGCTGTTCTGATGGGGACATTGCTGTGCTGATGGGGACACCGCTGATGGGGACATTGCTGTGCTGATGGGGACACCGCTGATGGGGGACATTGCTGTGCTGATGGGGACAACGCTGATAGGGACACGGGTGTCCCCATCAATGGTGTCCCCATCAGTGGTGTCCCCATCAGCACAGCTATGTCCCCAACAGCAGCGTCCCCATCAGTGGTGTCCCCATCAGCACAGCAATGTCCCCAACAGCAGCGTCCCCATCAGTGGGTGTCCCCATGATGGGAATATTGTTTTTCTGATGGGAATATTGTTTTTTTGATGGGAATATTTTTTTTTTTATGGGAATATTGCTTTTCTGATGGGGACATTGCTGTTCTGATTTGGCCATTGCTGTTCTAATGGGGACACCGCTGATAGGGACACGGGTGTCCCCATCAATGGTGTCCCCATCAGCCGCGTCCCCAACAGCAGTGTCCCCATCAGTGGTGGCCCCTATCAGCTGCTAATGGGGACTCCGCTGATGGGGACATTGCTGTTCTGATGGGGACATCGTTGATGGGGACATTGCTGTGCTTAAGGGTGACACGGCTGATGGGGACATTGCTGTGCTGATGCTGACATTGCTGTGCTGATGCTGACATTGCTGTGCTGATGGGGACATTGCTGTGCTGATGGGGACATTGCTGTGCTGATGCTGACATTGCTGTGCTGATGCTGACATTGCTTTGCTGATGCTGACATTGCTGTGCTGATGGGGACATTGCTGTGCTGATGGGGACATTGTTGTGCTGATGGGGACATTGCTGCGCTGATGGGGACATTGCTGTGCTGATGCTGACATTGCTGTGCTGATGGGGACATTGCTGTGCTGATGGGGGACATTGCTGTGCTGATGGGGACATTGCTGTGCTGATGCTGACATTGCTGTGCTGATGCTGACATTGCTGTGCTGATGGGGACATTGCTGTGCTGATGGGGACATTGCTGTGCTGATGGGGACATTGCTGTGCTGATGCTGACATTGCTGTGCTGATGGGGACATTGCTGTGCTGATGGGGACATTGCTGTGCTGATGGGGACATTGCTGTGCTGATGGGGACATTGTTTGTGCTGATGCTGACATTGCTGTGCTGATGGGGACATTGCTGTGCTGATGGGGACATTGCTGTGCTGATGCTGACATTGTTGTGCTGATGCTGACATTGCTGTGCTGATGGGGACATTGCTGTGCTGATGGGGACATTGCTGTGCTGATGGGGACATTGCTGTGCTGATGGGGACATTGTTGTGCTGATGCTGACATTGCTGTGCTGATGGGGACATTGCTGTGCTGATGCTGACATTGCTGTGCTGATGGGGACATTGCTGTGCTGATGCTGACATTGCTGTGCTGATGCTGACATTGCTGTGCTGATGGGGACATTGCTGTGCTGATGGGGACATTGCTGTGCTGATGGGGACATTGTTGTGCTGATGGGGACATTGCTGTGCTGATGGGGACATTGCTGTGCTGATGCTGACATTGCTGTGCTGATGCTGACATTGCTGTGCTGATGGGGACATTGCTGTGCTGATGGGGACATTGCTGTGCTGATGGGGGACATTGCTGTGCTGATGGGGACATTGCTGTGCTGATGGGGACATTTTTTGTGCTGATGGGGACACCGCTGATAGGGACACGGGGTGTCTTTGCGTTGTTTTGCTAAAGTTTTTTCTCTTTTGTTCTCAGTCATATCATGCTGATTACAAAAACGATCCATGTAAAATATATACATTTAATTTAATACATAACTGATTTTTTTTTTCCGGCCCCCGAATACTTGTAAAATCTTCAATGTGGCCCTCCTGTTGAAAAGTTTGGAGACCCCTGATCTAAGCTAATAGATAAGAGACTGGGCTGCAGTCACATCATGCCATTAACCATCTCAGACTGTACTGCTATAAGACTTGTTTACAGTGTAGATTATTGTCCGCATTACGGACAAGGATAGGACTGTTCTATTAGGGGCCAGCTGTTCTGTTCTGCAAAATACGGAATGCACGCAGACAGCATCTGTGTTTTTTGCAGACCGCAAAACACATATGGTCGTGTGAATGTAGCCTTAGGCCTCATGCACACGACCGTTGTGTGCATCCGTGGCCGTTGCTCCGTTTTCCGTGATTTTCTGCGAACCCATTGACTTTCAATGGGTCCGTTGAAAACTCGGAAAATGCACCGTTGTTCATCAGCGGCCGTGATCCGTGTTTCCTGTCCGTCAAAAAAATAGGACCTGTCCTATTTTTTTGACGGACAACGGTTCACGGACCCGTTCAAGTCAATGGGTCCGTGAAAGAACACGGATGCACACAAGATTGGCATCCGCGTCCGTGATCCGTGGCCGTAGGTTACTTTCATACAGACGGATCCGAAGATCCGTCTGCATAAAAGCTTTTTCAGAGCTGAGTTTTCACTTTGTGAAAACTCAGATCCGACAGTATATTCTAACACAGAGGCGTTCCCATAGTGATGGGGACGCTTCTAGTTAGAATATACTACAAACTGTGTACATGACTGCCCCCTGCTGCCTGGCAGCACCCGATCTCTTACAGGGGGCTGTGATCCGCACAATTAACCCCTCAGGTGCCGAGTTAATTGTGCATATCATAGCCCCCTATAAGAGATCAGGGGCTGCCAGGCAGCAGGGGGCAGACCCCCCTCCCTCCCTAGTTTTAATTTCATTGGTGGCCAGTGCGGCCTCCCTCCCTCTATTGTATTATTTTCATTGGTGGCACAGTGTGTGGCCCCCTCCCTCCCTCTATTGTATTATTTTCATTGGTGGCACAGTGTGCGCCCCCCCCGGCCCACCCTCCCCTCCCTCTATTGTATTATTTTCATTGGTGGCACAGTGTGCGGCCTCCCCTCTCCCCCCCCGATCATTGGTGGCAGCGTAGAGTTCTGATCGGAGTCCCAGTTTAATCGCTGGGGCTCCGATCGGTAACCATGGCAACCAGGACGCTACTGCAGTCCTGGTTGCCATGGTTACTTAGCAATATTAGAAGCATCATACTTACCTACTGCACTGTCTGTGACCGGCTGGGAGCGCCTCCTACTGGTAAGTGACAGATCATTAAGCAATGCGCTGCACAGACCTGTCACTTACCAGTAGGAGGAGCTCCTGGCCGGTCACAGACAGCGCAGCAGGTAAGTATGATGCTTCTAATATTGCTAAGTAACCATGGCAACCAGGACTGCAGTAGCGTCTTGGTTGCCATGGTTACCGATTGGAGCCTCAGCGATTAAACTGGGACTCCGATCGGAACTCCCCGCTGCCACCAATGATCGGGGGGGGGGAGAGGGGAGGCCGCACACTGTGCCACCAATGAAAATAATACAATAGAGGGAGGGGGCGCCGCACACTGTGCCACCAATGAAAATAATACAATAGAGGGAGGAAGGGGGGGGCCGAGGGGGGTCTGCCCCCTGCTGCCTGGCAGCCCCTGATCTCTTACAAGGGACTATGATACGCACAATTAACCCCCCTCAGGTGCGGCACCTGAGGGGTTAATTGTGCGGATCACAGCCCCCTGTAAGAGATCGGGTGCTGCCAGGCAGCAGGGGGCAGTCATGTACACAGTTCTTAGTATATTCTAACTTGAAGCGTCCCCATCACCATTGGAACACCTCTGTGTTAGAATATACTGTCGGATATGAGTTTCACGATCTAACTCATATCCGACAGTATAATCTAACATAGAGGCGTTCCCATGGTGATGGGGACGCTTTCAAGTTGAAATATACCATCGGAAACTCAGATCCGATGGTATTATAGGGACTCCTGACTTTACATTGAAAGTCAATGGGGGACGGATCCGTTTGCAATTGCACCATATTGTGCCAACGTCAAACGGATCCGTCCCCATTGACTTGCATTTTAATTCAGGACGGATCCGTTTGGCTCCACACGGCCAGGCGGACACCAAAACGACTGTTTTTTCATGTCCGTGGATCCTCCAAAAATCAAGGAAGACCCACGGATGAAAAAACGATCACGGACCAACGGAACTCCGTTTTGTGGACCGTGAAAAAATACTGTCGTGCGCATGAGGCCTTAATCAGATTTTTTTAAGCTGTAGCTCCTCCTATACTATTAATCAGAATTAGATGTAGCTCCTCCTGCACTATTAATCGGATTTTTTAAGCTGTAGTTACTCCTGCACTATTAATCAGATGTTTACAGTGGAAAACCCCTTTGATTTAGTTCCTAACTTATTATTACGGCCTCTCTATAATAAATAAGGAAATTAATTTGCAGAGCTGAATACGTTCTTCATCTGAGATTAATCCAAACAAGTAAACCTGCCTTGGACAAAGGTTATGTCATAAAATGCTCTAAACTGCCGTGTGTTTTATTACTATATCCCATATAAGGTCCAAAATATTTATTGCTTTTATAAGTGTGCAGTAAACCATATCCTGCGTCACTGCTGACATTTTTCTCACCTGCACATGGAAAATGTAATGGGTGGTTAGAGCTATATGCCCGATATACATACATAACAGCCTACCAAACAGGCAAATAACCACATGGAATAAAATGTTTATTGAAAAATAAATACAAATAACATAGTAGTCATATTACAGGGTAAGACAGAGCATAGCCCCGCTCAGCTGCTGCAAGTAAGGCTACTTTCACACTAGCGTTCGGAGCGGATCCGTCTGATGTTTCATCAGACGGATCCGCTCCGATAATGCAGACGTTCGCATCCGTTCAGAACGGATCCGTCTGCATTAAAACTTCGAAAAATTTTCTAAGTGTGAAAGTAGCCTGAGCGGATCCGTTCAGACTTTACATTGTAAGTCAATGGGGAACGGATCCGCTTGAAGATTGAGCCATATGGTGTCATCTTCAAGCGGATCCGCCCCATTGACTTACATTGTAAGTCTGGACGGATCCGCTCGCCTCCGCACGGCCAGGCGGACACCCGAACGCTGCAAGCAGCGTTCAGGAGTCCGCTCACTGAGCGGAGCGGAGGCTGAGCGCTGGCAGGCGGATGCATTCTGAGCGGATCCGCCTCCATTGAGAATGCATTAGGGCCAGACGGATGCGTTCAGGGCCGCTCGTGAGCCCCTTCAAACGGAGCGCACGAGCGGACACCCGAACGCTAGTGTGAAAGTAGCCTTAGGAGATACACAAGGTCCGAAGCCGGACCAGTATATACAGATCTGCCTATTCTAACAGGACACATAAACATTATGTCCAATGATTAGTAAAGATCATATAAAGTGACCGACTAACACACATCAATGGACGCCGCACTATATATATATATACGAACAGGGAGCAGTCAAAGTGATATAAAATACAGCAATATGAACAGGGACGTGGCTGGAGTGGCCGACCACTATACCACAAATGAACTAATAACTGTGGCAGTTCGTACAGAAAATGGTTAAATATCCATGATGATGCCCTGTGTCAGGCAAGACTATCGACGTGCGTTTTACCACGAAGCTGGCTCCGTCAGGATTTTTTTTATATATTGAGGGGTTCTCAGTCTATGGGTTATCGGGTGTGTTTGGTGGGCTACTGAGTTCAACCCGACCCCTATAACTGGTTGTCATGTTCTGAGGTTTTCACTCGTTACCCCCCACCATATACATACATATAACATGCTACGATGTGCACCCCCACACATACTATCTACCTATCTATCTATCTTGTATCTATGTATCTATCTATCTATCTATCTATCTATCTATCTATCTACCTATCTATCTATCTATCTTGTATCTATCTATCTATCTATCTATCTATCTATCTATCTCATATCTATCTATCTCATATCTATCTATCTATCTATCTATCTATCTATCTATCTATCTTGTATCTATCTATCTTGTATCTATCTATCTTGTATCTATCTATCTTGTATCTATCTATCTCATATCTATCTATCTATTATCTATCTCATATCTATCTATCTATCTATCTATCTATCTATCTATCTATCTATCTATCTCCTATCTATCTATCTATCTATCTATCTATCTATCTTGTATCTATCTATCTTGTATCTATCTATCTTGTATCTATCTATCTATCTCATATCTATCTATCTATTATCTATCTCATATCTATCTATCTATCTATCTATCTATCTATCTTGTATCTATCTATCTATCTTGTATCTATCTATCTTTTTTATTTTTCTACCTGTCTGCGCCGCTCTTCCCTATAACTGTTGCTTCACCCTCTTAGTTTCTATCCCTATCGGCTGATTTTACTACATTTATACATTTTACTTTGGTACAGGACAACGGATGTCAGCAGAAAAAACAACAATGTCAGTGGTGGCGAAACTATGGCACGGGTGCCAGAGGCGGCACCCAGTTAAATTGCCGTGTTGGCACTTTGCAATAAATAAGTGGGTTTTGGGTTTCAGTCTGGGCACTCAGTCTCTAAAAGGTTTGCCACCACTGCCCTATATAATCGGCACTGTGATGGGCTGGACACAAATCACATTTATCGAAACTAGTGTTGATCGCGAATATTCGAATAACGAATATTAATCGCGAATATCGCAACTTCGCTAATTCACCAATATTTCGAATATAGTGCTATATATTCGCTATATCGAATATTCGTCATTTTTTTACATCTGAAAACATGATTCCTCCCTGCTTCTTTCTTGTGGGTCAATGAGTCATTGGCCCACAAGCAACTTAAGCAGGAAGGAATTATGTTTTCATATGGAAAAAAAAATTACGAATATTCTAAAAAACTAATATATAGCAATATAGGGAATATATTCGTTATTTAGAATATTCGCCTTTTGTTTTCCAATCTGTACAGTTGATCGCATACTCCTCCTCGACAAGCGTCCCCGTCACCATGGGAACGCCTGTGGGTTAGAAAATACCATCTGATCTGAGTTTTCCCTGAGATCGTGAAAACTCAGATCCGATGGTATATTCTAACCCACAGGCGTTCCCATGGTGACGGGGAGGAGTATGCCAAAGTGGACTAACAGTACAGATTAAAAAAAAAAAAAGACGAATATTCTAAATAAATATATTCGCTATATTGCTATAACTTTGTTTTTTTTAGAATATTTGTCATATTCGTAAAATACACATATAGACTGCAATTTAGCTAATATAGTGCTATAGTATTTTTTTTAATAGTGTAAATTTTTTAAGTTTAGAAGAGACAAAAAAAATTTGACTATAAAAAAAAAGATTATAGCACTATATTAGCTAAATTGCAGTCTATATGTGTATTTTGCGAATATTCACTATATTGCTATAACTTATTTTTTAGAATATTTGTCATATTCTAAAACAAGAATATATAGCAATATAGCGAATATTCGTAAAATACACATATTAGTCAATAGCCTTATACAGTTAAAAAAATAAAAATAAAAATCGCAATACGCGAATAATTAAATCGCATATTTTTCGCGATAAATAGAATAATGACGAATATTTGACGAATATAAGATGAATATTCAATCGAATATTTGCGAAATATCGCAAAATTGAATATTGCAACCTCCCGCTCATCACTAAATTCGAAACAATCTATTATGACATTTCTAAAGACTCAAAGTTAAGTCTATTTTATTGTCGACACCGTAAAACCTACAAGACACACCGAGAATCGGAATTTCATGTCTCTCTCAAACCCATGGCGTGACTTGTGACTACTATCTTTATTACATGCTTTTTTTCAGTTTAACCCCTTCTTGCAATGGTAAGAGGTATAAGTGAAGGTGGGAATGTTCTTGTTTCACCGCCGATCGTCCTCGTCAACCGTGAACCATGTAAATAACTTTTTTCTGTTACATTGCACCATTATAACCTGTTTATAAAAATCTAAATTTCTATGTACCAAAAGGGCAAAAAACTGTAAAAACTGTACACAGCTCTGACGATGAAACTGTAGGATTGTTAGGGTCGTTGGCATGAAAATGACTGTGTAAATATATACAGTATATATAGAGTATATAGGAGAGTATATAGGAGAGTATATACAGTATATATAGAGTATATAGGAGAGTATATACAGTATATATCGAGTATATAGGAGAGTATATACAGTATATAGGAGAGTATATAGGAGAGTATATACACTATATATCGAGTATATAGGAGAGTATATACAGTATATAGCGAGTATATAGGAGAGTATATACAGTATAGATAGAGTATATAGGAGAGTATATACAGTATAGATAGAGTATATAGGAGAGTATATACAGTATATATAGAGTATATAGGAAAGTATATACAGTATATATAGAGTATATAGGAGAGTATATACAGTATATATAGAGTATATAGGAGAGTATATAAAGTATATACAGTATATATAGAGTATATAGGAGAGTATATAGGAGAGTATATAGAGTATATATAGAGTATATAGGAGAGTATATACAGTATATATAGAGTATATAGGAGAGCATATACAGTATATATAGAGTATATAGAGTATATAGGAGAGTATATGCAGTATATATAGAGTATATAGGAGAGCATATACAGTATATATAGAGTATATAGGAGAGCATATACAGTATATAGGAGAGTATATACAGTATATATAGAGTATATAGAGTATATAGGAGAGTATATACAGTATATATAGAGTATATAGGAGAGTATATACAGTATATATAGAGTATATAGGAGAGCATATACAGTATATATAGAGTATATAGAGTATATAGGAGAGTATATACAGTATATATAGAGTATATAGGAGAGTATATACAGTATATATAGAGTATATAGGAGAGCATATACAGTATATATAGAGTATATAGAGTATATAGGAGAGTATATACAGTATATATAGAGTATATAGGAGAGTATATACAGTATATATAGAGTATATAGGAAAGTATATACAGTATATATAGAGTATATAGGAGAGTATATACAGTATATTAGTAATATATAGGAGAGTATATAAAGTATATACAGTATATATAGAGTATATAGGAGAGTATATAGGAGAGTATATAGAGTATATATAGAGTATATAGGAGAGTATATACAGTATATATAGAGTATATAGGAGAGCATATACAGTATATATAGAGTATATAGAGTATATAGGAGAGTATATGCAGTATATATAGAGTATATAGGAGAGCATATACAGTATATATAGAGTATATAGAGTATATAGGAGAGTATATGCAGTATATATAGAGTATATAGGAGAGCATATACAGTATATATAGAGTATATAGGAGAGCATATACAGTATATAGGAGAGTATATACAGTATATATAGAGTATATAGAGTATATAGGAGAGTATATACAGTATATATAGAGTATATAGGAGAGTATATACAGTATATATAGAGTATATAGGAGAGCATATACAGTATATATAGAGTATATAGAGTATATAGGAGAGTATATACAGTATATATAGAGTATATAGGAGAGTATATACAGTATATATAGAGTATATAGGAGAGCATATACAGTATATATAGAGTATATAGAGTATATAGGAGAGTATATACAGTATATATAGAGTATATAGAGTATATAGGAGAGTATATACAGTATATATAGAGTATATAGGAGAGTATATACAGTATATATAGAGTATATAGGAGAGCATATACAGTATATATAGAGTATATAGAGTATATAGGAGAGTATATACAGTATATATAGAGTATATAGGAGAGTATATACAGTATATATAGAGTATATAGGAGAGCATATACAGTATATATAGAGTATATAGAGTATATAGGAGAGTATATACAGTATATATAGAGTATATAGGAGAGCATATACAGTGTATATACCCATGTTTTTACAGTAAAGATAGACAGTAACTACTCCATTCATCTTCTGATCATCCCTCTAAGGATCATCTCTGTTTACACCTCTATGGATACAAATTAACAATCCTGATAATAATAACATCAATAATCATTCAGATCCCTTCCCTGGGTGGATTACCTGAGCTCCGCTCCTCAGCCCAGTTCTCCTCTCTCGCTCCTGGCTGACATGTCCGCCTTCTTCCCGGTCACTGCTCTCTACCTGGATGCACAGGGCTTGTACTTTGTATATTATTATCAAGTCCAACCTGCTCAGGCAGCAGAGTTTACGTGTCCTGAAGATCACAGGAGGACTCGATCATCACAGAAAGACGCTGCTTAATAACACGGGAGAAGATTTAAAGGAGATGCAAGCCTTCACACACCTCCCACGAGAAGAAAAAGACATGTGCTGTAATAAGGACTATAAATTACACCGTACAGAAAACAACACCTAGGCACCAGAGGACTTACAGGGTGTGGGCATTGTCCAGCCAAGGACCCAAAATAATCTGGAATTAACATAGAGTGTTTGAGGACTTGCATCATTTAATTTACAGAACATGCCGACAACTGTGAAGATGTTTGTTTGTTTGTTTTTTATCTTGAAGCAAACAACAACTAGGACAAAAATAACAGAAAAAGTCAATGTGCAGAACTATTCACCCCCCCTACAGTCAGTACTTTGTAGAGCCGCCTTTTGCGGCAATCACAGCTCCAAGTCGCTTTGGATAAGTCTCCATGAGCTCGCCGCATCTTACCACTGCCCATTCCTACTTGCAAAACTGCTCCAGCACCTTCAAGTTGGATGGTTTGCTCTGGTGAACAGCAATTAGAGATGATGAGAGAATCGAAGCTGATGTAGTGGAATTCTATCTGAATTTCAGAAAAAATTTGATTCGCACCGAAGCCGAATTTCCTCCCGCTTCGTGGTAACGAATCACATTTTTTCCTAAAATGGCCGCTGCATGTGTGAGGACATGGAGCAAGGAACTCTGGGAAGGCGGGATCACCCGGATTGACATGCATGCAGCCAATCAGCAGCCAGCCAGCCCTGTGATGTCACAGCCCTATAAATAGCCTCAGCCATCTTGGATTCTGCCATTTTCCAGTGTACTTAGTGCAGGGAGAGGCGCTAGGGACAGTGCTAGGAAAGACAATTTATATGTGCAGAAAAAGTGATTTACCAGTGCAGGGAAAGATAATTCAAGGTGTAGGGAAAGGATAGGGAGGATTCATTCCACAGCGTTTATGTAGAACAGGGTCCAATAGGGAGGTTACAGTCTGGGTAATAGGAACAATCCTATTACACCTTGCTGCACTGACTGCCATTATACTGCTCTGTAATTCCAGCAAACCGTTCTTGTTATTAGGGTGCAAGTGCTGAGTGATACGGGAATTAACAGGGTTTATTACAAGGAAATATTTCTACGTCTTATTTGCCCTCGTGCGGTGCAGTTATATGTTCTAAAGCATTTTTTGGCTTTTATTAGTGGGAAGAAAAGAACTTATTAGCCGTTATGTGGTGAAGTGCGAAAATTACAGCCCTTTTTGTCATGTAATAATGGCATAACAAAAATATATTTGCCGCTCAGCGCTGCAGTTACCGTATATGTTTTAAAGCCTTTTGTGGCGTGTATTACCATAAAAACTAAAAATATATTTGCCGCTCAACGGTGCAGTCTATGCTTGAAAGCCTTTTGTGGCGTGTATTACCGTAAAAAGAAAAAATATAATTGCCGCTCCGCGGTGCTGTTATCTGTTTTAAAGCCATTTTCGCTGTGCATTAGTGGCAAAACCAAAATATATTTGCCGTTTAGCGGTGCAGTTACCGTATATCTTTTAAAGCCTTTTGTGGCGTGTATTAGCGGAAAAAGAAAAACTATATTTGCCACATTTTTATAATAGGAGGTGCAGTCTTGTGTACAGTATTTCTTTTTGTTTTTTTTGTTGGCTCATGTTTCAATACCGTGGCTTGCACTCCGTCTAGCTGATTGGGTGTGCCCCCTGCATTTGGTTTTTGTATTCAGCGGTCCGTTTGTGACGTGTCTTAGCGGAAAAAGAAAAAATATATTTGCCGCTCAGCGGTCCACTTGCAGTGTCCTGAAACACCCTGCTTAATGTTGTGATTGTGTTTCATGTAAACTGTACTTGTAAATGTGTTCTCATAAAGTTGCATAGGGAGGGGGAGGGGCTAACAGGCCTCCCAGGGCTGACTCCGCCCCTCACTCAGTGCAGGAAGAAGAAGGTCAGTGTGTCTTATCTGAGGACAAGCTGAACCTCAGCAGCCATTTTTGTGAGTTATCCAAACTCCTTACTTAGGCTACTTTCACACTAGCATTTAGTGCGGATCCATTCAGATAATACAAACGTCTGCATCCGTTCAGAACGGATCCGGTTGTATTATCTTTAACATAGCCAAGACGGATCCATCTTGAACACCATTGAAAGTCAATGGAGGACGGATCCGTTTTCTATTGTGTCATAGAAAACGGATCCGTCCCCATTGACTTACATTGTGTGCCAGAACGGATCCGTTTGGCTCAGTTTCGTCAGACGGACACCAAAGTGGAATGGAGACTGAACAGAGACAAACTGAGGCATTCTGAGCGGATCCTTTTCCATCCAGAATGACAGTGGGCACAAAGGCGGATGCCGGAGTCCCACTATGGTGTCATTGAGCATGATGGGTGTAAGGGCCGGGCCGACACAGAGGCTGGGGAGGCTCCAGCCTCAGGGCGCAGGCCAGCTCCCCAGCCTCTGGGCGGCAGGCAGGCCACTGACCACGTCGCTGCCGCTGCCGCGCCTGCCGGGCTGCCGGCCGCACTGGAGGACGGAGGGAGTAGTGAGCACTTGGCACTAACTTACGTGCTCCCTCCCTGCTCCGCCTCCTGGCTCGGCCGCTCCGTTGCTCTGGTCTCTGCTCAGTCGCTTGCCTGACTGGCTGCGTACAGCGCGCACTTTGACCTGACGCGCTGTACGGTTGGTTATGGGGTGGATGTCTGATTAATAACAAACATACATATCTAAATGGCGGGGGGGGGCTTGACTTGAGTCATCTACTGATCAGTGATCATCAGAGCATTAGAGCTGCAGGAATAAATAACATCTAAATGTCTGGTGGGGTAGATGGGGGGGTCGAGGGCTGGTGGGGGAGGGGGGGTTAGATGATTTAACCCAGCCCCCCTTCCCCCATCAGCCCTTGTCCTACCACCCCATCTACCCCACCAGACATTTAGATGTTATTTATTCCTGCTCTGATCAGTAGATGACTCAAGTCAAGCCCTCAACCCCCCCCAGCCATTTAGATATGTATGTTATCAATCATCATCCCCCACCCCCCCCACCGCTGCCTTCCTTGTAATTTGCTGGCCCCCAATATCCATTGTGAATCACAACCCATAACAGTGTCATCCACAGATCCCCCCATAACACTGTCATCCACAGATCCCCCCATAACAGTGTCATCCATAGATCCCCATAACAGTGTCCTCCACAGATCCCCCCATAAGAGTGTCATCCACAGATCCCCCCATAAGAGTGTCATCCACAGATCCCCCCATAACAGTGTCATCCATAGATCCCCCATAACAGTGTCATCCACAGATCCCCCATAACAGTGTCATCCACAGATCCCCCATAACAGTGTCCTCCACAGATCCCCCCATAAGAGTGTCATCCACAGATCTCCCCATAACACTGTCATCCACAGATCCCCCATAACAGTGTCATCCATAGATCCCCCATAACAGTGTCATCCACAGATCCCCCATAACAGTGTCATCCACAGATCCCCCATAACAGTGTCATCCACAGATCCCCCATAACAGTGTCCTCCACAGATCCCCCATAACAGTGTCATCCACAGATCCCCCATAACAGTGTCCTCCACCGATTCCCTCCATAAGAGTGTCATCCACAGATCCCCCATAACAGTGTCATCCACAGATCCCCCATAACAGTGTCATCCACAGATCCCCCTATAACAGTGTGTCATCCACAGATCCCCCCCATAACAGTGTGTCATCCACAGATTTCCTCATAACAGTGTGTCATCCACAGGTCCCCCATAAGTGTGTCATCCACAGGTCCTCCATAACAGTGTTCTCCACAGATCCCCCATAACAGTGTCATCCACAGATCCCCCATAACAGTGTCTCATTCACAGACCCCCCATAACAGTGTCATCCACAGATCCCCCATAACAGTGTCATCCACAGACCCCCCATTGAATGAAGGCAAGAAAAGTTGCACTGTAATTTATACCCGTATCTGTTTTGCACTTGGAATTTTGCTCTCACTCCTTTGGAGATAAATGACCACAAAACTATGCCGTTTTTGATGCAAAACTTGCTAGTTTTTATTCTGTCTTGTTGACAGGATTGTGTTTATTCATATTAAGATTATGTGGTTATTGTCTTGTTTTTGCACTTTATTTCTATCTTTATATGGATCTAAAGAGGTTGTGCATTTGTTTACAGCTATAGTTAATTGGTACATTAAACTGTGCATATTTATGTGTGTTTGCAACAGTAAGTATTTAGTAAAGACTCCACAAGTTGGGGGGGGGGGGGGGCAGGGCCGTAGATAATTATTTTTCCTGGGGGGGTTCAGCTTTCTCAAATTATAAGAGTCATCATCCACATCCAGAGATATCTCCCCCCCCCCCATAACAGTGTCCCTGACAGTGTCCCTATTGTAAGACGGACCCGCCGTTCCTTATGTAAGTGACTAAGTGAGCTACTTGTGCAAAGTATATGTACAACTACTATCTAATAATCTATCACTAACTTACTGGGACTGTCAGGACTCCAGATAGGCTCCAGGCTGGCTCCCGCTCTTCAAACACTAAAACTAGGCGGCCGGCGGCAGCGTAACGTGACGTCACTCACTACGTGACGCTCCTCCCACTTTATTAATGAAGGCGGAGCAGGCGCGTGACGTCGGAGTGAGTGACGTTACGTGGCCGGCCGCCGGGAGACGGAGTCACGGAGGCGGCGCACAGGAGCAGTGGGGGTGGACTGAATACACTGTCTACAGTATGTGTCTTTGTGTCATAGTTACCATCTGTGCGGTCGCTGGTCGGACACTGGTGTGGGGCTGGCAGGCGGAGCACAGGGGTGTGAATCACTGTGAAAGCTGCCGTTATGTAAATGACTGTTACATACCTTGATGATCTGTGGATCAGCTTCAGTAAAGTACTGGAAGTTTTTTAGAAGTGTGCTGGCGTCACGAACCAGGGGCCCAGCTGCAAAAGCACCTAACACCAATTATCATCAAGGGCACCTCAACTTCCCTCTGGCTGGTCTTCCCCGCAACCGAGAGTGCCCCGGAGGATTTCGTGCTGTCTTCCCATCCGCTGTACGCCAGCCCAGGGAGGCATCTGCTGAGTACATGAACTATTGCACCCATCGGCCCACCGTGAGCCTCACATCTTTTCCCCTGTGGTTTGGTATGCTACAAAACGAATCGGCATCACTACGAACAGGATTCGTGAAATATAACTGTGTGCCATTGCCTTAGGAGAATAAGCCCCACTTGTTTGCCTAAGAGACTGTCAATGTGCTTTAATACAGTGCAAACTTTAAAAGTTTTATTGGGCTGCAGAACTGTTTAAATTGCTTAAAATTGCATGGACGTATGCTACAAGTCGCCTGCAATCAAATCGCTGCGTTAAGAGTGGAAAAATCGCATGTGTCCGTGTCACTATCACTGCTTGCTGTCAGTGAATAGACTTTAGCATTGAAGCTAAAATGGCCACCGGAGGCCTTCTTGATTAATTTACTGCGCCATCTTTGTGTAAACGCCTTGCTAGCGTCGGGAAAACTGAGTGTCACGCCCTATAGAGCGGGAAAAGAGAAGCCAATCCTCTTATGTAAAATAACTTATTAAAATTGTGCCAATACTATCGCTGCTGCTAATACTTGCAAATCAGCGCCGCCCCTCCTGCCTTGCAAACGGACCTTGGATGGAGGGCCGTGCCTGAGAACGGAGCGTGACGTGCGCACGTACGAAAAAAAGAGACGCGAGACTGCGTGAGGGTGAACGGAAAAAATAGGCAGATCAACATCCTTTCTCCTGAGAACAAATATAATAGTGAGAGCCGCTGGGAAGAAGCGACCTCAAGAGGGATTGTTTGGGAACATAATCTGCCTTACAGAGCGCCATACTGCTCTGTATTAAGTTGTCACAACGTCTCTTAAAGGGCCAGACACCTACGAAGTAGCGGTTGCCCATAGCAACGCAACGCAAAAAGTGT
Source organism: Bufo bufo (assembly GCF_905171765.1). NCBI lineage: Eukaryota > Metazoa > Chordata > Amphibia > Anura > Bufonidae > Bufo > Bufo bufo. Next base: position 19,409,031 of record NC_053395.1, read on the forward strand.
GTAAAACTATATTGAAGTCCTGTCACTGCCATTTCTGAACAAGGAGATAGTGTTCAGCCTGACCACAACAGGTCCCCGGCAGTACTTGCAGCTGGTCCTAGTGCATCACCAAGCATGATGCCTTTAACACTGCCTTATTTCTTTGGAGCACGCTGGTTCCCACGATACGCAGGGGAAGCTCATACTTTAAGGGAATTTAAAGAAAAACTGTTGTACCCCGTGTTCGCAGAACTGCAAATGGAAATCCTCCTTCTACAATTGGAAGGAGCGGCCCGCAGAGAAGTGAAATCCTGGCCCAGCTCAAATAAAACAACAATGGAGCAGATATTTGAACGACGCCGGGTGAGTCACTTAGAGACTTTGCCTTGACCTTACAGGAAGCCCTGAGAGCTGTCATACAGGTAGACCCTCTTGAAGCAGAGGATCAAGATAAAACGCTAAGAAAACAATTCATTGAAGGTGTGTGGTGTAAAAGGACTCCTGTACTCCACTTTGAGTTTCAGTATAAAGCTTTATTTAGTGCGGTTCCAGTCAAAAAAACGTTTTCGGCTTAATAGCCTTCTTCAGTATAACTGGAAAGGCATACAAGATATCACAATAAATACGTGTACAGTGATTACAATACATATGCAAAAAAACTTACAGCATTGAATTTTTAAGGAAAATCGTACACTGTATATAGTGTTATAAATAGGTGCGGAATAGACATACAGCATATAACATATCGATAGAATTGTGTACAGAAAGAGGAAGACGTGTCGATATGGCATGTCAAGAGAGCGTCGTCTGTCATCCGGGGATCCTGTGGGGTCATCTCCATCGGGGTAATCCATGGTGGGTAGGTGGCTTTGGTCGTGGGTTTATTCTATGGTGAATCATTCCGTGCTCAACCCAATTTAAAGTGGGGTGATAGGCAGTAATGGTGGAATTAAGGAATGAAAAGTAAAATCTGACAAGGCACAAGAGAGCGGATCCCTGTAATACGTGTACTGTGGAGGTAAAACCTGTTCATGCAATTGGCTGGTCCAGCCCCATGCAGCATCCAATTGGTAAATGTCGCAAAGGACATAAAGACATATCGGTGCTCAATCTGATATAGCGCAAATAGATAAAACCCTATACTATGCATGTTCTAGGGTTTAAAAGTCATGCTGTTGTAACAAGCTAGTCTAGCCAAGTGCAATTACAGGTACTTAACAGACATGTTCATGCAGGGTAGCAAAATAGCAACAAATATACAGGTAGAGAGGCAATTATGTACATGCAATATTGATGCGGTATAAATCATTGTCTGTCCTTACCCGAATTGTTGCCGCAAGGTGTGTAAAGCTGGGTGGGGGTGGATTCCCTCAGTGGGTGGCAGAAAACGCTGCTCTTGGTTGGGCTCTATGTCCCTAAGGCACGTGGTCCGGGAGGCTGAGGCCTGTAGTCCGGGTAGCCATGCTGTATGCTGTGTCTCCGTTCCCCTTTATGAGGAGGTTCGGCTGCGCTGCATGATTGGGGGGCGGATACTGGCTGGCATACTTCCGGGTATGCCAAGATGGCGTCCGGAGCTTTCAGTGAGGATATGCGCATGCGCGTGTCGTGTCTGGGCGGACGTTGGAGCGGCCTGTTTCTTCTATCATTGCGCATGCGTCGGGTGTTGGATCTGCCAGCTTTTTCAATATTTGCGCATGCGCCAGGTCTCTTTGCCGTGTTAGTAGCTGTCTGTGCTGGGGAGGCGATGTGGCTGGGATTTAGGAGAGTTTGTTATAGTTACCTATACATAACGCTGTGGCTGGGATTTAGGAGGGTTTCTGTTATAGTTACCTATAAATGACCACCAGAAGGATGAATCTCAAAAAGGATATGATCTAGTCATCTCTTGTTAGTGAACTTGGATGAAGTTCAATATCTGCTCTAAAATCGGAATAGAGGTATCATTAGTATTGTATCTGTTGAAAGTAATGGTCCAAGTTTATAAAGATCAATATATATAAAAATAATTTATATAGAAATTCATAAAGAATTCAATATATACACAAAAAGGAGTGGTCTAGTTTTCAGTGCTCTATGCAGATAATACATGTAGTTGATTTGCATTGGTACAGTCATGCGGTTAAATTGCATTAATACAGTCATATATATATATATCAAATGTACATGTTGCATGTTAAATTGTAGACCATTTGCCCCGGATTCACCGTCGTTTGCAATTCCAAAATACTTTCTAGCAAAATTTACAGAATTTTACATTATATTGAACATATCGTCCGCCGGTAGTGTTCATATGATTAAGATAGATAGCCTGTTATTTGTGAACATTGATGAAGGGGAGGAAAGAAAGGATTTACGTTACTGTAGGAGCTATATAAAGCTCCCTATTTCATAATCCCGGTTGAGTCCCTTGGGTTCCAGCGTTTGCAGACGGTGGATCCACATGGCTTCCCTGTTCATGAGGAGACGTGATAGGTCTCCGCCCCTTCTGGGGACCGTTACCTGTTCCAATACTTGGAATCGCAGTTGGGCAATAGTGTGGCGTTTGGCCGCAAAATGTGCGGGAATGGGCAGGTGATTGTTTTCACATCGGATGTTGGACTTATGTTGGCATATCCTGTCCCTAATGGTCTGGGTTGTTTCGCCTACATAAGTTAGGCCGCAGGGGCATTTAATGACGTAAATTACGTTGGTAGAGTCGCAGGTGAAAAAACCTTTTATAGGGATCCCTTTCCCTGTTAAAGGGTGGAAGATCTTGTCACCTTTCGTGACGTGCGAGCATTGTGCGCAATGAAGGCACGGAAATGTGCCTTTGCGCTGTGTTTGTAGGAGCAACTGTCTCGGCTTCTTGATATTGGAGCCCACATCAGCCCTTACAAGCATGTCTTTCAGGTTCTTGGGACGTCTATTGCATGGGAGAAAGGGAAGTGAGAATGCCTCGATGTGTGGATACGCCTGGTGAAGGAGGTGCCAGTGTCTGCGTAAAATGTGTTGAATTTTATGCGAGAAGGGGTGAAATGTGTGTACGAACGGTACCCTTTGGGTCTGTTTCACCCGAACCTTCTGGCTAGTGTCACGGAACCATGAACCAGACGTACAACAAGAGATAAATGAAAATAAGAAGGCTTTATTGAAAATAAAGCTGTAAATCAAAAGTCCAAACGGATGGTGAAACCGAGCAGAGTCTTTGCGAAGCCAGAGGTCAGGAACCAGAAGGGTAGTCAGACGAAGCCAGGATCAGGAACCAGCAGGGTAGTCAGACGAAGCCAGGATCAGGAACCAGCAGGGTAGTCAGACGAAGCCAGGATCAGGAACCAGCAGGGTAGTCAGACGAAGCCAGGATCAGGAACCAGAAGCAGCAGCAGTCTTAGAAGCATGTGAACACAAGAGGACCAAGCAAGGAACTGAAGCCACAGACCTCCTATATATATGAGCTAGGCATCCAGCTCCTCCCAGGGGAAGGAGGAGTCGCAGGGTGGAAGGCTACAAGAAACCCAGGACCCAAGATGGCCGCCAGCACATGTCAAACGAAGGAGAGCAGCAAGCAGGTAAGACCATGACAGTACCTCCCCCTCAAGGGCCCCTCCTCCGCGGAGCACAAAACGGTTTCTGAGGGAAGCGTGCGTGGAAGGCTCGGAGCAAGGCAGGAGCATGGACATCTGCGGAGGGAACCCAGGAACGCTCCTCTGGACCATAACCACGCCAATGGACCAAAAACTGCAACCGACCGCGGACCAGGCGTGAGTCCAGGATATTGCTCACCTCATATTCCTCACGATTGCCCACTTGGACCGGACGAGGCCGAGGAACCGAGGAAGTGAAACGATTACACACCAGTGGCTTCAACAGGGAGACATGAAACACGTTGGAGATCCGCATGCCAGGAGGAAGCGCAAGGGCATAGGCTACCGGGTTTACCCTGCGAAGCACTCGGAAGGGACCAACAAAGCGAGGCGCCAGCTTGGGAGTGGGCACTCGAAGGTTGAGGTTGCGGGTGGACAACCATACACGGTCTCCGACCTGGTAGGAAGGAGCAGGCGCTCGTCTGCGATCAGCCTGGAATCTCTGGCGCTGCGCAGAGACCTCAAGGGACTTCTGGATCTGTACCCAAGAAGCACGTAGGACGGAAAGGTGATCCTCCACAGCCGGAATATCCTGGCGAGAGAATACCTCCGGTAACACGGCAGGTTGGAACCCATAATTGGCCATGAAGGGAGACGTCCCAGAGGAAGAGTTCACCGCCGTGTTCCTGGCAAACTCAGCCCAAGGCAGGAGGTCAACCCAATTGTCTTGGTGATCGGAGACATAGCAACGAAGGAATTGCTCCAAGGCCTGATTGGATCGTTCTGCGGCCCCATTGGACTGAGGGTGGTAGGCCGAGGAGAAGGAGAGATGAATCCCCAACTGGGAGCAAAAGGCGCGCCAGAACCTGGACACAAACTGACTCCCCCGATCCGACACAATCTCCTTAGGCAAACCGTGCAACCGGAAGACCTCCCTGGCAAAAATCGTGGCCAACTCTTGTGCAGAGGGTAACTTCTTGAGAGGAACACAGTGGCACATTTTGGAAAACCGATCCACAATCATGAGAATGACCGTATGGCCTCGGGATGCAGGGAGGTCCACAATGAAATCCATCCCCAGGTGTGACCATGGGCGCTCCCCGGTGGCTATGGGTTGCAGAAGGCCCAACGGAAGGTGCCGAGGGGACTTACTCTGGGCACAAACGGAGCATGCCACTACATATGCGGCGATGTCGGAACGTAGGGAAGGCCACCAGAACAGACGTGAAACAGCCCAGGACAGCTGATTCTTTCCAGGATGCCCCGCGGTCTTGGAGTTATGGTAGGTTCGCAACAACCGAGTGCGCAACTCCTCAGGCACAAAACATCTGCCGTTGGGTCTCCCAGAGGGAGCACCAGATTGAGCCGCCAAAATCTGCTCACCCAGGGGAGAGGTCAGGCTGGTGCGAATGGCGGCCAGGATCTGATTCGGAGGTATGACCGAAGTCGGAATCGACTCCTCCCTGGACAGCTCGGAGTACTGCCGTGATAAGGCATCCGCCCTGATGTTCTTGGAACCGGGTAGGTAGGAGACCACGTAATTAAAACGTGACAAGAACAGAGCCCATCTGGCCTGACGTGGTGTCAATCTCTTGGCCTCAGAAAGGTAGGTCAGATTCTTGTGGTCCGTCAGGATGAGAACCGGAACCACCGAACCCTCGAGCAAGTGCCTCCATTCTTTAAGGGCCTGCACGATGGCCAATAACTCCCTGTCACCAATCTGATAGTTGCACTCCGCGGAAGACAGTTTCCGGGAGTAAAACCCACAAGGAAGCAGAGGACCCTCTGGTGTTCTACGCTGAGACAGAAGGGCGCCTACTCCCGTCTCAGACGCGTCCACCTCGAGGACAAAGGGCAACCCAGGGTTGGGATGCGACAGAATCGGAGCCGACACAAAGGCGGACTTTAGGGCCTCAAAAGCTCGGATGGCCTCGAGCGGCCAGACCTGGGAATTACTGCCCTTCCTGGTCAGATCCGTGAGAGGCTTGGCCAGCATGGAAAAGTCCCTGATGAACTTCCGATAATAATTGGCGAAGCCCAAAAAGCGCTGCAGGGAACGAAGACCACTGGGCTGGGGCCACTGTAAGACAGCCGAAACCTTCTCAGGATCCATGGAGAACCCCTCAGCGGAAATGATGTAACCTAAGAAGGTTACCTGGGATCGGTGAAATTCGCATTTCTCAAGCTTACCGAACAGCTTGTTCTCTCGTAACCGTTGCAACACTCGTCTGACATCCAGAATGTGGGCCTCCATGGATTCAGAATATACCAAGATGTCATCCAAATAGACTACCACACACTGCTGCAACAGGTCACGGAAAACATCGTTGATGAATTCCTGAAAGACTGCGGGCGCATTGCACAACCCAAAGGGCATAACCAAGGATTCGTAATGACCGGTCCTGGTGTTAAACGCGGTCTTCCACTCATCGCCCGCCTTGATCCTTACCAGGTTATATGCCGCCCTCAGGTCGAGTTTGGTAAAGACCGTGGCCCCTTTAAGGCGATCGAACAGCTCGGAAATCAAGGGTATCGGGTAAGCGTTCTTGATCGTGATGCGATTGAGACCCCTGTAATCGATGCAAGGCCTCAACTCACCGCCCTTCTTTTTCACAAAGAAAAATCCAGCCCCTGCCGGGGACGAAGATTTGCGAATGTGTCCGCGTGAAAGCGCCTCCCTCACGTACTCCTCCATGGCCTCATTCTCCGCTACCGACAGTGGATAGACTTTGCCACGAGGAGGAACGGCACCAGATTGTAACTCTATGGCACAATCGTATGGGCGGTGCGGAGGTAGGGCAACCGCGCGCACCTTATCGAATACATCCCGGTACTCCTCGTATTCAGGAGGCAACAGAGAGTCCGAGGAAGTACACAGCAACTTGACAGACCCATGGATGCAACTAGCCCCACACTGCGGTGACCACGAGAGGATCTCGACCGATCTCCAATCGAAAGTCGGATTATGCTTCTGGAGCCAGGGGTACCCCAAGACCACCGAGTAGTGTGGAGACGAAATAACCTGGAGGCAGACCGACTCTCTGTGAACGGCACCAATGGCTATCCCCACTGGAAGGGTCTCATGATTCACGTGTGGCGGCAGAAGGGGTCTGCCGTCTATCGCCTCAAGAGCCAGTGGGGAACCTCGAGCCTGCAGAGGAATGGAATTGGCGGCAGCGAACACACTATCAATGAACAAACCACCAGCACCAGAGTCCACCAACGCCTGGGTCGTCACCGAGCCCCCGACCCAGGAGAGGACAACAGTGATCAGTGGTTTGTCAACACGGGAAACCGGGGACGAGGAGACTCCACCCAAGATCTGCCCCCGACAGGATCTCAGGGTACGAGCGTTTCCCGGACGGTTCGGACATGCCAACCGAAAATGCCCACCGAGACCACAGTACATGCATCGGCCCTCGCGTCTCCGGAGTGCCCTCTCCCCCTCGGACAGGCGAGCAAACCCCAGCTGCATGGGTTCACCCCCAGACAAGTCATCCCCAGGAGGTGTGGGAGGAGAGGGAGGCACGGGTGGGACAGCAAACGTAGGCACCAATCTGTTAGAAGACCTCCGCAGGTTCTCCTTAAAGGAAGGTCTCTCCCTGAGTCTGGTGTCAATCAAAATCAGGAAAGAAATAAGAGACTCGAGCTCAACTGGTAGGTCCTTAGCTGCAACCTCATCCTTCAAGACATCCGAGAGACCATGAGAGAAAGCAGCGACCAGAGCCTCATTATTCCAGCCCACCTCTGCTGCCAGGGTACGAAACTCAATGGCGTATTCAGCTACGGATCGTGAACCCTGTCTGATGGACATAAGGAGCTTCGCAGCAGAGGCAGCACGAGCCGGCACATCGAATACCTTCCGAAGAGAAGCAACAAAACCGGAAAACTCGGCAACCACCGGATTGTTGTTCTCCCATAAAGGGCTGGCCCAGGCCAAGGCCTTGTCCGAGAGCAGCGAGATCAAGAAGCCCACCTTTGATCTCTCAGTAGGAAAGGCATGTGGCAGCAACTCGAAATAAATGCCCACCTGGTTAAGGAAACCTCGGCACTGAGTTGGCTCTCCCCCAAAGCGCTGTGGAAGAGGGGCAGAACCGGTCATACCCCGAAACACCGCAGGCGCAACAACAGGTGTCGGGGTAGACTCTGGCGCAACAACCGGAGCGGCAGTAGGAGCGAGCCCAGGAGCGACAACCGACCCATCGGCAACGGGAGCGAAATGAGCCGTGCGTTCAAGCAGGGTTTGCAACGCCACAGCGAACCGACCCAACAGGTGATCCTGCTGATCAAGTCTGGCAACCAGCGTGGGTAGCGAGGATGGCCCTGTACCGTCAGAATTCATGGCTTGGTCCTAATGTCACGGAACCATGAACCAGACGTACAACAAGAGATAAATGAAAATAAGAAGGCTTTATTGAAAATAAAGCTGTAAATCAAAAGTCCAAACGGATGGTGAAACCGAGCAGAGTCTTTGCGAAGCCAGAGGTCAGGAACCAGAAGGGTAGTCAGACGAAGCCAGGATCAGGAACCAGCAGGGTAGTCAGACGAAGCCAGGATCAGGAACCAGCAGGGTAGTCAGACGAAGCCAGGATCAGGAACCAGCAGGGTAGTCAGACGAAGCCAGGATCAGGAACCAGAAGCAGCAGCAGTCTTAGAAGCATGTGAACACAAGAGGACCAAGCAAGGAACTGAAGCCACAGACCTCCTATATATATGAGCTAGGCATCCAGCTCCTCCCAGGGGAAGGAGGAGTCGCAGGGTGGAAGGCTACAAGAAACCCAGGACCCAAGATGGCTGCCAGCACATGTCAAACGAAGGAGAGCAGCAAGCAGGTAAGACCATGACAGCTAGGTTGTAAGCATTCTTTTATCACAGTGCTAGGGTAGCCCCTGTTGAGAAAGCGTGTGGACATTTCATTTAGTCTCATTTCTTTTGTTGTCGTGTTGTCGACTATGCGGGATATCCTTTGAAATTGTGATCGTGGGAGGGATTTTTTCATGCTGGTGGGATGAAAACTGGAATAATGCAGTAGACTATTACGGTCTGTGGGTTTTGTGTAGAGGTCAGTATGTAGAACACCATCGGGTTCCTTTGAGACTATGGTGTCGAGGAAGTTAATTGATGTGCTGCTGTGGTGTAGGGTGAACTGGAGTTCAGGCCAAATGGAATTTAGGTATGTGAGGAAGTCGTGTAATGATTCTATCGTGCTGTTCCATATGCAGAAGACATCATCGATGTATCTTTTCCAGGTTGTTATGTGTTGTTGAAATTCTGTGTTCGTATAGATGTGGTCTTCCTCAAACATAGCCATGTAGCAGTTAGCGTACGGGGGCGCCATGTGTGCCCCCATCGCGGACCCCACAGGATCCCCGGATGACAGACGACGCTCTCTTGACATGCCATATCGACACGTCTTCCTCTTTCTGTACACAATTCTATCGATATGTTATATGCTGTATGTCTATTCCGCACCTATTTATAACACTATATACAGTGTACGATTTTCCTTAAAAATTCAATGCTGTAAGTTTTTTTGCATATGTATTGTAATCACTGTACACGTATTTATTGTGATATCTTGTATGCCTTTCCAGTTATACTGAAGAAGGCTATTAAGCCGAAAACGTTTTTTTGACTGGAACCGCACTAAATAAAGCTTTATACTGAAACTCAAAGTGGAGTACAGGAGTCCTTTTACACTATATATCTGGTGTGGAACCATCTCCTAATACCCACGCTATCCAATTGGAGAGCTATCCAACCTTATAACGTCACAATTCATTGAAGGTGTTAGGACAGAAACCTTAAAATGAGTTCTATATTTAGTGATTGCTGAATAAATGTAGTCGTCTCTTAGTTTGCGGTATATAGTTTTTCACCGCTTCAACATTGGTTTCACAGTTGCAGCCCTGCAAACCAATGTTAAAGCGGTGAAAAACTATATACCGCAAACTAAGAGACGACTACATTTATTCAGCAATCACTAAATATAGGGAAATTTTCTACATTGAATAAACCGCAGGTATACCGCAGACTACTAAAGAGACTGTACTCACTAATTTATTGGCTGAAACTTAGAAACTTTGAACTAGGCACTGAATCTAAGATTGAAGTCCGCAATTTAATTATACATTAACCCTTAGTGTGATTTCATGTTATTGTTTTAACAATTGTATTTTATGCTATTTTAGTGTGATCAATTAGGTACCTTATTTGTTATATATATTACAAACCGGATTCCAAAAAAGTTGGGACACTATACAAATCGTGAATAAAAACTGAATGCAATGATGTGGAGGTGCCAACTTCTAATATTTTATTCAGAATAGAACATAAATCACGTAACAAAAGTTTAAACTGAGAAAATGTACCATTTTAAGGGAAAAATATGTTGAATCAGAATTTCATGGTGTCAACAAATCCCCAAAAAGTTGGGACAAGGCCATTTTCACCACTGTGTGGCATCTCCCCTTCTTCTTACAACACTCAACAGACGTCTGGGGACCGAGGAGACCAGTTTCTCAAGTTTAGAAATAGGAATGCTCTCCCATTCTTGTCTAATACAGGCCTCTAACTGTTCCATCGTCTTGGGACTTCTTTGTTGCACTTTCCTCTTTATGATGCGCCAAATGTTCTCTATAGGTGAAAGGTCTGGACTGCAGACCGGCCATTTCAGTACCCGGATCCTTCTCCTACGCAGCCATGATGTTGTGATTGATGCAGAATGTGGTCTGGCATTATCTTGTTGAAAAATGCAGGGTCTTCCCTGAAAGAGATGACGTCTGGATGGGAGCATATGTTGTTCTAGAACCTGAATATATTTTTCTGCATTGATGGTGCCTTTCCAGACATGCAAGCTGCCCATGCCACACGCACTCATGCAACCCCATACCATCAGAGATGCAGGCTTCTGAACTGAGCGTTGATAACAACTTGGGTTGTCCTTGTCCTCTTTGGTCCGGATGACATGGCGTCCCAGATTTCCAAAAAGAACTTTGAATCGTGACTCGTCTGACCACAGAACAGTCTTCCATTTTGCCACACTCCATTTTAAATGATCCCTGGCCCAGTGAAAACGCCTGAGCTTGTGGATCTTGCTTAGAAATGGCTTCTTCTTTGCACTGTAGAGTTTCAGCTGGCAACGGCGGATGGCACGGTGGATTGTGTTCACTGACAATGGTTTCTGGAAGTATTCCTGAGCCCATTCTGTGATTTCCTTTACAGTAGCATTCCTGTTTGTGGTGCAGTGTCGTTTAAGGGCCCGGAGATCATGGGCATCCAGTATGATTTTACGGCCTTGACCCTGACGCACAGAGATTGTTCCAGATTCTCTGAATCTTCGGATGATGTTATGCACAGTTGATGATGATAGATGCAAAGTCTTTGCAATTTTTCGCTGGGTAACACCTTTCTGATATTGCTCCGCTATCTTTCTGTGCAACATTGTGGGAATTGGTGATCCTCGACCCATCTTGGCTTCTGAGAGACACTGCCACTCTGAGAAGCTCTTTTTTTTTTATAAATTGTTTATTTTATTGATTTTTTAATCAATGAAAAAATAGTACAGGTACATTGTCTCATTGCACAATCGTAAGAGGCAATACAGGTACAATACTATGTTGCATAACGTCAGTATCAACAAATGTATTTTAGTATACAAAACATACATTTTGCATCTGAGGCCCATAAATGCACCAAGGGCTGAAACCACAAAAGGACATAAGACAATCACAATGACACGACACATAGGGGAAATTAAAGGAAGGGGGAAAAATAACAGTCTAACTGGTAATCAAAGGTCTTTTATTGTAAGTGATCAAAAGCGTCATCCCATGTTTGCCAGATCTTTGTAAATCTATCGACTGAGTTAGTAATACATGCAGTTAAGTATTCCATTTTTCTAACTTCTCTTACACTATGCATGAGGTCCATTCGGGTAGGTGCGTCTGCCCTCAACCAAAACCTCGCAATTAGGCGTCTGGCCGCCGTTAACACCTGAAGGACTAATAGGAGGAATTGTTTTTTTAATGACATTTTTGGCATATTCAGTAAATAAAAAAAAGGTGTAAAAGGAAAACGAATTGCGAGGAGTTGAAAAAAGACAGACTCCACCATTCTCCAGAAGGGCACAATCACAGGACATTCCCAGAAAATGTGAAGGTGGGTCCCCTCACCTGTCGTACACCTCCAACATCTATCAGAGATATCCTGGCTAAAGTGTTTTAATAGCTGTGGGGTATGATACCAAAACATAAGCACTTTATATGTGTTTTCCCTATATGTGACACATGAGGACGACTTCGCTGCCCGTTCCCATATCTGTTTCCACTCTGCATACGTTAATAATCCTGAAATAAGTTGGAAATGACCTCTGGGTCATACACTATTGCCCCATCCCCTCGCCTCATTGCAGTCGGAGTGTTTATAGTGCCAGGTCCCGAAGCTGTCGAGCCAGGAGGGTATGCGGTTTGTTTCCCCACATATAAAATCTTTGACGCGAATATAGTAATTTTTTCTCAGTTTTATAAAACAATAATTCCTTCAATCTAGCACGCAGGGTTATAATGCGCCTAAGCAAAGGCCGCGAGCAACGGGACTCTAGCATCTTTTCTAAATCCTTCAGCTGTGAGGTGATATTGTGTTGTTGCATAGTACGGTCTTTTTTCAGTCGAGACCCCATCGCTATACATGCGCCTCTAAAGACTGCCTTGTGGGCTTCCCATATCATAGATATAGGGGGTCCTGAGGACTGATTTAAGGTGAAGTATTCTGTAAGGCCCTCACGTAACTCCTGCCTAAGCGGCAACTGGTGTAGGAAGGATTCATTAAGGCGCCAATGACATACTCTAGGGTAGTAACCTGATGTTTTAATGTTAATTGACACCGGAGCATGGTCCGACCAGGAAATTGGTCCTATGTCGGCATCCGCAAGCATCCTTAAGATTGGGATATTACCAAAAAAGTAGTCTATACGGGAATGTGTATTATGTGGATGTGAGAAGAAAGAAAATGTTTTTGCAGTGGGATAGTTAATTCTCCAGAGGTCATATAATTCGAATTTTCTAATAAGACGTCTAAAAAGACGTGAGTTTCGACACTGATCCTTAGTAGGCGGTCTATTCTGAAGGGTTAATCTATCTAGACGCTCGGAGAAGGAGAGATTAAAGTCTCCTCCTACTAGCAATGCAGCTGGGAGCAACTTCGATAGTTTTAAAAACACCTTATTAAGGAAAGGGATTTGGGCAGTATTCGGAGCGTATAAATTGCACAGTACGTGTGGGCTACCATTGAGTGTGGCTTTTAGTATGATATACCTGCCAGCTGGATCAATAATAGCATCTTCCACCTGTAAAGGGCAATCAGCAGACATGAGAATGGCAACACCTGCTCTCTTTCTCCCAGAGGAAGCAGAATATATACGAGGGAATAAATATTGCGCAAACTTGAAAGAGCCCTGGTGATCAAAGTGGGTCTCCTGAAGAAAGACTATGTCAGCTTTCTGAGACTTGCACTCAGTAAGTGCCAGGCGTCTCTTCACATTAGAGTTAAGACCTTTTACATTAAGCGATACATACTTAATCATTTTCAAAGCATGGAATATATGTACTTGCTATGTGGTTGCAATGGATCCTTTTCAAGGACACTGTCATAGATGAAAACACCTTAAGGCATTCAGTCGCTTGTGATTTGGAATCTGGAGACCTGAGTATAAAAAACAATAAGAAGAGACACAAAAGGGAAGGGGGGGAGACACAGGACCATACAAACATAAAGAATACACCATTTAGTATCCGAACATTGGGTGTTGCCACCCAGATACAGATCAGTGAGCAGCAACTAGTGATATTAATATCAGCAAACTGCCGCCCCTCCAACCCCGCCAACAGAAGCTGGGGGGGGGGAGGGCGAAACTACTGGTCTGCTTATTGGAAGCATGACTGGACCGGCACAGGATGGGCCAGGTTTCAAAGCTTATTAGAGCATGAAGTAACCAGAGAATTGAACAATAAACCAATTCTACTAACATAGGACCTTAAACAGAGAACCATAAGGCCGTCGCCTCCTGGCGAATAAGAACAGTAGGAGATACAATTTAAGCTAATGAAGTCCATGCAGCAATCATGGGGGTTCATCTTGTGGTTCACGTAGAGGGGTCCCTCCAGTGGGGGAAGATCTTCTTCTCTTCTGTCTGGCAGGTTGCCAAATTGGACCCAGGGCAGGTTGTGGATCCGGTAGTTCCCAGTCTGTGATGGGTGGAATCTCAATCTCCAAAGCAGCACAAAAATCAGGGAGGTCTGAATGCTGACGCAAGATGGAGGATCTGCCATTTTTCGTGACTATTAATGCAAACGGGAACCCCCATCTATAAGGGATCTTCTTTTCCTTCAGCAGTTGCAATAAAGGCTGTAATACTCTTCTTTTTTGAGTGTCCACCAAGATAAGTCCTGGTATAAATGAACAGAAGCACCGTGAAAATCAATGGAGCGTGCTTCCCTGGCTTTGGACATAATGCTTTCCTTCACCTGAAAATCGTGCACGCAACAAATTACGTCTCTGGGCTGCGTGGATGAGGACTTAGGCCGCAGCGCTCTGTGAGCTCGATCAAGCTTAATAAGCTGGGGTGGCTGTGTGCCTAATAAAGCATTAAAAAGTTCAGATAATATTTCCTGCAGATTTTCTTCCGCATTAGCTTCTGGCAAACCCCGTACACGGATGTTATTTCTGCGCCCTCTGTTATCTAGGTCTTCCAGATGACGTGCATTGTCCCTGATAACTTGGGATTGAGAAGCAATAACAGATTGTAAATGTGCCACACTTCTACGGGTGTCATCATGGTCTATTTCAATAGTGTCCATGCGGTCTGCTAAGTGCTTCAGATCCTGCCTTAAAGTTGAGATTTCCGATTTACAGGCATTTCTGACTTCTGAGACCAGCATTTTAAAATCATCCTTAGTAGGCAAATGTTGTAATGTCTGCTGAAGTATTGTAGGGCCCTGGGAGGGTTGCAGAAGATCTCCCTCTCCCTCGTCCTCATATTCACTTCCCTGCTCCCAAGTAACAGCTTCTCCTCCCTCTCTCCTTCTATGATGCTGCTGACTGGGGGGATCCTCAGAGGATTCGGCCCAATCTCGCCGTCTCTGGGACGGAGTGGCCACTGGTTTGGCTTGTTTAGCTGCCGATTTTGGCGCCATAATGGCGGCTATGCCTCCTGTTAGGTGTAGCCCCTCTCCTGCCCCTGTGCGCTTTAGTTGCGTCCCCACAGCGCTAGTGGGTAGGAAAGTCTTTGCTAGTGGGGACAGGGAGGAGGTAGGAAGCCGTAAGGCTGGATTGCTGCTCGTACCTGTCGGCGGCTGTGCGCTCTTCACTTCACCCTCACACGCGTCGGAGGCCTGAGATGGAAGCAGGCCGCAACCGGACGGAGCCGCGCGGAGTGGACGGCTGAGGTAGGAATCAAGCGTCTTATTCCCCCAGGCGGATGGTCGGGACGAGGTGGAGGGCTTGCCCAGCAATTTTTTCCCCATGTGCTGCAGTGGCGCGGTAGGAAAGTCTCCTTTAGAAGCTAATGGCGGCGGAGCTCTGTCTTCACGCGGCCATTCCTGAAGACGTCCAGGCCACGCCCCCTGAGAAGCTCTTTTTATACCCAATCATGTTGCCAATTGACCTAATTAGTGTTAATTGGTCTTCCAGCTCTTCGTTATGCTCAAATTTACTTTTTCCAGCCTCTTATTGCTACTTGTACCAACTTTTTGGGGATTTGTTGACACCGTGACAATTGGAATCAACGTATTTTTCCTTTAAAATGATACATTTACTCGGATTAAACGTTTGATCTGTCATCTACGTTCTATTACAAATAAAATATTGACATTTGCCATCTCCACATCATTGCATTCAGTTTTTATTCACAATTTGTTTAGTGTCCCAACTTTTTTGGAATCCGGTTTGTATATTAAATACATTTTAAAATTTTTAATATATTGGCTAGTAATCTGTGTGAATCCAGATGTAGGTGTGCCCCCCTATCCTATTGTATAATTTATTTCCCTCAAAGGTTTTGGGTTACCTTTTTTAGGGGGAGCACCCACTCCCTGCAATTTGGAGGGTGAGCCATTCCAACATATCAAATATATATACATATAGACGAACACACCACAGTACAGTAATACAACACAGCAATCACCTAGCTACACTACACAATACACAGTACAATATAATACAAAATTCCACCCCACAAACTAGCTATACAATACACTCCCACATACATAAATACCAGCAACCCACCCACCTGGCTACACACTGTCCCTATGGGGATAAACACAATGATGGCACTGCAAGGGTTAAGACAATGCAGGCCAGAGACATTTACAGGGAAAGGGTTAATGGTCAGGGTTCAGGGAAAAGGTTAACCCAGGGTTGGTGGGTTAACATAGGGACCCCAGGGGTATACAGGGAGTGGCACAGCAAGGGTTAACCAAAGAGTAAAGAGTTACTGGCAGGGATGACTGGGGCTGCTGGGAATGCAGGGGTATAAGGGGTGGCTATTGGTGGTTCAGGGGTTAATACTTAGCCACCAATGCTCGTCTTCCAGGGGTTGCTCGCTTCTCCCAGGGGATGATTCTCAATCAGGCTGCTCGGCTTCTGAGCGCTGAGCGCTGCCTGCGCTCTCCTTCTGGGGCTGGTCCCCCTGGGGCTGCGAGGGTTAACTGGCCTGAGCGCTGGCTGCGCTCTCCTCCCCCCTGAGCGCAGTGCATTGTGCGCTCTATTACATGCCAGTCTGTGGGGGTGTTAACCGAGCTGTGCAGCGCTGCCTCCTCAGCGCTGCCTGCGAGTGGGGGGCCCGGTCTTCTGACTTCCTGAGCGCCGCACGTGCTCTCCGGAATAGGGGGGGTTCTTTTCCTGGAAGGGGGAACAGGGATTCTTCTTTCTGAGTGCAGGGTGTGCTTTCCCTCCGCTAGTGAAGCGCAGCCCGGCACATGGCTGCCTGCGCTCTCTTTCTTACGGGGGGGTGTCCAGCTTCTTCTTTTGAGCGCAGTGCCGCTGGGGTATTTAAACCCTGCGGCACTTGCTCCCGTTTCCCGCGCTGCAGGAGATGTTATCAAAGGGCAGAGGATCTTTATTGATCCTCTGTCCTTTGAAGTGGCCGAAACTGGACATAATTGTCCAGTTGTTGACCTCTCCTCAGCTGGGAGGGGGCACCGCGATTGGGGGGAAATACTGGCCGCATTATAAACATATATATATATCTATGCTTGGGGCACATCTATAAATATATATATATATATACATATAAAACCGGGGGTATAAATGGGCAGTTAATAAGTCTATATATAACCTGGACAGACCTATATACTGGGTCCACATACAGGGGACCCATATGTCCCCACTGGCCATACACGGCCAATATATATGTGCATATATTAGACACATATACATACTGTATTTATTCAAATCTCACCCTTCCCTCTACAATCCCCCTGTTGTCCAGTACACAACAATAACTTGAGAGAAGGGTTGGGATATATTTGCCCCCTCAACCCCAATCTTGGTGACAGTTCAGGACGGACTGAAGTATAATCCGGCCCTTAGGTACCTAGACATCGCCCATCGCGAGCGACACCTCCGACCTGCCCTTCACCGTAACCAGTCTCCATCCACAGAATAAACCGTCTTCTCTCTGGAATGGAACTTTCTTGGCATCTTTCGTCACGATCTTCAGTTGTCAGCCACTCTCAATGACTCTGGAATGTCCTCACCCTCACAGTCTCTAAGCTTTCTGTCAGTGCCGATCTTCAGTTGTCAGCCGCTCCTAATGTACTCTGGAATGGCATTCCTCCCCCTCCCAACACCGCCAAATTAAAATTTGTGTGTGTACCCATAGAGACTCATGCAACCAGGCATAACTCTCTACACCTCCAAAGACACAGATAGCTCACAGACCCCCGTGTTAATGGGAAATGACTATAGGATGCAAATATGTGTGCAGCCTCGTTGTAACTCACCGTGGTACGTTGGGCGAGTTTCCTTGAGTATAGGCTGTCACACATTTGCACCTAGAGTGTCCATGGGTACACAATTAACAAACATACAAATATGACATTATAGGTAGTGTTGAGCGAACAGTTCGAGCATAGTTCGGGTCCGTACCGAATTTTGGGGTGTTCGTGACACGGACCCGAACCCGAACTTTTTCGTAAAAGTTCGGGTTCGGGTTCGTCGTTCGGCATGTATTTTGGCGCATTTTGAAAGGCTGCAAAGCAGCCAATCAACATGCATCATACTACTTGCCCTAAGATGCCATCGCAGCCATGCCTACTATTGGCAAGGCTGTGATTGGCCAAGTGCAGCATGTGACTCAGCCTCTTATAAGCTTGTGCGCACGTCGGGACGTGCTCACTCCCGATGTGAATAGAACAGGGATAGACGCAGCTGATGCTAGGGCGAGAATAGGCAGGGATAATTGAATAACTGGAAGCAAATTTCTCTCCTCCACCTGTGATTCATCTGAACAACTGCAGCTGAGCTGCTTTTTTGATAGGGATTGGCTATTTTTAGAGTGGCCAGAGTGATTTTTCCATCCACATGTACCTGGGCTGACCGCCGGCCGCCATTTTGCGACTTGTAGTGCTGCAGCAGAAGCTGCCACAGTGTGCATTCCAAAGCTCCAAACAAGTCAGACATCTACACCTGGGATTCAGACCAATAGCGATTTAGCAGCACAGTCCAAGGCTATTTTTTTTAAAGGTTGTGCAGACCATTTTGTGGCACATGTTACTGGGCTGATAGGCGGCGGCCATCTTGGGACTAGTGCTGCAGCACAATCTCTCCCAACGTCCATTAATCACTTGTAATAGTGGTCTGTGCCATAGAAATCCTACATCAGGGACTTGGGTGTGCTTGTGTCACCCCTACTAATACCAGTCCACCTGTAATCCATACAGTGAAAAGCCATAAAGTATTCCAGTGAGGGAATTTTTTTTTTATTTAAAAAAGGCCAAGTTAGTTTATCTGGCGTTCAATATACTAGATACAGTTAGGCCTGCGTTTCATACATCTGGAATTAGCAAACTAATGTGCTGGGGTTGGGAAAACATATATGTACCCATACTAGAATCTGTCAAAGAAAGCGGTACTCACATATAACAGTCATTCCATCTGTAATCCATACAGTCAAAAGACTGAAAGTATTCCAGTGAGGGAATTTTTTTTATTTAAAAAAGGCCAAGTTAGTTTATCTGGCGTTCAATATACTAGATACAGTTAGGCCTGCGTTTCATACATCTGGAATTAGCAAACTAATTTGCTGGGGTTGGGAAAACATATATGTACCCATACTAGAATCTGTCAAAGAAAGCGGTACTCACATATAACAGTCATTCCATCTGTAATCCATACAGTCAAAAGACTGAAAGTATTCCAGTGAGGGGATTTTTTTTATTTAAAAAAGGCCAAGTTAGTTTATCTGGCGTTCAATATACTGGATACAGTTAGGCCTGCGTTTCATACATCTGGAATTAGCAAACTAATGTGCTGGGGTTGGGAAAATATATATGTCCCCATACTAGAATCTGTCAAAGAAAGCGGTACTCACATATAACAGTCATTCCATCTGTAATCCATACAGTCAAAAGACTGAAAGTATTCCAGTGAGGGAATTTTGCTTATAAAAAATAATATATTTCATTGTGGTGCGAGTTGAATCGCAACAATGAAGAAAAATACTATTAAGGGACGAGGACGCGGTCGTGGTGGTGTCCGTGGAGCCTCTGTTGCTGGTAGAGGACGTGGCCGTTCGGCCCCAGGCGCACACAGTAGGGAACGAACTCCCTCAACTAGCCGGCAGAATGTACCGCAATATCTCGTGGGGCACAATGCCGCTCTTAGGATGGTAAGGCCTGAGCAGGTACAGGCATTAATCGATTGGGTGGCCGACAGTGCTTCCAGCACGTTCACCACATGGTCTTCCACCCAGTCTTCTGCGGAAAGCGCACAGGTGGCACCTGAAAACCAAGCCCATCAGTCTGTCACATCACCCCCAAGCATATCAGGGAAACGGTCTGAGCCACAAGTTATGCAGCAGTCTCTTCTTCTGTTTGAAGACTCTGCTTCCAGGGTTTCCCAGGGGCGTCCACCTAGCCCTTCCCCAGTGGAGGAAGACATACCATGCACTGACGCACAACCACTTATGTCTCCAGATGAAGAGGACATGGGAATACCACCACAGCAGAGTCACCGACTCTCTGA
The DNA here is from genome assembly GCF_905171765.1 of Bufo bufo. Taxonomy (NCBI): domain Eukaryota; kingdom Metazoa; phylum Chordata; class Amphibia; order Anura; family Bufonidae; genus Bufo; species Bufo bufo. The sequence continues at coordinate 19,428,812 of NC_053395.1, forward strand.
TGATGACGAAACACAGGTGCCCACTGCCGCGTCTTTTTGCAGTGTGCAGACTGAACAGGAGGAGGTCAGGGAGGGAGACTGGGTGGAAGACGATGCAGAGGACGATGAGGTCTTAGACCCCACATGGACTGAAGGTCGTGGCGATGACTTTCACAGTTCAGAGGAAGAGGTAGTGGTGAGACCGAGACAACAGCGAAGCCAAAGAGGGAGCAGGGGGCCAAAGCAGACGAGCCGCCGCCCCCAGAGTTCGCCTGCTACTGGACATCGCCAACAGGGACCCAGCCCCACAAAGGCAGCTTCAAAGAGTTCCCTGGCATGGCACTTCTGTAAACAATGTCCTACCGACAAGACCCGAGTGACTTGCACGCTCTGCCATCAGAGCCTGAGGCGAGGCATTAACGTTCTGAACCTCAGCACAACCTGCATGACCAGGCATCTACATGCAAAGCATGAACTGCAGTGGGGTACACACCTTAAAAACCAGGCACTCGCTGAGGCTCCCCCTGCTCCCTCTACCGCTGCTGCCTCGGCTTCCGCCTCGAGAGGAATGTTGCCACCTGCCGAGCAGCAAACAGAGGATGTGCCACCGACACCACCACCACCGCCACCGTCAACTAGCGTCTCCACTATATCACACAGCAGCGTTCAGCTCTCAATATCTCAAACCTTAGAGAGGAAGCGCAAATTCCCCCCGAGTCACCCTCGAGCCCTTGGCCTGAACGCCAGCATTTCTAAACTGCTGGCCTTTGAAATGCTGTCATTCCGGCTGGTGGACACAGACAGCTTCAAAAAGCTGATGGCCATGGCTGTCCCGCAGTATGTGGTTCCCAGCCGCCACTACTTCTCCAAGACAGCCGTGCCTTCCCTGCACATGCAAGTGTCCGATAAAATCAAGTGTGCACTGCGCAACGCCATTTGTGGCAAGGTCCACCTAACCACAGATACGTGGACCAGTAAGCACGGCCAGGGACGCTATATCTCACTAACTGCACACTGGATGAATGTAGTGGCGGCTGGGCCCCCGGCGGACAGTTCCTTGGCGCACGTCCTTCCGCCCCCTAGGATCGCAGGGCATCATTCTCTGCCTCCTGTAGCCTCCTCCTCCTACTCGGCTTCCTCCTCCACTGCTTCCACCAGCTCATCCGGTCAGCCACACACCTTCACCACCAACTTCAGCACAGCCCGGGGTAAACGTCAGCAGGCCATTCTGAAACTCATATGTTTGGGGGACAGGCCCCACACCGCACAGGAGTTGTGGCGGGGTATTGAACAACAGACCGACGAGTGGTTTCTGCCGGTGGGCCTCAAGCCAGGCCTGGTGGTATGCGATAATGGGCGAAATCTCGTGGCAGCTCTGGGACTAGCCGGTTTGACACACATCCCTTGCCTGGCGCATGTGCTGAACTTGGTGGTGCAGAGGTTCATTCACCACTACCCCAACATGTCAGAGCTGCTGCATAAAGTGCGGGCCGTCTGTGCGCGCTTCCGCCGTTCACATCCTGCCGCTGCTCGCCTGTCTGCGCTACAGCGGAACTTCGGCCTTCCCGCTCACCGCCTCATATGCGACGTGCCCACCCGGTGGAACTCCACCTTGCACATGCTGGAGAGACTGTGCGAGCAGCAGCAGGCCATAGTGGAGTTTCAGCTGCAGCACGCTCGCGTCAGTCGTACTGCCGAACAGCACCACTTCACCACCAATGATTGGGCCTCCATGCGAGACCTGTGTGCCCTGCTGCGCTGTTTCGAGTACTCCACCAACATGGCCAGTGGCGATGACACTGTTATCAGCGTTACAATACCACTTCTATGTCTCCTTGAGAAAACACTTAGGGCAATGATGTTAGAGGAGGTGGCCCAGGTGGAGGAGGATGAGGGCTCGTTTCTAACACTTTCGGGCCAGTCTGTTCGAAGTGGCTCAGAGGGAGGTTTGTTTAAGCAGCAGAGGACAGGTTCACAAGTCGCCAGCCAAGGCACTGTACTGGAGGACGAGGAGGATGAGGAGGAGGAGGTGGAGGGGGACGAGGATGACGCAAGTTCACAGCGGGGTGGCAGCCCAGGCCCATCACTGGTGCGTGGCTGGGGGGATACGGTGGACGATGACGATACGCCTCCCACAGAGGACAGCTTGTCCTTACCCATGGGTAGCCTGGCCCACATGAGCGAATATATGCTCCAATGCCTGCGCAACGACAGCAGAGTTGCCCACGTTTTAACGTGTGCAGACTACTGGGTGGCCACCCTGCTGGATCCCCGGTATAAAGACAATGTGCCCACTTTAATTCCTGAACTAGAGCGCGACCGTAAGATGCGCGAGTACAAGCGCACGCTGATAGAGGCGCTCTTGAGAGCATTCCCACATGTCACAGGGGAACAGGTGGAAGGTGAAGGCAGAGGAGTGGCAAGAGGTCGCCAACGCAGCTGTGTCACGGCCAGCTCATCTGAGGGCAGGGTTAGCATGGCAGAAATGTGGAAAAGTTTTGTCTCCACGCCACAGCTATCTGCACCGACACCTGATACGGAACGTGTTAGCAGGAGGCAGCATTTCACTAACATGGTTGAACAGTATGTCTGCACACCCCTCCACATCCTGACGGATGGTTCGGCCCCATTCAACTACTGGGTTTCGAAATTGTCCACGTGGCCAGAGTTAGCATGTTATGCCTTGGAGGTGCTTTCCTGCCCGGCGGCCAGCGTTTTATCTGAACGCGTATTCAGCACGGCAGGGGGCGTCATTACTGACAAGCGCAGCCGCCTGTCCACAGCCAACGTGGACAAGCTGACCTTCATAAAGATGAACCAGGCATGGATCCCACAGGACCTGTCCCTCCCTTGTGCAGAGTAGTCCTTATTAACTGCCTAAAACATGTCTTGTTGTGCTACGGGCCACTTCTTTATTTGATACAAATTTTATGAAACCCACAGTTGAATGAAACTCTTCTCTGTCTGGGCGCCGGGGCCTAACCAGATGAAAGTGGCCGGTTAAACTAACGGGTGACATGAAGCCATAACCTCTGCCATGCTACCTCTGTCTTCTGTCTGGGTGCTGAGGCCTAAGTCAAATAAAGCGGTCTTCTGCTGTGCTGGGGGATATGAAGCTAATCTCTGACCTCTCTCCTCTGTCTGGGTCCAAAGGCCTAAATCACTGAAAGAGGCCTTCTCCTGTGGTGTGTGATATGATGCCAGAATATGTGCTGTGGGGCCTCTCTCCTCTTCCTGGGTGCAGGGGTCAAATAAACTAAATTGTGGCCTACTCCTGTGGTGGCTGATATGATGCCAGAATATGTGCTGTGGTGCCTCTCTCCTCTTCCTGGGTGCAGGGATCAAAGTAACTAAATGGTGGCTTCTCCTGTGGTGGCTGATATGATGCCAGAATATGTGCTGTGGGGCCTCTCTCCTCTTCCTGGGTGCAGGGGTCAAAGTAACTCAATGGTGGCTTCTCCTGTGGTGGCTGATATGATGCCAGAATATGTGCTGTGGGGCCTCTCTCCTCTGTCTGGGTCCAAAGGCCTAAATCACTGAAAGAGGCCTTCTCCTGTGGTGTGTGATATGATGCCTGAATATGTGCTGTGGTGCCTCTCTCCTCTTCCTGGGTGCGGGGGTCAAAGTAACTCAATGGTGGCTTCTCCTGTGGTGGCTGATATGATGCCAGAATATGTGCTGTGGGGCCTCTCTCCTCTTCCTGGGTGCAGGGGTCAAATAAACTAAATTGTGGCCTACTCCTGTGGTGGCTGATATGATGCCAGAATATGTGCTGTGGGGCCTCTCTCCTCTTCCTGGGTGCGGGGGTCAAAGTAACTCAATGGTGGCTTCTCCTGTGGTGGCTGATATGATGCCAGAATATGTGCTGTGGTGCCTCTCTCCTCTGTCTGGGTCCAAAGGCCTAAATCACTGAAAGAGGCCTTCTCCTGTGGTGTGTGATATGATGCCTGAATATGTGCTGTGGTGCCTCTCTCCTCTTCCTGGGTGCGGGGGTCAAAGTAACTCAATGGTGGCTTCTCCTGTGGTGGCTGATATGATGCCAGAATATGTGCTGTGGTGCCTCTCTCCTCTTCCTGGGTGCAGGGGTCAAAGTAACTAAATGGTGGCTTCTCCTGTGGTGGCTGATATGATGCCAGAATATGTGCTGTGGGGCCTCTCTCCTCTTCCTGGGTGCGGGGGTCAAAGTAACTCAATGGTGGCTTCTCCTGTGGTAGCTGATATGATGCCAGAATATGTGCTGTGGGGCCTCTCTCCTCTTCCTGGGTGCAGGGGTCAAAGTAACTCAATGGTGGCTTCTCCTGTGGTGGTTAGTATGATGCCAGAATATGTGCTGTGGTGCCTCTCTCCTCTTCCTGGGTGCAGGGGTCAAAGTAACTAAATGGTGGCTTCTCCTGTGGTGGTTGATATGATGCCTGATTCTCTGCTGTGAAACCTCTCTCCTCCATCTGGGTGTAGGGGTCAAAGTCTTTCAAAGTCGCCTTCTCCTGTGCTGATTGATATAAAGCTGATGGTTGTGCCATCTGACATGGTTGCCAGGGTCTGATTCAATGGGGGCCTACTCCTGTGGTGGGTGATCTAAATGCCTGATTCTCTGCTGTGAAACCTCTCTCCTCCGTCTGGGTGTAGGGGTCAAAGTCTTTCAAAGTCGCCTTCTCCTGTGCTGATTGATATGAAGCTGATGGTTGTGCCATCTGACATGGTTGCCGGGGTCCCATTAAATTGTGGCCTACTCCTGTGGTGGTTGATATGATGCCTGATTCTCTGATGTGGAACCTCTCTCCTCTGTTTGGGGGAAGGGGTCAAAGTAACTAAATGGTGGGCTCTCCTGTGGTGGCTGATATGATGCCAGAATATGTGCTGTGGGGCCTCTCTCCTCTTCCTGGGTGCAGGGGTCAAAGTAACTCAATGGTGGCTTCTCCTGTGGTGGCTGATATGATGCCAGAATATGTGCTGTGGTGCCTCTCTCCTCTTCCTGGGTGCGGGGGTCAAAGTAACTCAATGGTGGCTTCTCCTGTGGTGGCTGATATGATGCCAGAATATGTGCTGTGGTGCCTCTCTCCTCTTCCTGGGTGCGGGGGTCAAAGTAACTCAATGGTGGCTTCTCCTGTGGTGGCTGATATGATGCCAGAATATGTGCTGTGGTGCCTCTCTCCTCTTCCTGGGTGCAGGGGTCAAAGTAACTAAATGGTGGCTTCTCCTGTGGTGGTTGATATGATGCCTGATTCTCTGCTGTGAAACCTCTCTCCTCCATCTGGGTGTAGGGGTCAAAGTCTTTCAAAGTCGCCTTCTCCTGTGCTGATTGATATAAAGCTGATGGTTGTGCCATCTGACATGGTTGCCAGGGTCTGATTCAATGGGGGCCTACTCCTGTGGTGGGTGATCTAAATGCCTGATTCTCTGCTGTGAAACCTCTCTCCTCCGTCTGGGTGTAGGGGTCAAAGTCTTTCAAAGTCGCCTTCTCCTGTGCTGATTGATATGAAGCTGATGGTTGTGCCATCTGACATGGTTGCCGGGGTCCCATTAAATTGGGGCCTACTCCTGTGGTGGGTGATCTAAATGCCTGATTCTCTGCTGTGAAACCTCTCTCCTCCGTCCGGGTGTAGGGGTCAAAGTCTGTCAAAGTCGCCTTCTCCTGTGCTGATTGATATAAAGCTTATGCTTGTGCCATCTGACATGGTTGCCGGGGTCTGATTCAATGGTGGCCTACTCCTGTGGTGGGTGATCTAAATGCCTGATTCTCTGCTGTGTAACCTCTCTCCTCCGTCTGGGTGTAGGGGTCAAAGTAACTAAATGGTGGCCTACTCCTGTGGTGGGTGATATGATGCCTGGTTCTCTGCTGTGGGACCTCTCTCCTTTGTCTGGGTGCTGTGGTCAAAATAATAGTAAGTGACCTTCTCCATTGGTGGGTGACTTGAAGCCTGATTCTGTGCTATGGGACCTCACTCCAATTAATATTGTTTAATTTTTATTTATTTTATGTTAACTCATCATTTCCCTATCTACATTTGTTTGCAGGGGATTTAACTACATTTTGCTGCCTTTTGCAGCCCTCTAGCCCTTTCCGGGTGTGTTTTACAGCCTTTTTAGTGCCCAAAGGTTCGGGTCCCCATTGACTTCTATGGGGTTCGGGTTCGGGATGAAGTTCGGGTCGAGTTCGGATCCCGAACCCGAACATTTTTCGAAAGTTCGGCCGAACTCGTCGAACCCGAACATCCAGGTGTTCGCTCAACTCTAATTATAGGTTTTCAGGACCAGGTGGAAATCCTGTCCTGTACACCCACGACCATACATATGAGTCCTAAGGTTCCGGGCCTCTAAAAACTTAGACCCCGAACCTTCTCCTTCGCTGTCGCTTCGCTTCAGGACTTTACTGTAGTTACGTCCTGAGCCTCCTCCTCCAGTTAGCTCTGTAAAGTTCCGTCTGGTTCTGGTGAGCCTGGTCAGCAAGTCCCCTTGACCATCCGATACACAGTCCCATGTAGATGATGATGACCAGAACCAGAAGAACTTTCACTGGGTGAATCAAGAGATTGTAGCTGAATAAGCTCTTCCACCCGAACATCTCCTTCTCCAGAGCATGAGATACAGTAATGCCCCCGCTGGATTGTGGCACAGTTCTCCGTCTTTTGAACACCTCTTAACAAGGGTCGCTTGACTGCCAAAATCCAGTGGGATCCTCTGGAGCCTCACAAGAGTGTCAGGGCGGATAGCTAGTCTCTTCTGTGGCGTCATCTGGGTTTTTCCTGTGCTCCATAGTGAACATACCTATGACGGAAGAAAATACCAGGCACTCCTGGGGGATTTCTCCCCTCACGGTGCAGTTAATTGTCCTACACCAGCACCAATACTTTTGACCCATGAGTAGAACAAGGTATTGGGCTGCCCTTCATCTCACAGGACCCCTCATTATCCTAACACTGGTGTCTGAACACCCTACCTTCAGAGGATTGCGTCCTCTGCTTCACATCCATCTGTACCAACAGATAAGGATGGCCCCCCTAAGAAGTTAGGATATCTGAGGGGAGCTGTGGATGGAGCACCATCTTGTAATTGATGGCACTGTATCCCTTTCCACTCATGTGCGCTAAAGCTGATTTCCCCCTGTCATCCTGTCTTGTGGAGGCCAGCAGAATCCATGGCATGACTCCACAACACAAAAACACAGTCCACACTCTGCTGCCCATCACTCTGTGTCCAATCCCAATCAGAGCTGTGTTACCTGATCGGACTAGAATTAAGTACGCAGCACAACATTACACCAATGTTGTCTGTTCGCCCCAGTCCCCAGTATAACACAGCCCTACCGAAACCCTTGAGCAAAACAGTGTTACCCGTATCGATCAGAAACCTTGGTTGCTCATCGTGACATCCCACTAAACCGTGTTCCAATGTCACCCGTTCCGCTAACCAACAACTTTCTCAATCCACAGTATAACACCGTTCTACTCAAAGGGGACACAAGAATGAATCAAAAACAGCAGCAACTAGACTCACAGGAAGGAATGTTGAAACACATTTGTAGACAAGGACTACCACCATCAACATTAAGAAAAACATACAAACAGATAACAAAAACACATAACATGTACATACACAGGGAACAAATGGTGTAACAAATAGTACAGGGGTGTCAAATGTTGCCTAGCCTAGCTTGGCCATTCTGACCCCTCAGCGCCTGGTGAGGCATGTGCTGCTGATGTAGTGTCCCACTAGATAGGCGTGGGCACTACACAAGGGTCAATTGGTGTGTACGTTACTCATCCCCACTAGGGACAGAAATGTCATATTACATTGTGCATCTTTTGTATTTTCTAATGTAATTGTTGTATGCAATGTTCCCCTGTAATATGCAATAGCAGGCCTAGTTGGATGCAGTTAGTCATCCCAGACGTTAGAGGGAGTTAGAGAACCCCTAGTATAAAGGTCCAGGCCCAGACAGGGAGTGTTAGTTGAAGGTCAGGAGTCTGCAGAGGCAAGCTGGAAGGCACAAGCCAGAGCCTTCTCCTGACATGCAACTAGACAGCCCAGGCTTCTAGTTGCTATCAGGAGGCTAGTAGAGGGATCCTAGCCTACCTGCTGATCAAGAGAGCCATGGTTAGCTCAGAAGATTCACCCCAGGGGAAGAGTTTGCCTCCTGGGAGAAAACCTGCAGTTCCCACCAAGTCAAGCAGAGTCAGCATGTCCAGCTAGTACAAGTAAGCTGAAGGGCAGAAAGGGTAGTAATGTAAAGCAAGGATGAGTACCTGAGGAAGATTGTTACCAAGGATAAAAGCCAGCATTGAGGCATCCGGGCCTTGGGATCAAAACCAGACAGGAGTTCTAAGGAACAGTGTACACTATCTCCGAGGAGATGGTACAGCCTGATTCTGAGTGTGTTGTTGTTTACCCTCTGAGTATTTTGCAAGGAAACAGTATACCCGCCATAATTGTGAAAGCCTGCTTGCAAAGTGTACTTGATATGTGGAACTGAGTTGACATCCAACTGTATAAAGTTGAACTGATTACAGTAAAGCAAAGTTTGGTTCACCATACCATCTGTGTACCTCACTTATTAAGACCATCCATCGGTGTGCCACCGTTACCGGCACTGGCGTCATGAACCTTAAAGGGACCTTGCCCCAGGCACATAAAACACCTGCAACATCCAGGGCACCTCATCCACCACCAGGCCTGGTCCCTAAATACAGAGCGTGCCCCAGAGGACTCCTGTGCCAGCCTCTCCTTCACTGCTGTACGCCTGCCCAGGGTTTCCCTCCAGAACTGTGAGTAACCCTCGCTTGCTGTTAACCGTGACCTCACAATCGCAATACCCTGCAGGTCTGGCGTACTGCACTGAGAGGTAACCCCTTTATGGCCAAGCTGACTAGACCCCACTGCACGATTTGTTACCTGGATACTACTGCTGGACACATTGCAATTACTTGCACAAGGGAAATTCCTTGCAATTCCTTTGTTCCCACACCTGAAGCACCTAACCTGGCTTCCGGTCCTTTGTGTTTTGCTCTTACCTGTTTTGCAGTGTCTCACTATATGACCTAAGCCACCACATGCAAAACATCTAATGTTTGCCCTGCATGGCCCAGGTCCGTCTACACTGCCGTTGTGCTCCCATCTCCTGAATTGTTCCATCCTCAGGGACGCACTCTTCACAACATTTCTTTTTCCCAAAGTCAGGAAAAAATCTCTGTAAGGCCTCATGCACACGACCGTTTGTTTTTAAGGTCCAGCAAAAACGGTGTCCGTAGGTCCGTGATCCGTGACCGTTTTTTCGTCCGTGGGTCTTCCTTGATTTTTGGAGGATCCACGGACATGAAAAAAAAGTCGTTTTGGTGTCCGCCTGGCCGTGCGGAGCCAAACGGATCCGTCCTGAATTACAATGCAAGTCAATGGGGACGGATCCGTTTGACGTTGACACAATATGGTACAATTGCAAATGGATCCGCCCACCATTGACTTTCAATGTAAAGTCAGGAGTCCCTTTTATACCATCGGATCAGAGTTTTCTCCAATCTGATGGTATATTTTAACTTGAAGCGTCCCCATCACCATGGGAACGCCTCTATGTTAGAATATACCATCGGATTTGAGTTAGATCGTGAAACTCAGATCCGACAGTATATTCTAACACAGAGGCGTTCCCATGGTGATGGGGACGCTTCAGGTTAGAATATACTAAAAGAACTGTGTACATGACTGCCCCCTTCCCCCCTGTATTTAACTTATTGGTGGCCAGTGCGGCCCCCCCTCCCTCCCTTGTATTTAACACATTGGTGGCCAGTGCGGCCGGCCCCCCCTCCCTCCCCTGTAGTTAACACATTGGTGGCCAGAGCGGCCAGCCCCCCCTCTCTCCCCTGTAGTTAACACATTGGTGGCCAGTGCGGCCGGTCCCCCCTCCCTCCCCTGTAGTTAACACATTGGTGGCCAGTGCGGCCGGACCCCCCTCCCTCCCCTGTAGTTAACACATTGGTGGCCAGTGCGGCCGGCCCGCCCTCCCCTGTAGTACTGTAGATTCATTGGTGGCCAGTGGGCCCCCCCCTCCCTCCCCCTCCTAATTAAAATCTCCCCCCCTATCATTGGTGGCAGCGGAGAGTACCGATCGGAGTCCCAGTTTAATCGCTGGGGCTCTGATCGGTAACCATGGCAACCAGGACGCTACTGCAGTCCTGGTTGCCATGGTTACTTAGCAATTTTTAGAAGCATTATACTTACCTGCGAGCTGCGATGTCTGTTACCAGCCAGGTGCTCCTCCTACTGGTAAGTGAAAGGTCTGTGCGGCGCATTGCTTATAGCACAGACCTGTCACTTACCAGTAGGAGGAGCGCCCGGCCGGTCACAGACAGCACAGGTAAGTATAATGCTTCTAAAATTGCTAAGTAACCATGGCAGCCAGGACTGCAGTAGCGTCCTGGTTGCCATGGTAACCGATCGGAGCCCCAGCGATTAAACTGGGACTCCGATCAGAACTCTCCGCTGCCACCAATGATGGGGGGTGGATTTTAATTAGGGGGGGAGGGGAGGCCGCACTGACCACCAATGAATTAAATACAGAGGAGGGAGGGAGGGGGGGCCGCACTGGCCACCAATGAATTTAATACAGGGGAGGGAGGGGGGTCTGCCCCTTGTTGCCTGGCAGCACCCAATCTCTTACAGGGGGGTTTAATTGTGCTGATCAAAGTCCCCTGTAAGAGATCAGGTGCTGCCAGGCAGCAGGGGGCAGTCATGTACACAGTTCTTAGTATATTTTAACTTGAAGCGTCCCCATCACTATGGGAATGCCTCTGTGTTAGAATATACTGTCGGATCTGAGTTTTGACGATCTAACTCAAATCCGATGGTATATTCTAACATAGAGGCGTTCCCATAGTGATGGGGACGCTTCAAGTTAAAATATACCATCGGATTGGAGAAAACTCCGATCCGATGGTATATTAATAGGGACTCCTGACTTTACATTGAAAGTCAATGGGGGACGGATCCGTTTGCAATTGCACCATATTGTGTCAACGTCAAACGGATCCGTCCCCATTGACTTGCATTGTAAGTCAGGACGGATCCGTTTGGCTCCGCACGGCCAGGCGGACACCAAAACGACTTTTTTTTTTACTTTCCTTCATGTCTGGTGATCCTCCAAAAACCACGGAAGACACACGGAAACAAAAACGGATCACGGAACAACGGAAGCCCGTTTGGCGGACCGTGAAAAAATACTGTCGTGTGCATGAGGCCTTAAAGTGAGCTTGAAGCCAGATAAGAATATTTCTTAGGATTACAGTAAGATTCAGACTAAAGAAAGATACGTAACAGCTCACAACAGAAAGCAGAAAGGAAAAGTTCCTATTTAGGTCAGCCAGCATAGTTGAGCTGAAAGAGTTCAGATGTAGCAGAGCTCAGAGTGTTTGCCTGCCAGAACTTCATGGCAAAGAATGAAAGTCAGGATGCAAATATATTCAATAGACCCCCAGTCTTACTCAAAATATACTGAAAAAAGTGATCTGTAGTTACTTAATAATAAAACTTTGCCTTCTAAGAAAATAATTGGCCCTAAAATAGTTAGGCCCCTTTCACACGGGCGAGTATTCCGCGCGGATGCGATGCGTGAGTTGAACGCATTGCACCCGCACTGAATCCTGACCCATTAATTTCTATGGGGCTGTGCACACGAACAGTGATTTTCACGCATGACTTCTGCGTTGCGTGAAAATCGCAGCATGCTCCTCTTTGTGCGTTTTTCACGTAACGCAGGCCCCATAGAAATGAATGGGGTTGCGTGAAAATCGCATGCATCCGCAAGCAAGTGCGGATGCGGTGCGATTTTCACACACGGTTGCTAGGTGACGATCGGGATGGGGACCCGATCATTATTATTTCCCCTTATAACATGGTTATATGGGAAAATAATAGCATTCTGAATACAGAATGCATAGTACAATAGCGCTGGAGGGGTTAAAAAAAAAATAATAATAATTTAACTCACCTTAATCCACTTGTTCGCGCAGCCGGCATCTCTTCTGTCTTTATCTGTGAGCAATAGGACCTTTGATGACGTCACTACGCTCATCATATGATCCATCACCATGGTGATGGATCATGTGATGGACCATGTGATGGACGCAGTGACGTCATCAAAGGTCCTATTGCTCACAGATGAAGACAGAAGAGAGGCAGGCTGCGCGAACAAGTGGATTAAGGTGAGTTACATTTTTTATTTTTATTTTTAACCCCTCCAGCCCTATTGTACTATGCAGTCTGTATTCAGAATGCTATTATTTTCCCTTATAACCATGTTATAAGGGGAAATAATACAATCTACACTATAACTAACCCAAATCTGAACTTCTGTAAAGAAGTTGGGGTCTGGGTACCACAATCGGTATTTTATCACGCGCGTGCAAAACACATTGCACCCGCGCAATAAAAACTGAACATCGGAACGCAATCGTAGTCAAAACTGACTGCAATTGCGCTCTTACTCGGGTAGGTTTGCCGCAATGACCTGGGATGCATCCGGACCTTAATCCGGACATGCCCGTGTGAAAGAGGCCTTACTGATAATACATATACTCAAACAAAGTACAATATATGGAGCTACTGTCGAAGTAAGTCCCCGCTATATAATCAAATCCTGGAAGACAAAATCACTTTGTGGAGTAGGAATAGAAGTGCACGGCGACACTTTGGATGGAAAACCATTTGTCCTACCGCTCCGTAGATTGGTTCCTGTGTGCAGCAGTTTCTTCTCGGAGGCTTAATGTGGATAATCCTCGGGAAAGTGGAATTGCTGCAAAAGGATAGGGGTCTAGACTATATATCCCTAATAGTGCCCTACAGGGGGGTGCTATACTGGCCCTGATAGCCTAACCATGGAGCACCCGCCCTGACAAGAGCTCTAACAAGCACCCGCCCTGACAAGAGCGACCCCGTCCGGAACCTAACCCTGGAATTGATTGACCCTGGTTAGTCCTCTCCTACTAGATCCCTACATGCATGTTTCGCTTTCAGATGAGTACAAACCTCATCAGGGGAAACATAGCAGAGCTAAGCAAATCACCAAAAGGAAAATTGGTTAGCTGGGGTGCAAACAATAAGATACTAACTGTGCACCTTGGAAATCCAAATGATGAGCCCCGAGCACACCACAGTGAAAATATTTGCATTCTGACTTTCATTCTTTGCCATGAAAATCTGGCAGGCAAACACTCTTAGCCTGCTACATCGGAACTCTTTCAGCTCTACTATGCTGGCTGACTTAAATAGGAACTTTTTCTTTCTGCTTTCTGTTGCAAGCTGTTACTTAGCTTTCTTTAGTCTGACTCTTACTGTAATCATAAGGAAAATTCTTCCTGGCTTTAAGCTCACTTTAGCTTGGCTTTTAGGCAATGCAAGCCCAGGAGGGGACATGCAACCATATAGAACTCACAGGCAAGGGCAGTCCAGCAGGGACGAGGGTTGCTTCCTTCCCCAGCAGGGGATGAGCTGCCTAGATGAATACCTTCTTCCTCCTAACAGGGAATTGCAGTCATCCGAGGGCTCGATGTAGCCTTAAGGCGGCTGTGAAACCCGCTGATATTTAAATGGAATACAGCCCCAAAACTAGGCTTGGCTGATGGCACACTTCCTGTGTGGTGCGCTGCATGCCACGTCAGCGCATGCACAATAGAGCGCACCACAGTGACTAGGAAGCGGAGTCACCAGAGGGACGCAGGTGAGATGAGATGACGTCACTGCGTCAGGTCTCACCAAAGCATGCGAGATCCTACTGACATGGTTGCCGGGGAACCAGGACGCGTCCCCGGCTCCTGTCAGATGCGCGACTCCTGATGCAGAGCCGCGCTATATAGAAAATAGCATTTACTGCGTTTGAATTGAAAAGGTGACCTGGATATAGTGGCCTAAATATATAATACATGACAATTATTATGAAGCAAAAATTTATGATGGACAATATAAGGGACAATGTATAAATAATTAGTTTAATTAAAAGTGTATATGAAAATCTGATAGCAGAGGGAAAGAGGGGCGAGGAGATATGGGGGACAGCATTTCACATGTTGGCCTAATAATGGGTCTAGATGAAACAGCTAAAATTAAGCTGCTCATTCAGGCCCATGGGTGAGACTGTACGTAGCGTGAAAGTCCACCGAGCTTCACGTTGTAACAAAATTCGATCCCAGTCTCCACCGCGAATGGGGGGGTCCAACTTTTTCTATACCTGTAGCTTTTAAACATCTTGGGTTGCTTTGGTGACACTCGTGAATATGTCTGGACACAGCCGTGTCCCTCCTATTCTCGATGTCCCCCAGGTGTTCGCCTAAACACCTACGTAGTTCCCGTCTGGTCTTGCCTATGTTCTCCTTATTGCGCTCACAGGTGATCTTATAAATTACACCTCGGGTTCGACAATTAATAAAATCTTTAATCGGGAACGTCTGTTGCAAGTTGGTGCTGTAAAATGACTTGCCGGTTTGATTGGTGCTGCAGGCTATACAGTCACCGCATTTGGAATAACCAACAGGTTTACGATTTAACCACCTTCCTTGTTGGCGAGCGGGAGCGTAGTGGCTGTGAACAAGGAGATCCCTCAGACTGTTGGCCCTTCTAAATGTAATCTTCGGATACTCATGTATTATCTCACTGATGTCGGGATCCATGAGAAGGATGGGCCAGTGTTTCTTAAGGCTCCCCCTTGTATGACCTGCAGAACCATCAAAGGTAGCAATCATACAGATTTTTTGATCGCCTTCCGCTTTATTTTTGGGTACCAGCAATTCTGTGTGGGCTGTAGTGATAGCCCTATGATATGCTTTCTTTAAAACCTGATCCGGGTACCCTCTGTTTAGAAATCTGACCCTGAGATCATCTGCTTGCTTAACAAACTCTGTCCTTTCAGAACAATTACGGCGGAGGCGCAGATACTAGCCACATGGCATCCCCCTCTTCAGAGGGGTGGGATGGCTACTACTCCAGTGATGGACAGAATTGGTTGAAGTCGGTTTTCTGTAAATAGTAGTGGATAATTCGTCAGATCCCTTCCTGGAGATGGAAATGTCCAGGAAGGGGAGGGTATCCGTGCTAGATTCATGTGTGAATCTCAGCCCAATGTCGTTATTATTGAAGTTATTTACAAAGTCAGAGAAAGCGAGTTTGGTGTCATTCCAGATAACAAAAATGTCGTCGATGTACCGGGCCCACAATGACATGGACCATGGTCTTTGTGTCACTAAAGACCATGGTTGATTCCCACCAGCCCAGGAGCACATTTGCATAAGTTGGTGCGCAAGAAAAGCCCATTGCTGTGCCCCTGAGCTAGTGGTACATCTTAGCACTAAAAAGGAAGAAATTGTGAGCTAGTAGATACTCCAGGAGTCTCAGGATGAAGTCGTTATGTTAAGTAAACTGACGTCTTCTCTTGCTCAAATAGTATCGTACTGCCTCATGGGGGATGGACGAGTAAAGCGCCTCGACGTCTATACTTCCCAGGATGGACTGTCTCTCTATGGTGATACCATCCAATCTCTTAAGGAGATCCATGGTGTCCCTGATATAGGATGGTAGGAACACCACGAAGGGTATAAGAATATGATCAATATATACTCCGATGTTTTGACTAATACTGCCGATTCCAGAGACAATCGGCCTCCCTTTCAGTGGATTAGTGCCTTTGTGGATCTTAGGCAGACTGTAAAACATTGTAATTACTGGAGATTTCGAATAAAATAAAGCATATTCCTCCTGAGAGAGTCTTTTTGCTTTGGCGTCTAAAAGGATATCTCTGAGTTCGAGCAGATATGGTTCAATGGGATTAGAATAAAGTATCTCATAATCAGTTCTATCTCGTAATATCTGCTCGCACATAACTTTATAATCACCAGAGTTCATAATTACAGTAATGCCCCCTTGATCGGTGGGTTTTACGATAATCGAAGAATCATCTCTCAGGGCAGTAATTGCTACCCATTCTTCCTTAGTACAATTTTTTGACGGGATAGATGGAGATAATTTAGATAGGTCTGCCGACACAAGTTGAAGAAAGACATCCAAACATGATACATCGCTAGGAGGGGGCATCTTTGTACTTTTGTTTCTAAGTGAAGTGAATGGACCCTTACCCTCTAAGGGGTCATATTCGAATTTGCGATATTCGTAGAATATTCGCAAATTCGAATATTCGTTAAGAGTAGTGTTGATTACGAATTTTTGTAATGGGAATTTTCGTAATGCGAATTTTTGTAGTGAGAATCAATGAGATCGTGAAAACTCAGATCCGATGGTATTTTCTACCCCCCAGGCGTTCCCATGGTGACGGGGACGCTTGTCAGGGAGGAGTATGCCAAAGTCGAACAACTGTACAGATTTAAAAAAAAAGATGAATATTCTAAAAAACAAATATATTAGTTTTTTAGAATATTCGTAATATTCTAAAACAATAATATATATATATCACTATATTCTAAATATTCGCGAATTCTCGAAGTGCTGATATTCGCGATAAAAATTCGCAATTCGAATATTCGTGATCAACACTAGTAGGGATCCAGTAGGAGAGGGCTAACCAGGGTCAACCAGTTTCAGGGTTAGGTTCCGGACGCTCTTGTCAGGGCGGGTGCTCCGTGGTTAGGCTATAAGGGCCAGTATAGCACCCCCCTGTAGGGCATTATTAGGGAGATCTAGTCCGGACCCCTATCCTTTTGCAGCAATTCCACTTTCCCGAGGATTATCCACATCAAGCCTCCGAGAAGAAACTCTGCACACAGGAACCAATCTACGGAGCGGTAGGACAAATGGTTTTCCATCCAAAGTCCCGCCGTGAACTTCTATTCCTACTCCACAAAGTGATTTTGTCTTCCAGGATTTGATTATATAGCGGGGACTTACTTCAACAGTAGCTCCATATATTGTACTTTGTTTCAGTACATGTATTATCAGTAACTATTTTAGGGCCAATTATTTTATTAGAAATTCCTATTCCTTAAAATATAACTTTTACTAGATATGCCATAAAATAATTCAAGAGTTAAAAACACCAAAGGACAGTGAGCAGATCAAAGGACTGAACCACTACCAACACATCCAACTTATTATTATACAATCTAGTTGCCTGAGGATCGAACCAAGGTAAAATACAGTCCTACCGCCTCCAGACGTGTAGATTGCAGATGAATGTACGGTGTGTACTAGAAAAGTATCCTTCAATGCAGTGGCCAAGGATATTGAGGACAAGTGCTTCATTGCACATATGATAGGCAGCAATAATTAGTGACCCTGATCAGAGGTTCCCTCACAGTAATACCAAGGAGGGGGACTAGTCCATTAACTGCCTAGCAGACACAGAGCACCCGCCCCGACAGGGGCGACCCCATACGGAACCTGTCCCTAGTTAGGGGCCTATTCCCTATGCTCGCCCTCACTAGATCCCTACATGCCACGTTTCATCCTCATCACAGGACTCATCAGGGGAATTTATTAGTGAAGTTTAACTGAAAAACACAAGAGACAAACAAACATAATCACTGCCAGTACTCCATTCTTAACAGGGTTCAGTCAATGAACACCATACACATAGTGCCCATTAAGCAACCTCTTACTTACTAATGAAGTATTGCATCAACTCCTAATCCGGAGGAGACACAGTCCGACAGTGGTCCCGCTGTGTTCAGATGCAGAGAAGTGTCCCATACATCAGACCTGCGTCTCATCCCTTTTATTAAATGCGCCTCGCTCTTTAGCCCCTCCCCGCTCGGAGTGTGTTCCACAGACCGGAAGTCGGGGATCACGTGATGCTGGGGCTGCGGGTCACATGGCATCGCATGAATTCGGCGTCCCCCCGTTGCTAGGTAAGCACAGGGTCGTCGTTTCATGCCTGCCCGCTGCCACAGATAATGGACAGCAATTTAACTTACATATTGAGTCATAGACAAGACTCATAAACAGATTCATTTGGTCGGTTTCCTAGCACAGACATGATCAATTCAATAATACCGTTTCTCGCCCCCCTTTTTTTTAGAGATGTACTTTAGGGGGTAAATTTATTTATCTATAATTCTAATAGGGGTAATTCAAATCTGCATCCCAATAATGTTTTTGGGATACCAGTAATTAATTTAGACAATCATCTGTAACCATTTAGTGTGCAACCAAACTATCCTCATTACACACCAGATGGATCAAATAGAGGAACAGCCTATTGGGGGAAGCAGGAAGTTTTTTAGGGGGTAGGGAGGGGAAGTTTTTATCCGGGACAATTTTAAACGGACGATGGTCACTGGAACCTGCCTTAGATAAAGCAGCTAAAATTCTGCTGCTTGTTCGGTCCGTTAGGCTGTACAGTCTTAAGGTAATAATTCCACTTGACAAAATCACTGTAGAATTGCAGTGGCCAATATGGCGGAACTGCTCAGACCCCAAACACTGTAGCGTGTTTCTCATTGGGCGAGCAGTCCCATCGCATGTGAACCACAGAAATATCGTGGCAGATATGGAGGAGCCGCTCAAACCCCAAACACTGTAGCGTGTTTCTCATTGGGGGAGCAGTCCCACCGCATGTGGACCGCAGCAAACGACCATCCCGAGCAATTAATGCATACAAAGGAGGACGCCAGCGCGGTCCACATGCACCACAAAAGCATCCTGCACAGGCAGAGCATTGTGCGGATGAAAATACAATTATATAAATCACTGAAGAAAATGCACCAAAAGGATATGTCACTGACTAAACTAGCTGGTCATACAAGCAGATATTAAAATGAGAAACACGCTACAGTGTTTGGGGTTTGAGCAGCTCCTCCATATCTGCCACGATATTTCTGTGGTTCACATGCGATGGGACTGCTCGCCCAATGAGAAACACGCTACAGTGTTTGGGGTCTGAGCAGTTCCGCCATATTGGCCACTGCAATTCTACAGTGATTTTGTTTTATATGTCTTGAATGTGCCTTCATCTGGCAATTGAACATTCCTTTGCACCTGGAATCCTCCATCACATGGTCTGATATGGGTGGGGCTCACGGTCCTGCTTTGTTCACATTGCACTGGCTGTCCTGCTAGGCATTTGTGTGCAGGCTGGGCTGTGAGCTGGATCACATCACCTTCAGACCGTGTTCACACCACAGTTAGCGTAGTGGTAGGACCCTTTGCCATGCTGAGTGACCGTGACGTGGTGCAATGATGGGCTCCGATATCTTCCTGATAGGAACATATTGGCGGAAGTCTCAGCTTTTAATATCTGCTTGTATGAATAATTCCACTTGGCCTCAAATTGGAGGATTTTCTGATCCCAATTGCCTCCTCTCATTGGTTTTTTAATCAGCTCAATGCCCATAAATGAAAGCCACTCGGGCCTCCCCTCATGGTCATTCCTCACATGCCGTGCGACCGTAGTGTCCCTAGAGTTTGCTACATCCCCCAGATGCTCCCCTACTCTCCGCCTAAACTCCTGTATAGTCTTCCCAACATATTCTTTGCCACATGAACAGGTTATTTTGTAAATGACCCCTTTGGATCTACAATTGATGAAATCCCTGATCTCATATTTTCTCCCCATATTGTTGCTCACAAATGTTTTGCTACATTGCATGTATTTACATGCCACACATCCTGAACATCTAAAATTGCCACGCACCCTCCTGTCCAGCCATGTACCTGACTTGGGGGCTGCCACAAAGTGACTTTTGACCAGTTGTTCCCGCACACTCGGTCCCCTTCTATAGGTAATGCTCGGATACTCTTTAATCACCAGTCTTATATCTGAATCCATTCTCAAAACATGCCAGAACTTACGGATCACCTCTCCTGTTTCTCCTTCGGGGCCCCTACCGTAGTTGAACATATAGGGTTAAGTAACGATGTACGGTCCCGAGCTTTAGCCACTTGAAATGCTGGTTTAAGTGTACTGAGGGGGTAACCCCGCTCCAGGAATCTAGCTCTCAGGTCAGCTGACTTTTCAGAAAAGTCGGAATGCTGAGAGCAGTTCCGTCGCATTCCTAAGTACTGAACTCGTGGGATGCCCTTACGCAGCGGGAAACTCCCACCATAGCAGGGAGTTTGTGGATGTTGGTTTACTAAATATTGATGTTTCTAATGTGCCATCCAATTTTTTAAGCATACAGATGTCCAAAAAGGGCAATTGTGTGGTACTGCTTTCGGAAGTGAATCTTAGGCCTATGTTATTCCTGTTTAAACTGTGTGCCCATGCACTGAATGGCAGACTGCCCGATCCCCTGAAGACGCCATGTATATGGCGAAACATGTCGGGGGGCAGTAAATAGGTTTTTAGTTCACAGCAGACCCGGAATTAGTGTGCAGGCTACCGAGTAGCCACTAGGCAGCATAGAGAGATATCGTGCCGTCATGAGCAACATAGCATAGTCTGTAAACTGACAATAGAAAGCTGACAACTGACAGTAAGCATAGCAATTTAATAGCCAGTAATACAGCCATTGAGCTGAGGTGCCGCGCCGCTATGACAAAAAAGCCCAGTCATTTAATAAGAAAACCGAAGCATTGAGCTGGCAGCAAGTGTAGCGATTGAATAGCCACCAATACAGGTATCAAATTGAGGTGCTGCGCCGCTATGAGAAATCAGCCCAGTCATTGAACAGGGAAACTGAAGCTGTCAGCTGGCAGCAAGTGCAGCAATTCAACAGCCACTATTATAGTTACCAAGCCGAGGTGCTGCGCCGCTAGGAGAAATCAGCCCAGTCACTGAACAGGGAAACTCAAGCTATCAGCTGGTGGCAAGTGCAGCGATTTAACAGCTACTAGCTGGCAACAATTGTAGTAATTCCACAGCTACTATTACAGTAACCAAGCCAAGGTTCTGTGCTGCTATGAGAAATTAGCCCAGTTACTAAATAGGCAAACTGAAGAATTTAGCTGCCAGGTAGTTTAGCATTCAAACAGCTAACATTATAGTCACCAAGTTAAGCTACATGAAAAAGAGATGTGTTAGCAATCACAGACAATGCCAAGATAGCAGGCAGTATAAAATCAATAGTGTTATTACAGTAAGTTTAGAAGGTGTATATATAGGCACTCAGCAGAGAAGACATTAAGTCTATAACACGTTGACATAGTTATACTAGCCTGCACTAGAAGCAAACCCATCACAATGTTGCACACAAAGGGTCTGCAGTAGAGAGTTTTAATCAGTAGGTTAGATATAAGTGCTCACTTTATATATTAATTTAATGACTAATAAAAGCTAAATTTTATAATTAGAAAATAACTGTTAGCAAATCAAAAATGTACATGTCAAGAGCAGGCAATCAATAGTCTCTGACTAAATGTAAATACATGCAAACAAGTGCCTCTACATGTACAGGGTACCAATAATTGTAATAAAAAACCCATGCACTGAATGACTCTGGTTCACCTTTCCAAACAACAAACACGTCATCTCTAAACCGTGCCCACATCTGGATCTGGTTTGCTTCCCATGGGGTATCATCACCAAAGACCAGTGTATTTTCCCACCAGCCGAGGAACACATTAGCATACGATGGGGCACATGGACTCCCCATCGCTGTGCCCCATAGCTGGTGGAAAATTCTACCGTTGAATAGGAAATAATTCCTTCTCAATAAAAACTCCAACAGCTGAAGAACAAAGTTGTTAGGGGCATCAAACTGTAGTCCCCGCGAGGAGAGAAACTATGCCACAGCTTGTAAGCCATATTCGTGTGGAATTGAGGAGTATAGGGCCTCAACATCTAAACTCCTCAATATACAGTCCTCCTCAAGGTGAATCCCCTCAATCTGTTTGAGGACATCACCAGTGTCCCTTACATATGATGGAAGCGAGAGTACGAAAGGAGACAAGATCCTATCAATATAGGTGCCTATGTTCTGACTCAGGCTGTCTATTCCCGAGACGATCGGTCGTCCCTTCAAAGGTTTATGGCCTTTATGCACCTTTGGAAGGCAATAAAAGGGGGAAATACGGAGCTACTGTGGAAAAAGAAAATCATACTCATCTTGGTTGATAAGCTTATTCATTTTAGCTACATGTAAGATGCTTTTTAGTTCCTGTTTGTATTCAATGGTGGGATCTTTTGTCAGAGTTTCATAACCCCCTGGGGTGGCCAATAGTGTATCACAGATTTCTATATATTGAGGTGTATCAAGAATGACCGTATTTCCCCCTTTGTCAGAGGGCTTAATCACTATTTTTTTGTTATCAGTGAGCTCCTTAAGGGCCTTGAGTTCATCCAAGGTACAGTTTGGGGGAGCATGATGTAGATGTGTTGCTTCCAACTCGGCGCTAACCAAGTTCAGAAAAACATCGATACAATTTGTATCTCCTATCGGGGGTGTTTTAGTACTTTTATTCTTGAGGGAAGGGAATGGTCCTTCACCCAATTCTACCATGTTAGGAGCCGCCAGACTCTGTAATAGTCTGACATCACCTACCATTTCTCTTGTAACCCCCATTTCGAGACTCTACTTCTTTTCTATATTGCAAAAGTGTTTAAACCACCTTAATTTTCTCGCAAAAAGGTTAATATCCACTATAGTTTTAAAGAAGCAAAATTTTGTGGTGGGGACAAAGGTGAGTCCTTTATCCAATATTTTTGTCTCTGAGGGGGTTAGGAGATGAGACGACAGGGTAATGACCTTTGGGCCTAAGTTGGTTGAGTGCGATTGCGTAGGGGGTAGGATGGGTTTGGGTCAAAAAAATTCTTCTGTTGTTACCTCTATAGTTTCTCCTACCTCGACCCCTTCCCCTTCCTTGATATTTTTTGTTATGGATAGAAGATCCTGTGCTTGGTTCTTACTCAGAGTCAGACAGCTCACTATCTCTATCCTCTATCCGCCCTCTACCACCTATCCGTTTAAAATTGTCCCGGATAAAAACTTCCCCTCCCTACCCCCTAAAAAACTTCCCCTTTCCCCCAATAGGCTGTTCCTCTATTTGATCCATCTGGTGTGTAATGAGGATAGTTTGGTTGCACATTGAATGGTTGCAGATGATTGTCTAAATTAATTACTGGTATCCCAAAAACATTATTGGGATGCAGACTTGAATTACCCCTATTAGAATTATAGATACATAAATTTACCCCCAAGAGGAAGCACTTTGCGAAACGATCGTCGGGCGGCTGTTTCAGACCAGGGTCAGTAGGTATTTATTGCACTTGCACTTTAAACAGTGTTTTTTTTTTTTTTTTTTCCCCCCTTATCTCCTGCAGTCTCCGCTTGTTGTGGGCGGCATCCAGGCTTACACTCCCTTAAATGTTTGGAGTGTTGGTGTATGTATGCTCTGGATGCCTCTATTGCTATATGTGCCCCACCTAGCTGATACTGCGCTACTGTGTACGGGGGGATACTAGTCCCTTATTGGTTTGGAGCTTACTCTGTTTTTATACATTTATTGTAACACCGATCTGTTCCCAGTATGTACTGTCTTTTGTATATGTTTTTTAATTGATATACCATCTATCATGTTGGATATCCAATAAAGAATAATTAATTGAAATTACTCTCTGTGTGGTTGCTCTCTGAGCTGTGTAGGTGATAATAAATTTACCCCCCTAAAGTACATCTCTAAAAAAAAAGGGGGGGGGGCGGAGCGGTATTATTAAATTTATCATGTCTGTGCTAGGAAACCGACCAAATGAATCTGTTTATGAGTCTTGTCCATGACTCAATATGTAAGTTAAATTGCTGTCCAGTGGGCAGGCATGAAACGACAACCCTGTGCTTACCTAGCAACGGGGGACGCCGAATTCATACGATGCCATGTGACCCGCGGCCCCAGCATCACGTGATCCCCGACTTCCGGTCTGTGCAACGCACGCCGAGCGTTCCACAGACACACTACAGGAAGTAGGGGAGGGGCTAAAGAGCGAGGCGCATTTAATAAAAGGGATGAGACGCAGGTCTGCCCTCTCCCCACTCGGCTACACCAAGGAAGGGAACCTCTGATCAGGGTCACTAGTTATTGCTGCCTATCATATGTGCAACGAAGCACCCGTCCTCAATATCCTTGGCCACTGCATTGAAGGATACTTTTCTAGTACACACCGTACATTCATCTGCAATCTACACGTCTGGAGGCGGTAGGACTGTATTTTACCTTGGTTCTATCCTCAGGCAACTAGATTGTATAATAATAAGTTGGATGTGTTGGTAGTGGTTCAGTCCTTTGATCTGCTCACTGTCCTTTGGTGTTTTTGATTCTTGAATTATTTTATGGCATATCTAGTAAAGGTTATATTTTAAGGAATAAGTATAACCGGTCAACAAAGGAATTTCAGATTTATTTGGGAGTATAACTACACACCTCGGCAGGTGTTGGATTAGCTTTTGTCCAATTATTTTATTAGAAGGCAACTAATAAAAGGTAAGTTTTATTATTAACCACCTCCGGACCGCCTAACGCAGGATCGCGTTCCGGAGGTGGCAGCCCTGCGCACAGTCACGCATATATGCGTCATCTCGCGAGATGCGAGATTTCCTGTGAACGCGCGCACATAGGCGCGCACGCTCACAGGAACGGAAGGTAAGAGAGTGGATCTCCAGCCTGCCAGCGGCGATCGTTCGCTGGCAGGCTGGAGATGTGATTTTTTTAACCCCTAACCCTACTGGGGTTATCTCTACAACAAGTGGTTGAGGAGCCAACCCGGAGGGAGGCCATTTTGGATTTGGTATTTACAAATGGGGATTCGGTATATGATGTCATTGTAGGCGAAACCTTGGGATCTAGTGATCACCAGTCAGTGTGGTTTAATATAAGAACTGTGAAAGAGTCCCACCACACAAAAACAAAAGTTTTAGATTTTAGAAAAACAGACTTTTCAAAAATGAAATTAGTCATAAATAAGTCCTTATCAGACTGGAACGGATTACATGGAGTCCAGGAGAAATGGGACTACTTAAAAGGTGCATTATTGAAGGCAACAGAAAATTGCATTAGACTTGTCAGTAAAAGCAAAAAAAGGAAGAGACCACTGTGGTACTCAGCAGAAGTGGCCCAAATCATTAAAAATAAAAAGCTAGCATTTTGTAATTATAAAAAAAACCAGAGCAATGAAGATAAGGAAATCTACAAGATTAGGCAGAGAGAGGCCAAGCAAGTTATAAGAACTTCTAAAGCGCAGGCAGAAGAAAAACTAGCTCAGTCTATGAAAAAAGGGGATAAGGCATTCTTCAGACATATAAATGAAAAAAGGAAATTAAAACAAGGAATAACTAAATTAAAAACAAAGGACGGAAGGTATGTAGAAGAGAATAAAGGGCTAGCCGACTGCCTTAATGAATACTTCTGTTCAGTTTTTACAAAAGAAAAAGGAGAAGGACCTCCACTAGAAAGGATGACTAATAAATCGTTTGATGCATGTATCTTTACAGGGGAAGATGTTCTAAGTTTGCTGTCTAAGGTGAAGACAAATAAGTCACAGGGGCCTGATGAGATACACCCAAAATTATTAAAAGAGCTTAGTGGTGAGCTGGCAAAACCGTTAACAGATTTATTTAACCAATTATTAGTAACAGGAGTCGTCCCGGAAGATTGGAAATTGGCAAATGTCGTGCCCATTCACAAGAAAGGTAGTAGGAAGGAATCGAGCAACTATAGACCAGTGAGTCTGACATCAATAGTAGGCAAAATAATGGAAACCCTATTAAAGGATAGGATTGTGGAACATCTAAAATCCCATGTATTGCAAGATGAAAAACAACATGGGTTTACTTCAGGGAGATCATGTCAAACAAATCTTATAGATTTTTTTGACTGGGTGACTAAAATAATAGACGGTGGAGGTGCAGTAGACATCGCATATCTAGATTTTAGTAAGGCTTTTGACACTGTCCCACATAGAAGACTTATCAATAAACTGCAGTCATTGAGCATGGACTCCCATATTGTTGAGTGGATTAGGCAGTGGCTGAGTGACAGACAACAGAGGGTTGTAGTCAATGGAGAACATTGAAAACAAGGTCATGTTACCAGTGGGGTTCCACAGGGATCTGTACTGGGACCGATTTTGTTTAATATCTTCAAGTGATATTGCAAAAGGCCTCGATGGTAAGGTTTGTCTTTTTGCTGATGACACAAAGATATGTAACAGGGTTGATGTTCCTGGAGGGAAACGCCAAATGGAAAAGGATTTAGGAAAACTAGAAGAATGGTCAGAACTCTGGCAACTGAAATTTAATGTGGATAAGTGCAAGATAATGCACCTGGGGCGTAAAAACCCAAGGGCAGAATATAGAATATTTGACACAGTCCTGACCTCAGTATCTGAGGAAAGGGATTTAGGAGTAATTATTTCAGAACACTTAAAGGTGGGAAGACAATGTAATAGAGCAGCACGAAATGCCAGCAGAATGCTTGGATGTATAGGGAGAGGTATAAGCAGTAGAAAGAGTGAAGTGCTTATGCCGCTGTACAGAACACTGGTGAGACCTCACTTGGAGTATTGTGCGCAGTACTGGAGGCCATATCTCCAGAAGGATATAGATACTCTAGAGAGAGTTCAGAGAAGAGCTACTAAACTAGTACATGGATTGCAGGATAAAACTTACCAGGAAAGGTTAAAGGACCTTAATATGTATAGCTTGGAAGAAAGAAGAGACAGAGGGGATATGATAAAAACTTTTAAATACATAAAGGGAATCAACTCGGTAATGGAGGAGAGCATATTTAAAAGAAGAAAAACTACCACAAGAGGACACAGTTTTAAATTAGAGGGGCAAAGGTTTAAAAGTAATATAAGGAAGTATTACTTTACTGAGAGAGTAGTGGATGCATGGAATAGCCTTCCTGCAGAAGTGGTAGCTGCAAATACAGTGAAGGGGTTTAAGCATGCATGGGATAGGCATAAGGCCATCCTTCATATAAGATAGGGCCAGGGACTATTCATAGGATTCAGATATATTGGGCAGACTAGATGGGCCAAATGGTTCTTATCTGCCGACACATTCTATGTTTCTATGTTTCTAACAGGTATATTAGACGCTGTTTTGATAACAGCGTCTAATATACCTGCTACCTGGTCCTCTGGTGGTCCCCTTTGTTTGGATCGACCACCAGAGGACACAGGCAGCTCAGTAATATGTTGCACCAAGCACCACTACACTACACTACACCCCCCCTGTGACTTATTAACCCCTTATTCACCCTTGATCACCCCTGATCATCCCATATAGACTCCCTGATCACCCCCCTGTCATTGATTACCCCCCTGTTATTGATCACCCCCCTGTAAAGCTCCATTCAGACGTCCGCATGATTTTTACGGATCCACTGATAGATGGATCGGATCCGCAAAACGCATACGGACGTCTTAATGGAGCCTTACAGGGGCGTGATCAATGACTGTGGTGATCACCCCATATAGACTCCCTGATCACCCCCCTGTCATTGATCACCCCCCTGTAAAGCTCCATTCAGATGTCCGCATGATTTTTACGGATCCACTGATAGATGGATCGGATCCGCAAAACGCATACGGATGTCTGAATGGAGCCTTACAGGGGCGTGATCAATGACTGTGGTGATCACCCCATATAGACTCCCTGATCACCCCCCTGTCATTGATTACCCCCCTGTAAAGCTCCATTCAGACGTCCGCATGATTTTTACGGATCCACTGATAGATGGATCGGATCCGCAAAACGCATACGGACGTCTTAATGGAGCCTTACAGGGGCGTGATCAATGACTGTGGTGATCACCCCATATAGACTCCCTGATCACCCCCCTGTCATTGATCACCCCCCTGTAAAGCTCCATTCAGATGTCCGCATGATTTTTACGGATCCACTGATAGATGGATCGGATCAGCAAAACGCATACGGATGTCTGAATGGAGCCTTACAGGGGCGTGATCAATGACTGTGGTGATCACCCCATATAGACTCCCTGATCACCCCCCTGTCATTGATTACCCACCCTGTCATTGATCACCCCCCCTGTCATTGATCACCCCCCCTGTCAGGCTGCATTCAGATGTCCGTATGATTTTTACGGATCCACGGATACATGGATCGGATCCGCAAAACACATACGGACATCTGAATGGAGCCTTATAGGGGGGTGATCAATGACAGGGGGGTGATCACCCCATATAGACTCCCTGATCACCCCCCTGTCATTGATCACCCCCCTGTCATGGATCACCCCTCTGTAAGGCTCCATTCAGACATTTTTTTGGCCCAAGTTAGCGGAAATTATTATTTTTTTCTTACAAAGTCTCATATTCCACTAACTTGTGTCAAAAAATAAAATCTCACATGAACTCACCATACCCCTCACGGAATCCAAATGCGTAAAAATTTTTAGACATTTATATTCCAGACTTCTTCTCACGTTTCAGGGCCCCTAGAATGCCAGGGCAGTATAAATACCCCACATGTGACCCCATTTCGGAAAGAAGACACCCCCAGGTATTCCGTGAGGGGCATATTGAGTCCATGAAAGATTGAAATTTTTGTCCCAAGTTAGCGGAAAGGGAGACTTTGTGAGAAAAAAATAAATAAAATCAATTTCCGCTAACTTGTGCCAAAAAAAATAAATTTCTATGAACTCGCCATGCCCCTCATTGAATACCTTGGGGTGTCTTCTTTCCAAAATGGGGTCACATGTGGGGTATTTATACTGCCCTGGCATTTTAGGGGCCCCAAAGCGTGAGAAGAAGTCTGGGATCCAAATGTCTAAAAATGCCCTCATAAAAGGAATGTGGGCTCCTTTGCCCACCTAGGCTGCAAAAAAGTGCCACACATGTGGTATCGCCGTATTCAGGAGAAGTTGGGGAATGTGTTTTGGGGTGTCATTTTACATATACCCATGCTGGGTGAGATAAATATCTTGGTCAAATGCCAACTTTGTATAAAAAAATGGGAAAAGTTGTCTTTTGCCAAGATATTTATCTCACCCAGCATGGGTATATGTAAAAAGACACCCCAAAACACATTTCCAAACTTCTCCTGAGTACGGCGATACCAGATGTGTGACACTTTTTTGCAGCCTAGGTGGGCAAAGGGGCCCACATTCCAAAGAGCACCTTTAGGATTTCACAGGTCATTTACCTACTTACCACACATTAGGGCCCCTGGAAAATGCCAGGGCAGTATAACTACCCCACAAGTGACCTCATTTTGGAAAGAAGACACCCCAAGGTATTCCGTGAGGGGCATGGCGAGTTCCTAGAATTTTATATTTTTTGTCACAAGTTAGTGGAAAATGATGATTTTTTTTTTATTTTTTTTCTTACAAAGTCTCATATTCCACTAACTTGTGACAAAAAATAAAAACTTCCATGAACTCACTATGCCCATCAGCGAATACCTTGGGGTGTCTTCTTTCCAAAATGGGGTCACTTGTGGGGTAGTTATACTGCCCTGGCATTCTAGGGGCCCAAATGTGTGGTAAGGAGTTTGAAATCAAATTCTGTAAAAAATGACCAGTGAAATCCGAAAGGTGCTCTTTGGAATGTGGGCCCCTTTGCCCACCTAGGCTGCAAAAAAGTGTCACACATGTGGTATCTCCGTATTCAGGAGAAGTTGGGGAATGTGTTTTGGGGTGTCATTTTACATATACCCATGCTGGGTGAGAGAAATATCTTGGCAAAAGACAACTTTTCCCATTTTTTCATACAAAGTTGGCATTTGACCAAGATATTTATAATACGGAGATACCGCATGTGTGACACTTTTTTGCAGCCTAGGTGGGCAAAGGGGCCCACATTCCAAAGAGCACCTTTCGGATTTCACTGGTCATTTTTTACAGAATTTGATTTCAAACTCCTTACCACACATTTGGGCCCCTAGAATGCCAGGGCAGTATAACTACCCCACAAGTGACCCCATTTTGGAAAGAAGACACCCCAAGGTATTCGCTGATGGGCATAGTGAGTTCATGGAAGTTTTTACTTTTTGTCACAAGTTAGTGGAATATGAGACTTTGTAAGAAAAAAAAAAATCATCATTTTCCGCTAACTTGTGACAAAAAATAAAAAGTTCTATGAACTCACTATACCCATCAGCGAATACCTTAGGGTGTCTACTTTCCGAAATGGGGTCATTTGTGGGGTGTTTGTACTGTCTGGCCATTGTAGAACCTTAGGAAACATGACAGGTGCTCAGAAAGTCAGAGCTGCTTCAAAAAGCGGAAATTCACATTTTTGTACCATAGTTTGTAAACGCTATAACTTTTACCCAAACCATTTTTTTTTTTTACCCAAACATTTTTTTTTTATCAAAGACATGTAGAACAATAAATTTAGAGCAAAATTTATATATGGATCTCGTTTTTTTTTTTGCAAAATTTTACAACTGAAAGTGAAAAATGCAATTTTTTTGCAAAAAAATCTTTAAATTTCGATTAATAACAAAAAAAGTAAAAATGTCAGCAGCAATGAAATACCACCAAATGAAAGCTCTATTAGTGAGAAGAAAAGGAGGTAAAATTCATTTGGGTGGTAAGTTGCATGACCGAGCAATAAACGGTGAAAGTAGTGTAGGTCAGAAGTGTAAAAAGTGGCCTGGTCTTTCAGGGTGTTTAAGCCATAGGGGCTGAGGTGGTTAAGTAACTACTGATCACTTTTTTTCGGTATATTTTCTGCCAGAACTTCATGTCAAAGCTTGCTGGAAATCAGGACCAAGTCTGTAAACTGTTTGGATTTACCGCCTATGCAAAGTAAAGCTGTGTTCAATGTTACTACAAGTCTGCACTTCATTTGTTCTAACTCCTTCACCATCCAAGTTCAACAACTCCTTTTTGCACTGCTTCGGACCACCACGTCTGGGATCCAAGGATATCCAGGTAGGAGCACCGTGACACATGAATATAACACCTTCAGAGAGATTGTAGGCGTCTCTACACCACTCTGGCAATCCTACACCTGGGTACCAACACTACCATCTACAAAGAGGACTCCATGTCCTTGTTGCTTCTCTGCAACTGGCGTCACGATTACTTGCTCTATAAGAGGGACATATTTCGTAGAAAGGGATGCAAGGGATGCCCCAGGTCCATAGTGGGTCCATTGCACTGCTACCTCCAATCTCTGTCATTGTGCCACTCTGCGGCCTCCTCATGCTGCTGCCACCTCCAGACTCTGTCATTGTGCCACTCTGTGGTCTGCTCATGCTGCTGCCACCTCCAATCTGCCATTGTGCCACTCTGCGGCCTCCTAATGCTGCTGCTACCTCTAGAATCTGTCATTGTGCCACTTTGTGGTCTCCTCATGCTGCCGCCACGTCCACACTTATTTTGCCACTGACTGGGCCACTATTTTGCCGTTCGGCCTGGCTGACATCATCATTTATTTGACCCTTCTTCTGATCTGTCAGAAGGATGGAGAAATGAGACGCACAACGGATCCTGTCTTTGTAGCAGCTATAAGGCCTGTATGGTCCCATCAGAATTGGCTTATGATTTGGTAGCCAAAAGCAGGAGTGGGTACAAACCACAGAAGACATGCAGATATTACCTTCACGTCTGTTTTGGATCCACTCCTGTTTATTTTTGGCATTAGCAAAACTGATGGATTACTGACCAAATTCTGACCAGGTGAAGGTGGATGCTGCACAGACAGGATCCGTTTTTTCGGAGTTATTGTTTTGACAGATCAGAGGAAGGGCAAAATAATCAGTGAGGTCAACACAAACTTACTGCTGACACCCTCTCCACTCTGTCGGGGGCTCTACTTGTATAAGCGTTTAATACAACAGGTTCTGTAGACATCTATGTGGAATCTGCTGACGACGGTGTAAAAGGAGTGCGCTTCTTCTTGACGCTAACATCGACCTGTAAGGCTGAGTTCATACTTGAGTTATTTGGTCAGTTTTGGTCCCGTGACTGCCCAAATAAGTGAAGTGTGCAATGATTCTAAGAGCGACGCCTGTCATCTGCATGTCATATGGACTCACAGTATTATTTCACTATCAAAGCAGACTCACTATGCGTGTTACTGCAAGGCACAGTCTTCTACACCACTATGGAGGCTCTCCGCAGCCAGGAAATAGCCGTTTTTCAACGCGATTCACCGCCAATAAATTCGGATCAAACCAAAATTTTAAAAAAAAATTGGGCGAACCGGCGAATCAATTTTTTTTTTAATTCGCTCATCTCTAACAGCAATCTTTAAGTCTGACCACAGATTTTCCATTGGATTGAGGCCTGGGCTGTGACTCGGCCATTCCAACACATTTACATGTTTCCCCTAAAACCACTCAAGTGTTGCTTTAGCCGTGTGTTTGGGGTCATTGTCCTGCTGGAAGGTGGACCTCCGTCCTAGCCTCAGGTCACGCACAGAGTGGGACAGGTTTTACATAGTAACATAGTAACATAGTATATAAGGCCTAAAAAAGACATTTGTCCATCCAGTTCGGCCTGTCATCTTGCAAGGAGAGGAAGGCAAAAAAAAACCTTTGAGGTAGAAGCCAATTTTCCCCACTTAAGGGGAATAAAAAATTCCTTCCTGACTCCAATCAGGCATCAGAACGACCCCTCTCTAGTAGCTATAGCCTGTAATATTATTACGCTCTAGAAACACATCCAGGCCCCTCTTGAATTCCTCTATTGTACTCACCATCACCACCTCCTCAGGCAGAGAGTTCCATAGTCTCACTGCTCTTACCGTAAAGAATCCTCTTCTATGTTTGTGTACAAACCTTTTTTCCTCCAGACGCAGAGGATGTCCCCTCGTCACAGTCACAGTCCTGGGGATAAATAGATGATGGGAGAGATC
Organism: Bufo bufo; assembly: GCF_905171765.1. Taxonomy (NCBI): domain Eukaryota; kingdom Metazoa; phylum Chordata; class Amphibia; order Anura; family Bufonidae; genus Bufo; species Bufo bufo. Next base: position 19,461,480 of record NC_053395.1, read on the forward strand.
TCTGAACTGACCCCTGATATATTTATACATAGTAATTAGATCTCCCCTCAGTCGTCTTTTTTCTAAAGTGAATAACCCTAATGTTAATAATCTTTCTGGGTACTGTAGTTGCCCCATTCCAGTTATTACTTTAGTTGCCCTCCTCTGGACCCTCTCCAGCTCTGCTATGTCTGCCTTGTTTACAGGAGCCCAGAACTGTACACAGTACTCCATGTGTGGTCTGAACAGTGATTTGTAAAGTGGTAGGACTATGTTCTCATCACGGGCATCTATGCCCCTTTTGATGCAACCCATTATCTTATTGGCCTTGGCAGCAGCTGCCTGACACTGGTTTTTGCAGCTAAGGCTACTTTCACACTTGCGTTCGGTGCGGATCCGTCTGGTATCTGCACAGACGGATCCGCACCTATAATGCAAACGCTTGCATCCGTTCAGAACGGATCCGTCTGCATAACTGTTTTTTCAGATCTGAGTTTTCACATCGTGAAAACTCAGATCCGACAGTATATTCTAACACTGAGGCGTTCCCATGGTGATGGGGACGCTTCAAGTTAGAATATACTAAAAGAACTGTGTACATAACTGCCCCCTGCTGCCTGGCAGCACCTGATCTCTTACAGGGGCTGTGATCCGCACAGGTGCCGCATTATTATATTCATTGGTGGCCAGTGCGGCCCCCCCTCCCTCCCCAGTATTATATTTATTGGTGGCCAGTGCGGCCTCCCCGCTCCCCCCCCTAATTAAAATCACCCCCCATCATTGGTGGCAGTGGAGAGTTCCGATCGGAGTCCCAGTTTAATCGCTGGGGCTCCGATCGGTTACCATGGCAGCCAAGACACTACTGCAGTCCTGGCTGCCATGGTTACTTAGCAATTTTAGAAGCATTATACTTAACTTGGCTGCCATGGTAATCGATCGGAGCCCCAGCGATTAAACTGGGACTCCGATCGGAACTCTCCGCTGCCACCAATGATGGGGGGGGGGGAGAGGGGAGGCCGCACTGGCCACCAATGAATATAATACTGGGAAGGGAGGGAGGGGGGCCGCACTAGCCACCAATGAATATAATACTGGGGAGGGAGGGCCGCACTGGCCACCAATGAATTTAAAACTGGGGAGGGAGGGAGGGGTGCCGTACTGGCCACCAATGAATATAATACTGGGGAGGGGGGGCCACACTGGCCACCAATGAATTCAAAACTGGGGAGGGAGGGGGGTCTGGCCCCTGCGGCACCTGAGGGGTTAATTGTGCGGATCACAGCCCCCTGTAAGAGATCAGGTGCTGCCAGGCAGCAGGGGGCCGTTATGTACACAGTTCTTAGTATATTCTAAATTGAAGTGTCCCCATCACTATGGGAACGCCTCTGTGTTAGAATATACTGTCGGATCTGAGTTTCACGCTCTAACTCAAATCCGATGGTATATTCTAACATAGAGGCGTTCCCATGGTGATGGGGACGCTTCAAGTAAAAATATACCATTGGATTGGAGAAAACTCCGATCCGATGGTATATTAATAGGGACTCCTGACTTTACATTGAAAGTCAATGGGGGACGGATCCGTTTGCAATTGCACCATATTGTGTCAACGTCAAAACCAGGGGTCAAGTCCTGGGAAAAAAAGTGTGGGAACTCACCCAAGATCCACTGCAAACCCCCCCCCCAAAATAAATAAATATATATTTCGCTGAAAATTCAGTGCAACATTTATTGTAAAGTGCCAGTTTACACAATCAAGTGCCTCTCCATCAGCCCCCTAGTGCCTCTCCATCAGCCCCCCAGTGCCTCTCCATCAACCCCCCAGTGCCTCTCATCAGCCCCCCAGTGCCTCTACATTAGCCCCCCAGTGCCTCTCCATCAGCCCCCCAGTGCCTCTCCATCAGCCCCCCAGTGCCTCTACATTAGCCCCCCAGTGCCTCTCATCAGCCCCCCAGTGCCTCTAATCAGCCCCCCAGTGCCTCTAATCAGCCCCCCAGTGCCTCTCATTAGCCCCCAGTGTCTCTCATCAGCCCCCAGTGTCTCTCATCAGCCCCCAGTGCCTCTCATCAGCCACCCCAGTGCCTCTAATCATCCCCCAGTGCCTCTAATCAGCCCCCAGTGCCTCTCATCAGCCCCCAGTGCCTCTCATCAGCCACCAGTCCTCTATATCAGCCCCCAGAGCCTCTCCATTAGCCGCTCAGTGCCTTTTACCAGCCCCCAAGGCCCCATTCACTAGCGCCCAGTGCTGCACCATCCACCAGCCCCGAGTGCCCCCTCCACCAGCCTCCAGTCAGTGCCTCTCCATTCAGCCTATACGCCTTTAGTATAAAATAAAAAAATAAAAATAAAAACTTATACTTACCTCTCCTGCTCCTGGACGCAGACGCTCCTCTTCTACTGCTGTAGGCTGCGCACGGAGTGACGTCACAGAGCGACTCACTCGGCTCCTGTGCGCAGCCCTCACAGCCGACAGCCGAGGACCAGGAAAGTGGCGGTGAGCAGGGGCGTAGCTATTGCCTCCCTTAGGCAATTGACAAACTGCCCCCCTCATTCTTAGGCAAGTGACAAACTCAGCTCTGCTACATCTACAATAAGCAACTACAACAAATGTAATGCCAAACTGCAGTTCCTCTATGTGATGCCTTGGATAGCTTCCACTGGACCCACAGGCTGTGGGTCCAGTGGAAGCTATCCAAGGCATCACAATCACATAGAGGAACTGCAGTTTGGCATTACATTTGTTGTAGTTGCTCATTGTAGATGTAGCAGAGCTGGGTTTGTCACTTGCCTAAGATTGAGGAGGGGGGGGGGGCAGTTTGTCACTTGCCGAAGGCCAGGGTAAGGGGGGCCTCCCAACCCAGGCTGTGCACATTAATCCTGGCTGATCGATCGCTTGACTCACTCAGGGAGTCACAGACAGACACTTAGTCTAGACTGGTCTGGACCGGACCACCAAGACCCCGCTCCGGTCGGATGGTCCAGCCACGGACGCTCACCTCAGCAGACAGTCGCACTCATCACAGGCTCAGGATAGGAGGAGGGGAGCTCTCAGCCATGAGAGGAGTCAGACAGTGAGTCACTCGCAGTCGCAGGCAGCAGCACCGCATCACACAGCTTCCTCTACTTCCGCCTTCTCAACTGAAGCCGCTCCTCCCCCCTCCTGCCTCCTCCCTTAGCCTGCCCTGCACAGTGCGCTTCACACAGGACCTCGCCTCCGCTCCGCCTCCGCCCCCTGTGAACCCTGTGAATCTGATTTCAGCCGCATTCTCCTGGCTTGAGGCTGAAATGGAACGGCGTTCCTGCCATGAAAAAAGTGCAGGAACGCCGTTCCCACGCGTTCCCCCTCGACTCGACCCCTGGTCAAAACGGATCCGTCCCCATTGATTTGCATTGTAAGTTTGGCTCCGCACGGCCAGGCGGACACCAAAACGCTGCAAGCTGCGTTCGGGTGTCCGCCTCCTGAGCGGAATGGAGGTGGAACGGAGCCAAACTGATGCATTCTGAACGGATCCTTATCCATTCAGAATGCATTGGGGCTGTATGGATCCGTTCGGGGGCGCTTGTGAGAGCCTTCAAACGGAACTCACAAGTGGAACCCCGAACGCAAGTGTGAAAGTAGTCTACGTTTGCTGTTTATTAAAATTCCTAGATCCTTTTTCATGTCAGTGTTACCCAGTGTTTTACCATTTAGTATGTACGGGTGACTTGCATTATTCCTTCCCATGTGCATAACCTTAAATTTGTCAGTGTTAAACCTCATCTGCCACTTCTCTGCCCAAGCCTCCAATCTATCCAGATCCCTCTGTAGTAGTATACTGTCCTCTGTAGTGTATATATACCGTATACTGTCCTCTGTAGTGTATATACAGTATACTGTCCTCTGTAGTATATATACAGTATACTGTCCTCTTCAGTGTATATATACCGTATACTGTCCTCTGTAGTATATATACCGTATACTGTCCTCTTCAGTGTAAATTACTTTACACAGTTTAGTGCCATCTGCAAAAATTGATATTTTACTATGCAAGCCTTCTACAAGATCATTAATAAATATATTGAAGAGAATAGGGCCCAATACTGACCCCTGAGGTACCCCACTAGTGACAGTGACCCAATCTGAGTGTGTACCGTTAATAACCACCCTCTGTTTTCTATCCCTCAGCCAGTTACTTACCCACATACAGACATTTTCTCCCAGTCCGAGCATTCTCATTTTATATACTAACCTTTTATGTGGTACAGTGTCAAATGCTTTGGAGAAGTCCAGATACACGACATCCATTGATTCACCGCTGTCAAGTCTAGAACTTACCTCCTCATAGAAACTAATTACATTAGTTGGACATGACCGATCCCTCACGAAGCCATGCTGATATGGCGTTATCTGCTTATTTCCATTAAGATGCTCTAACATAGCATCTCTCAGAAAACCTTCAAACAGTTTACCCACAACAGATGTTAAACTTACCGGCCTATAGTTTCCAGGCTCTGTTTTTGGACCCTTTTTGAATATTGGCACCACATTTGCCATGCGCCAATCCTGTGGGACATTCCCTGTCAGTATAGAGTCCTTAAATATCAGAAATAAGGGTCTGGCTATGACATTACTTAATTCCCTTAGGATATGGGGGTGTATGCCATCCAGTCCTGGTTTTGCTCAAGAATATCCCTGTATTCAGCACCATCCATCTTTCCCTCAACTCTGACCAGTTTCCCAGTCCCATCCCCCCAGCATGATGCTGCCACCACCATGTCTCACTGTGGGGATGGTGTTCTTTGGGTGATGTGATGTGTTGGGTTTGCGCCAGACATAGCGTTTTGTTTGATGACCGAATAGTTAAATTTTAGTCTCATCAGAGCAGAGCACCGTCCTCCATACATTTTGGGAGTCTCCCACGTGCCTTTTCGCAAACTCACAACGTACCTTTTTGTTTTTTGCTGAAAGTAATGGCTTTCTTCTGGCCACTCTGCCATAAAGCCCAACTCTATGGAGCGTACGGCTTATTGTCGTCCTATGTACAGATCCTCCAGTCTCTGCTGTGGAACTCAGCAGCTCCTCCAGGGTCACCTTAGGTCTCTGTGCTGCCTCTCTGATTAATGCCCTCCTTGCCCGGTCCGTCAGTTTTGGTGGGCGGCCGTCTCTTGGCAGGTTTGCTGTGGTGCCATGTTCTCTCCATTTGGTTATGATACATTTGATGGTGCTCCTGGGGATCATCAAAGATTTGGATATTTTTTTATAACCTAACCTTGACTTCTCAACAACATTGTCCCTTACTTGTTTGGAGGGTTCCTTGGTCTTCATGGCAGTGTGTGGTTAGTGATGCGGCAGCCTCTAGGGCCTTTCAGAAAAGGTGTTGTATATGTAATGACAGATCATGTGACACTTAGCTTGCACACAGGTAGACATTATGTCACTAACTATGTGACTTCTGAAGGTAATTGGTAGCACCAGAGCTTTTTTTGGGCTTCCTAACAAAGGGGGTGAATACATACGCACAGGACAATTTCCTGTTTTCTATTTCTAAACAATAGTTTTATTTATATATTTTTCTAATTTCACTTCACCAACTTAGACTATTGTGTTCTGATCCATCACATAAAATTAAGATTAACAAAACATTGAACTTAAAGCTGTAATGTACCAAAATATGAAAAAAGTCTATGGGGGTGAACACTTTTGCAAGGTACTGTAATTCTGTTTCAAAACAAAATACGTGGAAAGGTAGGGCAGCGCTCTACTTGAATAGAAACCTACAAGGTAATAAAAAAAGGATATTAATGGGGTAGAGATTAATCCATTAAAGTCAATCTTAGCCAGGTTACTCACTCCACTGGAGAGGGAGGGGTGGACAAAGGTCAGCACATGTACTTCTACCCCGCACCTCTCGCACCAAGTCCGCCTGTTTGGTAAAACGCTAGCATTCAGGATGAAGAAAGGGATACAACTTGCTGAAAGAATCTTTCCAAGAGCCATAACTTTTTTATTTTTCCATCTACGTAGTCAATTTACATGTCATCAGTATTCAGGTTATAACATCTTTACACGTAAGAGATTAATCCTTTAATCCTTCAGAACATCCCATTCCCCCCCCCCCACCCCCTTTCTCAGGTGATCACTTTTTATTTCCTCATGTCATTTGTTATGGTTTCGAGCCGCCTGTATGTTTTGGTTCGTCTTTATTGAGTAGTTGTTAGGTCAGTACACGTCAGCTTTCCTATCGTGCCAGCAATGTCTTCCGTGAGGTACCAGGTTGTATCTTTAAAAGGGGATATTAGCTTATGAATGTCTGTTTCTGACACAGGGCCGGCGCCACCTGCAACTAACTATAGGCAGGACTGTGGACACGTGTCACACGGAGATGAGCGCTTCCATTGTGGAAGCGATCATCTCCAGTCATTTGTATCGCCGTCCTCAGGACAGTGATACAGATGACTGTGCATCAGGGCAGGGGAGGGAGAGGTGTGTCCCTTTCCCTTCCTCTGATAGGCTGCAGGCACTAGGCCGGAAGCCTATCAGAGGCCGGCGCAGGCGGCACGATGATGTCATCGCGCCGCCTGAGCCCTGAGCCGTACAATGCGGGACACAGGCCGGAAGAGGCCTGCATCGCATCGCTGACATGGAGGTAAGTATAAGTGTTTTTTTTTGTTGTTGTTGTCAATACTGGTGGATACTGGGCTGGCACATGATGGAGGCTCTGGCTACTGGCACATGATCGGGGGGGCCTATGGCTACTGGGACATGATATGGATGGGGGGGCCTTATGGCTACTGGGACATGATAGGGGGGGCCCTATGGCTACTGGCACATGATAGGGGGGCCCTATGACTACTGGCACATGATAGGGGGGGCCCTATGGCTACTGGCACATGATAGGGGGGCCTATGGCTACTGGCACATGTTGATCTGGGGGGCTCAGGCTACTGGCACATGATAGGGGGGCCTATGGCTACTGGCACACGATAGGGGGGCCTATGGCTACTTGCACATGTTGATGGGGGGCTCAGGCTACTGGCACATGATATAGGGGGGGCTCTGGCTACTGGCACATGATATAGGGGGCGCTCTGGCTACTAGCACATGATATAGGGGGGCTCTGGCTACTGGCACATGATATAGGGGGGGCTCAGGCTACTGGCACATGATATAGGGGGGGCTCTGGCTACTGGCACATGATATAGGGGGGGCTCTGGCTACTAGCACATGATATAGGGGGGCTCTGGCTACTGGCACATGATATAGGGGGGGGCTCTGGCTACTGGCACATGATATAGGGTGGGCTCTGGCTACTGGCACATGATATAGGGGGGGCTCTGGCTACTGGCACATGATATAGGGGGGCTCTGGCTACTGGCACATGATATGGGGGGGGCTCTTGTTACTGACACATGATGGTAGGGGGGCTCTTATTACGGGCACATGATTGGGGGCATCTATGAGGGCACATTTTACTGGCACATTATTGGGGTACATCTATGGGGGCACTTATTACTGTTACATTGGGGGCACTTATTACTGGCATATTATTGGTGGGCACTATAGGGGCATCTACTGAGGCCACAAAGAATGGCTATTTTATATGGGGGCATTTTATACTGGGACACATTATGGTGGGTACTATGGGGAAGGTGGGAGAGGAGTACTATGGGGTCATCTACGGGGGCACTGAGAAGGGGTATTTTATACTTACAAATTATGGGGGACACTGAGGGCATCTACTGGGGCACTATATATGGGGCATTTTATACTGGTACATTATGGGGGGCACTAGGAGGAAGGGGGGAGAGGAGCACTATGGGGCATTTACTGGGGTCACTATATAGGGGTATTTTATACTGGCACATTATGGGGGCACTATGGGGACATTAGCTCAACTGGGGGCATTACAAGGGGGTATTTTTTGCACTGTCACATTATAAGGAGAATTATTACTACTGGGGGGGGGGGGGGGGCATTATGGTGGGCTTTATTACTCCCACATGGTATGACCCCCTAGTAGCAGCTCTATCCTCCCCCTGCTCTGCTATCCCTCTGCCCCTTTTCCAATACCTTATTATGAAATCTTTCTCATTAGGATAAAACACATCAGCTCCGCCGAGCCCCCGGCCAAAGTGTTGAAGTGGTGTCCGAGATCCCCAAGGGCCAAGCCAAGTAACTGTAAGTTTTCATGTGGAATATGTTTATGTTATACACATATAGCCTACACTGTGCCACACAATATACAGTTTCTTCTGTAAAAGTCATCAAGTGTCATGGGGGGCGGTCCCTTATTGTTTTTCGCCCCAGGCTTGTTTCTTTAGCTATGGTTTAAGTTATGGTAGTTATTCTCCACCATTCTTAATAGGGGGTTTTATTGCAACATATAACTCTCTTTTAATTTAAATGCTGAGAAACGGGTGGAACATATGTGATGTCATGATATGGGCAGATCATCTGATAAGGGGCGCGGCAATTTTTATCTTGCCTAGGGCGGCAAAAATCCTTGCACCGGCCCTGTTCTGACATAAATGCACAAATAAATTGTCTCCATTTTTTGAAGAATGCAGTTGCCTGAGTTTCTTGTCTTCTCTCAGTCTCGACTCTCTCTAACATCATGCAATGCTTCACCTGAGCTACCACCTCCTACACTGTAGGACATTCTGGGTCAAGCCACCTATTCAGAAGACGTCTCTTGGCTGCCAGGATGAATAGGTGTACAACCTCTGGCAGGTTATCATTTCCCTCCGATGCCTAGAAGAGTATCATTTCTGGTGTCTCCTGGGGCATAATCCCCAGTTTAAAGTAACTCATTTAACTGGCTCCAAAAATGTCTGGAAGCCGGACATGCCCAAAGTCCAAGATATATATCCGTATCTTCCAATTGACATTTGGGGCATGCTACCAGTCTACCTTGACCCATAGTTGTTTTGCCTTTCCGGAAACCATATATGTATGATCCTAAATTGTGTTTCTCTCCATACTTCATTAACAGTCGGCTTCCTTACCCGAGTCCACCCTGTCAGGATGGCATTATTTAGGGTATCACTTGGGAAATCAGATTTCCAACCTTTAAATATTGCAAAATCTGATGACCAGGGGCGTTGCTAGGTTAAAACATTCGGGGCCCCTGATGTTTTGTCCCAGGACCCGAATCTCCTGCCTGCCTGCTAGATACTACTGTATTGCCATCCTCAGGACAGCAATACAATTGAATCTAATACAGTGGAAGATCTGAAGGACCTGTGGTGACATCACATGTGACCAGCAAAACAGGCAGTGGTTGAGAAGTACCTACGACGATGTCACCATCATGTGACCAGTGCAGGAGGGGACGGCAGTGAAGAGGAGAAGAACTGGGGGAAGAAGCTGTGGTAAGATCTGCTACATGAGGAGAGGTAAGTGAAGGGAGAGGCAGAGCAATGCTGGGAGTTGTGGTTATTTAACTGGGACTGTATGTTAGGGCTGAAGGGAGGGGTGTTATTTACATGGGACTGTGTGTTGGAGGTGGCTTTTATTTACATGGGACTGTATATTGATGGCGGCTGTGGGAGGGAGTGATGTTATTTACATGGGACTGAATGTTGAGGGGGCAATGTTATTTACATGGGACTGTATGTTGAAGGTGGCTGGTGGGGGGAATGATGTTATTTACATGGGACTGAATGTTGAGGCGGCTGAAAGGAGGGGAGTGATGTTATTTACAAAGGACTGTATTTTGGAGAGGGCGGGAGAGATGGTGTGATGTTATTTACATGGGCCTGTATGGTGGACAGAGGAATATAATTACAGTGGGCACTGCAGAGGGCATTTACAATGTAATATACTTTTGAACTCTACTTTTGGTTTGTAGAGTGCTGTTGCCCTATGTGTTTGTCAAATGTATATTTGCAGCCACACTAGTGACGTGCACCTGCACATTGGGATGTGCTGACCCCTCCCCCCTTTTTGTGTTTGTAGTATATATAGGAGTAGTGGCTGACTCCCATATGCAGGGTTGTGCACTCCCTAGCCTCTTCTGCCTCACAGGCTGATTTTAATTAGCATAAGTATATAGTCTGCTCAGCATGCATGCTGGTATTTGTAGTCCCTGGATTCCATGAAGGCCATTTTGGCTCCACACAGATATGGATCAACAGGGGCCCAGCATGCATGTGGGACCTGCACTTCCTGGATTTCATGGTCGCTGTTATGGCACCCAACAGGTGAGCTTTAGTGTTAGGACCCGTCTTATAGAGATCGCCTTGGCGTGCGGCAGACGGGCTCAAATGATTTTGTACAAAATGTATTTGCTAAGCATCTCTAAGTCATTAGCATAGCATTTACAATGTAATATACTTTTGTACTCTACTTTTGGTTTGTAGAGTGCTGTTGCCCTATGTGTTTGTCAAATGTATATTTGCAGCCACACTAGCAACATGCACCTGCGCATTGGGATGTGCTGACCCCTCAGGGTCACCATTATAACAGTAGGGGGCAGTATAAATACTGGGGGCACTGTAGGGGTATTATAAATCCAGGGGACACTAGGCATTCTTATTACTAGTGGGGGCTCTATAGGAGGGACATATAAATTTGCCTTATTTCTACTAAGAGCACTATGGGGGCCTTATTACTACTGAGGGGTCTGTAGAGAGCTTTATTACCACTGGGGGAAAAATAGGGGGCCTTATTTCTACTGGGGGGCTCTGTGAGGGCATTATTAATACTGGAGGGCTCTTCTACTAATGGGGGCACTCTTGGGGAGCATTGTCACTGTTGGGGCACTGTAGGGGGCAGTATTACTAATGAGGGCATTCTAGAAGGGAATTACTATTGGTGGGACTACGAGGAGCACTATTACTATGGGGGCATAGTCATATTTCTGCAGGATAGTATTTGGGGGTATTGGGGAGCACAGCGAGCAGCAGAATAACACTGTGTGGACTCCAGGTTGGGGGATGATGATAGAAATGTGGAGAAGCTAAAATGCCCCCCCATGCCAATTTCTTAACATAACCCCTTTGCCACAATGAAAGCGCTCATTGCCCATAGCCCTTCCGCTTTCCCCCTCTTGCCCCTACCTGGTGCTGCCTGAGTCAATCGCCTCACCTGGCCTCATTGGCGGTGCGCCCCTGGGTGACAATAGTGTGTCAAATTCATTGACTCGAGTTTCTATAGAGTAGTCCTGTAGCTTTGCCCGTAAAGAGCTAGTTATCTGATGGTAGGCTAGGAAAGATGAGTTCTCTAAGTTATATTCGGTTTTGAATTCATTAAAAGTATAATATCTTTTTTCTTCTGAATGCCAAAAGTCAGATATAGTCCTCTGTAATACGCGCTGAATGGTTTACATCTTGTGGTGAACCCTCTGTATTCACTCTGGTGAAGTCTTCTCCTGATTGTTGACTTTGACACACATACACCTACCTCCTGGAGAGTGTTCTTGATCTGGCCAACTGTTGTGAAGGGTGTTTTCTTCCCCGGGGAAATAATTCTTCGGTCATCCACCACAGTTGTTTTCCGTGGTCTTCCGGGTCTTTTGGTGTTGCTGAGCTCACCGGTGCGTTCCTTCTTTTTAAGAATGTTCCAAACAAGTGTTTTGGCCAGGCCTAATGTTTTTGCAACTCTCTGATGGGTTTGTTGTGTTTTTTCAGCCTAATGATGGCTTGCTTCACTGATAGTGACAGCTCTTTGGATCTCATCTTGAGAGTTGACAGCAACTGTGGCGAAACCAACCTCGCCACTGGGTTTTGGAGAGGACTGGCTGCTGGCCTCTTGCCCCAGGATTATGGGCTATATACTAACTTTTAAACCCCTGAACCGATTCAAGTGAATTTTGGATAGGTTTGTCCCCAAGTTATACTGTTTAAATTGATGTAAGTTATATGTATGGCCAATGTAAACTCACAAAGTTGTAACAATTTATAATAAGTGTAACTTGTCATCTTGGGAGGAAAATGCTGGGTGGGTTTCTATTGTGCCATTGTCCCATTGTGTGTTTAAATGGTGATGTCTGTCCTGTTGTCTGCGCATGTGTATTGGTGACTTCTCTTTGTCTTGAGAGATAATTGGATTATGCCCAGGTTGTCTCCGGGACAGAGAGGAGGAGACCATGATGCATTGTGGGGATATGTTATCCTATGTCACAGTCTTCATTCTGGTCCTCTGGGGGCGTGAACGATAGGTTGCTGTAGTTACATTGTATGTGTTGTAAATTACTGATTGGTTGGGTTTCAGACCCCTGTAGGCAGTGCTATGTTTGTGGTTTGTGAATAAAAGAGGCTGTACTTGAAGTACAGTCAGACCACTGCTTGACCCTCAACACGGAGCCTTGTCTCGTTATTGGGGGGATTCACTGTATGCTGTTAGAGGACCGATTGCCAGAAGTGTAAGACCCCTGTTCGTCTGCTAGCAGCTATTCGTGAGGTTCCAGTTTGGAGTGCTATTTTGTATCCAGTTCAGGGGTTTGGTGTATCCTGCAGTAGCTGTGCCTGTCTCTCAGAAAGGGGCTTATCGCCTAAACGGATTTTAACCCCTTGTCTGCTGAAATGGTCCGTTACATTGGTGGCAAGCAGCGGGATCGTTCCTACAGCCAGAAGGACAGCTACAGGAGACACCATTTCTTTGGATTCTACAATTTAAAGGCAACGCATGTCCCAGTACAGCGACCCTAAAAGCAACAGGATGGAACCAGCAGTGTTATACGAGGAGGAGGACCTGGATGGCCGGGATGCATTAAGGAAAGGCATCTGGTACCAGGCCCTGGATAGTGTACAATACCAGCGGGGTGAGAGTCTCCCCAGTGAAGAGCAGCGGTTGCAGAAGCAAGTGGCCCTGCGGATGCCCTTCCTGGGAGAGCAGCCCCTGGAGGAATGGGTGAAGGATCTAGAGCACCGGGTATGGCAGGAGCTATGGCTGGAGGATGCCTACCAGGCGCTTTGGTGGTATATGGCACAGTATATACCCTGGACAGCCGAACATGACAAGCCAGAGGGAGAGGCGTTTGATGGTCCTGGCTTGTTATGGGAGTCCTTTGCAGAGCCTGACTTCGGGAGCCCTGCATAGTCCAGACTTCAGGACATTTTCTATGAGAGGGAGGCTAGGCATGAGTGGGATGACCCCCATGAGGTAGAGCAAGACCTGGCTCACCTAGCAACCCTGGAGTGGGAACTGGAGCAGGACTACCGAGATCTCTTCCACTCCATTGAGAAGGCTCAGCAGGACGGTAAGGTGACAGACCCAGACCCATTCAGCTGGGCAGATATTGTAGAGTGTTACTGGGAAGGACCCCAGGTGGCCGGTAGAGATGGGACCGAGGTCTCTCCACCGGTCCTGCAGGGAATTGGGAGCCCAGTCTCCATTCCCCAGCGGCAGTGTGAACTGCAGGGAGAGGAGAGCAGCGTCCTCCCTCCCCAGCGGCAGGCTGAGTTACAGGGGGCAGAGGTAGTTGTTCCTGCCCCCCAGCAGCAGAGTGATATGCCGGGAAGGCAGTGTGAAGTGCAGGGAGAGGAGAGCAGCGTCCTCCCTCCCCAGCGGCAGGCGGAGTTACAGGGGGCAGAGACAGTCGGTCCTGTCCCCCAGCGGCAGAGTGTCCAGCAGGGAATAGAGAGCCCAGTCTCCTTTCCCCAGCAACAGGACACTGTATTGGGAGCGGAGACGGTCGGTCGCCCTCCCCAGCGGCTGGAAGTATGTATGGGAGAGGAGCTCGTTACCCCCTCTCCCCAGCGGCAGCTTAACGCACCAGGGGGAGACAGTAAGCCCCACAACAGTGCAGATGGGACCGTGGTCTCTGCACTTACAGCACAGGGGGTAGAGACAGTCGGTCTCCCCCTCCAACAACCAGGCTCCAACCAGGCTTCTTCCGTGGTAGCGCTGGCACCAGGGCAGAGTACCGCTGATCCCTGCCCACAAAGCAACTTTCACTCCAAGCCAGGGAGCAACACAGAGACCGGGAGTACCAGCTTCCAACATAACCTTGGTGGACTCACTGGACAGAGACAGGCTACCAAATGCAACAGGTCCAGTATTGGGTTGTGGGTGGGCTGCCAGACTAACTCAGGTACCGACCGGCGTGAGGTCAGGTATCTGGTTAGTCTTCCCTGGGGGGGGGAGATGTGTGGCGAAACCAACCTCGCCACTGGGTTTTGGAGAGGACTGGCTGCTGGCCTCTTGCCCCAGGATTATGGGCCATATACTAACTTTTAAACCCCTGAACCGATTCAAGTGAATTTTGGATAGGTTTGTCCCCAAGTTATACTGTTTAAATTGATGTAAGTTATATGTATGGCCAATGTAAACTCACAAAGTTGTAACAATTTATTATAAGTGTAACTTGTCAGCTTGGGAGGAAAATGCTGGGTGTGTTTCTATTGTGCCATTGTCCCATTGTGTGTTTAAATGGTGATGTCTGTCCTGTTGTCTGCGCATGTGTATTGGTGACTTCTCTTTGTCTTGAGAGATAATTGGATTACGCCCAGGTTGTCTCCGGGACAGAGAGGAGTTGACCATGATGCATTGTGGGGATATGTTATCCTATGTCACAGTCTTCATTCTGGTCCTCTGGGGGCGTGAACGATTGGTTGCTGTAGTTACATTGTATGTGTTGTAAATTACTGATTGGTTGGGTTTCAGACCCCTGTAGGCAGTGCTATGTTTGTGGTTTGTGAATAAAAGAGGCTGTACTTGAAGTACAGTCAGACCACTGCTTGACCCTCAACACGGAGCCTTGTCTCGTTATTGGGGGGATTCACTGTATGCTGTTAGAGCACCGATTGCCAGAAGTGTAAGATCCCTGTTCGTCTGCTAGCAGCTATTCATGAGGTTCCAGTTTGGAGTGCTATTTTGTATCCAGTTCGGGACATTGGTGTTCTGCAGTAGCTGTGCCTGTCTCTCAGAAAGGGGCTTATCGCCTAAACGGATTTTAACCCCTTGTCTGCTGAAAAGGTCCGTTACAGCAACAGATTCCAAATGCAAATAGCAGACTGGAAATTAACTCTGGACCTTTTATCTGCTCATTGTAATTGGGATAATGAGGGAATAACACACACCCGGCCATGGAACAGCTGAGAAGCCAATTGTCCCATTACTTTTGGTTCCTTAACAAGTCAGAGGCACATATGCAAACTGTTGTAATTCCTACACCGTTCACCTGATTTGGATGTAAATACGCTCAAATTAAATCTGACAGTCTTCAGTTAAAGCACATCTTTTTCTTTTCATTTCAAATCCATTGTGGTGGTGTATAGAGCCAAAAATTTTACAATTGTGTTGATGTCCCAATATTTATGGACCTGACTGTAGGAGACTGACTTCTTCACCACTGAGGAAGAAGTCAGTCACCTATAGGACTTCGAAACGCGTCCTGGAGGAATCTGGACTTTGCAACACCATTGTGTAACGGTCACGTCCACACACACACAGGGGGAAGGATAGTGACCACTGCGCTCCACCCTCACCTCTGGCCCTGCCTACGTGCCTCACGAGTCCTGATGACAGGGGACAACTGGACGACAGTCCCTTACTTAGGATATGTGCAGGGAAGACAGACAAGACAAAATACGGAACATGAACGGACCGGGTCAGAACCAAGAAAGATACGCAGTACAAAGGATTAAGCAAAGAATGGTCAGGAGAAGCCGGGGTCAAATACCAGGAGAGCAGAGAAGTACAAGAGGAGTCCTAAGAGAGTAGTCAGGTGGGAGCCGAGGTCACAATACCAGGACGGATGCGCAGTACAGGAGGAGCAGGCAAAGGATCGTCAGGGAACAGGATCAGGTAAGTATTCAGTAGTCCAACAAATAGCCAGGAACCTAGAAATTAACAGGCAACCTGTAGCCAGCAGGCTGCCTGTATTTATAGTGGGGAGTGAGGGTCATGTGACGTGGCCAGCGTCACATGACCGACAGACCAACCAGTCGAGCCCCGAGTGATCAGCTCGGCGCTCAAGGCAGACTAGGAGCAGGGAACCACCCAGCTAGTAAAGCCGCCCTGGGAATGAGGTCAAACACAGATCCTCATTCCCAAAGCTAAGCAACAGGTCTGCGGGAAATGGGGGACCGAGTGCACCTTCGGAACCCCGTGACACATTGTTTCTGCGTACGCTGAAGATCGCTTACTTATCTGCCGCCTGCCGATTAGGAAACTGATCCGTCCCCTCGTAAACAACTGCTCCAAATAACACTTGGAGTCTGGCGAATCTACTCTCACGTGACTGGAGCAAGCCAGGATTGAAGCACGAGGGACGCTGAAGCAGCGGAGTTCAGAGGAGCAAGCCGCACACTGACTTGGAGGTAAGGGAATAATATAGCTCCAAACAGGTGGGACGCCACCTAGAGCTTAATTCCCCCACTGTTAAGCATCTGTGAACTATACCTTACACAGAGATGATAATGGCAACGTGACTTTTTGAAACATATGGTGCGGCTATATCCTATACTTACCATTTAAATTGACTACCTGAACTAAATCCTATGTGAAGCTGATTGATCTATGGAGATGCAATAGTATCAAATCACAAGCTGCTATTATTTAATCATTTTCTGGTGTTTGGAGTTAACGCCTTTAAGATATTGAGCACCTTCCCATCCTACCTGTAGGTAGAGCCACCTCATTTAATTACATTTTGATATCCTGTTACGTTTAGACTTCCAGATAAATGCACTAAATTCCTTTTCAAGGAGTTTTATGTTCGAGTAGGGGAATTGTCTGCAGTGGGTAAAGGAATTTCGGGAAAACTCATCATCTTTAGGAGATGACATCTAACCAAAAGTGGCAACAACAAATGGTGCAATTTTCTCAAGTCTCCCACTATTGACCTGATTAGAGTGGATAGTTTATGGAAAATATGGTTTCCAGTGTGCTGCCAACTTGAATGCCCTAATTGAAGTCCTGCTAATATGTATCCGATGGCTGCCGAACTTGGAGGATGTCCTCCTGAGGAGCTCCCGACACTCGGAATCTATCAAGCGCCATTATACCAGGTACGGGCGCCGTCCTTACACCCTGAGCCTTTCATCTGACTGACATCACCTGCTATCGGTGTGAACTTTTCTGGACCCCAACAGACCTTCGGCACCGGAGATAGGGCTGAGGCCCACTAAGGCTTAGAAATCCCCGGCCTCGATTTGTGGAAGACGCGGGTGCCACAAGCAGACGCTCGCGATCGGAGCACCTCACAAGTAAGCAGCAAGCCCCATCACACCATACAGACTGGTCAGCGCCACTCACCGGCTCCCCCAGACTAGCTGCTCCTGGTCAGGACGCCCTGGCGTGGAGGCCCCCATCTCCAAACCCAGGACTTAAGCGTGCAGGATACCCCATCCAGCATCTCAAACATCCCAGTGAGGCTAGCTCACAAAGATTTGGGTCTGCAGCGTGGAGCCATAAATGTACTCTGCTTTTAAAGACCTGCTCATAGTGCCTTCTAGGTATTCAGCTTTTACAGATCTGCACATAGTGCCCTCTATGTTTTCAGCTTTTACAGATCTGCACATAGTGCCCTCTATGTACTCAGCTTTTACAGATCTGCACATAGTGCCCTCTATGTTTTCAGCTTTTACAGATCTGCACATAGTGCCCTATATGTTTTCAGCTTTTACAGATCTGCACATAGTGCCTTCTATGTATTCAGCTTTTACAGGTCTGCACATAGTGCCCTATATGTATTCAGCTTTTACAGGTCTGCACATAGTGCCCTCTATGTATTCAGCTTTTACAGATCTGCACATAGTGCCCTATATGTATTCAGCTTTTACAGATCTGCACATAGTGCCCTCTATGTATTCAGCTTTTACAGATCTGCACATAGTGCCCTCTATGTATTCAGCTTTTACAGATCTGCACATAGTGCCCTCTATGTTTTCAGCTTTTACAGATCTGCACATAGTGCCCTCTATATACTCAGCTTTTACAGATCTGCACATAGTGCCCTCTATGTTTTCAGCTTTTACAGATCTGCACATAGTGCCCTCTATATACTCAGCTTTTACAGATCTGCACATAGTGCCCTCTATGTATTCACCTTTTACAGATCTGCACATAGTGCCCTCTATGTATTCAGCTTTTACAGATCTGCACATAGTGCCCTCTATGTATTCAGCTTTTACAGGTCTGCACATAGTGCCCTCTATGTATTCAGCTTTTACAGATCTGCACATAGTGCCCTTTATGTACTCAGCTTTTACAGATCTGCACATAGTGCCCTCTATATACTCAGCTTTTACAGATCTGCACATAGTGCCCTCTATGTATTCAGCTTTTACAGATCTGCACATAGCCCTCTATGTATTCAGCTTTTACAGATCTGCACATAGTGCCCTCTATGTTTTCAGCTTTTACAGATCTGCACATAGTGCCCTCTATGTATCCACTTTTACAGATCTGCACATAGTGCCCTCTATGTATTCAGCTTTTACAGATCTGCACATAGTGCCCTCTATGTATTCAGCTTTTACAGATCTGCACATAGTGCCCTCTATGTATTCAGCTTTTACAGATCTGCACATAGTGCCCTCTATGTATTCAGCTTTTACAGATCTGCACATAGTGCCCTCTATGTATTCAGCTTTTACAGATCTGCACATAGTGCCCTCTATGTATTCAGCTTTTACAGATCTGCACATAGTGCCCTCTATGTATTCAGCTTTTACAGATCTGCACATAGTGCCCTCTATGTATTCAGCTTTTACAGATCTGCACATAGTGCCCTCTATGTATTCAGCTTTTACAGATCTGCACATAGTGCCCTCTATGTATTCAGCTTTTACAGATCTGCACATAGTGCCTTCTATGTATTCAGCTTTTACAGATCTGCACATAGTGCCCTCTATATATTCAGCTTTTACAGGTCTGCACATAGTGCCCTATATGTATTCAGCTTTTACAGATCTGCACATAGTGCCCTCTATGTATTCAGCTTTTACAGGTCTGCACATAGTGCCCTCTATGTATCCACTTTTACAGATCTGCACATAGTGCCCTCTATGTATTCAGCTTTTACAGATCTGCACATAGTGCCCTCTATGTATTCAGCTTTTACAGATCTGCACATAGTGCCCTCTATGTATTCAGCTTTTACAGATCTGCACATAGTGCCCTCTATGTATTCAGCTTTTACAGATCTGCACATAGTGCCCTCTATGTATTCAGCTTTTACAGATCTGCACATAGTGCCCTCTATGTATTCAGCTTTTACAGATCTGCACATAGTGCCCTCTATGTATTCAGCTTTTACAGGTCTGCACATAGTGCCCTCTATGTATTCAGCTTTTACAGATCTGCACATAGTGCCCTCTATGTATTCAGCTTTTACAGATCTGCACATAGTGCCCTCTATGTATTCAGCTTTTACAGATCTGCACATAGTGCCTTCTATGTATTCAGCTTTTACAGATCTGCACATAGTGCCCTCTATGTATTCAGCTTTTACAGATCTGCACATAGTGCCTTCTATGTATTCAGCTTTTACAGATCTGCACATTGTGCCCTATGTATTCAGCTTTTACAGATCTGCACATAGTGCCCTATATGTATTCAGCTTTTACAGATCTGCACATAGTGCCCTCTATGTATTCAGCTTTTACAGATCTGCACATAGTGCCCTCTATGTATTCAGCTTTTACAGATCTGCACATAGTGCCCTCTATGTATTCAGCTTTTACAGATCTGCACATAGTGCCTTCTATGTATTCAGCTTTTACAGATCTGCACATAGTGCCTCTATGTATTCAGCTTTTACAGATCTGCACATAGTGCCCTCTATGTATTCAGCTTTTACAGATCTGCACATAGTGCCCTCTATGTATTCAGCTTTTACAGATCTGCACATAGTGCCCTCTATGTATTCAGCTTTTACAGATCTGCACATAGTGCCCTCTATGTATTCAGCTTTTACAGATCTGCACATAGTGCCCTCTATGTATTCAGCTTTTACAGATCTGCACATAGTGCCCTCTATGTATTCAGCTTTTACAGATCTGCACATAGTGCCCTCTATGTATTCAGCTTTTACAGATCTGCACATAGTGCCCTCTATGTATTCAGCTTTTACAGATCTGCACATAGTGCCCTCTATGTATTCAGCTTTTACAGATCTGCACATAGTGCCCTCTATGTATTCAGCTTTTACAGATCTGCACATAGTGCCCTCTATGTATTCAGCTTTTACAGATCTGCACATAGTGCCCTCTATGTATTCAGCTTTTACAGATCTGCACATAGTGCCCTCTATGTATTCAGCTTTTACAGATCTGCACATAGTGCCCTCTATGTATTCAGCTTTTACAGATCTGCACATAGTGCCCTCTATGTATTCAGCTTTTACAGATCTGCACATAGTGCCCTCTATGTATTCAGCTTTTACAGATCTGCACATAGTGCCCTCTATGTATTCAGCTTTTACAGATCTGCACATAGTGCCCTCTATGTATTCAGCTTTTACAGATCTGCACATAGTGCCCTCTATGTATTCAGCTTTTACAGATCTGCACATAGTGCCCTCTATGTATTCAGCTTTTACAGATCTGCACATAGTGCCCTCTATGTATTCAGCTTTTACAGATCTGCACATAGTGCCCTCTATGTATTCAGCTTTTACAGATCTGCACATAGTGCCCTCTATGTATTCAGCTTTTACAGATCTGCACATAGTGCCCTCTATGTATTCAGCTTTTACAGATCTGCACATAGTGCCCTCTATGTATTCAGCTTTTACAGATCTGCACATAGTGCCCTCTATGTATTCAGCTTTTACAGATCTGCACATAGTGCCCTCTATGTATTCAGCTTTTACAGATCTGCACATAGTGCCCTCTATGTATTCAGCTTTTACAGATCTGCACATAGTGCCCTCTATGTATTCAGCTTTTACAGATCTGCACATAGTGCCCTCTATGTATTCAGCTTTTACAGATCTGCACATAGTGCCCTCTATGTATTCAGCTTTTACAGATCTGCACATAGTGCCCTCTATGTATTCAGCTTTTACAGATCTGCACATAGTGCCCTCTATGTATTCAGCTTTTACAGATCTGCACATAGTGCCCTCTATGTATTCAGCTTTTACAGATCTGCACATAGTGCCCTCTATGTATTCAGCTTTTACAGATCTGCACATAGTGCCCTCTATGTATTCAGCTTTTACAGATCTGCACATAGTGCCCTCTATGTATTCAGCTTTTACAGATCTGCACATAGTGCCCTCTATGTATTCAGCTTTTACAGATCTGCACATAGTGCCCTCTATGTATTCAGCTTTTACAGATCTGCACATAGTGCCCTCTATGTATTCAGCTTTTACAGATCTGCACATAGTGCCCTCTATGTATTCAGCTTTTACAGATCTGCACATAGTGCCCTCTATGTATTCAGCTTTTACAGATCTGCACATAGTGCCCTCTATGTATTCAGCTTTTACAGATCTGCACATAGTGCCCTCTATGTATTCAGCTTTTACAGATCTGCACATAGTGCCCTCTATGTATTCAGCTTTTACAGATCTGCACATAGTGCCCTCTATGTATTCAGCTTTTACAGATCTGCACATAGTGCCCTCTATGTATTCAGCTTTTACAGATCTGCACATAGTGCCCTCTATGTATTCAGCTTTTACAGATCTGCACATAGTGCCCTCTATGTATTCAGCTTTTACAGATCTGCACATAGTGCCCTCTATGTATTCAGCTTTTACAGATCTGCACATAGTGCCCTCTATGTATTCAGCTTTTACAGATCTGCACATAGTGCCCTCTATGTATTCAGCTTTTACAGATCTGCACATAGTGCCCTCTATGTATTCAGCTTTTACAGATCTGCACATAGTGCCCTCTATGTATTCAGCTTTTACAGATCTGCACATAGTGCCCTCTATGTATTCAGCTTTTACAGATCTGCACATAGTGCCCTCTATGTATTCAGCTTTTACAGATCTGCACATAGTGCCCTCTATGTATTCAGCTTTTACAGATCTGCACATAGTGCCCTCTATGTATTCAGCTTTTACAGATCTGCACATAGTGCCCTCTATGTATTCAGCTTTTACAGATCTGCACATAGTGCCCTCTATGTATTCAGCTTTTACAGATCTGCACATAGTGCCCTCTATGTATTCAGCTTTTACAGATCTGCACATAGTGCCCTCTATGTATTCAGCTTTTACAGATCTGCACATAGTGCCCTCTATGTATTCAGCTTTTACAGATCTGCACATAGTGCCCTCTATGTATTCAGCTTTTACAGATCTGCACATAGTGCCCTCTATGTATTCAGCTTTTACAGATCTGCACATAGTGCCCTCTATGTATTCAGCTTTTACAGATCTGCACATAGTGCCCTCTATGTATTCAGCTTTTACAGATCTGCACATAGTGCCCTCTATGTATTCAGCTTTTACAGATCTGCACATAGTGCCCTCTATGTATTCAGCTTTTACAGATCTGCACATAGTGCCCTCTATGTATTCAGCTTTTACAGATCTGCACATAGTGCCTCTATGTATTCAGCTTTTACAGATCTGCACATAGTGCCCTCTATGTATTCAGCTTTTACAGATCTGCACATAGTGCCCTCTATGTATTC